>NC_090944.1:126592570-127240903 GCF_040807025.1 Struthio camelus
GGACCCTCTTCTATATGCACAGCAGCAACTTTTTCTATTTCCAGTTTAAACCTTTTATGAGCCATTTATTTCCTCCTCTGCAAGGGGATCTTAGCTTTCAAGTAAAAGTTCTTGGCCCAAACAGCTTTTCTCCAAAGTAGCATTTAACCTGCCTCACACTTCCTCTTCAAACTTCACATGTATAGGATGAGCAAGATGAGCGTTTTTAATCTCTTCTCAGAAGAAATGCAGACGGATGGAGAAAACAGATAATCCAGCCATTTCCTATCCCCTTGCAGCTTGAGCGTCCTTTCCCAAACGTAGCCAGCCCGGATGGTGCAGAGCAATCCTGCAGGAGGCTCAGCAGCACCTCAAGAGCCAGCACCCCACTTCCCCTCCCCATTGGTCATGCCTGGGTGAGCAAATTTCACACCCACACCAGGTCACGCTTTCACATCCACGTACCATCAGCCAGCTCAAGTGATTTGCACACACAAGACTGTCTCCTCAGGTGTTGTTCCTGAGCAAGCAACCCCCAGCATGCAAGAGTAGGAAGGGTACAGGCCATCACTCTTGGGACTCTTCTTTACAGGGGTTTCTCAAATCTTTTCTTGCCTAGTTGGGAACAGCTGTTTATGGTTCAGCTCATGAGAGGCACCTGGGTATCTCCCCGTAGGATTAAAGAGAGCAGAAAGCATACAGCATTGGATAAGTTCCCTAGTATCTTAGCATTATAAGTTATATTCATTGTGGCATTGCAACACAAGGCCCAAATCAATATGAAGAGCTAATTACTGCTCTAAGATATTAAGCCATGCTACAGTTTGAACTCTTTCATTGGTTTCTCCATTAGCTTATTTTCACGGAAGAAAGAGTGGCTGTACTGATTTATTCCGCAGAACATGCAGCTACACAAAGAAACTAAATCTAGGCACACATAATCCATGGGGAACCAAGAAAATTTCAGTGCCTTCAGAACACTTTCATTTTCCCTGTACACCTAAAAAAGCATCACAGAACCATAAAAGTGCAGAAACAGCTCCTTCTTAGTGTTTGTGGTATGCTAATACTGAGTTACTGTAGGAAGCCATGAGTTACTGCATTTCCCAGGGTACCAGCTTAGGGTACAGTAGCACTATGTACCCAGCCTCCAGCTAGGGCTGTGCATGCCCACCCTTTCCAGGGTAAAGACTCCAGACCCGCAGTCTGGAGAAAAGACTTACCTCCTTTCAGACTTCCCAGTGGCTCAGCATTCATCACACTCAGAGGCAAATTGTAGTAAGAGCCCTAACTGCTGGTCCAAATTCAGACCTTCAAAGAAAAGCCTAACAAGGACTAATCATCCAAACCTTCCTGCTATCAACCACATCTTCTCTAAAAGCTAGAAATGAAAAACCCACCCACCTGCTAGCAACTCAGATCTTTTGCCCCTTTCTGGGTGCCCTCCAAGCTCCTGCCTTTCTCAGGTGTGGCAGCTCAGGGCTAATTGAGTAAGCACAAGTCATTAGCTCTGTACTGCCCAGCCAAGGTTTGCAACCCACCTACCCCAAATCCCTCCTCTCTGGCTATGCTCTTTTTTTTCCTGAAGGCCTTACAAAGCCTGCAGAAATCCTGCTTTCAGAGCATACAGAGGAGGATCCTGCTTTTACAGCTTCATTAAGAAAAAACAAAGCAGTAAATCCTTGGAAAGAGTCCCAAATTAGACCATGAAATTTATCACCATTATCAGCTTCAGAGACTTCAGGATATCTGTGAGTTCTGCGTGGGTGGAAAATGAGCAAAAGAGATAAAAAAAACACAACACAACAAAAATTAATAGCCAAACTAATACTGCATCTGGCAGGACCTTGCAAAGTACTTAATGTTGGTATTTTAATCTAGGAGCATGATATAGTGGTGTAAGGATCAGCTTGGAAAAACCCTATTAATTAACTTTTCTGCTTTGGAACTTGCATGTTTTTAGGTGACTGCTGGCTCCTGGCTGCCATTGCATCTCTCACTTTGAATCCAGATATTCTGTACCGTGTTGTTCCCGAGGCTCAGAGTTTCCAAAAGGACTATGCTGGGATCTTTCATTTCCAGGTATTTATATGATCAGGATATTGAGAATGGAAGAGAACACACCCATATTTAGCTAAAAGCAGCTTTTTTGTCTTTGGCACAGGTTAAATATTCAAGAATTACAGTGCAAAAGTGAAATGGTTGGGGATGTGGAGGGGGAGAAAAGAGGAACTGAATAAAACATTAAATCATGTTAAATGACACGTGTTCACTGGGATAGGATATGCTTTTTTACAATTGATAAGGCTCTAATGGTTTTTTTAAACTGAGCTGAACCATCACGCCATGTGACTCAAGCCAAGTGGCCTCCCTGTCGCTTTGTCCGAATTTCCTTCCTGGAGAGCGAGTGCACCAGCTCCAGGATTGAGCGAACCTACTTTGCTTTCCAGGCCGTGTCGAGGATACGGAAGTTAGGCTCAAGTACGAGCTTCGCTCCTGAGCTAACATGGCAATGTAGCTTTGTCCTGCGATACTAACGGAGGTATCCCGGCAAGGTCAGGTGTGCTGCAGCACAGATCCCTTCCATCAGCTCATCTCAGCAGAAGGTTTATTGTGTAAACGATCCTCTTTCCTTTCCCTCCAGGACTGCATCAAATTCTAGAGGAAATGTTTCAAGTGTTCAAGCAAAAAAAAAAAAAATAGTAGCAATGTTTGTCACATTTTCCAGTATTTTCAGAATAGATTAGCCCTATTACAGAATCACAGAATCGTTTAGGTTGGATGGGACCTCTGGAGATCATCTAGTCCAACCCCCCTGCTCAAGCAGGGACCTCTAGAGCATATTGCCCAGGATCACATCCAGACGGGTTTTGAATATCTCCAGGGAAGGAGACTCCACTACCCCTCTGGGCAACCTGTTCCAATGCTCTGTCACGCTCACAGTGAAGAAGTTTTTTCTCAAGTTCGGATGGAACTTCCTGTGGTTCAGTTTGTGCCCGTTGCCTCTTGTGCTGTCGCTGGGCACCACGGAGAAGAGTCTGGCCCCATCCTCTTGACACTCCCGCTTCGGATACTTGTACACATTGATGAGATCGCCTCTCAGTCTTCTCTTCTCCAGGCTGAACAGGCCCAGCTCTTGCAGTCTTCCTTCACAGGAGAGGTGCTCCAGCCCTCTAATGATCTTTGTAGCCCTCCGCTGGACTCTCTCCAGGAGTGCCATGTCTCTCTTGTACTGGGGAGCCCAGCACCCATTGGGTGCTTCCACTTTTGGGTCACATCTCCTTGCAACGCTTTTACAGGGGCCTGACTTTTTTCAGTGGATGGCCTTCGGCACTTTCTGAAAATTGGATATCTTCAAAGTGTCTTGCATTAAAAGAGCAGATTAGAAAAAGAAAACTCCAGAGTATCTTGTGTGCCCATTAGCTTTTTGTAGTCTCCACCATGTAACCTGTACGTGGAGCACAAGCATTGTTCCGGATGTTCAGGAAGTGCTGATCTTCCAGATGTTCAGGATGTGCAAGAAGTTGCTGTTAATGTTGCCTATCAGCAAAACTTACATACAGCGTTAAGAAGCCTACTGAGTGGCTCACAAGGATAGGAAAGAGGAGTTCTTCCTTGTGTTACAGGGAAGAGGAGTCCAGTATGGGAATGACAGCTCACAGTGGCTTATCCAGGAGGACTGGATGACAGATGCCTGCAGATAACAGTCAGAAGCCACGAGCTGATATGAAACAGAGAGAGTAGTATGTGCGCGTGTATTAAATAGGGGCAGGAAGGTGGTAGTGTGGAGCCATTATATGCATAGCAGTCCTAATCAGCGATTTCTCTCTTCTTTTCATCAGTTCTGGCAGTACGGAGACTGGGTGGATGTGGTGGTTGATGACAGGCTGCCCACCAAGAACGGGGAGCTGCTCTTTGTCCACTCGGAGGATGGCAGTGAGTTCTGGAGTGCTCTGCTGGAGAAGGCCTATGCCAAGTAAGCTGGCTACCTGAGAGGCAGCGTTGCTGGTTGTGAGAAATTTGACTGCCTGAGCGCTTGTGGTGTGAGGCACAACGTACTTCACCCAAACGCAGTCTCTGTTCCACCCACTATAACTTTACTCTAGGTCCATAAAAGACACTACCAACCCCCTGTTTCAAGTTTCCTTACTTCTGGTGCCCTAAGTCACACTGATGATCAAGAAGGACCAGGAGATACTTGCAAAACCTTCTTTCTGCAGTGCAAATGCTTGTGACCGGAGATTACCCTTTCTCTTGCTCCGTTGTCTCTCTCATAGGTTGAATGGCTCTTATGAAGCTCTCACAGGAGGTTCTGCTATAGAAGGGTTTGAGGATTTCACTGGAGGCATCTCTGAGTCCTATGAACTGAAGAAGGCTCCTTCAAACCTGTACCAAATCATTCAGAAGGCTCTGCGAGCTGGGTCTTTGCTGGGCTGCTCCATCGATGTAAGAGGCTGCTGCTGTTAGACTCTCCTCACTCCTCTTCTCAGAGCCCCGGTTCCTATTGTAACAAAAGCTCGGATCAATGTTAGTCATTGGTTGTAAGGTCTGAACTACAATCAGTGAGAGACTTTTACTGATTTCAGTGATAAAACCTTTGGGCTAGGTTAAATAATTGCCTCTTGTTGTACCTCCCTTTTTACAAGAGAGTCCGTGATAACACTTAGAGCCAGGAACTGGGGACTGGGCTTCCTCAGTTCTGTTCTTTTGCCTCGTTCCCCGAGTATCTTTGCTCATTCAAAATCCGTGTAATTTCAGCTCCAGATACTCAGCTGCCAGAGACTACTATTTTGTAGTAGTCTGCAGTCTGATTCTGGCTTTGTTCTTTAATCCTAAAAATTGTCAACACCTGTAATGCAAAGTCTCTCAAGTTACAGAAGATGTTTGTATATGTTTTGAAAACCCCACACCTTCCACGTCCTGTTTCATAATCTTGTTTCAAATCCGGCTTTGTGGCATATAGAGTTACCAGAGTTCAGATTCTGACATACTGGATGCAAACCAAGGCACTCTGGAGCTGAGTTCACGTGAGCGTGTCTTTGCAGGTGACTCGGTCTGTTACCTGTGATGGAGGTTTAGATTTAGATTTAGATTTCATAGTACTTTCTTGAATCTCGGCTGTGCTTGGGACTGCATATGTGGGGGTATGAAACTCTGGGTGTGAACTTTTGCTGTGGATCTCACTTCTATTTAGTATACTTGGCATCAGAAATATTGATATGGACTGTGGATACCAGTTTGGATATCTTCACCTGTACTAATTTGTTCAGGAAGGCTGTGTGCTTGAGTACAATGTGTAGCAGTAAATGTGTATGTTTTTATTGCTCCAGATAACTAGTGCAGCTGAAATAGAAGCAATCACAAGTCTGAAGCTGGTAAAGGGACACGCTTACTCTATCACTGGAGCAGAAGAGGTAAGCCAGCTTCTCCTAGGTACTCATCGATTAATCCAGCTCATCCAGCCGGATGAAGCTTTTACGCTTGCCATCGTACAAACCAGCTTGGAGTTGCAACACTGCAGTGTCTTCACCTTTCCAATGTCTTTGTGGGGCTGACCAAATAAAAATGTTGCTAACATATGCACAGCCCTTACAGAAAAAAAAGAAAACCAGACCACAACAGAGCCAGGCTGAACACTCAGTACACTGCCGGTAGTTTTATGGAGTACAGTGTGCAGCCTGTATCCTGCATTGAACCAAGAGATTGGAATACAAAATGTAAAGGTGGCCCTAGCTGTTATTGCAGTGGTGAGGAAGGGAAGTCGGAGCGGGAGAGGGGGCAGCCGCTCCACCACAAAAGTGTGCCGCGTGAGGCGGGAGCGTGAACTTCGCCAGTCGGCACCAACGTGGAAGGCGCTAAAGCCTTGTTAGTGAACTCCCCTCTAAGTCTGTTCCTGCACAAGGAGCCCTAGATATTCCTGCTTCTCCGAAACTGGAATCGTTGCAGAGATTCATTCCAAATAATCTCTTTCCAACTGTGCTGTGCTGTGAGATGCCTCCTGCTTTTGAGGATGTAGAGAGTCTGCTGTTTTGTAGCTGCTGCTTGTTGTCCTTGCAGGTCGCTATCATTCTATGAAATCGTGAGTGATGCAGCTAACAGCTCACTTGATGGCAGAGGAGAATGTAAGATAAAGGTGGAAGACCGCTAGGTGTCTTTTAACTCTTGCAAATTATAATGGACTGCATCACTCAAGTAGAAATCATATTTAACCTGTTTGAAAAGCAATTGCTACAGGATGATCGAAACAGTGGAAGTGCTCAGGCTCTGTTGTGGCTCCTTCAGGTGAATTACCGAGGACGGCCAGAGAAACTAGTCAGGCTTAGAAATCCCTGGGGTGAAGTGGAATGGACTGGAGCTTGGAGTGATAAGTAAGTTATTATATACCCCTGCCTCTCTCTCTCCACTGTGTTTTGGTATCTTTTAAAAATTAAATTGGCAGTATGCAGTTAATCAAATCATAAAGCACATTCAGGGAAGATACTACATCAGTTGGAATAAAACGCTATTAATTCATTAGCAAGGCTCGATATTGATCTGTTCTGCCCAGCGGACGGTCTTCCCTGGTGCAAGTGGAGCTCTCTAATAAGAGAGAACAGTCTACATCTTAATTGTGAACACTACGCTGCAAGTCATATCCATGTCATTTTGCAAGATGACTTTTCTCAGACTGATCCTACTGATGCTGCCAAGACGTTAGCAGAGTACACAGACTAATTCAATTCCTGGGAAATAACAGGGCAGAGCTAAACCATTTTGTCTCCCCTTCGACTCTTAGGAGGTTGCTGGGCTCTACATTAGACTGGTATTCGGTTTCTGCTGGAGAATCTTGAAAAGGTCAATTCAGCTAAAGGTCAATTCAGCTAAAAACCCTGAAATTTGAATGTCTATCTGGAACTTTCTGGTCTTAAACTGGACTTGGAGTCTCATGTGAATGCCAGTGAAAACATCTTTTTATTTTTATTTTTAGAATGGCATGGATTTTATTTTCATTCAGGCCAGGATATATTTTTTCAGGCAGTATTCTAAGATCTGTTTCCTGTCCTGAGGGACTGCATTACTGATGCTGATCTTGTAGAATACTTGAGGATAGAAAATACGGATAAGCATTAGGATTATTCTTATCTTTATCAGAGCTGCTTTGCTCTGATAGAAATAGCAAGAAATAGCATACCTCAGGCACACGTACATGCCACATCCAGATGTTACCACACCTGTTTTAGCTGAAGCAGGTGTAGAGTTTTACAGCTACATGGCAGCAGAACAAATCACAACCCAGCTTGTCACGCAACAGCACCAGAACAGCAGAGAAGCAATACTGTTTTCGGCAGTATATTTTTTAATTTCGCCTTTTTGCTTGTTCTTCGGTGATCCAAACAATGGCGCTTATATTAATTCCCTAGGGAGAATACCAGGCCTTCCAGTAGATCTCACACGTGAGACGCTCTGCCTACAGATTACCTAATCCAGCCAGTCTCTGTGATATTTGTGCATGCTGGCACTTCACTGGGATGATCCAGTTTAAGGCTTATTCGTTGTAAATGCAGCTGAAGTGTGATTCCAGCTCTGTATAGTCCGGTCGCTGGGTGCGCTGCCATGAGAGGGTCGGGGGACAGAAGGTCTCGTTGTTGCAGAAATACAGCTGTAACCCCCAAAAGAGCCTAACTCAGCTCTTGTCATAAAACTGCATGTAAGAACTGAACAGGTTGCTTTTGTCTTTTGTCTGCAGCGCTCCTGAATGGAATTACATTGATCGCAGACAAAAACAGGCTCTGGATAAGCAAGTAGACGATGGAGAGTTTTGGTGAGAATCGTTCAGTTGGCTTAATCTTTTGGATGTTTTAGGTGCACATATGCTTTTTAAGCAATCCTTCCATTTGGATGGAGAAAAGCTACCAATGCCAAAAGGGTTAATAGTGTAGCAGGGACACGTGTGAGTTGTCAGCCTCTTGTTTGTCTCCCTTCCCATTCAAATATTACCTTTTATTAGAGCTTGCATAACTTAGTGCTTATCTAAAATATAGAGACCAGATGGTAATAAAATTAATGAGGTGGCAAGAATGAACCTCAGATGCTCTATATTTTGAGGCTTGTTTTTTGCCTAAATGCTATACAGGCTAATGAAAAAGTCTAGAATATCCGCTTGGGAAGAGTCTATTTACCCAGAGCTAATGGAAAGCCCAACCCTGTTAGCTGATTATCCAGGTCAATATTGAGCCCAAACTCTGCCCTAGATTGCATTGAAGGGTAAACACCCTCCGTCCTTTAGTACAAGCGGCTACGTGGGACATAAGGCAGTGGAGAGCTGAGAACACCCGTCATGCTCACAGCATGATGCCGAAGGTCTGTCACTCGTGCAGACATACTAGGAGCAGTAAAAATAAATGCCAACATTAGAGCAAAATACCAGGCTATTTTTACACAGAAGGTCCAATTCTTACTCATTAGATAGCATCTTATTGCACATACGGTGACACTAGTTTTAGTTAATTTACTTGTGAAGTGCAATCCATGAGGGATTGCCCATGACTGTGCGTGACAGAAAATGGTACGACTGAGCCCATAATGCATAACAGCCCCAGATAACAATTGGCTTAATGGGATACAGGTCTTTTAGGGTGTGGGAAATGGGGTTTCCCAAAAGCCAGTTCTAAATTTCAGAGTTCAATTAAATAAGACTTTGGGCAGTTCTGTGACACTGATATTTGCTGCCCTGTTGGGAAGGGGATCCGTTTGCTCCGAATGTTACAGGCTGATGAACTCACCAGGTCTTTTTGTATGCCAGGATGGCATTTTCAGATTTTCAAAGGCAGTTCACCCGACTCGAGATCTGCAACCTGACTCCTGACACACTAACCAGAAACACAGTTAATAAGTGGGACCTGACCCTGTTTAATGGACGGTGGACACGGGGCTCCACTGCTGGGGGCTGCCAAAACTACCCAGGTAGAGACTCAGCCAAGTGGGCGCTTGGTGAAATAACAAAGAAAACAAACAAAATAATTCTTTCTGAAGCAGAAGGGGGTCAGATTGGAAGGTTTTGGAGGTGGAAGTCTTTCTGCAGGGTTTACATACGAAGCAAAAGCTTGGCTGTCTAAATCAAGATCTAATTCACACGTACTTCCTCATCAAGGCATTATCTCTCCACTGCGCAGTTAATTCACACCTCTCTTCTTTCTCTTCTCTGCGCTCTTCCTGCTTATACTCCTGCTTCTGACCGGAGTAACCCTCCAAAGGGTTGGATAGGCCAGGAAAGTGCCGCAGATTGGCGGCAGCATGGTTTGGCATGCATTTTCAGGTTAGACCTCTGGAGACGCCTCCTGGCTTTTGGTCCTCTTGCACCAATAACAGCCTCGGGCAAGGACAGTTCCTGGAGATAAATGCCTGGTTGGAATTAATGGCATCAGCTCCTCCCTGTTTCTTATTACTGTCCAGGTGCTTTGATTTGTTCAATATTCAACATAGCTGTGAAAACACAGAACCATATAATAAAATGGAAGGGTATAGACAAACTGCAGGCAAAGGTTCTCCCAAAGATGCATTCTTTATGTTTCAAGTGGCAACCATCGTGGCTACAAAATCTGCTCCTTTTTGTTTTGTCTTGATAATTTTTAGTAACATACTGGACCAACCCCCAGTTTAAAATCCGGTTGGACGAACCAGATGATGACCACGAAGGGAGCGTGAATGAGCCGTGCTGTACTCTGCTGGTGGGCTTGATGCAGAAGAACCGTAGGAGACAGAAGAAAATGGGGGAAGCTCTGCTTAGTATTGGCTATTCACTCTACAAGGTATAGTTTGTTCCTCATTAAAGGTTTTATTCACTGTTCTGTTCCCCTGGAAGAAATTAGTAATATGCAACATCTTGACATTCAGCACTACACTTCAGTAAGAACTGGATTTTGCAAGATGATTCAAATTCTTCTCTCATTTTTTCCTGAACCACATAATATGGGAAGTTTTAGACAAATTTAGGTTCAACTTTGGTCCCACTTTAACAGTAGAGAGGTGTGAAACTATAGGCAATTCATTTGGAACAGTCTTATTGAACGCCTTCTCTTTCAGCACCTAAATGAGGGCAGGTTCAGGGTGCCTGGCAATTTCAGATGAGTGGCTCTGATTACAGCGGATCATTAGTGCTCAGCAGTTGCTTGCATTTCTTTTTCTTGCATTTGAAAATTGTTTTGATTCATTGTCTACCCTGCTATTGTTCTGGTTCAGGAGGGTTTTTTTTTTTTTGGGATTTTTCCCAGTGTTGCTTCTGTCTCTCTAAATACCATGCAAGGAAAAATTCTACAGCGGCATCTTTAACTTCTGTAATGTAAGGGGAGAGAAGCAAATATAAGGATTTCCAACCAATGTTTTCACTTGTGGCATCATATCTGGAGAAAAGCAATTAAATGTTGTATGTCCTCTAGATGAAAATCATTAACCAGCACGGGTGGGATCAGATAGGAATGGCTGATTTTTGTCATCTGTGTGGTTCCAAGCGCTCTGATCTATTTGCATCCTTGATTTTGCATATTAAAGATGGCCCGCTGCTCAGATCACTAAGTACAACCACGGAGAAGTTAGCAAAGCCTTTCTGCTTTACATATAATTCATCTCATCTGCCTCCTTGGTGATCTTTTCCTTATTAGGGAAATTTAGTGACTCTTACAAAGCAAATCTTTTGAAAGAGGTGGCTGCTAAGTCACCTGATGTAGACATCCAGCCATGATCCAAGTTCCTAGGGTTGTAGATTTACATCACTGTAGCTGATGCCGTGGCCAAGGAAGTCCAGTTAGGACAATATGGATGGTGATCTAAAGCAGATGTCTATATAAAAGAAAGCGAAAGGGTGTGTGCTCAAGCCTACCTGCGCTGCAGAGCTTTGCTAAGTCAGGTAGCTAGAACTGCCTGGTAAAAATTCCTCTAACAGGGCCTATCCCTGAGCTCCTGACTTCTGCTGTGCTAGGTATAAGGAACAAGGCCTGAGGTCCCAAGGGCCATCTCAAGTAGTCCAGAAGCATTGTATGAGTGCGATTTCTAAAAGCTCTTCAGCGACTTGGGAGCACAATCCCTTTGGATCTCATTGGAATTCATGCTCCCAAGACAATTGATTGCATTTCGAAAAGTTACTTTATTTTCAGAGGTACCAATTAGCATAGTTGTCTAGTCAGTTTAGCGAGGGCTAAATCTTGAAGTTTGTTACTCGTTACATTCACCTTACAAGAGTCTATTCATCTTCAGGCTGATGGCCAGTGACGGTATCCTTATATTTTTTTATCAGCGTTCCCGTAGCAGTAGACGTGTAGATTTTAGGTCTGCTCCGAACAATTCTGAGGTCAGTTTTGCAAAGTGGGGCTAAATGATTGTCGAGTCTCCTGACTGAACATTTCAAGGCTCATCCAAATATTTACAACCAACCGTATCATTCACACCGTCGTATCTGGAGAAAAACAATTAAGCGTTGTACACATTTCTGTGGCTAAAAATTCTGGTTTTCCTTTGGAAGAACTCCATCACAGGCTAGAACGTCATGCAGAGCTGTAAACTGCAATATCTGGTTGTAAATGGGAATGAAAAATAAGTGTCTGAATGAGGCTTTGTCTGATGTTTTTCTCTAAAGGTTGAAGAGTGTATGTAGCAGCCCTTTAACATCAGCACTTTCTCTTCCATTCAGATTCCTCCAGAGGTACGTAATCTCTGCTGAAGACTTCTTACCTCCCCATGGACACCTCCTATCACACTGGAGATTTAAAGTTCCAGCAGGACTTCTTCCTTGCTGATGACAGTTCTTCTGGAGACCTTTGTTCTTTTATCACTGGACAAATATCTCAAGTTCTCATTAACCATTTCCGAGGGATTGGGGCACCAGGTTTTATTATGGAGATCTGAGTCCCAATCTTGATCTCATTTATACTGGTTGAAATTTGATTTTGTATAGCAGAGGTCAGAATTTGTCTATTTATTAAAGACGAAGGCAGACCGGGGTCTCTGCACTCTAAAAATGAGAAAATGTACCTAATGTTATTTAGAAGAAGTGGTAAACTCTGGGGATCCATTCCTTTTATCGTTCTGAGCTGGGGCTGCTGCTAATGAACAAACCCAGCTCAACCTTCCCTGATCCTCAGAGATGTTGATATCAAGGTAAAGAGACTTTTCATTCCTGAAGAAAGAGACTTCATGGGTGTCTGGCAGTAGGAGTAACCTATACTCATTTACTTAGGTCCAGCGGTCTGTGCTGCCAGTTTTTCCTGGGCTTTTCAATCCTTTCCTTTTATCTCAGTAAATGAATGTGTGGTCATGAACCAATTAATTTTACTCCTTTAACAGCCTTGCAGATGCAAAGGGAAAATGAACTTCATACCTTGAAAAAGATGTGCGACCTGACTTCTTAATCTTCGCAGCCCCACTTAGCTGAAGATTGAGTGGAGAGAAGCGACGGGGTTGTTGAATAAATCCCAAATCCAATCTTGTCTTCAAAACAAAAAAAGATAAAAACCCATGTTATTCCACAGTTTATGAGAAAAATACTTTATTATTATGAAATGTTTGATAACGCCTTTGTATGCACTGATCTTAGACAGCCAGACGTTCTATCATTATGTAATGTTCCACGTTCCGTGTCAAACACACAACTCTCTCTGTGGATCATTGAATTATACTTTTTGAAAGAATCCCTGTGGAGCAAAAGCCAGGAATGTGAGGTTCAAAAGCAGAGATGTTATTCTTACAATACTGTTCCTTGTTACACTAGTGCTTTATGAGCTGTACCGTGTCTCGCTTGTTTAATGGTAGACGGATAATAAGGAAAAATTGAGTACTATCTACCCCATAATCCAAAGGGCTATACACATACCTTTAGTATTATTAATAGAAGTTGGCTAAATCCTCTAATCTGGCCTGAAAAAGTCTCACTCTTGTGCTAGAGTATTTTGTCCTGTTTGCTATTCTTTGCTGTCTGTTTAAAGAAATCAGAGAGCATAATTCCTACGCAATCAGGAGTTCTGTCACAGACCATAGATTGCGTACCAAAGAAGTGCATTGGTAAAATCCAAATTGTTTTCATGAACAGGCTATGAAAGGAAAAAATGCTCAATACGTAGGACAACTTGTATAGCAAGTACTAATTTGACCAAATTTGAGCGCACATTATGATGTTTTAAGTTATTTTTATACCACGGACTGTAGAGAGGCATGTGAAAAGATAATCTTTTTAGAGCAAGACACTTTCCCCTTCTAATTATCTGTCTGACTGTTTCCCATGACAGAACCCTGGTGGTTATCTTTTATGGCGTCACTCACGGATTTATTTTTTCATGCTAAGAAAAACTTCTTGAGATGGCTTTTAAGCAATGAAATTGAAGTAGGGTGTCTGGCTTGCCAGTCAATTGTCAAATAATTTCTAACAAAAATATGTTTTCCACACAGCTGGAAAATAACACGGATATTCATCTGAACCGCGATTTCTTTGCAAGGAACCAACCAGCAGCCCAGTCTGGCGCTTACGTCAACCTGCGCGAAGTCTCCAGCCGCCTGAAGCTGCCCCAGGGAGAGTACCTCATCGTGCCCTCCACTTTTGAGCCTTACAAAAACGGGGAGTTCTGCCTTCGAGTTTTTTCTGAGAAACAGGCTAAAACTCAGTAAGTATCTTCTGTAAAGCAAAACAGTTTTGCTGGTGAGACACACAAAGGAAACTGTTCCGCTCTGTGCGAGAGACCCGTGTCCCATGCCCCATGCTTCCTTTTAACCAGCAACTAATCAGCAAAACAGACCCGTTTCTAGGACCTATGTTATTACATAATCTACTCCGTAGGGCACACACACCCATAACACATAGACACAGATCACGAAATGGTCTCCGGCAAGCTCCGCTGTACTACCTAGACCCCCCCGCCCAGGGCTACAAAGAAGAAGTTGCCCCAACTAAAGCGTGCAGGGAAGGACTGGGGAGTATGGTGATGAAGAGATGATTTTTAAAAGGGATGTTTCGTCAATAGCAGCCAGGGAATGAAAAAACTAGGAGTCTGGATACAAGGCAAGAACCAATGAAACTATCTTAAAACGGGGTGGTGCAGACAGAGGTGAAATGGGGAGCACAGGAAGCAGGGAAACTAGAGGCTTGTTCTGTGCATTTGGCAAGGCCTTTTATATTAAAACACGTTGTTTTCTTAATTATTTTACGCGCAAATGGTGGACTAGTCGTTATTGCTCATTGTGCTTTATTTGTTTTTTTTCTTAGGGTGATTGGTGATGTGGTGGCTGCAAAACCGTATGAGGTAAACACCTTAACTGGTCAGACTGTTTTTTCCTAATACACTTTTCTTTCAAAATGTGGTAAAATTGATGTGAGATTTTTACTGTTCTCTTGAGTACTGCACTACTTGATCACAGTATATGGTATGCTCAGGAAAAAAAAAAATTGGTTACAGGGGTTCTTTACACATCTCTCTGGCTTATTTTCACATGTATTTTCACGTGACTGTGCCCACGAGGCACAGAAGTTGCACCCTTGTAGACAGGGTAGGACCATATTGAATTGTCCTTTCGTGTAGGAGGCAGGGGGAGGACACAGAATGATCTCCTTCAAAGAAGGAAATAGTCCCCCTGAAGCCAAAGAGAAATTGCCAAAGTGTACTTGCAAGGAACTGAGCTAAGACAGCCTTGCGCTCCCTGTAGCTGGGTGCAGCAACATTTTCTCTGCAGTTATTTTCTAAGACTATCTTGATAACGCAAGAAAACTTCCTCCAAACTTTTTCAGTCTTGGAAAGTAGTTAGTCCCAAATGAAGGCAACCCCCCTGACCGGTCTTGATTTAAGGAGCGCTTCTGTTTTGCCCCTGCTGCAGTGGACGTTTTCCGCTGCTGTAAATAGTCCCCTGTAAAGTTGCTTTATGACACCCACATCTCACTGTCTAGCACCACATCATAAATCACGTTCTTGATCATCTCTTTCCTCCAGCCTCAGGTCGATAACAACGATATAGATGATGAGTTCAAGGCTCTGTTTCACAAGCTCTCAGGAGAGGTAAGTGGACTGAAATGAAAGAAAAAGACTGTGACCTCTCTGTTATGATTATGCAAATATTTGGCCTGCCAACTCCTCCTACTGTCTGGCCTTCAAAAACCAGGCAGTTCTCCCCTTTCATTAGCTCACAGCTTCAGCTCAGTTTAGTCCACAGTAGAACAGTTCTTCTACATTGTTCCTCTTATTGGGGCAGAGTGTGATTTGTTCACTCAGTAAGGCAAGGCATGGAATAACTGAAAATATGGATGATGGGACATATGACTGAAAATATTATTGCATGATGAAATAAATTACCCATGGAGTTAGCACATAATTCTGACAGTTGGCTATTTGGGCAACTCCTTCCTTTTAATTTAGAAGCCCCTGGAATCAGAAAGCTGCTGGGTGAACTTTCTCTCTATTTATTATATTTGACGGGCATCAGTATCTACCAAACCCTGCTGTGCCAGCCTGCAGCTGTCACATCGGATTTGCTCCTAATGAGTAGGTGGCCACAGGCACTGAAGAATGAAAACATCTTTATAGTTAGAAAGACTTTTCTGTCTTGCGAGAGGGAAATTTCGGTGGTGTTTGGTTGTAGTTTCCATAGCCTGGAAAATCTCCAATGCGATCCTGAACCCTTTCAGTCGAGAAAGAAACTGAGACATTGACTCGTTCCAGCCAATCCTGGTAAAAAGTTAACGTTTGCTAGGTCATGTCACCACGGCACTTAACAAACAGCTTATTTCCTGTTTGAAAGGCTAGGAAATACTCATGGTTTCTGAGGATCTCCTCCATGGGATGTCTGCCGGAAAATGGGAAGTGTTAGAAAAAAAATTGAAGATTTACATGATGTCTGACGGAGAATGAATACAGTGTCCTTCAAATGTTTTTCCCATTAACATGTTATGTTTTCTGCCCAGGACTGTGAAGTGACTGCAACTGAACTTCAAACTATCCTGAACCGGGTTTTGGCAAAGAGTAAGCTCCATGACGTGTTTCGGGTGGACCGGGGCGACGGGCCCGTGCCGCTGTGCTGGCGCACAAGTTGCGATTGGGCTCAGCGGGAGGGCAGGGAGGCCATGGTGGGATGGGGCCATCTGGCACTCTTCTCCAAAGAGTTGCCAAATCCCTCCCGCTTCACCAAGGGAAATCATCTTAGTGTCCATTTGTTAATAAACTGAGAGAGACAGCTGGGAGGAAGCAGTGGAAGAAATGAGGGAGCATTTACCCTGCTAGTGAGATGTGAACACGGCTGGCATCTCTTGGGTGGCATGCAGAGAAATATTCGTCTAAAAGTCCTTCTAACTTTGATTTTTACTACTTTTGTGTGCAGGAAGGGATATTAAAAGCGATGGATTCAACATTAACACTTGCAGGGAGATGATCAGCCTTTTAGATGTATCCTTTCAACGTCATTTCATCGCCGTTAAAGTTTCTGGATCTCTGTTGCACATCTTTCTGACAAGATAAGCCTAAGTTTGCATTTTCATGGCCCTGGCACCCATGTCTTTGTTGACTGAAGGCAAAATATTCAGCCGAGCCGCTCAGTCAGCTCAGGGCAGCAGCAACCTGAACCATTTCACTACCAGTTGCTTCTCTCACCGGCTTTACATCTCCCATTGCCTAAACTTTTCCCTAAAGGACGGCGGTGAAGAGCAGCTGGGATGCTGAGCCTGGCAAAGACGCATAGACAGCGTGTTTGGTGGGAGTCTGATTTTAAGCAGAACCTCAACTTTCATCTCTAAAATCAGGTTCTCCTGATTCGAAGGGAGAAAGTCAAGAGTTCATGCAAAGTTTTCCACAGGAGGGGGTGTGCAGGGCCCTGAGGGATGTGCAGGACGACAGCATAGCCTGAGACCGGCTCTCGCTGTTCACTCGCAGTTCCTGCCCCTGGTGTCTAACAGAAGTCCACCCCAAGGCTGGTCCTTTGTCTGCTGAAGGGCTTTAACCCACTGTTAACTGCACAAATCATGAGTGGATCTAATCACGCTTATGTATTTAGCAGTCCCATATATCACTCCTTGAGAGCGCAGACAGCTTAGAGATTTGTGGCATGCCTTTCCCTAAGCAGATATAAAAATGTGGGTCTGTCTGTGTCAGACGGAGAGACAACACAAACAAGAGCTAATATGGCATTAAGATTATACTGTGATGAGTGATTTGTTTTTGTCAGAACTAGTTGCTCTCCAGCTTTGATAATCCTGATTTTTGAACCCTGCCTTAACCACCCTAGACGAATGGGACTGGCTCCTTGGGACTTGTGGAATTCAAGACACTTTGGATGAAGATTCAAAAGTATTTGGTAACATAATATTTCTGACCGTATCCCCTTTCCTCTCAGCCTTGAAGTACAGATCCAGAACTGAGGTTGGGTTAAGCCACCAAAGGCTATACATATAAGCTTCCCTTCTTGCAGCTGGAGTTTGATCCAGGGCTCAGAAACACCTTCCATTTAAAAGGGCACAAGCAGAGTCTCTTTCACCTCAGCCCTGACATTCTCCATAATTTGAAATACCTTCCGAAAAGCCAGATTAACTCCCTTTCATTGCTGGACAAAAGACAGGTCTCTCTCAGCTGCTTGCTTTATTAAAGCTTGTATGAGGCTATCTCTGCTGCTGTGGTATGCTACATCATCACCTGAGCACCAGTGTCACCAAGACATGATCTGGCCCTAGAGTTTGCCAGTTAACCGCTGAAGCAAGCGAAAGAAACATACATTTTTCAGGATCTACCAAAAGCCTGGCTTTGTATTTTTAAAATCTTGTAGAAGTGCTAGAATTATTTTTCTAACAGAATATTTAATATCCCAAGGAGTTCAGCAAGAATCGAGCAGGAAGGTCAAAGTTGGACCTATGGTATTTGATGACACTGCTTTGAAGGAAGTCTGCTGCTGCCAATGTTCGATGCTGGTTGGCACAGAATGCCTTACATGGGCGTTTATGAAGAAGTGCTCAGCTCTCCTTGGGCTGGACACGTTGGGTCCATCAGGGGGCTTATATCAGCAGAGCAAGTCCTGAGAGCTAATTCCAGCCTGAGCTCCAGGTCTACCTATTTTCCAGTGCTGGATAACAAACCTACTGGTAGTAGGAAGCATCTGTCATCGTGTCTGAAATATTAAGCAAAATGGACTTTTGTCTGCTGCGGCGCTTGCCAAACAATAGGATATTTTGCTCAATGCTCTCTCTGCTACCATGTAAGCAGACATGTGTGAAGGCAGGCAGGCTGCCAGCTCATGGAAATATGTTTCCCGGCTTGGCTTGTGTGCCAGTAGCTACTTGCAATGTTCCCCTTCTCATTAACATTTCAAAGGGTAGAAGCTTTGGCTGATAGGGGCAGCGTCTATCCCAGACCGTCGGAAATTTAAGGCTGTGTCTACACAGCAAAGCGGTGGTGTGGATGCAGCACAGGCAGGCGTGATCGGTGTAGCTCCAAGAGCAGGGACTATGTTAGGGCATGGGCTTCAGCGTGGATTAGCAAACCAAGGTTAAACCCTAGGAGGGCCCTGATATTTTATTCCGGTTGCCAGCCCCTGCTGAACTCGTGTTACCGTGTCCTCACTGCTGTCGTTACCCAGCTGCGAAAGTCAACCCTGCCCGCCTGTGCTCGCACAACCCCACTGGGATGTGCAGGCACTTTTAAAAGCATCTCCCACAATCCCTCGTTCCTCTGCCACAGGCCATCTATAAGAAAGTGGACAGGGACTTCTCCGGGACCATGGACTCCCACGAGATGCGGAGGGCCCTCTGTGAGGCAGGTGGGTACGCCTCTTGGGGAGACCATCTGCGATCCGCTGCTGAAAACAAACGTCAGGAGCACAGCAGAGCATGTTAACTGTTCTGCTTCCTTCTTGTCTCCTAGACCACAGCTTTGCCAGCTCCGCTCTCTCTTCCTCACGGTCACAGACTGCTAAATCCTTTTGCTGTTATATGCATCAAACCTCGTCCTCTCCCCTGCATTCTTGACCATTAATATTTTTGTCCACGCTGTGATCATCGCTTGTCCATCTGATTATCACTCGCTCTATTTTTGGCCTCATTATTTCCTAATCTAATCATCCTCTCTCAAATCCTCTTTTCCTTCATTTTCTCTCACACTAGAGATGGTGCAAACCTTATGAAGGCATGCCCCAGCCGTATCCTCTCTGATATTCACTCTATTCACTTTTGCAGCAGTGCTTGCCGGCTCAGGGGCATCTAGACGAGCACTGTTTTTTGATCTGTTTTGTGCCCAGTGAGGTCCTATCTGAACGACCCAGAGACAGAAATAGCACTAATATGGGCCTGAATAAAGCCCAACGTGTTATGCGAGCAACCTGCTCTGCTGCCATCACTGCTATTCATCGAGAGCCCCACCAATTAGGGGTTTATCTGGGGAACAGAGGACGGGTAATGCTGTGAAACAATGCTAAATATGTAGTTTGACAAAAAGCTGTGGGAGGGCTTTATGCTTCCCTTCACCACAGTGCAATGGGCTTCAAAGGAGGCCAACAGACCTCCTGGGATGAACGAACGCCCTGCTTCATCCAGGTCTGCCTGCAGCTGCAGGAGTCCACAGACGAGTCACGTCAAAGGCAGCATGTTAACCTGCTGCGGCAGTGATTTGTGTGCTTCCCGTGCCTTCAGGTTTCACTCTCAACAATCAAGTGCAGCAGAGCATTGCCATCCGCTATGCCTGCAGCAAGCTGACCATTGATTTTGATGGCTTTGTGGCCTGCATGATCCGCCTGGAGACCCTGTTCAGTAAGTGCCTCCCTTCATCAGCCAAGGAGAATTCCTGATTAACTTCGAGTTTTTATTACGTATTTGGTGTGTTTTAACTCTGAACGTAGCAAAGTGCATGGAACTGCGAGAGAGCCAGCAAAAACGTGCCTGTTTCAGAAAGCAGCAGAGAAACGGCAGACGCCATTCTGTCTGAATGACCATGGAGCCAGGGGTGAAATGTTTTCATAATCTGTGTTCAGTGCTCTGGCCCCCCGTTGCCCCCTCTCCTCTAAATGGTACCATTTTTCATGTACAGTGCTGACTCAGGCCTGGTTTACATGTGCCTCCCCAAATCACATCAGATAGGAGTGTGTTAGATTTTGCAGTTGTCCTGCTGCCAACTCTCGGTTTGCTGCTGTGGATATAACTATTCTGCCCTGTGAAGTGGCTTAGAAATTACATGTAAGAGGAAAGGAGAAGAACAGCTGTAATATGCTCAGTAGGTCTGCAATAGGTCATGGCAAGAGGCCAGACCTCTACATTTTGTCAGGCAGTGTTTCTCTTTATGCCAAACTCTGTGGTTTATATCCTTTTTTCCCCCTCTTTTGCTTTCAGAAGCGTTCCAGCTCCTAGACAAAGACAAGAGTGGAGTCGTCCAGCTCTCTCTGGCTGAGGTGAGCCTAGTCAAATTAAAATACCCTGTGGTTAATCTGTAACAATGGACACCACTAAAATTCATTTCTTTAAAATAACTATTATAAATATTTAATTAAATACTAATTCAAAGGAAAAGTTTACTTATGCGAAAAGGCTCACTGGCTCAGAAGACCTGTCCAGACTAGTAGATTAAACACTTACCGTATATGAGCAAAAAAGTAAAGATATGTTCAAAACACCTAAAGCTGCTTGAGGAAATTCACAGTGTGTTTCACTGTCTACTTTCAGAGGGCAGTGTTCAATGCATTAGAAAACAGATAGTAGAAAACTGTTGGTGTCTGGCAGAAAAAGAACTGAACCACCTGCCAGAATTAGAAGGGACCTTTTAAGATGCCAAGTCTTTTTTTTTTTATTTATTTTTAATGCAAATTTCTCCTGTTGAAGCCGTAATAAAAGCAATTAGCTTGTGTCTTCCCTTTGCAGAATACAAATATATCGCAGGAAACAGAGCTGGAAGGAGCCCCAAGAGGTCCATCTAATTAGTCCTCTCAGCTGAAGATTGGCTCTGAAGGGAGGAGGAAGGCTAGGAAGCCCTATGACCCTCAGTCAGAGTTATTTAAATCCAGTTACATTTGTGTACATTGCATAATCTGGCCCTAGAATTAAAAAAAAAACATGCAACTTGCCCTGGAGAACTTTGTGTTTCCTCAAGAGAAATCCCATGTGCAATGTCTGAAGCCCATCCCAGCAATAAATTTCCTGACAGTTCCAGTGCGGATGGATCCTACACATAAAACATAAAAACACAGTTCCAGTCTTTCCCAGCATTTTCTCTCAGAGCCCGTTATAGAGAACGACAACAGCGGTTCCATGCTGTGGACTTTCCAGATGATCTAACGCCTTGTTCTGTTTCTCCCATAGTGGCTGTGCTGCACACTGGTTTGAACCACTATAGATGAATTCAGCAGAGACCTCTGCAGCTCTTACAACCATGGGATGATTCATTTGGCTTCTCCTCGTCACAGAGAGCAGGGGAGAGAAGCCTTTTTTAATTACTGGCAAGTTATTTTGAGCCCAATAAAAAAATGGAATGATGTCCTGTCAGTTAGAAGATGCATACATTCTTGAACAAAAAGCCCAAATAAAATAAAATAAACAAAACCAAACCTATCCTCCTTTTCCTGCCCAGAGAATATTTCTGTGTGTCATACTGAAATGTCACAGTTTTGACTTACCACGGATGGGTCTGGGCGGCTTTGGTGCACAGTCTTCTAACTGTGCACCAAAATTCATCAGTGTTCAAAATCCAGGAAGGGATCTCTGTTGCTTGCAACATCCAGCATTTGTTTTGCCCTCTAAGTGAGGGCAAAAATTGTATTTAATGAGCTGCAGGGAATGAAGAAGAAAAACTTTTTGTCTAGAGTTTCTTAGGTGCCAGGAGACCCTTCAGAGTGCCACACAGCATCGGAGAAGTTACCCACCTTATTGGAAGTGGCATTTTCCAAGGTGTGTATCCAAAGGTGTCTTCAGGGCTTCATATGAACAACACAAACATGTGTGCCTTAGTTATCTTCTGTTTTGCTCCTCTGGCTGCCTCCCTTCCCAGCCAGGTGCCTACTTTGGCTCTGCCAAGTGCGGAAGCTGGGGCGAAGGAGCTCAGAGAGACAAGGTGAGCTGCTGAAAGCACGCAGGGATCAGGCATGGACATGGCCCCTAGCATGAGCGAGGAAGCAGGCAAACACGATGGCACCTCTCTGTCAGGCTTGGCTCGCTCTTCCAGGCAGAGGAGCGGGGATGGGATTTTCTCCTTTGAATACCTGTCCGTTCACATATTCCAGTGCCCAGAGATGGAGTTTGGAGTTTTAGGAGATGAGGGTTTGAAGTCCAGAAGATCATAAAGGCAAGCATGAGGGGAGGAATATAAAGTGCACTCGTAGGCGTCTTGGAGCTTGTATGTGAGGGTGTGCTAAGGTGGACCATGATTTAAAGAAGAAACTGAAGCTAATAGTCGTTGGCTAACTAACAGTGCTGTCCTTCCCCAAGATCTTGTAAAACCTTTGTCCTTTAAAAAAAAAACTCTTTGCCTTTAATTTCATGGTATTGTACAAGTTTGTGGTATTATATATTTGTTGCAGGCTAGATAATCTAGTAGTCTCTTTAGTAATTAGAAAACCTTTCTGTATCTTACATTATTGTAACGGTCTGTCGAGGTGACATCTCTGACACTTCTACCTGGGAGCTAAAGGAGTGCAGGCAGAGTTGTACCCTCAAAGCAGGCAGTGGGGCCATGGCTCTACCTCATAGTCTCCTCCTCAGAGCTGTGCTTAAGAGAAGCCTTTCTTCCACGCCAGCTTTTTGCAAAGCTCTTTCCTTAAGCAGGAAGGAGACTGTTGGTTGTTCCTCCTCTCTGAACACAGAATACCTCATGACAGCCTCCAAGTCTCAGTTTGGCATCTCCTAGCATTTCTCGTTGGTGCTGGATATAGGTCTCTGGCTGAAAGGGAATTATGTCCTGTTTCAGTGCATCACTCTACCTTTCTAGTAGATGGTATTCACTACTCTCATTTAGCAATGCTCTCCCAGTAAAAGAGAAATAAACGCTTTTTAGTTCAGGTTGCAGGGTAAAAATAACTGGTGTGGGGAACTGTAACCTTTCCCCTTGGTCATGACCTGCACACAGCCACTTTATGTTGCCACCAATTTCTCACGATAGATATATGCTTGCTAACCAACCATGGAAATCTTCACACCTCCACTTGCCCAGAAGAGAGAGCTACCTGGGAAAAAAGTAGGTCTCAAGAACCATGCGCTTTTCTAGCAAATACTCTGCCTGTTTATTAAGAAGAACATGTCCTGCTCTGCCTCGTATCTTGGCTATGCACCACATCTCCTTGCTAACCACGCAGCGAGGTGAGCTAACTACTTGCATCTTGGGATTAACTTTCTGCTCACACGCAAGCATTCATCAGCTTATTCCAATTATGGTCACAGAGAGGCCTCTCTTAACAGGACTGGGAAGACACAAATATACACAGAAATCCATTGCATGCTCCCAGTTCTTCTCCCTTCACATTAAGTGAGATACCCCCATTGCAATATGGTTCATAGCTATCTCAGTGACTCTCACCCTACTGTACAGGCTGGGCAGAGAGCTGCACTCCATCTTGCTTTATCTTTGGGAAGCAGGCAGCTCCGGAGGAGTCACTTCCTCTCTCACTTGTTCTTTGAGCACAGCACTCGGCTATCGAGTCTCCGACGGCAGCTGAAAAATAAGCCTTTTCATGGGATTGAATGCACTTCTCCTTTTTACTTGACACATCTGCAAAAAGATGATTAAGGTCCCCTTATTCTCCTTCCTTGTGCTACAAGCTGAACAAACGTCTGTGCTCATCAATCCTCCCAGTTAGCCTCGAAGGGCTGTTGACTAAGACGCTTGCAGCAGCTCTGATGGCAGCAGCAAGGCATGGTGGGCTGAGCAAGCGCTTGGGCATTTGGGCTCCCTGTGCTCTAACACTGCTTCGCTACGCTTCACTTTCAGCGCTGTCAAGCACTGCTCGCTCCCGTTAGATTTGAGTAGCTCAGTCATGGGGAATCATAATGCAGGCAAGTCACAAGGGTTCATTAATTTGTGATATGTTCATCATTACTATAAAAACCTCGTGACATGGCACTTTCAGCACTTTGTGAGTAAGGTGGGGCAAAAGAGGCCTCCTTGGAAGCCCTGCGGTGGCTCTTCAAACCTTCCCCTTCTCTCCCCGCACCTCACTGTAGAAATGTTTTTGTTTGCACTGCAGCCTGGTGCACTGAAAACCTGAACTGTGCATATTGCTCCTGTAAAATGTGATTCATGTTCGTCCAGATTCAGACTTTCAGCCTCCTTGTGCCCTAATTGTCTTGCAGTTGCTGATACGGGAACTTCCTGTGGGTACAAATCCTACCACATCAGCATCTGCCACCAGCTTTGCACCAGAGTAAGTGTCTGCATGAGGTACAAGACAATCACTGTGATTTGGGATTCTGCCTAAGAGCTCAGAGTATAAAAAGAACCAAACCTGCTAAGCGCAATTATCTGTCACCTGTTCATCCTCCCAGAACGGGAGATTTACAAGGGGATCTCGCCTTTCTCATCACTGCAGGCTAATGAGCACATTCATGGCTCGGAAGTAAGGAAAGAAGAAACAGTCCTTTTCAAACTTCATTTCATCCTTTTAATTCAGACAGTCCCGCTGAACCTGACTCAACGGTGCATTTCGGGTCTTAATTTCCATACAGATTAGACAACCTGGCCTGCCTGGAAGTGCTGAGATACTGCGAGCACGTTTCTCCTTTCTATCCTATTTGGGATGCATCCAGAATCCCAGTCTGCTCTTGTTTTCCCAGTCAAAACTTACAGGCTGGAGATTCAAATCAAGTTCAGAAAAGCCAGCGAGATTCTGGGTGCGAAACAAACCCAAATTCTAAAGGTTTTGAAGTTTCTGCTCCACTAATGATGTCCCTAGTGATATTTAATCTTAAAGTAGCGCCCTGCTACTGCCTGACGAGCTTGTTGCCATGGTGTCTGTCTCTCTCTGTATAACTGGCACGTACAGCATAAAATCCTCTCTTTCTTTAATACAGCAAATGACTTCAGTTGTTACTATTGGCTGCTCATTAACTCCTTCCTCAGCCTTTGAATTCCTTCGATGCCGCTCTCACCTGAAATGGTGGCCTCTGTCAGTGCCAAATCACCGGCCTGTGTGGGTGGAAGGGCTTTGCTGGTTATGGTGCTTGGGGAGGGGTGTGCATGCAAGAGAAAGGTTGTGGAGCCAAAAATAATCTGTAGGAACGGTTCAGGGTGATGGACTAAAGAAACACCTGACCAAGTGCCAGGATAACAGCCAGGAGGAAGCTGAGTGAATCCACTTTTCAGCAGTGTGGGAGCTGAACGATGTCAGGAACTGGAGAAAACCCTTTCTTCTCAGACTCCTGCTGCCTTCTGGGAAGAAGCTACACGCATCTCCTTCGTAATACACAGGGCTGACTCAAAAAACCAAATGGCTTTCTCATTGCTCTTTTCTTTTTTGGAAAACTCCGTGAAAAGCTGCTTTTTTTTGTCTATCCACTTGCTTCTAAATGCATAGGAACTACGTTGTTAGCTCAAGGGGTGATTTGGGTATTTTTTTCTAACTCAGTTCCTATTTGTACACTAAAAACCACCACCACCAAAAAAAACTCAGTGATGCTTTAAGTTCAGGCTAGTTGGCCTGCATCTTGATATGGTCCTTCAAGCAAGTTAAGTTTCTGTAGGCTAGTTAAAACGGGCAAGCTTGAACTAGCTGTTACAGGGAAGACAATGGTAAGGGTCTACCAGTGCCTTACAGCATTTCAGCCCTCCCTATATTCCTACATCCTTTTGGATACTGTTTTTCTTGTTCTCCTAACTGCGCATAGGGTCACATTTTTATCTCCACTGTATGTTTCTCCTCTGCTGATGTGGAAAAGCGTTTCAGTGTTCCTCTCTTGTGTGGGAAACAACAAAGTGCAGGGAGCAGATCCAGGCAACCTGTTATCAGTGACACCGTGGGTGAGGTGCAGGACACCGCAACGCTTTCTAGAGATTCACCTAAATTCACCTCTGATGCCAGCAAGTGAAATTCCCACAGAGAGGGAGAGAAACCTGCTGTGCCAGGACCCCACTGGCTCCAACGCGCTCACAAGACCAAGCCAACCAAACATGCCTTGCCGTCCTTAGCAGATATGGCACTGAGGCCATTTTTGAAAGGGACTTTCCATCATCCTCTTCAGTTGCGTGCATGGGAAAACCTCCTCCTCATTTCATTGCTGCTGACACTGCCCCTGACACCATCACAAAAGGTGCCGGACTGCTACTTTGTCTGCTGAGGCCTTGAAACGTAAGAGAGAGAAGAATGGGGCAGTGTCGCATTGCTCTAATTATAAAATCGTCCATGTTTGGTTTAATAATGAATGGGATCTTTTAGGTACAGCTCAGCTGCAGACAGCGTAGGATTTGGGACTTCCAGAGATTTTTCAGTTCTATATCTTGCTTGATCTGCCCAATTAGCCAATATTCTTTGGCCAGTTCTTGGGCAAAGATGTCTCTGAACACCTGGGCTTTAATGTCATTCATCTCTAATAACATCCGTGTAGGCTTGTCCAGGAAAGAAAACCTTTCCCTTTATTTAAAGAGTTTTATTTGGTAATTGATAAAAGCAAGATATCTGGCACACTCAGTCAGCTAACCGGCTTAAAACTGTGTGTGAGTTTGGAGAACTGTATATGTTTTCACAAGCTGTAATCATACTTTCAGACTATTGTGTGAATTTATCCAGCACACATGCCGAAGCAGGTATGATCTCTTGGGAGTTTAAGAGGCGCTGTGACCAACACAGTTTATGGTATACTGTGATTTTCTGCATTTTAAAAGCTCAGAATATTTTTTCATTAATTTTCAGTGGACTTAGCTAGAGGTCAGAAAATGCGATGTTCACTAAGCAAACGATGACTTGCCGCAGATTGCTCCGCCAGCCAGCAGCAGCACACTGTTATCTCCGGGTGTCTTCTCACTAGAGGGCAGCAGTCGCTCTTACTTCGTCGGGGATTTATCCTCCGGGTGTCATTTTGGTGTTCAGGTTGCGCGCTAAGGCTCCCTGTGCACAGGGATGCTGCGCTGTGCATTACGTGGCCTCTTTCTGCTGGGAAAACCTTGCTTGGGAAATGGTAACTGTAACAGGAAGCGTGGAAAATACTTTTAGCTTCAGAAAGAATCAGCATGGGATTAATTAAACAGAAGAAAGGAGATTAAAAGAAAATGAGGCAATGATAAAGTACCAGTCTGACCTCTAATTTGTAAAACACCTTAGTCAAAATCCTGTGAGAAGGAGCTATCTGAAGCAGCAGTTGTAAACTTAATAATAAGCGAGATGAAGTTAATTCCAGTAGAGCGCCAACCTTCTTCGTAATAATTTAATTTGAACACGTCTTTGTTTTAGGGTAAGATTTTTTTGCATGTTTTTATGTAGACTGATAATGTTTGGATTTCAGACATGCTCGTCTGGTGCATGAAAGGTTGGAAGAGAAATTATCCAACCACATTTTAGTGTCCAAGCTGACAAAAGCACAAAGAATAAACAGGCTTCATGAAGGCAGAAAATAAAAGGAATTTCGCAGATCATGCCTTGCATTCTGTAGCAATGCCAGTAACACAAATAACAAGAGAAAAAACATTATTTTAAAAATGATGTGGGTCGCACAGGGGCATTTCCCATGTGTTCTGTCAAAGCAGTAGGTAGATTAAGCACAGCCTTCCTTGTTAGGAATTTGAGTTCACTTTTCCACTTGGCCGATGGCTTCCTGGGTATCGTTGGGGAAGTCACTTAAACTCTTTCCCCCTGCAGTTTAGGCCCTGACCCCAAAGCAACAGTCCTCGGATTTGCCGCTTGCCGTTCAGTGGCCGCTTGCCTGTGAGATGCCGCAGCTCCAGAGGTGCTGCAGCCTGTGCGGCAGTTTTCAGTTTTTGGCATCTAGTGCAGACTCAAGCCCACCCGGGCTCCAGGTACTGGCTCTTTCTCCAGATAAAAGTCCTCTGAGAGGCTCAGGCCAAGAGGCACCTTAGAGCACACCTAAAGCACACCAAGAGGGTCCAGCTCCTTTCAAGGCACAGTGGTGGCACCGCTTTTAATTGAAGTAGGTTTAAGGAGGAGTTGTTTCCCTGCCACTTCCACCTGCCTCCCACCCTTGG
This sequence comes from Struthio camelus, assembly GCF_040807025.1. Taxonomy (NCBI): domain Eukaryota; kingdom Metazoa; phylum Chordata; class Aves; order Struthioniformes; family Struthionidae; genus Struthio; species Struthio camelus. The sequence goes on from NC_090944.1 coordinate 126,620,635, forward strand.
AGGTGGAGCAGTACAGGCACTTCACTAGGGCACAAGAAGCTCTTGTTCAAGCCCTCCCATCTCTGCAGACGGTGCAGGTGAGCCTCCCCCATCCCCATCCTGGTTGCAGTAGAGACGGGGAGACATCTGCCGGGCTTCCTCTGGGAGCTGTGCCACTGCATGAAAACAAATCCAGATATTAATGTGCCAGGGAAACAGCAAGCTCGTGTGAGAGGGAGCACCGTTGGGTGTGAGGCCCCTCCATGGGGCAGTGTAGCCTGAGGTCTCGTCCTCAAATGAAAGGCTGCCCATGGGCAGGAGGTTGGCATAGGTGACCGAGCACCAAAGGTCTGTGACTCCTGCACCCTGGGGCAGGAGGGATCAGGGCCACCGTCACTGTGAGACTCGATTTGGCTTGTTCTCATAAGCAGCCTTGAGCCAGCTCTATCCATAGGACTGCCAATATTACTCTAGTTTTAAGGCTATCTTTTTCTTTTGTACCTGGTATCCTATCACCATTCCGGGATGAAATGGTGGTACGTAACGGTGACGTCTTATTGTCAATAAGGAGGTACATTTTTCAAAGACAAAGTACATTTTGTGAACAGCATACACAACAGCATGTCCTGAAAAATCATGGTATTTGTCTAACCAGGATATCACTTCTCTGAATTCCTCTGTGTAGAACAGATGAAGTTTTCACAGATACCAGGAGGGTGGGTTTTTTTTTAAATTTCAGTTTTGTTTTACTCTGAATTAACACTTCAGTTTTGGGGTTCCTTGAAAACAAAGGTATGCAAAATACTTTTGCTCACGGCTCCAAGTAGTTGGCAACCTAGTGATAATTAGCTGGAGTACACTTGGTGGGGAACTGTTTCCATCCTTGAACTCATGATCATTGCATGGGTGGATGGAGATGACTAAACCAGAACAGAAGCCTTTCTGAGGATGATGTGTTTTGCTAGAATGAGAAGGAACCTGATCAGGCCACAGGGGTTCACTGCACTGAGCAAAGACTCAACAGCATGTTTGCTTGATGTTCGTTTTGGTAGACCAGAGTATTCTGACAGATGTTGTAAATTATGATACATGCCACTGGAGTGGTCAATAGAGAAGTCTGGGAATACAGCTCATTCAGAGACGTTATAAAACCAATTAAACCACCAGCAGATCTTAAAAGCACCACAGAGCTAGACAAGACTGTGCTGTAGCACATCTTCAACCTGCATTCCCTAAACGCTTACTTCTAATTAATTTTCTTAATTGCATAACAGTGCACTTCCTAATTACACTGGGGAACCACTCCTGAATTGTAACAGGGTCTTTATCTATTGCTTAGATTATTCCGGTTGTCGCTCTATCAGCATACTCCCCTGGCCTAATTTTGTGGTAGCCTTTATGTCTACGAACACAGACTGCTTGGGGAATGCTTGACAGATCCTTCAGCTGATGCAGCTACATCTCCAAGGACCAGATGGATACTCTTATTCACACTGAGTTACTACTTGAGTAGCATCATTGAAATCAATGGGACTACTGTGGAGACACTTACTGCTTGATATAAGGGTTTTGTTAAGAGCTCATGTAAACAACAGCCAGAGGAAGCCATTTGCAGCGCACATCCACATTTTTATTGGTCCTGCAATACCCTGGAGCTAGACTAGGTGGTCTTGAGAGCCATCTAATCTAGGAAGCAACTAGGTCCTTATCAGCAGATGGCATGCAGGGAGCACAATCTGCCCCCAGACTAGTCATTTCCACATGATGCTGACAGAAATGAGCCACCCCGTGTCCCCAAGAGCTATGCAGCCACTGCAACTGGCGTATGGAGCAGTATAGACAGGTAAATAATTACAAGAGTAGTTACAGTTAACCAGCTTTCATGCAGCATTAGTGCTTCTGGGTTTCCACCACTGCTGGGAAGTGGACAAAAGTCTGAATCCTTCTTGCCCTTTCCCCCTATTTTACTAAAAACAAAACAAAATCTCCTAATAGTGTTAGTAGTTTTTGTAAGTCTTCTCCTCCTTAATTTTTAAAATGTGTAAAGCCTGACTTAGCCAGTGGGTTTACCAGGAATTCTCTTAAGTACACGTACGTTACATTACTTTAATATCAATGTAATAAATTTAAACCTGGTCAAAGGAAATATATTTTGCAGAATGTGTAACTTAATTGCAGAGCTTATTGTCGCTGGATGTTGTCGTTCTTCAGTATTTGGCAAGATGAGAAAAGGGATCAGACTCCTGCATGGTTACAAAGGATATCCAATGTTTTAATAGTTATTGCTAATACATCTTTTGGGAAATTATGAAACCTCATGATTTCAGGCTGTGAACTGACCTCTAATATTAGGGATGGAGAGGAGACCCGCTGTGAGGTTTAGACTATCCCTACAACCGTGCAGTTGCTCTGAAACACTCGGGCTTGGACACTCTGAGACAGGATGGTCTACCGGATGGGCCACAGAGCCCTTCCGGGACGTCAGTGTTTGCTTCATTTTCTATCAAGTGGGCTTGTAGCCATCTGTTGTGCAAGTACCACTGGTGGTTTGCAGATCACCCTGCTGCACTGCTGGGAGCCTATCGTCTGCAACGGGGAGCTGCTGCTGGGCTGAGCAGAGAGGAGCCGGCTAGTCGCAGAACAGGATGAGCTGTGCCCTCTCAGAAAGGTTTCGCTTCTCCTCCTCCTTCCTTTGCTGCTTTTCCTGCATCCTAAATAAATGCATGAGTGGTAAATTGTATGTTTACTCTTTATTTATAGACACATAAAGCAATGGAGACTGGGAAAGGTATTCTCAAAGCACAGTTCTGGCCAACTTACGAATTACTGAATTGATTGAAATGTGCTTGACCAGTTACAACTACTTTAAAGCAATGAAAACACATAAAAGTGTAATTGTCTTATTTTTATAAAATGAAAATAACTTACCATGCATGGGATTGAGGGCACTAAGATATGTATTAAAAATGCTTCATGTCAGCCTGGTTGTGAAAAACCTCTCTGGGCCCCAGGCTCTGTCCCTGGAGCTCCCTCGGAGAGCACAGCGTGGGCAGACCCGCCACTGTCATTTCCAGGGCTCCTGACAGCGGTGACCGCAGTCGCTTCCTCACCTCAACGATCCCTTTACAATTCCTCTTTACCTCGAGTGCACTTCTTAGATATCAATACACCTGCACAAGCAGTTCAAGAAAATTACGCGTGGGATTGAATTAAAATCCTCTAGAATTTTAAATAGCAGTCCTGAGAGAGATCGGTCCCAAAAGGGGAAGCGTCCTGAGAGAGATCAGTCCCAAAAGGGGAAGCATCTGGGTACCCAAAGGAACAAATATTTTTGGCTGTACACACTTCTTAACGATGATGATAATACCAGATCTAAAGCTTCCTTTTCATCTTGCCCTTTTAACGCAATCACAGCAACACGTGGCTTCAGCCTCAATTTTTCTCTATGTCATCTGCTACAGCGACCAAGATCTGTGAGACAGAATTGCTTTCAAATTGGATATGACATGTACCAGGTGCCACATCCATGAGCACTGCACAAACAATGAAATCCAAAAAATTGCCTTTTGGAGCAGGCTGATTAGAGCTAATACAAAATAGCGGCAAGGTCTGCCTGAGCCTCAGAATCGGTCTTAACGTTTGCTGTCTGCGATGCATTTCAGACCGCACTGCTGCTGGCTTTACTACCACGGTACTTTCTAAAAGTATAAATGGGGGAAGGCTACTAAAGCAAAGGATGGTTATGAGGTTGCTATTAGACAGGGATTTGGGAGATTTGGACTCAGCTCTCGGTTATGTCACAGATGACTTGCATGATTTTGAGAAAGTTGCTTTATCTGTCTTTGAGTCTCCATTCCCCGTATACGCTTTCCTTTTTTCAACAGCATGGCTCTCCTGTCTGCTTGAGCTAGACAGAGACGGCCGCTCAGTCCCCATTTCCGCACTAGCGCAGTGAGTGGTTCAACCATCATGTTGGGATGCCTCTACCTGTTGGTGTGACAGAGCTGCCCTACTGGAAATGCACCACCACGCCACCGTTGCAGGTCCTCTTTTCTGAGTGGGAAGTTCTCCAGCATGCAGGCTGGCACGTGTCTTCTGCCACCCACCGTATCCATATTAAATGATATGCTCAGTTTCCAAGAAAAGAGGTGTTAACTTTCTCAATGACACCCTTCAATCTGGGCAGATAACTCAGACCATCATCACAAATTCTTTTTTTTTTTTTTTTCCAGTTCAGATCAAGAGAGTGCTTTAATCCTCAAAACATCCTTGTTGAATATACTCAACTGTGACAATGCCCACAGCTAGCTCCGAAAGCAAGGCCTGGGCATGGGTTGAACTACAAGGATCATGACTCACTACATGGGGAAGGGTCCAGGAGAGAGTGCCGGTTCATGTTCAGCTGAAGGAGTAAGTACCATCTGTTTTCAAGAACAATTTAGGGCTAAGAGTGCAACTGCTTAATTGCAGAGATCAAGTATGTACTTGTGCAGAGCCTGACTATTGAATATGATAACATACTAGCTCTTTCTGGCAGGGCCTGGACATGTCTCAGCAGAGTTTTCCTGGAGGTTTTCATTCAAGCTGAGCCGCTCATAAGCGGAGAACATCTGCTCCCCTGGGGCTCAGCTGCGATGGGCTCCTGGGTGCTCCCAGCGGGTGGGGAACCTGCATGGAGCCAGCGCTGCACGCTGCAACGGGAAACACGGGCTATCCCGGACTTCGGAGCAAGCTGGAAGTGCCAGAGGAGAACTGAGGTGAGAGACCTCCATGGGAACGTCCACCTCATCTTTTAAGGGTCCTATGCTGAGATACCTGTTTGAGAGATGTGGCCAGAGTGAGCCAAAGAGCTGTGAATGACTGAGAGGTACTGCACGGGTCCAGCTTCCCAGAGACTCAGCCTTTGGCTATCCTTGCCAAAATGTTCTAATTTTGGTTCTAGTTATCTCTATTTATTTCATACATGTGGAATTTTTTACGTCCATTTCTGTTTTCAATGCAACAGTATAAACAATATTTTCTGTTTCTAAACAGCCATGGACAGATTGTGAAAGTTACTAGGTACTGATTCTGTTGACACTGAGCTTTAAATTAGGGCTAATTTCTGAGCATTTTAAGAATGCTATGAATGATGTGAAAAAAAGAAGGACATTGAAACATACTCAAACTGGGAGGTACCATTTCTAATAATAGTGCAAAGCTTATGGTAACTGAATTTGAATATAGTGGAGATGCGTATACTTTTCTCTTGAGAAAAAAAAATAGATAAACTGATAGAGGAATTGATGATTCCTAAAATCTTGCTTAAAATTGAGCATTGCCCCTGGCTTCTAGGTGGCTCTCCTTCACTTCCACTGAAGAAAAGGGTCACCCAAACTTTGTATGCCTTGTAGCCATGCTGCCAGTGACTTCTCCAAGACCGATCCCAAGCGTGAGCCCAAATCTCAGCTCGCATCGACTTCTTCGATCCGAAGCTGGGCCAGGGGACAGATCTCGGGCGAGCGCCGGGGTGCGGCGATGGAGGAGAGGCAGCCAGGACGGAGCCTCTTGCCTGCAGCTTGGGCCGTGCGGGTGCCCCGGCCGCGTCCTGCGGCTCGGCGCCCTGCGGCAGCGCTGGGAGCCAGCGCCGGGGAGGCGACTCAGCCAAGACCCTGCCCAGAAGGGCCCGTCGTCACCTGCAGCCACTAGAAGTTCAGGTGCGCGGGCCAGGCAGGATCCAGGAGTATTATTAGACTAAGTCTTAGGATGATAGCATGATTTTTTGTAAGCAGCTGAATGTCACAATGAAAAATGCTTACATTTTGAAGAATAAACAGAATCTTTCTTACTGCTGATTTGAATCCTTCTCTGTGCCTTTGCAGTGCCCCAAGGCCAACCTTTCATGTCCTTATAATGTCCATTGGCTTAGTTCATTTTTATTTTGGGATTTTTTGCTTAGCTGATCAACATTGAGTGTGTCTGACCCGAACAGCACAAGATAAAGTTCAGCTTGGCAATGTTAATGAAATCTGGGAATCTAGGAGAGAAAAATGAGAGATGTTTGAAGAAAGCGCTTGTATTTCACACTGTGTTGCAGCAGCTGAAATTAAATTCTGATTAATATTGTTCACAGTCAGTAATAAGTAACTGCACTGACCCTTGATTGCCAGTAGTTTTTTAATACATGCCAGAGGTCAAACAAGCAAAAGACCAAGGAGGGATGGCCAGGGGCATAGGAGGAGAAAGCAGGGAGAGGACATTAATGTGTTATGCATGGCATCTATATGCCTGCTATTTAACTACAGCTCTTTCCTACTTCATACCCTCAGGCAGCCTGAGACTAATAGCCCTGTCATCTGGAGAGATAACATAACACTGATCATTACAATTTCACTAAATAAGTAATTCTAAATTAATTATATTGCATCCTACTAAGACTAGTGCTGGTTGACTCCTCACTTTTCTCTCGGATTATTTTGTCAGGGTTGAACATACTAATTTTATGGATAATGCTCTGTGTGCTTGTAGGCTAGCTAATGCTGCGTATCTCTCTAGCGTGGGAAAAGAAGGGGGACTGTGTCAGTCCGTTCATACAGTAATGCAGTCTGTGTTACTTGCTAACCGTGCCGCTCTTACCCCTTGAGAGCCCAACGAGCAAGACTTACCGCGTAGGGAAAAGTGGACGATTTTTCTGCATGATGCCGTCCTGCAGCTGCCCGCACCTCCCGTTTAGGCTGTTATAGTCACATCAGCTACATCCGCTTATCTCCAGGCATGAAGGACTGCAATCCAAATGCAAGCCCAGAGCTTGGTAATCAGCTCTTTTATATGTAGGCATGCTCCAAAGCAGCTCCTTCAACCATCTCAGTAAGCCCAGAGTCTCTTGGCTGGTGTACGATAAGGCAGCCCCTTTATTTGATATTCTCACGATAAGGACGGCACGGCCAAGCTCCAGAAAGGAGGGCTGGAGTCATGGGCAGGGAACAGAGAGAGCAGCAGGAGATCTTGGAAAGCTCTCAGCCTGCCTCCCTAACAACTATTTGAGAAATGTTTCTTTGAAATGCTGTTTTTGTCAGAAAATGCCTTCTGTGTTGAAACAAATCAGTTCTGCTGCATTTTCAGCCTCAGGGCAGAGCTGAGGAAGGATAGGAATTTCTACATTTCCATTCAAATATAGTTTCCTCAAAAATTTAATTTATAGGAAAAATGTTGGAAATCAAAATAAAACATTCATAGTGACATGATCGGAATGTCTTTTTCAAGCAAAAAACCCTCATGGTTTTGGCTTTTCATTATGATTTAGAATAAAGAAAGAGTGGGAGAATATTCAAAGCAGTGGGAATTCCCTTGGGACAGAAGAAGATTCCCAAACGACTGTGGCCATGGCATGCTACCAATTGGCCATGAATTTTCCCTCGGAGCTGTCCCGTTGAATATTCACCCTAGGGATCCTCCCAGACCGTGAAAGGTACAGCCCTCTGGAGATTTCTGTGGCTTTCTCTGGCCTTGTTCCTCTCTGCTCTGCCTTCTGGGATTAAGCACAACAATACAGACACCCAGGGTGAGGGAGACGAAAAGTGCATGGAGCTGCAGAGCGTCACACGTTATTTCCAGTACACCTGCGCCACATCGTTTTTAATGTCACGGTACGTCACCGAGTGACAACAAGTCATGGTGATTCCTAAACAGCAGGATTTGCTAAAGGGGAGAATAGCAATAAGCCTGGTCCTGCTCTTGCTGAAGCCGCTAGCCAACACTACAAAAGAAACACGCTCGGGGTCATATATTTCAAATTAGGACAGCAATAGCGAAGGAGGAAACTGAATGTGTAACAAGTACTGGGGAGAGTGATGCTTAAAGGAGGAATCCGGGACTGTTACACGTGCTGAAGAGTTCATGCTGTATTTTCAGTCAACCTAGGGCTGGAGAGATGGAAGGGCGGTACATGAGACAGACGCTGGTGCTCCGGGGGAGGAAGAGGACAAACCCATGAAAGCCCTGCACAAGACTGCGAAGCACCCAAAGGAGAACGAGCAGCTGTACGGCGGAAGCGGAGTAACACGCACACCAGCACTTCGTACCCCCAGAGTAGCCTAACCAGGCTGCCGAGGCCAAGCCTCCTCCTGCGTTAGCTAAGCGCTTGCCTTCCCTGACAGACACTGGAATTACAGACACTGCTGTTAACCAACAGACACAAAATACAGGATTTTTTCACCTTTCCTGCATTCAGTCAAGAAGAAAAGGCAATCTCTAAACGCTCTGTAAGGTGCTGAACTACGTTACTACGAAAAAATCTGATCTGCCTCAAGCTAATGTTGAAACTATAACTGTAAGTACAAATGGAAGCAAGTAAATGCCGTCACAGATCAGGTGTGAGACACCACATCCCAGCAACACTTCAGGCTGTTCTTTGGACCCAAGCTAAGACGGATTTTCTCCTTTCAGACACACTCGCTGAGGAGCTCCAAGAGAAACACAAGGTTAACTAAGGTTGTCCCCTCTGCAGATGTTTTTCTTCTAAGTGAGGGAGTGGTGCAGCTCCAGACACACGCTAGTTATGAAGGAGATGTGGAGTCACCCTCAAGTTCCCAAGGATTTGTGTCCTCTCAGCAGTGATATTTTCACCCTATAAAAATGAAACTTACTGCCCGATTAGCAACATTTTGTAACTTGCAGTGCAAGAGATCTCCCCTCTCAACAGCTGTTTACTTTATGCTTTTTTCCGGTAAAATTTACATCTATTTAACATAACTGAGACCAACAATCTAATTGGCAACTGGCATTAGATGTTCTGGAAAAGTTTGATCTGAATTCAAGGATGATAGTAACAGGGGTGAATTATAGACTTGAGTCTCTAGTCAAAGGAAATAGGTTTCAGCAACTCCTCAGAAGGAAGTCGGTTATGATTAATGTGAACATGGCAATATAAGAGCTGAGGAGAGCAAAGACTTCTTACAGGAAGGGAAATGGTCATTTACCATCAGTATTAAATTGCTATCTTTATTACCTAGATCAAGTATGAAAAATCTATCTCTTTCAGAGACATAAAAAAGAGATACATGACGTCCAGTGACAAGGTAATATTGGCCAAAGAAGTGTTTGCTTTTGGGTTTTTTTTTTTTTTTAGGAAGATTGGCTTTCTCCAGGCAAGGTTACTTCACACTTAACTCATTTCACCTGCGTGTATTGTCGTAGTTAAGAGTACGCACATGGCTGACTAAGCCCATGGACTGTAATAAAGACTGTTTTTACTGTTACAGTGTAAGGTTGAGGAAAGATTTGCAAGATAACACGCTCTGAAATTAGGCAGTTCTCTTAGTAAATCAGTAAACTCTCTACACATGTATCACCCTGATTTGAGTTCTCTGGAGGCCTGGACGGTCCAAAGCTGAAGCTGAAACAGCGCTAGGAGCTGCTCTAACTTGTGTTACAGCTCGTGTAATCCCACTGGCTCAACAGAGATACTGTGACCTTCAACTCTGACGTCGCCTCTCTGTTTGCTAACGTATGTTTGGGACATTTGCCAAATGGCTATTTTGCAAAGTGTACAAGGAACTACAGCATCTAGATTGATGCTTTGTGTCCTATGCAGAAGGACTGAACAAAAACTGAACTTTTGCCAAGGGACTAATTTAACAAATATGGTTTTACTCAGCCATTTTACAGAGGGACAGTAATCCTCACTGCAACATTATTGAGGCCCTTTCTCATTCTTCTCTTCTCTAGGCTGCTTTGTTTTCAGGCCCTTTTCAATTTTTGCAGGTGGAATTTTTGCCATATCCTTCTCGGCTACTTCCAAACACAGCAGAGACGCCTTGTGGCTTGTATCTGGGCATCTGCATTGACATCTCAGTGGTCTTATGAAGGGTCTGAAGGTAAGACCTGCACCACCATTGGGTGCGGACTGGTGCTTGTGTGCTGAGGCAGTGTTTGCAGAAGGACTCAAACTGAAGCCTGCTTTTTTGACTCTTTTTAACACAACGGAATTTCTTTCACCACTATGCACCAGATTATTAAGTGCAACAGCTCTAGCTAGCCCTGGTTCCTCCTTAAGGAGTACTGTGATGCAGGAGAGATGTGTGGCATGTCACAGAGCCTTGTATCTTGGGCTGACTATAACAACCTGCCTGCAAACAAAACAACACACAGGTGGAAGAGGCTGGCTATTTTAATGGTTTTTGCACAAAAAACCATTTTGCGTGCAACCTTTGAGGGCTCATGAGCTTGTCTGAAAACAGTGACTATTTTTGGATTTTCTTGTAATAAAGAGAGGCAGTTGTGGCTAGATTAAGGCAGAAGTGTGCTCCAAAACCTCAGTGGAATTTACTTTGGGACCATTATTCAGGGGAGACATACTGGTTGCTTAGGGGTGGGTAGTGTGATACTTTAATGGCAGTTAAATTGAGAAGGAGAAAGAGGAGAGAAGAAAGTGTAAGGAATAATAATCAGAAGTTGAAAATCCCTAAGGAAAATAGCAACTGTAGTGTATCTGAAAGTACAGCACAATGCCTAAGGTCAGAGCAATTCTGTTTTCAAGCCACATCATTGCCAGTATTAAGAAAAAAAGGAGAGATAATGCAAATAATCTTGACATTGCAATTCATTTCAGACTTGGTATGAATAGTTGCAATGCCAGTGTCATTGGAGTCCGTCCTGTTTAGACTAGCCCTGCCTTTTTCGCATCATTTCTGTTTAGCCACAGAAGCTTACTCTGGCCTTGACCAAGACATGGACTCTCCCCTTACAGCTCTGTTCCCTGTCTGTAAAAGGTGGGCAATAGTACAGCAAGCCCATGAGGAGAAAATGCATTGGGTGGACATGATAGTAAAGGGAACTGTAAACATACCTGAAGTAAATGCCCTCTCAAACACAAACTGAATTTGGGTTTTAAATGGCTACAATGTTAAAGATAGGTTTGATCTAAAATTTCCCGTCCAGTTGCCCTTGGCTTTTGGGGGTGTTCCAAAATCAGATCCCAATTAAGGACACCGCAGCAATACATAACATAATGTGTCGGAGGGCTCACACATGCTGGTTCACGTCAGTGCCCTCCGGTATGTCGGGCTGGCTGCCAGTCAAAGGCTCCCTTCATCCAAGCTCAAATTAAGTCGGTATCATTCAGAAAGGCCCGCTCTGCATGCATCTGCTGCTTCTCCGCTTTTGTTTAGACTAATGAGGACAGAGTCTGCACGTCTTGTTAAATGCTTGCTGTAGCGTTGACAGTCACGCGCTTGGAGAGGCTTTAAAAAAAGCCCAGCCAAGCACACAAGCATTTCATTAACGGTTTTGGATATGACCAGGTACTCTGAAGTCATGATTGCATTTGATAGGAAAAGGGGAGCCTATGTTCACAGAGGGCCTGGGACCACTATTGCCTGGGAGGAACAGGGTCGCATTCTTCCCTCCTCGAACGTTGCAGCCTGTATTGACTGCACAGAGCTTCACCAGGAAGATTTCATTTAGTTGGCACAGAATGACTCAACTAAATGCTCTGTTGTCTACAGAAATGTCATTTAAAAAGAGAGCTTAAAAATTCTGAGCCCTGGGGAGTGGCACCAGGTTGTTTTCCCTTGCCAAGCACGGTAATGCTCTAAACTCTCAGCAAAGCACTGCCAAGGTGCCCTTAATTGTTCCCAGTCCCAGACACGGGCAGTGAGGAATGAAGTACGGTAAATGACATGCCGCTTCTGCCTCTGGGAACGTGCAGTCAAATCTAGACATGGCAAGGGGGAAAAAGCATGCAACAGGACCAGAGCTAGGAGGGTGCTGAGAGCTGGGGTCCTAAACCTCCGGGGCTGCACTTGTTGCACCCTCCCTTAAGCCAGTGCTGGGTGAGGACAAAGTACAAGTGTCCTGCTATACTAGCATTTCACACCTGTTGCGTGTTGTGTGAATGACACCAGTCATGCCACAGCAGCAGGGAACCGGGCCCTGCTGGAGGCAGCTGGTGCAGAGGGGAACTTGGAAAACAAGAAGCAAGAGCTCGTCTCTGGCATGAAGGTGAAGAACTGATGTATGTATAAGGTTTTCCCTTGAGAAAGAAAAATGACTGTTGCCCAGAGCAAGCAGTCGGGAGGATGCATCTGGTACACTATTAGGAGATGGGATGAAATGAGACTAGAAATACGTGGGAGACTGTGGTCAAACGAGAAATGGAGAAGCCAGTGAAGGGTTGGAGCAGCTGCAGAAGGAGAGGACCTTTGCAGCAACGTTTTTCAAAAAGTTACTTGTGGAGACATGCAGAAAGGGGGGACAGGGTTGGTTTTTTCTTTCTGTTAGATTCAGTTTTTCTTTGTTGTTGTTGCTGTGTTCACATCAGGGGGTCTGCTAACCCCATCATGCCTGAACACTGAGAGATTTTCATTGAAATGCCATATACCTTTGAAGCGAATCCAAAGAACAGCCTTATATTTTCAGATCTGGTATAAAATCTAGAAATAAGAGACTTTGAGAATGGCCCTAGTAACCAGACAAGATACAAACAGTTTCTAAATCCTGGTAGCACAATAGATAATAATGGTGGAGGCGGGTTCACGCTGTAATTTGTATTCCAAGTCTGAACACTACGCAGAGATCATGGCTTGCACCTGGAATTCAGAACAAGCCTGCTCTAAAGATATGGCTGGAAGTTAACAAATACGTGTGATCTCTTTACACCTTAATGTTGGAGATGAGTCAATTCAAGACTTAATTTTCTCCAAATAATACAGAGCAACATACAAGAGGAAGTGAAAATTGCAAAGGTGAGTAAGGAAGGATTAGTCACGCTTTCCTATAACGCAGGAATTAGTGGACATCACAGGAAATTATTAATCAGAACAAACGAAAGGAGGAACATCTGCACACATACATAACTAAATTGTGCAACTCCTTGCCACAGGATGGTTTGGATATCACAAGTGTAAAAGGGCTGAAGAAGCAATTAGACAGAACCGTGGAAGAAAGGTCTCTTGTGGGCCATTAAGCACTGGGAGGCCCGGACGGCCTCCAGAAATCCCTGAGCTAGTGGCTGTCAGTAGATAGAGGGTGCAGCAGGGGAAGGGGCATGCTATGCTTGCCCTGTTTCTTACCCTCTTTCCCTACACATCTTTCACTGTTTACACTCGGGGACAGCATGCTGAGCTAAACGAGCCTTAGGTATGACCCCGTGTGGCTATTCTCATGAATTATACAACACCCAACTCCCTACGCACCGGGGATGCAATTCACATTCATGCAGAGCATCAGCTTATGGCCTGGCAAGTTCTACCGAATATTTACCAGGAGAATTTAAGTAGAATCTAAGTAGCTGAGCTGATGTGTTCACATGATCCCATTTCACCCCGTCTGAAATTACATACTACCTCTTGTGTGACTGGTTTTTGGCTTGGACATAATTTGATATGCAATTAGTCAAACATCCTCTCCTGCTCTATCTGTCCTATTTGGAGCAGCTATTGTTGCATAAGGGAATTCATTCGGATGCTCAGATCCTGAGGATTCCTATCAATTTTCATTGACAGCCTGCTTACAAGCAAGGCACAGACAGGTCCAGCTGCAATCGAGTGTTAGCAGCTACGGAGGCAGCCACGCACCAGCCCACAGATGGGCCATTTCTTGCTCACATTCTTGGCTTTGCCTGCCTTGAGTGTCCTTTTATTTTCAAATAAACGTTATGTAAACTATTGAATGTGTTCTGTAACCAGTTTGAATGTCTAGAGGCGAGTTTCTTAATGTTTCAGATATGGGCTAAGACCACCAGCAGAGTTCTTAGCTGTTTTTAATGTGCAGCCCGTGGGAAGAAAAAAACACGAGTTTCTTAATTGTATGCACCACAGGTCCTTGTTGTTCAGAAGCTGGGGGGCAGCTGGTGGGACAGCTGAACTGATACCGTTCCCAAAGTGGCTGGACGCCCTGAGAGCAAACCCCATTTGCAGAAAGGACAACTTGATCCTGCAGGGAAGATCAGCTTGCTGCTAACAATAGTTCTCCAAAAATCCTGCTTCACGGTGATGCATTCTACTCCAGAGTAAATCCTGATTGTTTGTAGCTGAGTATCTTACGAGCCCTTGCAGAAATTACTTCTTAAGAAAACCAGACTCCCAAAGCCCTCCCAAACCTGCCCCCACCCAAAACTACATTTTCTGGGAAAGGGTAGGACAAAGTCATTGGTTTAGTGATCAGAGCTCATGGGTTGGAAATGCTATCAGCTACTGTCCTTTCCTAGCTTTGTTTTGGTGTCCATTTAACTGTGCTCTAGAAGTAATTGGCTTTTAGTACTCTGGCTAACCAGATCCCTTCTTGATTTACGCTGAACTGATTAACTCTCATCTCTTCAAATTATTCCCAGCCTAGCTGATCACCTAAAGACCCCCAGCCCCTGTGCACAGGCTGCTGTCCTTTGCTGATAAGGTGAGACATTCTCCATCACGAGACTCCTTCCCCAACAAAACTAGATCAAAGTGCTGAGCAGTGCCAGGATATTGTACCAGATGACAGCATTTTCTTCACCTGTAGATTTTTCCTCTCCGGTGGACGCTGCCTACTGCTCTGGATGTTGTTATTCTGTTATATGGGCTGCAACTTATTACCAGGAAAAAAAGCTCTATGCACATGGGACAGCTTGGCTTGATCAGCCGCCCTTGCCCTTCATTGGTGCGACTGCTGATGTGTGTGTGGCAAAAGCCTGCACAGGTTAGAGGGTGCAGAATGCAACATCATTTTCTGAGCGTGAACAACATCCCTGGGAAATACGTTACTGTGCTCCTCTGCATCTCTCAGGTAACAGCTCTGATGCAAGAAGTGGTTAAATTACTTGAGGTCAATGTCAGAGGCCAATACTAAAGCAAAGAGTTGTTGGCTCTGAGACCTTTATAAACACCAAGCACGAGCAAACACCAGTTATTTAATGCTGAAAGACACACTGGAGTAGGGTATTCTTTGGAAAAGAGAGAGCTGAGACCAGTGAATGTGTTTGGATTAAGCGTACTTAGGAACACCACCGAAGGGTTACGTGTTTCTGGTGTCCTTGTTGTGAATGTGTCACCAGCAATTCCCAAACACTCAGAGAGTCACAGAGAAGCTAAAGCAGTTCGTTGTTCAAGGAAGCCTTCACTAACCTTGCTCTCTCTGATGCTAGAAGAGAAGCTGTAACTTGCCTGTGTTATTATTTGTAGCCAAATTTTAAGCCTGAGGCTCAACGTCACATAAAGGAAGACTGTAAGAAATACTGAAGTTGCTTGCTTGTCAAGGGGGCCTAGGATGGTGTCCATTCAGGAGACTCAGTTTCTCACTCTACTCAGTTGGCCACAGAGACACTTTTTGTTTTTCCTTGGTGATCATTTATGTGCCCAGCATTACAGTCTTTAACATCAGAGGCGTCAGCATTAGAATCAATTCCTATTAAATCCCTGACACTGAACTTGGACTTTTGCAAGGGGCCTTTTCTCTTTGAACCATCCCAAAACTCAGATCTGAACAGCTGCACTAATCAGAAGTGTTTGAAATTCATCTTTGGATCTGAATGTTGCAGCACGGGCTACAAATCTGTCCCTTATTAACCTTCCAGATGGCAAACTGAGAAGATACGCTTCAAAAGATGGGTGTGCAGTGAAATTTTAATTAATGGTCACTGACCTTTAGGAACTATGCTTCACTATCTATGTACAATGCCAGACATCATAGATATCTTAGGAAACTGCAGGCAGTGGCTGGAGTTTCTTCCTGTTTCTGAAGTTGGATTTTTTTCTAATTAGATTTTAGCTAAATACTTCAGACTTGAAAAGTTTTTTATCTGCTTTTTCCCTCAAATATCTTAGCACTTTCTTGCAGGCCACTTCAAGATGCTTGGATGGTCTCAGTGTAGATCGATCAGAGTCTCCAAATCTCTCCTCCGGACTTGCTTGTCCCAGGACACTCATGAGAAGCTAACCAACTAACTAAGGATAACCAGAGAGGAATCTGAGGTGGTAGAAGTGGGAAGATTTTAATTTTATATTCTTCTTTTCTTGCTCATACATGACCGTTTTGTGTCATCTAAAGTTAAAATTACTCTTCTACACTGAGCTTCATGAAGCTATTAGGTTTTAAGGATGATGATAATATGCTACTACTGCTTGACTCTGTACCCTGACCCGATCTAAAGCTGTCTCTTACTCCAAATTTTCCAGGCTCATCAACGACAGGATCTGAAGTTATCCAAGGTCAGTGGTTCTTTTTGGTAGGATGCACATCAGGTAGGATTTGGTAGGACGACATGTAAGTGCATATCAGGTCTGATGATCAATGCCAAAGCGAAAGAGGATTTCTGCAAGTGAGCCTAATCCTGCCTGTTGAATGCTCAAGAAAGCAGTGGGCACTTCAAGGCATTTGGCTTACAATGAACTGCTCCGCTAATGTAATTTGCCTTGCATGTTAGCTAGATGATCCTTGAAGGTGCAGCTAAACTAATTTGATATTTTGAAGTACAACCTTCCTGTTGGCTCCAATTTTTGGATTAAGCAGACATAAATTTCACAATACCATGATATAAAATGGACACCTGTTCAGATTACATCTAGTCACTTTGAAATTGCTGGAGGTAGAGTGAACTGTGGAGCTCAAGACCATTACTTGCTCCCCAGAGCAGTAGCTAGCTGGAAGGATCTAAATGTAGAAGATTTCCACGCTCATTTAGTCATTCCTATCAGCCTTTGCCTGGAGAGACCTGATCTGTGGTGAGGGCCAGGGGATAATTACATTTTTTCCTGCTCAACTTTAAAATCGTTATGACTCAGCATGGCGGGTTCGGCTGAGCTTAGTTCCCCTGCTGTTAAGGGATTCAGCTAAGGAAATCTCAAGCTCATTATAAAAGTAAAATATCAATTATCAATTGATACACTGGGTTTTTCCTACGAGGAAAGGGACTTAATAATATCATCCCCCTCATCCAGTTACCTCTGTATTTAGATGCTTGTAACAAACAACCTTCTTTTTATAAAACCAAATTCGCTTAACGGTACCACTGTGGCGTTGCCTGTTTGCTCTACCTTAAAAGATTTGTTCTGCACCGTAAAATTCAGTCGTACATATTTTGAAAGGAAATACATGGTCTGAGTAGTGAGCTATTTTGATTCCCTGCTACAACACAGAGAAATACATTCGCATATACAGTGAGCATCCTCTTAACAGTGGGAACAGTGATACACACTACCAGCAAATTGGCAAAGTTGCAGGGTACTGTCAAAGAGGAGACCAAGATCTCAGCACCAGATCTGACAGGACCTTCATTATGCACCATAGACAAAATACTGAAGTTGAAGAGGGAAAAAGCTAACACTTCCAAAATGGCTAATGAGCCGATGTGCCTTTAAATTTTAGTATTCTCTCTGAGATGCGTAGATAATACCTTATTCTCTAAAAGCACTACTAGATGAGACTGTTGAGAGATATATGAAATGACCTTGTTAATGTTTGCATTGGGAGACACAGCAGAACATGGGGCAGTTTTCAGAAGAAGTTGTTTGAATAAGTGTTAGTGAATTGCACATGTCTAAAAGCTTATTTTTATACTTGGAAGTGAGTTATGATTTCTTTGTTATGGGTTTTCTTGTTTAGGCATTGCATTGCTGCCAGATATGACAGCTTATAATGTTTTAAACAAATATTTATTTAAGTTCAATGTAGAACTACATCTGTGTTTTGTTTTGCTTATGGTTTGAGTTGGGGTTTTTTGGTGTTATGTATTTTAAATGGTGGGAAAAGAGTGAAGAGGGAAAATCAGCAGCTTGCCAGCCACTCTCTCACAATGAATGCTTGCCAGACTACTTGGTAGGGAATAACATACCCAATTTGCAGCGACAGATGTGATTCTCCAGTGACTGCACCCCAAACCAGACATAAATCCAAATATGGCTGCATAGGGATGAAGTTCCACAGTTTACTGAGTTTTCAATATCTTACTTACTATTCCACAACTGAGTATGTTCATTTTCCTAGAAGATTAAAACACTCTCAGATTTATCTCAAGCTTCATGTGTTAGTAGACAGGCTTGAGAACGAGTTGTATAACAAGTCGATGTCAGAGCTGGTGTCCTTCAGGCAGTCCTCTATGTTTTCTTCAGAAATGGGTGGAGCATTTCTATGAAAATACGCACATAACCATTCCTCCCTAATAAACAAAACTAACAGCAAGCGTTCCAGTGGAGACCAGGGCTAGACTAGACAACACCAGAATTTAGCCCAAAGGAGAGCAGCACCGAAGGAGAGCATTAACCACTTCGCCTTCTTGCGCAGTAACTCTTTTCTTTTAGAATTATTCATCAAAATTGCACCAGAAAACCAAGAAATTAGAACTTATTATGACTCCAGAATGGTTATCATTGGTGTAAAGGTAAGGTAACAGGCCAGAGGTGAGAGATGTATTGCACAGGCTGAGAACAAAGCCACTGAGATAAAAAGACCTGCTGTGCTGCCTTCCAGACACACGCCTCGGGCAGTGCTTCCTACCCAGGCATGCATGCCTAGCAGAGCACAGTGGCATTTTCCTTTCCAGCCACGTTCAACTTTTCACATCGTGATCAAACAGATCTAAACCAACTGGTGAGAGTCTAGAAGAGGGCAAACACAACGATCAAAGATCTAGAAAAACTGACATGTAAGAAAATGCTGAAGGAAAGGGGTTTGATAGTCTGGAGAAGATTGAAGTAAGACATCGCAACAGCCTCCAGTTACATAGACAGCAGTTGCAAAGATGAGGGGAATAATCTGTTTTCTGCGTCCACAGTGGATGGTACAAGTTTCTGTCAGAAATCATGTACGTGGCAATGATCCAATCTTTGGGTAGTGGAATTGAGTAGAAGATCTCTTGAGCTTCTTTCCAGCGCTGTTTTCGGTGATTGCTGGTAGCAATACACAGGTGTGTGAGATCGTCTGCTTCCCACTCTGTCCCCCTCAGTGGTGTGTAATTAGCTATTTCACATCTTAGCAATTGGTACTGAAACAAATTCCACCTGGCACCAACCAATATCTGACAGCATTGAGGTTCTCATGAAAGCTTTATATGAACAGACCTACTCTCACTCCTTTCACCAACATTTACCAAGGAAATACTAACAGAGGTAGTGGAATGATGCACAACAAAAGAGAGTTGAGACCCAGCAAACATAAACGAAATATTTGATGAGGAAGACGCTACACCTTCATGGCTCTGGGAGGAAGTTCTTGTAGTGATGATACAGTTAAAGGAATGAAAGTTTGCTTTTGAGCTGATTTAATGCTGCTCATAGATCTGTAATTTCAACTGTACAACAGTGAGCTTTTTTGCTCCTGCACATTTCGCCTCTATTTTGGTGCGCGAAGAAAAAAGTTCAAAGCCCTCATAGCAATTTTCTGAGCAGCACTCAGTGTGTGACAGCCTTAGCACAAATTTCACTTTAAATCTGGTCAAGCAACAGCTTGACCGGCTTTAAAAATGGAGAAAAGCAAAATGGCTGGTTTCTGATCTTCCTAATACCAAAACAAATCAGGAACCTCTGTAAGTCCTTAGATTTACACCAGTGCAAAACCAGCACTAAGCTATATCTGTTCTTTATAACTTTTTTTTCTTCGTGGCAAGATTTTCCTCTCATATTCAGAAAACTTCATTTTTAGGCTTCTCAAATTAAATATTCAAGCATAAATGAAAATAAAATTAAAATCCCACTATGCAGAATTGACCTCCATTGGCTCACAGGCCAGATCTCGCGGAGTTTACTGGTAGGTATTGCATTCCTCAGCAGTTTTAAACACCATAGCAGAACCATGACAATGCTGAGATAAGAGACAGATGTGGGTGACAGTCTAGGAACCAAATCTGCTCTAATCTACTTGAGCGTAGATCCACTCCCTTAGGCTGTGTAACTCCCGAGAGTGATTCCAGCGTGAGAAAGCAGAATTTAGTCCCACTGTACTCTCCTTGTTTGTCTTCTCTTTCCTTCACCTGGTCGCCACAGCATGGCAGGGGAAAGTGTAAATTGTATGTTCTCAGCTGTGACTTTTCTGTTTGTAACGCTGCTGTATGTACTTATCTGTGATCAGGCATAGGAGGTATAACCATCAATGTGACCTGTGTGAGTGCTAACAGGAGCAAATAGAAAGCCTAAAGATTTCAAGACTGCTTCCCTCACTACAGAGGTCAAAGGCAAATCCCCATGAACTTCCAAGGCCTGTGCTCCTGGTGGCCAGCAGCTGAGTGAAGCTGTTATGCAAACCTGTCTTTACGTGGATAGCAGTGACTGTCTACCAGGACAACCAGCCACGTGTTTCTTCGTTTGTGCCCAGCGGTCTGACGCTCGAGGCAGCGACACCACCGGCTTTCCAGCTGTCTCTTCTCTCCCCCTGGCCAACAGCTTCTGAATATACCAGCCGATTCAAAACAAGGCTTGAAGAAGAAGTGGACTTAGCACAGATAAGGAAGTGTCTACACCTTTCATGAAGATCAGAGATGGGATGATGAGGAAAGGCCCTGAACCGGTTCCCCCTGAGCAGCAGGTGAGCAGAATTTAGCTGTGATATTAATTTTTTGCCCAGCAGTGGGGATGGCCGGGCTGCGTGCAGCTCTGCCCCAGCCTCGGCCGGGCACCGCTGAAGGAGGCGTCCACAGGGAGGACGTGGGAGAGACGGGATTACTGGGATGGGAGACACAGACACAGCCCAGACATCGTTAGTCCCCCTCCCTGGAGAATGACTAGTTAATTAATTACCCTTGCCGCTCCGGACAGATTCTGAGTAGCCCATAAATTGTTATGAATGAAATTGCCCCAGTCAGCACTGCGGCGTGTTAGTATTAAATCACCCATTGTATATAATCCACAAGGTAAAACCACTAAATCTTTTGAAAGGTTTGTTCTTCTGACTAGTAATTTAACAATCTTGTAAAAAGCAGAGGTATAAGAGCTTGCTGGCAGGGAAACAGAGAAGAGGCAATGAAAAAAGTGTCATGTTCTTTTCTGGATCAAACTGTAGCATCTAACTTACATTTCTAATGAAATATGAAAGGTAAGATGACCTCTCTTTTTTCATTAAGCTAACTGGGACCCTAATACTGTGATTAGATCTGTACAGAGCCCTGCTCCCTATTTTTTTCTTAGGCTATGCATTTTTTTAAGGATGAAATATATATAAAATTTACAACCTCTGTAGAAAAGATTCAGCATTCACAATTCTCTTGTAACGTACATGCTTTGCGGCCTTTGTTTTTCATATTCTGTGCATGCTTATGGAGATGACTGTACGATCATTAGTGCTTGCTGAGCAACTTTTTTTTTTTTCAGTGCTCCCTTATATTTCCTTTGGGCTTTGCTCGGTTTAAGTTTCTCAGCATTTTGGCAGATTGTATCCTAAAAGTCTGACCCAAAGCCCAGAGAAATCAGTAAGAACGTTTTCCAGGCCCTGAGTAACTGAAGGACGAGGCAATTGGCTAATTCAGCACAGCTCTGCTCCTCCTGGGTCAGGCTGCTTTCAGCTATGCTTTTCCTATGCTGATATTCTCCCTCGGGGAGTACAGTAAATGTTGCCTAGAAACACCTGTGTCGCAGAAACATGTGAAGCCCAGCAAAATAGCCACGGAATCAGATACGTGAAAAAGACTGCCTGTTCCCAGCAAACTGAACCTGGCGGGGGGACCATTCACATAAAATGTATTTGCATTAATCAGAACGCTATTTCCCTATCTTTCTCCTCAAAGCTTTTAAACTTTGGCTTACAACACCCACAAATTTACTAGTCAACCTTAAAATTTTAATAAGCACAGTGCATTAGTATAATATTCTGCCCGCTGCTGAATTGGTATAAGTAAAGGTTTTAATTAGTAAAATTATGCAGTTATAAAAATAATTTAATGAAATTATTCTTTCCATTTGCATTCATGGGCTTCCTATATTCAGGCACCATGAGACATGGCAAATTACACTGAACCGTGGTAGAATAATTCTCAGTGCTGTAACCGCCTGAGGACTGTGCACTTACACGGCTTCAGTTCTGAGTGAAATCAAACTGCAGGGAAGCAGATCCAGCATATTATGAGGAGGATTAAATGCGATGTATGACTTCTGAAATCACTGCTCTTTGTGTTTTGTTGATGGACCTATGACCTAGGCACAGATAAAAATTATTTCACTGTCATAATCGAGGAGGACCGGTTTCTGCTTTCGGCGACGTCCTCAGGAAGAGATCTTTGGCAACCTGTAACAGAGAGTCAGTCCCGTGTAGATGAAGGTTTCTGGATGATGCCGTAACTAAAGTGCATCTTCCCTAACCTGAACTGATGTCTGTTTATTTCAGAACCGGTTATTTGATTATGCTTTCCACCGCTAAAAATCTTTGGTGCCTAAATGAGACGGCAGGCTCTTTCTTTTTCTCACTGACATCTCCTGTTCCCAAACAGACTGCCATATGGGAATTTTCCGGGGAGCTGGGACCTTCCCCCATTCCCACTGGCAGATATTCATCTACAAAAATATAGCACTGAAAAGAAAAAGGATTACATGGAGGGAAAAGCCTGAATGAGCCTGAACTGTTGCCTATGCTGAGAGCCAAATGCACAGCTGATAGAATTGGCACAGCTCAGTGGTAATGTGGCTGTAGCTGAATTAAGTTATTTTTGTGGCTACATGGAAAAAGTAAAAAATAAGTATGGAAATTAGAGATGAGCACAGCTCACATCCAAATCTCTGTTCCTTCAAAGTCTGCTACTGTCTAGAACTGTCTAGTACGTTTTCCTTTCTGGTCCATTTCTTCCGGCTGCTCTAATTGACACTCCATAGCCATTATTTCACACTGTGGATTTTTCTAAAAGTTTTGCAATTAATATTTGTGGGTTTTATTACATTCATCAGAACAGATGCAGAAGAGAGTAACAATAATTCTAGGGTAACAGTGATGTGACTATCCTTTTGTAGATCTTGTATGGCTTTGCTGTGAAATCTAGAATTAAGAAATCTAGAAATGCAGAAATAGGAAACATAGAAGATTCAACTACATCAGCTTTTACCAGATTCACATTTGACCATGTGTTACAAAGTTTAGGTTTTACATGGCTTAGGCATTTGTTTAGGACCCAGTCCAAAAAGTCTAAACAATTTGGAGAACCGTTATACGGTGCTATAAAATTATGACACTTTACATTTTTCTGTTAGTCTACTTTTAAGAAGGTAAAGGTATTCACACTGGAAGATTCTTAAATAGCAGCTATATTCTTGCTGCAGCCTTTCACAGACTACATAAACCCACCTGCTTTGTCCCTTTCATTCTGCTCTCTCATGGGGGCTCCACTCCACTTCCACCTTTCTCTTTTCCTGTGTCCTGAAGGAGCACATCAAGCTGCTCTTCATCTGAGGAAAAAAA
This sequence comes from Struthio camelus, assembly GCF_040807025.1. Taxonomy (NCBI): domain Eukaryota; kingdom Metazoa; phylum Chordata; class Aves; order Struthioniformes; family Struthionidae; genus Struthio; species Struthio camelus. The sequence goes on from NC_090944.1 coordinate 126,643,933, forward strand.
GGTAGCGTACAATTTTCTACTTTTGACATGGTTTATTGAAAGCCTCAAGGCAAAGCAAAAGTGTGTGTACACAAACTCCGCAGCAAGGTGAGATGTGGAGGGCAGGCAGCGAGGTGAGAGGCCAGGGCAGGCGGCGCAACCTTCTTCTTTCGCGGCTTTGGGGAGAGCTCAGTCGCCCAGGTTTGGGCAAGGCAAGGCACATCCCTTCTGGTGTAAAATACCAGAACCTTTGGATTGGAAGCATCTTGCTGAGCCTTAACTAGCTCACATGCTCCTTGGCATAAAGCACGCGGAGATACACCTAGACGAGCGCCGGATCTGTGCTGTTGCAGCTCAGGGCATACCCAGAAAGGCAGCTCCAACCCCCTGGGAAACGGTGCTAAGAAATAGTGCAGTGCTTCTGTGTTAAGTAGCAGCTGAGCAGGGGTTTAAAGATCACCTTTGAATTTAAATGCCTTTTCAGGGCTCTGAGCCCAAAGGACTTCCTTGTGCTTATAAAGTTCACCTAGCGGCAGGGAGCAATCTGTGTCTTTCAGTCGCCGTATGGATCCCTGTTTAACGGGCGATGCTGCCCACTCTCGAGGTCCCCGGGGGGAAGTCGAGTGTCTGCCTCCTCGTTCTGCCCTCGGCTGCTTCTGCTCAACCGGCAAAAAGGGCCGGAGGGCGCGATTTAGAAACTTTTCCCCTGCGAAAATAGATGGGGACCAGCATGTTAATTTACACAGCCCAACCCTCAGCGAGAAATGAATCTGTGAGCTGCAGGTGAAAGACACTGGATCCTCTCCTATGGAACTTAAGGTATCATAATGTGAGGAATATGAACTTTTTCAAGCAGGCTATGAGCCTAGGGAAATTAATCACGAGTTTATACCTGAACGATTAATACTGCGCATGTCTAGAATGGAGTTGCAAATCAAATATCGCATATTGAATTTTGTATTTGCTAGCTGCTTCTTGTTTGGTGAGATGAAAATAGAAGTATTCATAACCTCTTTATATTGTTGTCATTCCTGGGTTTGCTTTTGAACGATATACCACTGTTCACATTCTTTTGCTAGAAATCACTGTCTAATGGAAAACAAGGGCCAAATCCAGTCACAGGAATAGCGGCAAGTAGAATTTGGCTGTAAGCGGACAAGCATAAAAATCTTGATGTGTTTAGGTGAAGAGCAGACCTCCCAGTATGTGCGGTGCAGTGCGTTCTCCAATTAGCCAGACATCATGTTTCTTGTAACCTCTTCTAAACTTTGATGAGGGAAACAAAAATAAAGCATGGCTTTACGTTTGTTAAACCACGATTGTCATGAAAATGCTCTTAAACTTGGGATCTTTCATCAGTTATGTAGGTCAGTGGGAAAAAAAGTAGCAGTTCAATCTCCACTTTCCCTATGCTACCAGTTTTTCTAATAAAACATAATTCGTATTCACTGGTGAAACTATAGGGATGTGTGGTTACTAATGTTTGTGTAGTGGTCCCAGATGTGGCTCTGTGTCTGTTGGTGCTGATGGCTCAGAGAAGGAAAAATAATTCTCCTTTCCTATTTCCTGCTGTTTTCTTCAGGGTGCCCTCACATTCAAACATCACATATTATGTTGAGGAAAGGAAAAGCTTCTTCCGAAGACCTGTTTTTATAGGAAGGTGAGTGCCTCAACTGTCATTTGAATTTGTTAGGAGCTGAGAGCACCCAGCGCTTAGCATCTGCCGAATCAGGACTCAACTATTTTAGGGCTGCTTTTCTTGAGCCATCACAATTGTTAGAGGTTCAGAATTTATCAGAATAATTATTCTCCTAATAGCATACCTGTTCTCGAAAGCACACTTGCGAGGCAAGCCTCTCTTCTAAGCAATCACCTCAAAAGTATTCTGCTCAGAATATTTGCTTTCCTGTGATCCCAGCAATTACCGAAAGGACAACGATCCCCTCTTTCGGGAAGACTAAGATGAGAAGGCAGGCCTTTTTAGAGAGGGATGAAACCAAGGATGAGGTCGAGACTTCCAATACAAATATAACCAGAAAGAAGGTGTGGGGGTGGCCCTTGTAGAGACAAGCACGGGAAATGTGGGGGTCTAGAGGCATGCTCTGGTTGGGACCAAAGCACACTTGGAAATAGCTGGAAAATATTCAAGAGCTCATGCATTCATGACTTATTAACATTCAGACACTTTAAGCACCTAAGAAGATAAATCTTTTCTTTGAAAAGCCTCTACGTATTTTACATAGTTTCTTAAGGTATGCCTTCCCCCAGGTCACCTAGGTACACCTTACATGAGTGAAATCTGGGCTCATTCATGTTTCTAAATTAAAACAGAAATATAGCATACCGCATATGTGAAGGATCTGCTGTGAATGTCCAGCTTTCTGATTTATAAAGAGGTTGAACTAAACTGCTGAAATTAGCAATGAATCACGTGTTTGTCTGAAAATGTTTGAAAATTTAAGCCTGTTAAAAGTACAAGAAATACCATGCATCTTAGCCTGTTACATGCCATAAGGACATGACAGGAGCATTATTAAACCTCAGTCCTTAATAAGTTTGTGCCTTACGAGGCGTTCAGAGCTCTGTTCAGCACACCCCTGCATTTAATTGGTTGATGTCGGAATAATATTTCCTATTTTTACAGTCAGAATTATCTCTAATAGCGTGATATATGTGGGCTAGGGGACTGGGAAGTGATAGCGCTTTCTTGTGGCTGATGAAAAAGGAAGTTGGTTTGTGGCCAGAAGGGCTGAAGGACGTACTGCAACAATATGTACTTACAACCTGCAATGATATTCTGCCAGCCAAATCTCAGAGCTAGCCATTGACATTTTATATTTTAAAATAATTAATTGCAGACTTCTGAGTGAAGCTGGGTTTTTTTTTTTTCCCCCCCTGTGGACTAACCACTCCTGCACTCATTCAGCTGAAACTAACCTGCCCTGATGTCGTCTTTACAATCTCACACTGACACAAATACAGTCTCTCATTCTCGCTAGCTCCAGTCACCACTACATGCTTTTCATCCTTACTGGAATCTCATTAAAGGAGGAAACTCGCCTACCCAAAAGTCCCATCACTGGGGTGATTCCTTCTGACTACTCTTGAGCAGGGAAAATACAGAAAAGCGGTATCTCAGGGGGATAAATCAAAAAAAAAAAAATTTTTTTTTAATAATACAGAGAAATGAGATCTGGTGTCCTAGAACAATTTAATTTACTTATGTAGATGTAGTTTCGGTGTCTGTAGGTTGCAAAAAGGGAGGAGAGAGGGGTTTGAACTCCTTCAGTCGGAGGAACTTGGTTTCCCAGTTCCTGGATGAGAACTCTTAACTGCTACGTTATCCAGCGAACAGGGGCAGGACCGCATTACTCCGAGTGAGGCCTGACCTAGTTTGCACTGTGGAAAGCTTCAGCTGGTTGGCGTTTGAGAAGCGCTCTGGTCACATGCAGCCCCATGTGTCTCCTGGTCCTGGCCCAGCTCAGAGCCGCTGAGTGGGAGACACTGCATTAATTGCAGTAGTGAGTGTCCAAAAGCTTCAGATAAACAAGGGAGAATCTAATGAATTTTGGCATATCCCAGGCTAAGCAATAGCTCATTTGGTAATGGGAGAAGAGCTGTATTGCAAACTTGGACTTAAAAGCCTCCCTTCCCTAGACTGCTTGGACTCTTACCTTAAATGCTGAGAACCTCTTTGCATGTGTCTATGCTGTCAAACAGCTTAGCTCCCTATTCACACTCACAGGTCTTGGCCCCGGATTTTCCACATTGCGTTAATGTTAATTCATTCCCCAGCTGGCTTTTGGAGTGAACAAAATCATTCCCTTTGAAACAAAACCTGCCTGCAGGTCCGGAAATAATCATCCAGAGGTCTTCCCAATAAAGCGTGTGAATGGGATTACAGCAGCTTTAGCTCCCTCTGTCCCCCTCTTGTCCAGCACCATGTCAGCTGGCTTTGCGTCCTTGAGCACTTTCTCACGCTGCGGTGCCAGCCGTGCAACACCGACCACCAGCGTCATGCCCCAAGAGCACTGCTGGCATTGGTGACAGCGCAGACCCTCATGTTGTCTTGGACACTTTGAACAGCGCTTCCTATGCATTCACGCACACACACACAGGGAACATGATTATACTCTATTAAGGCCATGGAGGTGTAACATAGGGCTCAGAGCAGACTCAGGGCAATGTGTTATGTAGGGTGGGTACGGTCTTTACATTCCCGAGCCCTGAGCAGAGTCGATATGACCGCTCTTGCTACTCAGCCTGGAGCAAGGGACCGCTTTTTGGGTTGCATACATTTAGCTGCATTTTTTTTAATCTAGCCTTCTATCCAGGAAGGAACTCAAAATAAGGTGATCAAATAAATGAATGTGCATGGCAAAACAAAAATAAATTCCCGCAGTTTCAAGTATATGCACAATGTTCTTCCTGTGGGAGGCTCATTGTGAAGAAAATTAAATGAAGTCCTTTGCTGAGTTTGCTTTCACTCCCGTGAAAAAGGAGCGGTCATTAGGTGCGCACCTGCAAGCTGGCTGGAACTACGAGAAGAAAGTAACGCTAGCTCCTCCAGGCAAGGAGAAGCTGCAACCTCACAAATAGCCAAAATGTAATAGGACGCCCACCGTGCGCTTGCTAGAAGCAAACCAGAGACCTGCTGCTCGCACCAGCCCGAGCGGAGCCCAGGTGCTCCCCCTCCGGCCGCGCAGCAGCACCCACCGCCTGCTGCCAGCAAGCCGAGGTCTCCGGCCACCGCCACCTCGACGTTCACGCGCCCCAGCAGCAGGAGCCTGTCTGCGGTGGAGGCAGCTTCGCGCCGTCCCTTCCCATCTCAGTTGTGGAGGGCGGCTGCTAGCAAGCGGTCATTTTAGCTGCGCTGACAACGTGGGGAAGATGGAGGCAGCTCAGTGAGGAAAGATGGGAGGAAAAGCCCGCGGATGCATCCTGTCGGCGCTCTGACTCGCCTCCAGCCTGCCTGCGCTAATGCTGGTGTGGGGTTACACCCGCACGAGGCAGCGCCGGCAGGGTTACTCCCCACGGGTCTGAGACACAGCTGTAAGCTTCCTTGAAATAGATAGCGGGGGGCAACCAAGGGTGAGAAGGAGTGAAGTCTGCAGCTGTGAAACGCAGGAAGGGGTCGGGGACAGATCCCTGCCACGCTCACGGTGTGTGGGGTGTAACAGGAATCCAGATCATCCAGCTCCGGCCTGTCGATTGCTCCTCTCTCCCCGTCCCTGCTATGGAGGAGCCAGTAAAAGCGACCATAGATGCCAGCTGGGGTCACCAAGCTGTCGCAGCCCTTCGGCCAGTCTACCCCTTCAAGACACAAAGTCCGAGCCAAAGCAGAGTGACTCCTTCCCCGCAGTGGCCAGGCTCACTCAGGCCCCGGCTTCCTCCTCTTCCTCCTCCTCCTCCACAGTGCTCTTGCTTTTCACTCTGTTTTCAGCTTTTCTGGGCTCCAGGAGTTATTTTCTTCTTGGCAGCTGGGTCAGCTCTGCACGAGCGATGGCCTGCCCCCACTGCGCCCCATGGCCACCTACCCGCAGTCACTCTTGTGCCGTACAACCATACACTACTCAGTAAAAGATTGATTTTTACTATTTGTTAAGATTAGCAGTAATTAATCTTACTGTTAGGACATGCTGGTTTCATATTGCTTGTCTGGGTACACTTCCCCCACCCATGTCGAACTCGGTGTCAGTGTGCAGTGCTTTGCGTTTTCATTTCTGCAATACTTCTAGCTAGCTAGAGACATTATTTTTTGCTCTTTTGGCTTCAAAACTTAAAGCTATCAAACCAGGGACATAAAAATAAAGATCCTCTTGTTATAGACAATAGGACTTGCAGCATTACTGCTCCGTCCTGCCACTTGTGGTGGCCAATAGCTTGTTACCCCAGAAGAACCATCTCCACAGGGTGATTGAGTCCATTGTATTTGCTTGGCTTACGAAGCTCTTACCAACCTGACCTCGCTCTTTGGGCTGGCTGGTGAAGCCAAGACCTGCCTGGTCACAAAACCACGCTTGGGAGAAAAGTTTCTACAGTTTCCAATCTCTTCTGTGTAAGAGGAGCAGTGAAAGTATCTCAGAGGTAAAACACTCCCTTAGCTGAATATCTTGCAACATGCTTCTACTTTCTTAATGGAAGAAAGTATCACTTCCACTGTGAGATACCCATTCTCTCGGGGGAGAATAAGGAGATAAAGAGCCTCTTACTCTGCTCTTTGAACTGGCACACGATGCATTGATTTGACCTAAAATCCATCTTGAATAGCCTTAAATTTTAACTTGGAAGAAATAACATCAGGTAGCTGAGACACTTGAAAACCGCTCCAGCCCCTTGTATACGTCTGTCAATATTGACTATTAATTCAGAAGCACCAGGATATGCTATTTCCACATGCCCATACCAGGAGCCAACACATCTTTGGGCATGGTCTTGCTTCGGGCAGCAGGTTATGTTTTGTTATGTGTGCGTCTTCTCTTCTCCCCGTTCTCCTGTGTCCTGTTTCTCGTGTCCTGTTCTCACAGCGTAATTTCCACGCTTGGGCAAAAACCCCGCTGGATGCTGTACGGCCGAGCAGCGGAGGCCCTGCAGCGCTCAGTGGAGCGGAGCTGTTCCCCAGCCGAAGGGAAGTGGGGGGACACCCCCGCCGCCACTTGCGGTGGAAGGGGCACCAGGCAGCGCGGTTATCCCGCACCTAGCGTGTAACCCAACCGAGGACCGGGGGGGGTTGGGTGCTCGGCAGCCCCGTTTCGGGGCAGAAGCGGCGAGGCGGCGCGGTGAGCGCCCGCTGGCGGGACGGTGCCTGCGCGCACATTGCGCGGGTGCGCAGCGGCGGCGGGCCGAGCCGGGCGCCGAGGGGCTCCTCAGCCTTGCGGGCGGCTGCCATGCGTGCGCGCCTCTCCGCGCCGGCGGTCCGGCAGCGCAGCGCAGCGCTGCCCGCCGCGGCGCCGGGCGCTCCGCAGCCGCGCAAGGGCGGGCGGAGCGGGGCGGGCAGGTAGCGCGCGCTGCGGCGGCGGCGGAGGCTCCCCGCGGCAGGAGCCCCGCTGCCCCCCCCCCAACCCGCGCAGGTAGGGCGAGCCGCGCGTGTGCGTGTGTGTACGCGTGTGTGCGCGCAGGCTGCCGAGCCGCAGCGGCGGAGGCGGCCGGCGCGGAGGTGCCGGCGGCGGCGAGGTGGGGGGGGAGCCGGCGGCAGGTAGCGGCGGCGGCGAGCAAAAACCGGGAGCGGGTGCGGGGAGGAGGAGGAGGAGGAGGAGGAGGAGGAGGAGGTGGAAACGGGGATCGCGGCGGCGGGGGAGGCGGCGCGGTGCGAGCCCGGGGCCGGCGGATCGCCCTGCTCGGGGCGGGGGGGGGGCACCCCGGCGGGGAGCAGCCCCGGGCGCACCGGCGAGCCAGGGCGGCTGTGTCGTTGCAGGCGGCGGCGGCGGCGGCGGGGAACCGGATGCCTTTGGTGGGGAGAAGATGTGTCATGGGAAGCAGGCGAGCGGCGGGGATGCCCTCCCGGCGGCGCGGCGGCGGGCGCTGGCCGCCGCGCTGTGGCTGCAGCTGGCGCTGAGCCTCGGCCCGCGGCCGGCGGCGGCGGGCGGTGAGTGAACCGGCACCGGCACCGGCACCGGCACCGGCACCGACAGCTCCCGGGCGGAGCTGCTCCCCGGCACCGGCGGGACAGCCCCTCCGCGGGTCCCTGCTCGGGGGAGCGATGGTTCCGCCGCGAGTGCGGGCGTGATTTGGAAACACCTTATTATTATTATTATTATTATTATTATTATTATTAATTCCATCCCCCCACTCAAATACCTCTCTCATTATTCTTACTGATCACCCCTGGGGAAAGCACGCGTTTTGGGAGGGGGAGCAGGTGGTTTGGGGTTGACAACTCCGCGGTTGGAATGCCCTTCAGCCCCATCCTCCAGGAGGGATGACCAGTCTCTTCTCTGCCACCACCCCACCACCCCCCCGGCCTTTTTTTTTTTTTTTTTTGGAATTTTTAATTACGTTTTTACGCCATCGTTTGAAATTATTGAGCCTTTGAGATATTTTGAGCAGGTACGTTTAATTACAAAATTGCTTGGAATTGATTCTGTAATTAGACTTGGATTGCTGGAGAAGTCTTAAAGTGAACTGCTTTGCTGTAAAATGAACTTAGCTGGGGTAATGTGAGCAGCTTCAAATGATTTCTGCTCCAGCATGGTATTTTACATTTGTGTTGGGGGAATAAGCCATTTTATGATTGAATCACATCTCTGATGGCAGACAAGAGTTCAATATCAAAACTGAGTGGGCTTCTCCTGCCAGAGACTTATGCCAAAATTTTCCAACTTGAGTACCTAAACTGCGGTCTAGATGTGTTTTCTGTCACTAAACACAAAATTACAGGAATATGGCTGAAGAGGACCTCAAGAGGTCGTCTTGTCCATCCTCCTCCTGATACAATTCAGTCATAATTTTCTCTCTCAGGACGATAATGCCATTTTTCCAACAGAAATCCTCCGACTGCGAATGCGATTCCGGCTAAACAAGCTTTTACACTGTTGCAGGCTTTAAGAATCGGTCTCTAGAAATCAGTGGCGTTTTTTGCAAGCGTGTTACCCTTGGCTGCCTGGCCAGCCGGCGTTTCAGCGCGGCGGTGGCACTCTGCCTGTCTTGTGTGATCCTCGCGACTGCGGTTGCATGAGCGCTTGTCATTCTCTAACTTCCTCTTTATGGCTCCATTCATAAAAGAGAGATGGTTCCACAGACCCCCTCCTCCCCGAAGCCGTGTGTATCCTGCCGTTTGATTGTCAGCATTTATTTAGCTGATTAGTGGGAGAGGTTCTTCAAAGTACAGTTTATGTCTCTCTCAAATGTAGCATTTTTTCATCACAGCTTGCAATAAATTCTTCTGTGATGTTGACAGTTATTAATATTACAGCATTTCACCTTGGTAGCGTAACTAATGCCATATCCAATTGCATTTGCAAGGCATTTTAGGATCTTACAAAAAAAATTTTTCGTCCAGAGTTTTTTTGTCCAGGCAAGGGTAATACACTGAGCAGCTGTGCGTGATTAAGATAACCAGTGAAAAATACTCATTGCTATTTCCAGGTTTATGCTTGCTGTTATTTTTCCGTGTGGTTGTACTGGGAAGTTGCTCACTGTGCAAGTACTAGTAAATGTGCAGATCTGTCATGTGGTAGCATGTAAGTAGCTGTGTTGTTATCCTCCCCCCGCCCTGAATCACCCGAGCGGTGAAATAGTGGGCTTTGTAATTAGAACAGGGGACCGTAAATGAGGATTCCTCCTGTTTCATGCTCTGTTGTATCTGTGAGCAAGCTACGTGCACAGGTTACGGTGAAGGCTCAGCTTTTGGATCCTCAACCTGGGACCCACCGTCTCAAGGATTTCGAAGCAGCTGTTGACATCAACCACAAGTTGTGGTTTCTCGGGACCTTTGCAAATTTTGTTTCTGCAGGACTCTCATTTTATGGATTTGCAGATCCATAAAGAAAGCACGCAGCATTACTGACTATTTTGGAAAACCTAGCCCCAGTCTCTTTATATCCTCTCATTATCTGTTAAATAAGGATAATCATACTTCTCTCAGAGACTTGAAAAGATCTTTGATGACATTTAATGAAAATACTATGGAGGTGGAAATAATTTGTTTCAAAAGCTTTAGAAAAACAGCAGTGACAATGTGCTAAAATAAAAGCTCTCTCACATGTGAAAAAATACAAATTAATAGTTTAGGTTTTTTTCCCTAAAGCAGTTAAATATTCACTGCTTACATTTTGGACCCCATTCCTCACGTCCTTGCCTAATAGCAGAATTTTGCTCCGGCAGTAATCCTGTCATGACTTGTTTGACTCCTTCTATTTTAGATCTGACTAAGCTCTATTGATTGTCCTAGTCTCCCATTTCACCCCCAATCAATACTACTTATAACTCTTTTTTTTCTTGTCAATAACCCTACAGAGAATAACTCTGTTTATAACATTCTTACTTTCTCAAAAGGGTATTCAGCAGAAAATTTGTCACAGAAGTGAACTCAAATGAGTAAACCTTTCAGATGTCAATATACCTGATTCCTCCCTGATATATTTAACTCTGCTGACACCAAGGATAAAGTAAATCTCACACAGTTTAGCTTGTGGCTTTTATCTGATCATCTTCATTTATCTTGCTTTTCACTATAATTCCATAATGAAGAAAAACAAAAAGAAAGAAGATAAGAAATAGGAGCAGGATGGGAAGGCTAGGAACAGGAAAAATGAAATGCACAAGTTGGTGGAGCTGATGAGAAGTCATTTCAGAGTTTTAAGGCGTTTGCAAAGTTCCCTGTTCAACCTGTTGGACTGAGATAATAGCTAAAACAATATATTTTTACATCTCTTCCAGAAGAGATGGCATTACAATATTCCCTGAGGGAAAATAATCTAAAAAGAGCGTGTAGGGAAAAACGTTCAGTAAGCTTCTGATTTTGAGGTTTGTCTGTGGCGTCGGAATGTTGTCCTTGTATCTGGATCAGACGTTGTTGCCTGGGGACATTTCTACTTTATTTTCCTAGATCTGTTGGGTGACTTGTGCTCCCCTGCCTGGCCCCGTGGAGATGCTGGGGGCTTTAACTCGCTGGCATCTCCCGAGGAGCGTAGGCTTGGATGGGGCTTGGGCTGTCGCCTAGTTTTAACCGCTGGCCTCAGGGAGGTTCAGCTGTGTGGGAGCCCTTCTAGGTCTCATCTTGTTCTTGAAAGGCTTCACCTCGCCCCCAAGCACCTCTGCCGCCTTCAGCCGCTGTTACACTGGAAAGCTCGTGCTTGGGTCTCACCTGAAGCTTCCTTGCTGCTGTTTAAGCCGTCATTCCTTGTCCTGTCCACAGGAGGCATCCGCAAGAGGTCCTTCTCCTCGGCTCGGTGGCTGCCTTTTATGTACCGTTGCATCTTTTCAGTCTTCCGCTGCAGACTGGACGGCTCCAGTTCCTTCAAACTTTCTTCGGCATCCTACTTTCCAGGTTTCTGGTAGAGCAGACGGCTTCTCTGCGTGCGCTGCCGCTGATCCGCATCCCGGTGGCACGTGCTGCCCCAGACCTGCCAGGGCGCCTGTGACGAGGCCTTGGTAGCACTGAGTAGAGCTGAAGGATAACGTCCAGTGTGTTAGCAGCTCTGCTCCTGTGTAGACATCCAGGGCGCCTTTTCTGTCTTGGAGGATGCCACTGGTTTGTATTTGGCTTTCTGATCCCGGTGGCTGCCGGGTGCGTTGCTGCAGGGCGGTGTCCGGCCCGTCGTTCCCGTCCTGCGCTTGCGCTCGGTTGCAGCTGTGATTGCTTTGCCAGGTTACCCCGTCCCGGGCTCTGCAGGCAGTGTCCCTTCACATCGGTGGGCATTTTAAAGAAATGTTATTCATTGTGCATGACGGTCAAGAAATCTGGCAAGCTGCAAAGCCTTCGAACGTCACGCTGAATGTTAGCGATACCATGTGAATCGTGGTTTTATTCTAGACCTAAGCTGATTCTTTTATTGCTCTGTGGCTTTAGTGTATTGACTGAAGTCTTGGTTGTGCCTGCCTTTGGATTTAGCGCTTACCAGAACATATTCCTTAGGTTTCTTAGGAGAATATACTTGTTTCCTTGGGGTAAGACAACTCATGTGTGCGCTGGTGGTGCAGACCCACGTAGGGCGTACTTTGACAGGCTTTCCCTCCAACTGCCTTGCATAAACTTTTGATGTTATAAAGAATAATGCTTTCTGAACAAATTTTTATTTGACTGAGACCCTTGCTAAGTCTGTAGTTAATGTATTTTACTCAGTCCCTCTCAGTGGGTTTGCTTCGCTTGTCAAGCAAAATAAGCACGACCGTTCGTTTCAGCCTAGAATTGCCTGTGAGTGTTCTGAGATCATCAGTCAGTTTGCAGCATTGGTTTTAACATCCAGTTTATCGGAGAAACTCAGTATGTTGTAAGGAATAGATTTCTGACGTCGTCTTACGATGTTATTTTCCGTCCCAGACCTGTCACATGTAACTTCCATTTCCCCCTCTGCTGACTTACCATGTAAGTTCCCGTTTGTGTCTGTTTTGATTGTAAGTAGCAAGGCCAGTGACATCTTCTGATGGCAGCTCATCATTTGTCTTAGTGGCACATCCTTCCACCTGCAACCTTGTGATAGGTAGGCATATTTGATATATTAATCTTAACTCAGTTTGCTGTCACCCCGCGGGAAGGAGGTTTGTCCGTCATTTACCCTGGGGTACCCAGAGGTTGAGGTTGGCTTCACTTCTCTGTTTTGCTCTTTTATTCCCAAAATGGCAGTACAGTACCTTTGATCTCTGTCAAATGGATGATTACAACTTTAGAAGAACAAATTAATTACACTGTGCTTGATTTTCTCACTTGTGTAGTAGAGAAGCGGTACATTTTGTGGACATGTTGTGAGGCAGTTTGAGAACTTCCCACAGAAAATATTACGGGAGTGAGAAAAATGTATTTTAACAAAGTAAAATCCAAAATTCACCAGAGTAAAAGGTCTTTAACATCAGTGATTTTTTCTTTTGGTCTTATGGATTAAAAATTAAGTATTCTTAAGAAAATTAGAAAGATGTTATCTTCTGACTTCTACAAGTTTTCTTATTGATTTCTTTCTATAGGTTTGATCGTGCGCTCCGTTTTTTTCCAAATATCACCTAGCTCTGATTGATGCCCGTGTTTTTAGTACACATTATTAAAAATAAAAAACATTGCACTCACGTATTGCACATTTCAGCGAGGTTTTAGACGTGAAAAGGGTGGTGAAGTGTGGCCCCGATCCATATCTGCTGTGTGGAAGTACAAATATGAATGAAAAACTGGGCCGCGTTTGGTGGTGAACAGAAATTGGTGAGAGAATGAGCTCTAAGGATACAGAGGTGCAGCGTGTACAAATTGATTCAGTATGCGTAAAAAAATTAGCTTTACTTACATATCAGAGAGGCTGCAAGGATGTGTTCCTTGGAAATTCATTTCGTTTCGAATTCATTTGTCTGTGAAACAACCTTCTCCTCCCTGGTTTTTACATCTTCCTCTCAGCTACCGTCTTCGACAGGGCGCAAGCGCAGCGTCCCGAAACGAGCTACGAGAGGTACCGCTACCAGGCCTGGCCGGGCAGAGATTTCCAGCAGCCGTCTTTCGCGTGGGCGCGCGTCTCCTCTGACCGTCTTGCGCCGTTGCGTGTGTCGCTGCTGCGTTTGGGCCGTCTTGTTTTTCGGGAAGGGCCCTTGGCGACTTCTCCCGGACAGCTGGGCTGCTTGTGCCGTTTGTCCAAATTGGGGCGCTCCCCGTCCCTGTGCCGAAAACGTGGGAGCGGTTTGTGGCTGCCGTCTGGGCGCCTGCTGATAAAATGTGTTAGATGTGTTGCCCTGCTTCTCATGGGGGACCCCTGAATCGCTGCTTCTGCTAGCTGGTCGTAGCCGCTTTTAGACTGTGCTAGGTTGCTCTTCTGCTCGTTATTAAAGGGCTTTGGCTTTGCAAAGCTTTGGCTTTGCAGGGAAGTGCAAGAATTTACTGGGAGAATTTCTGTATCGAACAGGCCTCGTTCTTGCCAGCGTGACTGACTTCAAAACATAGCGTAGGGGGCTTTTCTGACAGCGTCACTGCTTACTTTCATAAGCGCATCACATTAAAAGAAAAAAAATCGTTTCGCCAAGTATTCTTGCTTACGTTACGTTAACAGTAATAACGATAAAAACGTGGTTCATTTGTAGTGTAACACTTCTCATCCATAGAGTTCAAAGCACTTTATTAAAGGAACATAAGTTTTATTATCTTAATTTTGTAGACGGGGAAAAATGACCATAAGAAGATTAAATGACTTAAACATTTCACACGAGAAGCCGATCTTGCCACAGACTGAGAAGAGATCTTCTGGATCTCAGTCCAGCACTCTCTTCTGCAAACAGGATTTGGGGAAATTCCTAATCCCCATGTGTATGGTACAGCCTTTTTGATGGGATTTTTTGGTTGTGACTCTCTTAACAGAAATGAGCAGCAGATTTCCTATTCACTTAAATTGCTACTTAAGCAAATCACAGAGGCAGCTTTTCCAGTGTGGTTTGTTTGCCTTACTCCTTTATGTCTATGGCGTCTTTCCAAACACTTGAAACATCTTCATCTGAATAACAAAAAAATAAGAAACGTCGTGAGTTAGGTTTGAACCCTGAGAAATGGGATCATGCAGTTTCTCATAGTGAGAAGCACATATTAATAGGGATGATACCTCTGCCTTGCTCGATCACACGGTTCCTGGTAATTGTTTACATGAAACAGCAATGTTAGAAAGGCATTGCATACGATTTTTCAATAATTCTAGCGTGTTTTAGCAGTGAGAAACAGAGAGGACAGTACTCTCTACACTGTGGCCTGAGCATCATTGCCTTATATAGCCCTTTGCATTTTAGAAACCAGTGCATAAACAATGGGCTCCTGTACCTTACAACATAGATTGTAGTGTAAAGGACATAAAAGGACAAAATGCATACAGTGATGGGTTTCTCACTGTTTCATTTGCTTATCGCAGGTTGTAAAGCTGTGCAAAATGCAGAGGTGAGAGGCGTAGCAGGGATAGGAGTGCAGCAGAATTTCTGTGTAAAGCCAAATCCTGCATATAGTTAAAATCTGCAAAATCTACGAAAATAAGTTGGCTTGGCGACTGAAAAGAGGAGACAGGGCTTACAACAGACTGAAGAAGAAAATAGGTTAGGTTCCTACGGGTTAGATTGTTTAGAAGTGAGGTTATCAAGGGGATCCTGCGGTACAGTGTCCTAAAAATAAACTCTCTTGTATGCTGCTAGAGAAGAAGCAGGATACAGCACACGCGTGGATCAGTGCGATCATCGTATCGCTGGACTCCACTCCCGAGGCCTAGAGAGCGCACTGAAGGAAGAGGTCATCTTTGAAAATATGAAGTCTTTGCTCTTCCGTGGTCCCGCAGAGTGGTGGCACACCCAGCTGCTGATCCATCAGGAGACGGGAGAGCACCGTACGGGTTCAAGAGAAAAGTTCCCATAGGTGCTGCGGGGAGGAAGAGATGCTCGGAAGTGGGAGCCTGTAAACTGGGGTGTTCAGCTCTCCCTTCCTGCGTTAGCGTCAGTGAATGCGTACGCTAAAAAAAACCTGGAGCAAAGAACTCCTTTCCCTGTTTCTGGGTGTGCGGAAAATAATACTTGGGAGCGGAGTTGCAGAAATAGGGCTGGAAAAGACCTCAGCAGCCCCCGTAGTCCATCCTGCTGCCAGGACAGGATCCACAAAGGTACCCCAGTGAAGTTATCCTTCAGGACTTTGTGCTGGAAATTCAGCAACTTCCTGCCGCATCCTTCCAGTGCTTCGCTCTCTTAACCATTATAAAAGTTTTTCCGATGTCTTGCTTGACTCTTCCTCGCTTCAGCATAGGACTGTTTAAGAATTTAAGTCTTTTAATTTGTAATTCCCTAGTGTTAGTCCCTCTGCTGCGCTGCCCGTCGGAGCGAGTGTGCCGATACCGTGTCTTTGGCCGTTACGGCTGCTCTAGGCACTAAAGTACCACTGCTTCCCTGCATCGGGATTGAAGGAGCCCCGACTGCTCCTGCTCAGCAAAATGCCTCTAAAAACTAGATGTTTGTTCAAGAGCCTGAGATCTAAGGCTTGCCTGCAAACGTCCTGTGTTCATATGTTGCTGCCAGCACAGAAGGAGTTGTCATGCTTCATCATGATGGAATTTCTGTTTCTCTGGTTAAGTTAAGGTCACAGCTAAGATTTTATTTAAAACTAGATCAAGCAACTTGCCAGCAGCTCTCAGAAAGGTCAGCTTTGCCGTGCTGGTTTGGAAAGACTAACGAGGATTTTCCAAAATCACACCTGGCAAGAACCAGGAATAAGGCTTGGGGCCCTCATATCAAAGAAGCTTATTCGCATAGTCTGTTGCCCTCGGGGATATTAGACCAGCTCTTTGCACTTCTTCATGCTGTAAATGGTATGGCTGTTCCCACACTAAATTGCACAGAAGTGAACGTGAATTTTACTTCTGCGTGCTGAACGAGGTTGTGTGTGCTGGATGGCCCTCTGATAGTAGATGAGATGCACACACCAGCTGGTCTCTAGCTGCAGACTTCCATACGTGTCTGCGAATAAGCAAGTTTAACTGGAGCTTTTAGAAGCAGCTACTTGCTCGAGCCGTCTGCTGCAGTGCCGCAGCTCCTGTTCTCAGGAAAATGGGTGCTGATGATGGTTTTCCGGTAATCTTTTTGACATTCAGGAATCTGGAGCTCCGCAGGCCAAGGTAGGGGATATTAGAAAATGCATAGGGAGGAGTCAGGTGCTTTTGGGGGCTGCAAGAGAATTTGGGAGATTCAGAGTTACGCTGAGAGCTGAATTGATAAGAGGAGGCCTGTGACTTTGGGGGGATTGAAGGCGACGGGACTGCTTGCTTGAGTAAATTGGATCCTTTAGCTGTAAGAACCTCGTAGCAAGGAGCATGTCTTCTATCTGTTTGTAATACTCCGTGCCAGCGTAGCATGCTGTACCTGCGTCTGTGTAATAATGATTTGTGCTCTGAAAGCTGTGGGTCCTTGCGAGACAGACAGTCGCATCTTCCTCTGTATCTCTCCTCTTAGACAGTTGACACTATTTTTAGGGATTATTTTGTACGCATCATATTACTCAGAGGAAACACAAAGGATCCATAAACAATATAATAATATAAATAATAAATAATTTGGCCTCCTGTAAATTGAACCTGTAAAATAGCTTGATTGCAGTTACCTGCTTTGCAGTAATCTTGAAGTAATGAAGATAAAATGGCCTTATTATGAGTAGTAGTAAACATGCGAATGCAGAGACCTTTGTCTGGCTCCTGTAAAATGCGAAGCGTCCTTTGCTCCTCCGAAGGGTCTCCCCGACCCCCAGTAAGTGCGGTGTCACGGCGGTGCTGGAGGAACACCACACCGCTGCAGCTGCAGTGCTAGCCCCGCCAAGCTGCTATATCCCTACTTAGTTTCAGGGATAACCATCCTGGGTCATTCTTTCTGTCGCTGACTGTAGCAGCCCATGCTCTTTTTTTAGCGTTCCTGTTTTGCTTTCCTCTTTGAGTTGTGAGGTTCTCGCATGGGGCAGGGGAAGAGCTACAGAGGGCTCTGTATGTGATGGGAGATGTCTTTCCTGGGTGCTACTACGCTGTGCATTTTTCGGCTCGGGGTTCTGCATGTGCGAAAGCTTTTCTTGGCTCTTCCAGCAGGCTCTCCGAGAAGCCTTGTGCTTAGAGCAAGTAAACCTTTGCAGTTCAGAAAGCTAGTGTATCAGCCAGGGCAAGTTTTTGGGGCTCTAACTTGATAAATCAGACTGCAAAAATTTGATATTGAAAACATTCTTTTAGAAGACAGAAAAAAAAAGTCAATATTAGTCAAATTATAAATGTAAGGGGACATTCATTTAAAGTAGCTCAGGATTATGTCAGCTAAAAAGATTTTTCTGCAGTGCATTAGTATCTCAGGTAAACGATTCATGACGTTTGCCTTTCTGATCTTTCTACAACTGTGACTTAAAAATGCAGACTTTTAGAGGAAATTGTTATAAATCTGTTCTACAGCCTGATAATTATTTTTTCCAAGGAAACAGTGACGTAGCAGGGCCCAGGTATCATTGTGTAGTCATCTTAATGTTTGATGTCACTTTTTGACATTTAATCTCAATTTAATTCTTCGGTTGTTTTTATGGAGAGGAAAAAGTCCCTTGATACTGTATGTAGGTATATATTGTTGGAAAAAAGTTGTTCTCCGTATGCTGACTTGTTATGGCTTTGCATTGAAGTGATTGTGTTATTGTAAGATCTCTGAAGTATAAAACTAAAGCAGTACAGGAAGCTGAAACAGATTTTCAAGAGCCAAAGACGGTGGTAGCTTACTGGGAGTGTTAACGTGATGCTGTTATTTGTTGGCTGGAAAAAGTTTTTGCTGTTCTTTTTCCCTGGACTTCTTTGGAAAGAGGATGATGTAGGAATTTTCCTATTCATCAGCTTTCCTTTTCTCCCTTTAGTTTCCTTTCTCACGCTGAGGGTTGAAGGCCGTGTGGGCTGTGACCGCCAGCGTTGCTGCTGTTACCTACAGGGGCAAATTTGGATCTTGCATTTTGTCTCCTAGACTTGACCTTGAGAATCAAGGGAGTTGGGGCGAACGGAGGTTGCATGAGATGGAGAGATCTGGCCTAGTGAACCAGCTGGGGAGTCCAGGAGTCGGGCTGCAATTCAGAGGCCCCCGCCTGACCCAGAGGGGCAGCTCTGCCTGAGCAGGGCCTTCGCTTGCTTCCCCCTCCCATGGGCTCCTGGTGAGGCTGGCTGCCTCGGCACCGTGTTCAGACTCCATGTCCACCTTTCAATCTTGTCTGTTTGGTTATGTTGAGGAACCGTGTCCGTGCGGGTGAGTGAAATCTGCTGGTCTCCTCGCTCCCTTTGCAGTCGCCATGCTTTGCGAGTAAGTGTCGATCTGTTATGGAGAGGCCACACGCCGCGCCGGGGATGTTGGTGACAACGCCAGCCAGTTCTTTTCATACGCTGGTAGAAGGCGTGCAAAAAAAGCATACTTTTCTTATTTATCCAACCAGCTCACAAGCAAAGAATTCGTCCTTCAAGCGCTCCTGCTCTTGGCTTTTCCATTATGCTGAGCTGCAGGAGCAGGCTTCAGAAATTCCTTCCAACCTGCTCTACCTCTTGTTAGATGACCCTCGTTGTCTTTGGAAGCATATCAAACAGCAGAAGCCTTCCTAGAAGTAAGATTTATTAAAAAAAGAAAAGACGTAAACAACATACACGGTACGAAATCAGATGTGATCAGTTGGAACAGTGTGTGCAACATGCCTCATCTTAGCTTACATACAGGGATGCAGAAGATCTTACATTGCTAGAACGCAGGATGTTTTCTAGTCCTGCTGGTCAGATATGGAGCCTCACAGCATCTGAAGACCTGTCATTCTTGTCCTGTCCCCTGACAGCCTTGTCAGTCCAGAGTTATCTCCTCCTCTGAACCATTTTTGAAAGTAGTTACCTGAAAATAAAATGAGCGGTTGGTTTGGTGCCTTTTCTGGGAGATTTTCTGGGAAGTTACAAGGCTCTTTAAAAATGTTTATTACGTATCTTTTAAAATTTGCCTCCTGTGCTGCCTTCCACAGATCATCTGATATGCCTGTCTAGTTCAGCTCGCTTTTGAAAAAATTCTTCACAAACGCTTTATAACTGTTTCCCTTGTTCCGAAATACCAAAAAAAAAAAAAGATAGGCTATCTATCCCAGATGAGGAAAAGAGGGATTGAGGGATATACTATTCAGAAGTTTATATATAGCTTCACTTTCCTTCCCGGTGGAAAATCCAGACTCGTCTCTCGTTGGATGTGTTTGTGCGAATGTTGTTTTCTTCTGTACTATTATACTGCATTCTGAAAACCAGGGTTAGCAGGTGCCCTCTTTCTGAGGGCTCATGTTCTCACTGCTGCTTCATGGCCTGCAGTGGGAAGGGAGTGATTGCACACATACAAGCTTAACGGCCTGAATTTGTGAAGCTAAACAGCAGCACTTCTTCTGACATGACTCACTATTATTTTTGGCTCTGAAGAGGAGACAGCGGTGCAAAGGTTTTACTCATCTTTCCATACCAGTTGTGGCTTTCACCGGATAACGTGATGTTACGGATAGCTGTACCCTTCATGTTTCTGTTTTTAATCAGACTTCTGTAAGAGGTTTTGTATATGTTTGCTTTCTTTTCATAATATTTTCATTCCTTGAGAGAGTGGCTCCCTGTTGTTCTCCCTGCGTGGCGTGGGGCTTAGTGTTTCTAAGGACAAGGACCTTGGAGCTTGAACTGTTGCTAGAAACAGCCGAAGTAGAAGGGGTAAGAATTTAACTGAAATAGCAATATAGCAATCTTTGGATAGTGTTTGCACCAGTTGGAGCCCACTGGGTTTGCACTGGTGGAGCATTTTCTCCTTTTCCATCCAGAAAGCTAATTATTTTACTTTGAAGAGTAATTTTCAGCAGTGAAAGTTTTGGTAATGCTGATACAATGAAGAAAGAATTAGATATATCTGATCCAGATTCAGTTTGGAAAATTACACTGATTCGGAAAGGTTTTATTGCTAGTCTTGTACAGCACTGCAAAGCCTAGAAGGTTGCATGGTCCTACCGGGGTTATCCTTGTGAGTGACTGTTCAGTAAAATCCCCAGTTCCAGTTTCTCAGTTTGAGTCTCTAAGTAAGGATGTGGAGTGGAGGTACCATCAGATTTGGGAAAAAAAAAAGTTACATATTAGAAAGCAGTTAAGTGACTTTGGAGATGAAGAGCTTTCGGGATTTTGAATTGACTTAGAGCTTTTGAATTGACTTAGGCCAGGTAAACTTGAAGTCCTTAGACTTGGAGTGAAATAAAGCCTCAAAAATGCCTTTGGAAAAATGTCATTTGCACCCTGAGTTAGCTTCAGAAAGCATCACACCTTGCTTTTCTAAAGCAGTTGGGTGCTCACCAGGTCCTGCACTGAGACTTTCTTCTTTCTAGCCTGAAGAAAGTTTCACTTGAATAAAGCACTCCCGAAGACTGTAGCTCCTCCACGCCCAGCACTAGAGATATGTCTGGGAGTTGTTTTGTCAGTTCACACTCCCCTGGAGCTCAGAGCTGCATGCAGAGATTTATCTGTCACCCAATGTGAGCTGACAACTAATTTTATTACCTGCGAAGCAGAACTCCAACCCCAAGCTGCTCTGAAGGTATAATAGGGTGGACCAGCGAATAGCTACTAACTGCCTTTTGACTACTTAGTATGAGCAAAGCAAGAACCTGCATTCAGATTACATGGTTTTAGGCCTCAGATTGTAGTTTGTAGTGGTTACGCAACATATTTCATAAGGACGTTAAACAGCATGGGCATGAAGGTGAAGAAAAGGAGTTTTTTTTTTTTTTTTAAATCTGAGCAGGAAACTGCACATACAGAATCCTTTTTCTCTGGAAAAAATTGACAGTATTTAATTCTAATTTGAATTAACTTTTTAAGAAAGACATATGACAGTGAATGTCAGCTGAGTAATACTAATGTGTTCTCCATAATCAAGCCTCGTTCTGCGGTGTATGGAAGCCAAAAAGGGAAGTAAGGTCAAAGAATAAGGAGTCCAGAGGAAGAAAGTGTCTTCTGTTATCAGGGGATTGCAAGCTTAGATAAAGTAAGATACAGGCATTTTTTCAAAGTTGGGTATGTAAGTTTAAAGCTTGCTCTAGGCCGTTTCAACTTAGCCAGCCAGCACTTAGAGCAGCTGATAACCCAAAATGACACTGACCTTGGCAGGCTCACAAGGGTAAGCTTTGCACAGGGATGAATTATTTCCTGATCAGTTGCTCAAGTGTATGAGGCGCAGTCCGGCATTTTTTCAGCATTGATTATGGATGTTTGTTTTATCCCAGAACAAACATATTGATTGCAGATAGTGAAGCAGAATCAGCCTTTGTGTATATTTGAGCTCTGCAGTATCCATTATATTATATCCTGGGGCACAGTGATGCCACTGAACTTCTTAACGCTGTGTTTTGCTCTCCTTGCTTTCTTTTCCTCATTCCTCTTTAAAGCTCTACTGCACGCATGAAGAAGGATTGTTTTGTTCGGCAAGTACCTGCGCAATCCAGCTCTGTTGTCTGGTTATTCTCGGTTTTTTTTCTCCTGGCCTTGTTGCATTCATGTCCAGAGGATGCCTCATGACCTTTGCTTGTGGGCACGCGCTTGCAATTGCACAGCTAGTTTTCAAGTATCTTGATGGCTGCTTTGGGTTTGTCAGGCTTTAGAGACACGCTGGAGGCAATTCCGCCACAATGATGCTATTTTTAAGCCATCCTCTGTGTGCTGAATCACTGTACCTCTTGCTAAATATGTCAGGGTCCGTGGGTGTTGAACGCTGCTTGGATGTAAATCCTTTTTCTTTTAAGGAGCTAACCAAGCTCGGGAAATAAAAGTGCCACAGTAGGAGCGGAGCTCAGTTATACCCTCCCCGTGCCAATTGCAGGGACTTCTGTTGGCAGAATAGGTCATCTCTGGAATCACACCAGGTCCTTTTCCGGAAGGTCATAAGTAGTGATCTAGTGGACAGAGTCTTTTGTTTCCTTGAACTAGTTTTTGAATTAACGGAATGTTCTCAAGGCCCAAAGCCCCACAGATATCCCCACTTTAGTGTTTACCCCTTAAATTTAAAATGTCTCCGATAAAACCAAAACCATTATCTGAGACCTTAGGAAATCTGATGGCTGAAGTGTCCATTCGAGGTCTTTTGCAGAGTGACTTGCTGGGGTCAGAGATGCTTCTGCGCGTGCTGCGTTGTCCGTCTGGTCTCCCGGCTCTCTCTGAGCCCCTGGCTGGGCGGAGGAGCAAAAGGGACAAGACTTCTGCTCTCTGCGCTCTTCAGAGAAAAGAAATCTTGTCAGCTGCAATACCCTGCTTGGATGCAAAAACCTGAGCTGGCAGAAAAAAACGAGTAGCATCACTGACGTGCGAGAGACTGCTTGCAGAAGGACTTCCAGCCACCAAGGTTTTAGCAGTGGTCATTGAATTACAGAGCTGACTGCTAACACTTTTGGACAGCTACTTTTTGGGGGTTTGGTATCTCCATCAGATGCTTAAATAAAGAATCTGCGGTGAGAAATGGCTTCATTGATATCATTTTCTTTAATAGTGCAGCCTTTAAGAAAATAACCCATGATAAATGATTCAAGCTCTTTCTAAGCTAAATCTCTGTTGACAGCACATGATTGATTCAATTTTACAGATGGAACAGATTTCCATGTTGTTTCCCAACCTGTCTTTTGATTACTTGCACACAGAGCTATCCACTGACAAATCGAAAATGGTAATATGGATGTATGCTCATACGTATGCATACACATATGTAAACATCCCTTCTTTATGCATTGCTTGAGCAAAAAATGTACTTGTATATGACAAAGCTGTTCTGTATACATGTGGAATGCAGAATGCAAAGTCAAGCAGCCAGAAATAGGAGCAGGATTTTCAAAAGTTTTCTTGCAAAAAATCAAAGATGAATATAGAATTGGTGGATACCTAAGAGGTCTGTGTGCAAAGGGATTTTGATCTGGTCATTGATCCTTCTTCTTTCAGCTCCAAACATAAAGTTGCTCCCATCTGAAGGTCTTCTCTGACTGTGCTCTTAGGGGACAGGTACCTGTCTCACAGCCTCAAGTCACTTGACACTAATTTATCATACTTACTATCGCTTTTGAAAGGAGCAGAGTGCGTGAATTATTCTCCTGTCCCTGAAGTTTTTGCATCTATCAGCCAACTGCCACATAAGGCTGTTGCTGTGGGCTCATCTGTGTATTTTTTTAATTTCATCCTGCCTCAGTGAAGACCACAGGAGTCATGCCTTGGTCTGCATCCGGAGTAAGATGTCGCAAATGAGTAAGTGGAGGAATTTAGATTTCAGATTTTTCTTTTAGAATCATTCTTCTAGCCAGACTATGTAGACTGAAAATATTGCAAAAGATAAAATTTAGCATACTTTCTCAATTTTTTTCAATTCAATTAATGCCATTTAAAAAAATGATAATCTCTCTGTTCGGTAGACTACCGTTGTAGTAGGCTTATACCTACACAACAAAATTTTTGTACCACAACAGCTTTTTTCTGCCTTATCCGTCCCATAACTGACTAATTTATTTGGACAACTGATAGTTTGCATTTCTTTTAAAAGAGTTCCAAAGTTCCTCCTGTAATTGTTTAGTGCCTGGGGCTGAACCCTGAAACATGAGGTTGCATCCCCAGATCAAATGTCATTACCATAAAAAGAAGCACTGGACACACCACAGCCTTAGTCAAAGGACTTACTTTTCACAGGTGGTAGGCCCCAAATTTCTAGTAAAAGTCCGAGGAAGCTGTGATTTCGTACCATCTTTTGAAACTGGATCCCAGCCTAAAACACCTTAATCATATGGCACCATTAGTGGAGAATGACTTCTGGCCACTGTACTGGAATCTCTCTTAAAAAAGAGTGAGCATCTGCCCAGAACTCTGCAAAGGCAGAAAATATTAATTATAGACTACTCTGACAGCCCTGGCTTTATCATGCAGCTGAATTTGGCCCATTATATTTACAGCATTGCTGCTGATTAGCATTTCTGTAGAAGAAAGTCCACGCAGCTAAATAATGCTTCACTATCTGAACCATTTTACCTTTCAATAAGGATATTCGATGAAAGGTGCATATTTAAAAAATACGTTCAGTACATATTTGCATGAAAGCAGTACAGTAGTTAAAGGGTGCATTATGATGTTGCATAAATTATCCATCTTTTAAACAGACTCTAAATATCTATTTATGCAATATAGCAGTTAGAAAAATGAGTATGTTTTAATGTTTTTAATGTTTTAACACTGACTGTAGCTTATCGTGCCCAATATCATCAGTTTGTACAACAGAACATTTTTCTCTTACCGTCATACTGAAAAAAGACAAAGCTAATACTGGGAAACGTAATGTGCGCACACACACTGTACTTAAACGTTCAAGTTGTATAATGAATCTGTTACGACCAGGAAATTATTAAAGCTGACAATTTGTTAGTAAATGTTCTGCTGTGCCCATATATCGTAAGGGTCATTTATCAATAGATAATGCTGTGTACACTCTGAGATGAATTAACGAAGATTAAAAGGTTCCTAAATAGATAAATGGTAAGAACTGGAAGTACAGACCAGGACGGCAGCCTGATCCCCGGTCCGGTCCCCGGGAAGGACTCCTCCTCTGCTTCGCCTCGCCGTCCTGGTTCTGCTTACCCTGCCTGCAGCCCTGCTCGTGTAGTTGGGGCTCTGCTAAACAAAGCCAGTGCCTGCATTATCTTGCTCTTTCAACAGTGGTGGCTCTTGCTTTTGAGCCCCGCTCCTGGCTCCCAGCTCTGTCGGCTGGGTGCTGGCTCTGCGTCCAGAGCCTCTGCCACGGTCGCGAGGTGGGATCCCGTGCTCTTTGCTACCGGAAACAAGTGCGCTGTTATTAGTGGCTTCACCTCCTAGGCCATTAATGAATCTTGCTCCAAATGTCAAGGTGAACGGCAAAATTGCAGGTATTTAGCAGTCTGTGAAATAATGTTAACATCAATTCAAGCTTGGGGTTTGTGGGGTGGTCATGCAGTCTGCGCTTGTGAATGGAATATTGTACCATACCTACTCGTTCTTCAGGACTGCATACAAACTTATACTCAAGTGTTGGCTGGAGGCAGTGATTTCTTAAATCAAACAAGTCATATATTTAGGTAAGCATGCATCTTTTATCCACTCCACCGGAGCAGGTGACAGTTCCTGGTTATTAGGGATGAACACCTCTCCTTTATTCAAAACCTAAGTGACTGTGTCTTCTGTAAACACAGAACAGCAAGGGTTTCCCTTGTTCTGCAACGCTCACTACGCTCGCGCACAGATACCCTCCCGCTGCGTGCCCGCCACACGGCTTCTTCAGTCACGGTACGTGCCCACCGATACGTGGGAAGCCCTAGCTGTTGTGTTGGGTCTTTCTGGTTCTGCAGTCCGTCTGACCACATCAAGAAATTGCTGTTTGAATCCCAGGCGATGCCTGGGATGCCCGTCCGTCCGTCCGTAGGCTGCGTGGGATGGACTGAGCCCCTGTGATTGCAGTGTGTTTTGGGCTTGCCCGTATTCACGGGCAGCAGCGGAGTTGTCTCTGCACCGAGGTTCGCTGTCAGACTGTCCTGTCTTACTATTTCCAAATGATAATGGTACAGTAGAGATATAACATATTC
The DNA here is from genome assembly GCF_040807025.1 of Struthio camelus. Lineage (NCBI taxonomy): Eukaryota > Metazoa > Chordata > Aves > Struthioniformes > Struthionidae > Struthio > Struthio camelus. Next base: position 126,669,671 of record NC_090944.1, read on the forward strand.
GAAAGGATAATCTCATACTTTGGGTATGTGTCTGCGTAGGCTGAAGAAATTACTGGTGCTGGTCTCCTGCCTCAATTTTGTTAGTGTCCTATATGTATTTTATACAACATTTTGCTTTTACAAACAACTATTCACACGTTTGGTTTCCTTCTGTTATACTTTTGACTCTTGAAATTTTTGCCTTGTATAAATGGGTCTGGAGCTGATGAGATATCGATGTTAAAGGTTTTAGTTAGGAAATATCTGAAATAAAGCACATCGTTGTTTTTTTTATAAACATCCTCAAATCTTAGAGGACACTTAAGCAATTCTGTGTTTTGAGTGCCTGTCCCTCTTTATATTGCTTTCTTCTAAATCTCCTGGAAGGAGATCTGATCGCTTGTTGCTGCCAGTATGTCCTTATATTAGATACAGCCCTTGGAGATGCAATAGTGAGCCTGTGGATCTTTGATAATGAATCCTGCATTCATTTTCTAGCAAAAGAAACTTACTGACTTCAGCAGGATTTTGCATGGACAGAGAACTGCAGAACTCATGTGAACCACACACTTCAACTTTTTTGTTTTTAACTTCACTTTCCCCATGTGGGTCTGTCTAATCTGTAAAAACCATATCCCAATATTAGAGCTTTCTGTGCAACCAAAGTCAAAAAAGCAATTAGCCTGAAAATATGCATTCCTTTGCAGTGCACTAAGCAAGAATACAAAGTGGCTGTATTTTTTCTCGGTGCTTTTTCTACTTGTTATCAAGGAATCCCTATGGAAAAACCTAGATTGTGGCGTGGCTCTTCCATTTTATTTTGATATCAGTAATCGTTGAGATCATACTCATATTCCATATGTGAGGGCTCTGCAGAAGAGGTGAAGTTCTGACATCCTTTGAGGCCTTTGTCTGTTGTAGTTGCAGGTCTTGTCTTAGGCACCTGCATCCTGCGATCACTGAATGATCCAGGATCACTAAGAGATTGCAGCTGCTGTGGTAGTGAAGGGGCATTTATTTGCAGGGGAGAGGTGGAACCTTGTCACCCAGAGATTTGGAAATCTCTTTGATTTTTGGTCCTGAAACATATGTGGCATGCTGGGCATTGGGAATGTGTCCTTTTTTCCCCTAATTACAAACTCTGTAGCTTCTTTGTCTGTCTGCAGGTATAGCGTGATATGGTAGTTGGGCCAGGAGAAGATGCAGAGTGTGCCTTGGCTGTGATTTTTAAGCCAAAAGTGACTCAATGGTGGAAGAAGTATTTATCGTTACAGAAGCCACCTGGATATCAAGTCAAGAATCCAGAAGGCTCTCCAGACTGTGACAGATTATCTTTCGCTTGCTGTGGATTCAAAACAATCTTAACAGCATGGCCGATTCTTCAAAATATTTTCCTTTTCAAAGATTTGCTTCTTTCTTGGCTGGACCTGGGAATCAAGAGAGCTGAGTGAAGGTGTGTTTGAAGTGCTGGATGTACGAAGTAGACAACCAGCTGTGTTTCACAGAAGGCTTTTGTAAAACCTCACAATGTTCACCAGGAATTTATCTTCTGTTCTTGTACAGGAGAGAACTGAGTCTTATCAAACCATGCTAGGGAGAAGTTTTCAAAGCAGAAGACTAGCTGTCTGTTGTGATCCTGTATGAATATCTGAGAGGAATGTTTTAACTCAAGGTAGTGCAAGCCGACTACTCTACTTTAAGTCTCATATTTGACTCCTCAGCACCTCATGGTCAGTTGTACTAAACTCCACTGACTAGCCTAGTCCGGTGTACTTCTTACTGCAATTTATTCATCCACATCCAAGTCAGCTGTTGTACAGCCACACATTTTTAATGGGAAGTTCAATTTCAGGGCGCCTACAAATCCGATTAGTCCTGTTTAGCACATATCAATACCTTTCAGAGAAAGCCTCCGTATCAGACCTGTCCTTCCATCAGTCATATCTAAGGACATTGCGGGGGGGGGCACAGACCCTCACGTGGACGGGGCATGCTTGGGTGGCGTTTGTGGACTGTGCTTTGCTTCCCTGTTGTGACCCGAGGCTGGTTGTGGAATGACTGACTATGACTGTGCATAAGCACTGGTCGTGTCCCAAGCACGTGGACTTCAGGGAAGTTTGGGTGTGAGGCTGAAATGTATTCCAAAGATAAAGAAGCAGCTGAAGCTGTAAAACCTGATATTTGAATTTTTTTAAGTGTATCCAACAGGATTTGTATGTATAATCCACATATATATAGGCATTTTTGTGCATGTGCACAAATGAATGATTCCTGAATGATTCCAGCTGGAAAATTCAGCTTGAGAAACACTTGCCCCTGGCACCATATAACCTATCTCTCCTCCCTTTTCTCTCGTATCTCTCGTAACATTAGTCCAGAATCAATGTAGTGCTTGATCAGGGTGAAACAATTTAGCAACCCTTCCGAAAAGGAGTTTAAGATCTATAGTGCAATGTAAGTAAAGTGAATGACCTTTAGAAAATATGAAAACAGAGACCTTGTGTATGGCAGTGCTACTGGATCTGGTCTGTTACTACTATTTTAATCACAGTGATTATTGCGGTTATGACAGACATAGATGTCTTTAACGTAGTCTGGCTACTGTACTCAGCTGAAATTAGGAACAGTTTGCCGCATTGGTGTCTTTGTGAACAAACAACACGACCGTATGCCGCCTTGGCGTAAGCAGGACCGCACAGTTAGGGCATTGCTCACGTTCTTCAATGTCCTTGTGTTGCTGCTTTTATTATAGGGACAGATGGCTTAGCTGGAGTGTTTCAGGCCTGGTTAAAACAAAGATGTAAAAGGTCAGAGGAACTGGCTTTTATTGGAATATGCTGGCTATTACCATTAGCTGTTGTTCAACAATCAATTCTAGATGTACTTCTCCATTGCACAGACAGAATCGAAGGCCTCGTAGTGCAGGAGGCACATATGACAGAAAAATGAACTGAAGGCTTTTAAGAAGGAAGGTGAAAAAAATTGTGATTTCATAGACATATTTGTCCATACATTTTGAGGTATTTCTTCCTATAGCTTATTCTGAACATGCAGTGATAATGTTTTGGTTGTATAGCAATAAAATGACTGCTCTGTTGGCAGCAGCTCATAATTGCTTATAAAAGAGCCGTGATGGCCTTGAAATCTTGACTCTGGATAGAGGGATACAGGAACAGTTATATTTTAAGCTCCTGATTCACTGACCTTAGGTCAACAGTGACAAAAGATTGCTGCCATCTAAATAGGTATTAGGTGACCTCAGAAACGTAAAATGGATTTTGCAGTTGCTCAAGTGTCTGTGTCACACATGCTCTCATCACGACCTTTAAGAGTCTCAGAAAAGATGCCAGTTTTGGATGAGATCTTGGAAGTTGAACTGTACTCGGTTGTGGAAGTTAACTGTTTGGGGCAGAGAGGAGCTGCTGTCTCTAGCACTTTTTTTCATGCCAAAAAGAAAATCCATTTTATGCTCTTTATACTATATTCAGTGGGTTTTTTCCACTGTATTTTGGCCTTGTGTATATATGTATTGGGTGTGGGCTAATGTATATCAGGCATGTGATTGCTTCTTCCTGAAACTGAGAAAAAATAAAAGCTAGGAACAGATCTGTAAAGTGACAAGATTTATCTTTTTTTCTTCCTTACTACTATTGCGTCAGATGGATCTGTAGTCTGCTTTGTTCTGACATGTATGTCTTGATCTCTTGATTTGCTGCATAAAACTTAGTTACCCACTTATCAATGTATGTACAGGGCGGGGAAAGGTATCAATGAAGGTATTAGTGAAGAGAGAGAGGGGAAAGGTACTTTTGAAAGTGTGTTTCCAGTTTGATTAGATTTTGCTCCTGGTTCTAAATATAAAATCTTTGCCAACTTTTAATTCCTGAAACCTCTTTAGGTTATATTTTCTATCCACTAAATCTTCTGGGCAGCATGGCATAGGTGAGTATTCTCCTGTTCATAGTTGTAGTAGAGACGATGCAGCAGGCTGTGAGGAAGGCCTTTTGTGCCTGAGAGATGATCCATTTTTTATAATTATCCTAACTGGTCTAACCAACTATATTTCTCTTCCCTACAAACGTTGCCTTGGTGTATCCTGAAGGCAATCACAGCTAAAACAGTATTACTGCTGCTCTGAAAGTCACAGCTGAATATGTCAATGGCAGTCAAAGTAAAAAGTGCAATAGAAATGTTATGAATTATTATTAAGATACATGACAGAGCTCTGCAGGGAGGAACTGGAACATCTTGGGAAATGGTCTGCAGGCAGCCAGCTGGGAAAGTTGGAGACAGAATGTTAATAGAAATGTTGTTTTTCAAAATCACCATGACATCAACATTTATATCAAGTGCCATGTGCCGAGGCTGGTTATATAACCAGTGATTATATTAGGTGTGATGAGCAGCTGTGCAGTCAAGAGGGGCTGTACGATGCTGGGGAAGGTGGAGTTGGCCGTGTTGCCTGTAGCTAAAGCTGCTGTACGGTCTCCGTTAGGAATCCTTGTTTTCAATGCCTTATAACTTTTTATCTACTTGGCTGAAAATCTCTGCGCTTGTTTTCTCTCTGGCTTCATAGCTTTGGATTTCAGGAAATGTTAGCACAACATTTAAAGAATAGGTAATTACGCCCAACTAAAGTTAGCTTTTCAAGTAGAAACACAGTTTGCCCAAGTGAGAGATCCGAGTGCTAGAGATGTGCTTCATTATTGCCAGAAAAATCTACCAAGATTACATCAGATTATAGGGTTTGGTGTATCAGAGTTTGCAGATGAGGAGTTTAAATGCGTGTGAAAGTATCTCAGTATTTGCCCTCTGCATGTGATCCTATCCTGGGCATTTGGAGCTTCAGGTTAAAGGTCCCTTGTAACCCAAGGGAAGGAGTAACTGGGCTTGAGTCTAAGAGAAGACCTACCCGTAGCTTACCTTTGGCCTGGGAAAGTGTTGGTCAGAACGTAGCCACACAAAGGAATATGTTAGTTTGCCTTCTTAAAGCAAATGACCTGCCAGAAGAGACTGAAAGGGCGTTGGGCTGCGAAAACCGTCAGGTTACGAAATGCTGAAGTTAGGATTGCTCGTATGGCCATTCTTATTGTTTTTCTTTATCTGAGCCCGTTGTAGACACTTGTAATCTTTCTCAATATTATCACTTACTTCAACCTAGGTTGCCTCCGTAGAGTTATTTCCGATGTGTGAAAGAAAGATTGCTTCAGGTAATCAGTTTTACCCATACGGGTTCCAGTGACTTCAGTTACGGAAAAGAAAAATCCAGAGTTGAAGTCCGATAGCATACACGGAAAGCATCTTGAGATGGTAATATGGTTATGCACCATCACCCAGTGTAGTATTTGCTTGGCAACATTTTCCTCCATTTGTAGGAAGAGAAAGGGAACTTTCCTAGTTCTAGGCTAAGCAAACTAAAACATAAGTTCTTGTTACTGTGAAATAAAGTCCCTCTGGCAAAATTTCTTAGTTAGAAAGATGATAGTTAAGAATAATGACATACAAAGTCTGTATACGGCAAGCATCTTCTCAAAAATAGCATAAGCTATTCAGAAGTAGTTCAGGGACTAGAGCAAGTGATGAATATTTCACTAAATGTACTTTCGGAGATACCAGATACCAACAGAGTGGTATCTCCTGTTTTCATCCTCTAAGCAATATATGCTTTAAAGCAGATTTCTTCTGAAGAGCCATGGAAGGAATAGGATTTAAAGGGCATATGCTTCTCTATAGTAGCATATTTTTAATATTTCATATTTTTAATGACATTTTGGAGGTTAGCTGTCTAGGGAACTTGAGGAAGATTGTGCAAGATGTTGAGAGGTCTGAGAAAGCTCTGCTCTCTTCTTTGAAGAGTTCTGCTTTCATCCATGCGCTCAGCCAGGCAGCTGAGATCCATATAAAACCACTATACACACAGGCTTCATACACAGCAAACAAGCTGTAGGTTTTCTTTCGCAAAATCCGTTAAAAAGTGTAAGTCTAGACAGTGAAAATTTGATACTATTTTAACATGCATTCTACTCCCCTAGTGTATTTATCTATTAATATCTGGCTGCAAAAAGCTAGATCTCTTGAGTAATCTAAATTGCTTCTAGCTATTTGTTTGAAACTGAAGAGTCACTGCATTTTCAGACGAGATAGCCATTACCAAAGTTGGTCACAACTCCATCTGCTTCTTGTTTTTCCGCTCTGTGCTTTCCATTTTGGAACAAGAAAGTTATATCATAAATAACATCTTTTTAGAAAATTGTACATTGAAACAGAATTTGGTCTTAAGGCAAAACTGCCATTTTTTGGAACTCAGTTTCTCAGCTATAACTATTTTCATTAATTTCCCTGTCACTTTTAATGGATTTCTGTTCTTTATAAAGATATCAGAGGCTCCCTCTGGTGGCTACATTGATTTAATTTGACTTTTGTTTTTTGAAAAAAAAAAGGTGAAAAAAGCAGAGTATGCGGTAAGATTGGAAGCCCAAACCAAAAGAAAAAATATTTTATTAATGTGTCTGTGGTAGAGGAGCAGCATGATGGCAAGTGATGCACGTTCGTACTGAGGAGAGAAAAGGAACTTTCTTGCAGGGATAGCTGAAGGAGTTGCAGACCAATATGAGCTTTATTTTAATACATTTCTGCACCATTGCTATTGATCATTCGGACAGGAATAGAACGTGAGATCTCCTGGTGGGAAACACAGCTTCTCTTTTTGATTATCTAAAAGACTAGACGTGTTATCTCACTGAACATGGGAAACTGCTGTGAGCTATGACGTTTTTTAAAAATAGAAATGTAACGTATAGAGGTTTTTTGATGTAATGATGGAGTCTGATGAGCCAAAAATGCATCACTCGCTTCCTGTGAGTTCCTTTTCTGTATTTATCTTTTCCAACCTGTCAGAGCCTATGTAAAATAACTCGGCGGTTCAGTCCTGTTTTTGGTTAGGAATCCATCTGGCAAATAGTCTTGATGAAAGAAGTTTGACTCTGATGCATTTCATCTCAGGGACTAAGAGCACGCACAGCCTGTTGCCACAGCTCAGCTGCCACGTACCGCCTAGCGAAGCCTTAATAGGTAATTGTATAGACACTAGCTGAAATGAGGTTCCCGACGACCTCTGGCAGCGGGAGAAAGAGTCAGAAGTGACATCTCCTCGATTTGCCGAAGCAAGGATCGGTTTTAAGTAGTGCCCTTCTCATTAATAGCCGGAGAGCTCACACTGTCCAGAGCATCCATTTTCTGTAGGTCGTGAGCAAATACTCAGGTTCGGTTTGAAAGCCCTTCTCTCCCTGGTCTTCTGCCACTCCCTTTCCGCTCTCAGATATTGAAAGTTGCCCACAAACATAGCAGGCATGATTTACAGCAACATCTCTTTAGATGGCTTGCTGGGTTGTACTTGGCAAATCCCCCCTGGTTTGGTGGAAGTTTGAAGAAGCCTTGTACCTGCAATGTGAATAAAGCCAAAATGGAGAGATGCTTCCAGGTTATTACCTGATTTATGTACGTGCCTGATGCTCATGAGGATTTCATGGTTTTGCTGAAATCTGTAATGGTAAATGAGACCGAGTAAATACTTCAGAAGCGTACTTCCAAATGAGAAAATGAATTGCGAAATGTAGTTACCAAAGGGAATATAGTTCTCCGTTATTGTTATAACTCAAACTAAAACAATTTTCTCCCTCATTTGGGTAGGCTGTATTTTAAGAGCAAGTGTAACAAGATGTTTTTGGCTGTCAGATTAAATTTACCTGATTACTGATTAAATGAATTCTATAAATGCTGAATTCATCCCAGTTTGAAGTATCTCTTCTTGCTAGTGGTGTTAGATTATGATTCTCGTAATTCTTCCAAACACTGTAGAACAGCTGAACAAGTTGAGACAGCATCCCTTGCTACCTAAGAGACAGCTGGAGTGTTTCAAGCCAGAAGTGCCTACAGAGGCTTTGAGAAGCAGTCAGTTTTCCTCAGATTTTCCATGAGATGCAGTCCTGTTACCTGCCTTAACTCCATTTTCAGTTAGGCTTATGTATTGTGTACGTGGTGCACTGTATGCGTGATTATATCTATGAAATGTGATACATTGATTTTTAAGATGTAGAAGGATATGTATAAACATATATGTATATATGTGTGTGTGTACACACACACACACACACACACACACACACACACACACATATACATGTATATCTATTTTCATTAACATAGCTGAGTTACAAAGCATTAAGTCTGGTAAGGCATCAAGTAAGCTAACCAGTGAATTGCTTTATGAGGTGCTGGACACGTCAGAGGAGCTCAGCTTTTGTATTTCCCTATGAAGCAGGCAAACAGTCCAACCTATAATATCACCTCGTTTGCATTTTTTCTCATAAAATCCTTTGTCTGAGTCCTTTGTCCTTAGTCCTGAGTCCTTAAACTCCTTTGACTGAGTTTAAGGAGTTAAGTTTGAAGTTGTAGTACAAATTAATTGGCTGGGCAGGAAGAAGGCTTAAGTTGCCAAGAAAATCCTTCAGTACTCTGTTTGCATTGAAATGAAGCCCAGGATATATGTCTATGTATGTGAGCGTGTATGTGTGCATATGGTGTGTAGGCTGTATCCGTAATCTCAGCTCCTTTCTGAGAGGCATGCCTGCTCTGCAGGGTTAGACTTACTGCTCCCGAACAGGAGCAAAACACTCAGATTGCTTCTCTGAGGGACCATTTTGACAAGGGATAAGAAATTACACTGTTCCTTATCTTAATGGCAGAGTAATGTCCAGGCTAGGGGGGTAAATTGCCAGTCCCACCTCTGGTTGCTCCCCTATGGAGCAGCTTCTAGGGGATACAGCGTTGCCCCGAGATTGGGCCCATGTTGCGTGGGTCCTGCTAATGGCTTTTAACAGAGCAGCGTTCCCATGCTGTGAATGCCAGGATACTAAAAACTTGTCGTCAGTTCTGCAAGCTGAGGATCTTGAGAAGAGCTATTAAGAGAGCTACTAAATATGGGGCTGACTTCAAGGTATTATGAACAAACCATTTGTCCCTTTACACTACTGTATACAAGTCCTTCAGTCTTTGATTTAATCTTAACTTAAATAGAACAAAGTGATGTTATCCCTCCTTATAACTTTGCCAAGTAGTAAATTTCTGCATGATGATGATGATGATGATAGCACAGAAGATGCTGTGTTTTATGAGAGCATTAGGTCCAAATGCATGGAGGATGAGCACGCTTTGTGAGTGGGAAGGATCTCTGGTGCAAGGCTTACACTTCACACCACGTAGCAAAATCCCAGGGTGGGAGCTAGTAACTACCTCAGCTGATTGCGGAGGTCAGTCCTGATTGATGTGTGATGATGGATGCTGCTTTGGTGAGCAGCATGTGGGCTAGGAAATGGTTTGAGTCAGAAATTAGAGCAGAGACATATCTTTTCATACTGGGAACATTTCTTACCTCAACAGTAAAGCAAATCAGATAAATGGCAGCGCCTGTTTTTAGGTATGGCACTGTATTCGTAGAAGATTAATTGTAGGTGAAGAAATTCCAAAAGTGCCTGTGGGGTTTTTCAGGAGCACAAAAAATTGATCAAAAGTTACAAATTTTCAGGCCACGGTTAGGGCAGATTATGTGAAAGACCACCAAGCATGGAAAGATCCTTTCTTCTCTTTGGATTTTATAGGACAGCCCTCAAAGTGGAAAGCAGCTGGGCCTGGCACCAGGAGGTGACAGATGAAGTAAGAGAGGTTTTGAGGAAGGATTTAAAAGGCAAGCGGACATGAGTGGGGGGATGGGGAAACGTCATAAAAAGATAAATTCAAGCTTGAGGGAAAACAAAGCAGCTTGAAGTGTATCCTGGGGAGAATGCTGAAGAAAGGTAGGGCATGGAAAGGATCGGGAAAAGCAACGTAAGGTGAGGAGGAATAGGATGAGGAACATGACCTTCCTAAAGAAAGAAGAGGAAGGCAGTTTGTGCCCTCAGGGTCCTGGTGGGGATTGCCATGGGAGCAGAGTGATTTCGGTGGGAATGGTGAGGCGGGAGTTGAGGCCGCTCTAGAAAAGGGAGTTTGCCCCCAAGCACCAGATGCCACCTCGTGGACCTTCACTCCCACCAGATCTAGTAGGAAGCAAGAAAGGAAGGGAAAGGTTTTGGCAAGATTTCTGAAAAAAAGCAGCACCCAGCAGAGCCAGAGCAGGAGGACAGGTGAGGATGGAGACGAAAAGGAAAGAAAGGATCAGTAATAGTCTTGGGAGGACAGTAGAGCTGTGGTAATGGTTAAGAGAAAGAAGGACTAGGAAAGGGGAAAGAAAATATAGTGGTCAGGAGACTGGTGCATGGGCCATATTAATGTCATTCCTCCACCCACCAGCATTATCACTTGCCATCTTCAGAGTTTTAATAACTGTTTCTGAGTTATTAGAAGCAAAAAGTACCCAGGAATTTTGTAAATAACAAAACAAGGGTATTAGGCTTGCCTAATCCAGCAAGGCCTGAAAAAATTTTGTCTGAACTTCCTCCAGCAGTGCACTTCCGGAGTCAAATCAAGCACAAGACAGCTTCAGATTACAAAAAATCATTCTAAGATGGTCATAAACTGAAAATGGCAGTAAACGTCAGCATGTTTGGCTCCCTTTTAACCGTAAGGGAGCAAGACACACCAGACACAGTACTGGCTGACCAGGATTTGGCTTTCTGTTCACTGCTGTGCCGTTAACCTGGACTGTTTATGAGCTGCTTTGCTTCACCCCAGTGCCTCTCTTGTAAACGGGGAGTATATGATACTGTCTTCATTATGCGGTGATCTGGAGTCTGTATATAAGAGTAAAAAATTTATTATCTTAAGATTAGTACTGACACGCTGTAGTCACAATAGCTGCTGAAAGGCCATTCTTACTTAATAAGCTGCTTAATTAACTGAGTATATTGGGTACGTTTCTGGAAAGAGGCTGTAGATGTAAAGTGTAGCTGTAATAATTAGGAAGAAGATAATTGTCTAAAGAACCCAACCGTGCGACTGCAGTAGCGACTGCAACGCATAGAGCACTGGCAGGAGGGCTTGAAAGGCTCTGCTGTTGTAAGAAGAAATGGCTGAGCCAAATATTTTGGAAAAACAATGGAAGATTTGAAAAGAAAGACCCTGAATTAAATCAGGCAACCCATGATGCGCATGGCTGGAGTCTATGGTGTAAGGAGGGAGCCAGACTGCTGCACTTCTCTGAGTCTGCTTACTACCTAATTCAGGGTAGCGAGGTGAGCTAAGGATGAAGCATTAGCTTCAGCACAGAATTTTTATTCTGATCACTGGAGCCTGAAGTTATTAAAAGAACAAACACAATTATGACATCCTAGGGGACTGGCACACATATCAGTCTGGGTATGTGGCCTGCTTCTAGCACAGCATATGTATGGATCTGCGTACCGCCTGTTTTTTATTTTAACTAGGTTTGCTGCAGCTTTGCTCTGAAAAGAACCATTTAACACTCGGGGGAAAGAGAGACTGCAGAAATCCTCAAATTAATATCCATTAAGAAGAATAACTTTTAAATAAATTGCTTGTTTATGTGGTTAAAACTCTTATCCCTTGCATAAGAATAAGGAACTGTCTCGCTAGTTCTAGACCTCTCCTAGCTCCCAGCGAATCAATTAATAGTGCCATAAAAAATTAAATAACAGCTTATTCTTTCTCTGCCTCTCCTGTTTTCGTGATAGCTTGCGACAGGAATACTTTCTGAAGAGCAGAAGCTGGTAGTCTTTAAATTTAACTAGTACAAGTGATTTTCAGATTGGCTTTTATGAAAATATTTTGAGCATCAGACAACTCAACATTAGTTGTTACCTGTGCACATGAATCCCGTAACTCCCAATCTTTGAACTGACTAATAGCAGTGCATATATATTATATTAAGTGTATTAGAGTTTGTATGGCAATCTTAACTTCCCTGTTGTCAACGCACAGGACGTTGTGGAGCCTAGAGTTTTTAGAATCGTCAGCAGAAACAAAAATCAGGTTCTTCTGCTCCAAAAGTGTAGGCCATTAACCTTGGAGAAGAGTCTCATAGTATCTTGTCAGCCTCCGAAACTGTCCTGCCTCACCGCGGTTTCTTCCTGGCGTTAAGCCCTATTCCAGTTTCACCCGCTGCCCTTCCTCTCAGCTTTGCTGCCCGCGACTGAGGGACAGGTCCCCTGAATACATGACCTCCCGCTTGCCTCTCCAGCGTTACGGCACTGCAGCTCCCCGGTTAGCCCCTGGGAGCCCTTTCAGGCTCCTTGTGCTCACATCTCCTTCTCTCTTATCTTCTGATGATAGCACCATCCCAACAGCTGTCAGTCAGTTTCCAGGCTAACCTATTTTTATATGTCGCTAAATCCCATCTCTGTACCTTTGCCAAGCTGCGGCTTCGGTTCCAGGTTTTTCCATTTCTCTCCTGTCCTTAACTTTCTTGTTTTGCATAAGTTCACAGTTATATCTGTAACTAAACGTGGACGACTACCGTTAGTGCCCTAAGACATTATCTGTAATATCCACAGACTAAAAAAAAATAGAAACCCCCATGATCTGGGCCACCAGAGACTTGGTTCTCGCACTTCAATAATTCACAAGACTGTAGAAATTTTTTTGGCCTTGGAGGTAAATTAGGAATGATATAAAATAAAGCACAGACTTATTAAAGGTAGGTTGTGTCGACCTAGCTTGTTAATCTCCTGAGATGACAGCTGGTTTCTTAGGCGGGGGAAACACAGCAGATAGATACCATCTATCTCGACTTTAGTAAACTGCCACCAAGGAAAGTATGTGTGAAGATTTGGATTAATAGAAGAATTGCAGAACTGATAAGAACCTGGCTAGAGAGAAATGAGATTGTGTTGAAACGGGAAATGCTCGGCTAGAGGAAGGTGGTTACACTGATGGTTTTTAAGGTTTTCATCTTAAAAACTTTGCCACAAAAATTAAGAGTATGCCACTGACGTTTGCTATTGACACAATTTAGGAGGCACCCTGCGGAGACGGTCTGGAATACCAAAAAATATGTATATGTAATTTTAGGTATATATACATAAAAAAGAGGGGACTTGAGGACTATTTTAATGATATTGGTAATGGCTAGAACACTATGGTATTTATTAGATCAGCGTGCAAAGTCCTGCCGTGAAGGAGCAGCTCTGCGTCAGGCGCGCGTGCCCTGCGCACCACCTGCCTTCGCCTCCCGAATGGAGCAGCAGCCTGCACGCTTCTGGCGGGGGAAGACTTTTTCTGGAAATGTTTTAAGTATGATGATGACCCTGTCGTGGCCCGTGTCCGTCCGTCTTGCCGCCTCTCCCGCGGCTTTGCTCCGCAAGCCGCTCGTTCCCGGTGCGCCGAGCCGCCCCAGGGCGATGCGCGCGCGCGGCGGGGAGCGTTCAGCAGAGACGGCCCCGCGGCTCGGCTGCCGCTGGCAGAGTCACCTGCCTGGCCAGCTGCTTAAGCCGCGCCTGGAACGAATTGTAGGAGCGGTTTTCCCCTTTCCCGGGGAACCGAGCGGGAAACCGTTCTGCTTCAGGAGGAGGGCGGGAAACGTGCTCAGCCTGCTCCTGGCTTTTCCCGTCTTTGCACGGTGGACCGAGTGGCGCGCAGGACAGAGCGTTTGAAATGAAGACTCGAAGTAGGAGCCGCTCCAGGGTGACGACAGTGCTTCGTTACCTGTGCCCGGCTGCTTCCTTTCTCTACCCTGGTTTTGGTTTCCTCACGCTTGGAAAATAACAAGCGCCCTTTATATCCTTTTTCTTGAACGCCTTCTTGTGAAGGGAGGCAACGAACTCGAACCTCGGCTGTGCTACCAGTGCTAGCAAAACAGAGGAGCGTAAAGTCGATGTGCAGCATAGAAGGAAATCAGAAGTTCTCCTTGGATTCCTATTAGGACCAAAATCAGTTTATTTTTCCAGCAGATATTATCTGCTTTCTTTTTATGGTTCAATATCTTGAGACATTTTAGGAATTATAGCTAGGATGACTGCTATTGGAATTATTCAGTGTGAGAAGACTTAGGACGGAAATGTAATAGGTAATAAATTGACAAGGTAATAAAAGCGAATCCTGAAATCCTTAGGTATTAAACTGCGATGGAGGATTCTTTATTCATTAACTTATACAGCATCCATCACGTGCACTAAGCAGCTGCTCTCTGTCACACAGAACAAAAGTAATCTTAGCGGCCTCAGATTTTTGATTCAAAAGCTCGGACAAAACTGCCGTATCATCTAGCTTTTGACTACGCTGAGGACCAGCTCAGTGTTGTCGCAGCATGTTTTTTACAGGGCAGTTCATGGTATTTGTAGTACATTTCCCAGTCTACCTGATGCGTAGCTAAAATCCTGTAGACAGATTTCTGAGTGACATAAACAATGGAGTAATTTGAGTTTATGGGTTCTGGACAAGACCATATTTAAAAAATCAGTCTTAATTATTGCATCTGAAGGCCTTATTTCAGGAGAACTGTTTTGCGGTGCAATCTGAAGCCAATGTGAGAGACAAGATGGCAGTCCCCATCTGGAAAATACCTAGTGAGCAAGCAAAACCACCTTATCTTTCCTGGCATCTGCTAGACTTCTGGGTAAAAAATAGCCAAACTTCATAAGGGCATAACGAACTTAACTAATATTACTATATTATTATATTGAATCTTGAACCATATAAGGAGCCAGCAAGCAACGCGTACGCTTTTTGCCCAGTTAGTGATTCGTTGTTCAACGTGTCGCAAAAGCCAAGCTGCACAACTTGGCACTATTTCAAGCTTCCAGATGTTTCTCCAATAGAGCACGTTCAGAAACCCAGGGGAGAAGGCCAATAAAGAACGGATGGCTACGTCGAGGCCCACATCTAAGCAGAAAGGTCACAGTTTCATGGGTAGCTGCATAGAGAAAAAAAATCACTGCAGGGCATAGTAGCTGCTGGAGTAGGCAGAAGCATCAGAGGATTTGTGATACGGGCTCGGGTGCAGAAGCTGGAAGTGGTTGGTGCCTGTCTCCTCTCCTGCCTTGAGTGCGTACGAGCTTTTAAAATCCCCCGTCTTTCTGTCATCTCTAGTGTGCACTTTATTAAAAAGTTTAATATTATAAAATCCGCACATTAATCCTGACTATCCCTATATCCAATTCTGAGTGCTCCTGGGAAACGATAAAATCCGTTTCAGTGGCACAGCTGAAAAGCAACAATTGCTGGATTGCCGCACTGTTGCATGCGGTAAAAATATAACATTAGATGGAGAAATCTGTAATTGATTGGAGCACCAGCATCAAAACCTCAGCTCATACCTCTGACGATTTGATTCCTGCTATAGTGTCTTATAGAAACAAGGATCTCTGCTGAATAGTGTAAGTGACATTTCATTACTTTGGATTTGCTAGGATGAATAATATTTGATGCTGTTGGCCTAGAAGAAATATTACTATAGTAACTAGCTCATGATTCATTTCTGATGTTTTTGTGCTGTATTTCCTAAGGGATGCATGTCTGGAGTAAAAGTGTTTACACTAATTCTTGGTAACTATAATTAATTTTTCCCAGAGCGCTAAAAATATGTGACTGATCAACACAACAACAATACTTTCTATTGCTTTTTAAAAACACATCAGGCCAATAACAATTTTAAAATTATAGGTAGTTCGTTTTATTTGACACTTTTTATTAGTAGCTCTCTGTGCTGTTATTATGCTCTTTAGTGACCTAAGGCTGGATTCCCACATCAGTAGTGTTGCAACTCTGATGAAATCCTTAGACTTACAGTGTATATAAAATGTTACATTTGAAGATGAAAGTATAAGTGGAGTAGGTTGAGTTAAATAAAATTAATGAGCTCAGCCATTCATTTGCAGCAGTCAAAAGGGAATTTGGTGCAAGTGATGCATTAGTATTTTATATTTTGGATTAGTACGTATTTCATTCCTTATGATGACTCTTACGGGTTGCCAGTCATCAAGCGCGTGTTGGCAAATATTTTTATGCCAGCCCTTACAATTCCTTATGCTGACCAGGAGGGTGTATTAGGTTTATGCCCACTTATTGAAACCTATCTAGAGCTTAATGTGCGTTTACTGCGTCCTTGCTTTTATTACGGTGGATGTTGGCTGATTAGTTTTTTTTTCAATTAGATTATTAAAAAAACTCTTTGTCAAAGCGTGTTTGACCTAAGATTAGAATTCATAGATACTGAGAATTCAGTTAAAACGCACAGAAGAACCATTTGAAAGAAGTGCTATTTAAAAATAGGTAAAATTACTTTGCATATTATGAGTATGCATAAAAGTAAGTTTATCTAAGCCTATTTTATACTTGAAATTACTTATCTGTAATAAGGAAATTGACCCCATTGTTTCTGCTTACTACGTCCATCAGCGTTTCAGAGGTGGTGAGCCAGGGCTCTCACCCGGCTCCTTTTCACAGAACAGAGTAGAAAAACAGAGTTTTATGCTTTTGGCAACTGCTAGTGGCGTTTGCAGCATGACTAGAACCAGTCATTAAACGTAGCTAGTTGAATAAATTGAAATGCAGAAAAATTGTAACCCTGCGTCTGCAGAAGGCTGGTTAAGTACTTGGGACAAACTCTGATGTCAAGTTTCAGTCCTGTCTGGGTAACCAGGCGGTTTGAGCTGGCCTCAGCGCAGGCGTTGTCACCTCCAGTGTTCTTTTGCAAGCCCTGAATATCCAGTTTGGGGTATTCACTGGGAGGAGGTCATGGGTTTTATGCACCCTCTGTCGTACCCTGGAACAGCTACGGCAGCTTTCTGTAGCGGAAGCATGAGCTCTGTTCGTAAGGGGTGAGCGCTGTCCGCGGAACCGCTGGCGGGTTTAGCTTCTGAATGTTGTGTTTCCGCTAAGCGATTGCCGGGCTCAGAGCACCGCGGAGGAGCACGGAAGGTTTCACAGCCCTTTATCAATTACGCAGTCAGACTCGTCAGCTTACAAAAGCCTGGAAACAACAAGTGCTTCTTGCGTTATAAATGAAATGGCTTCTTTAAAAAGATGAGGTAGCTATTTTAGTTGTAAGCCGAACTTAGGATTAAAAGGACAGACCTGTGCTCTTTAAGGTGTTAGGTAGAAGAAACTCTTTTTCAAGAGGAAATAAAGGCGTCCTTTTAGTTGGTTGTGTGTTTACTGAAGCGTTCCTCTAATTGTGTTCTAAGCCGTCTTCCCCTTCCAGTGATTTCAAACAGTCTTCCCCCCCGCGTCAGCCTGGTGCGGAGGTGACACAAGGAGGGACACTCCATCCCGGTTCGCGTTCAGAGTTAAAAATTGCCGTCACCTCCGTGGGTAGAAAAACTAGCTCTTTCCCTGCTGTATTGCGCTTGTCAAGCGAGGGCTGGGGGGGGGGGGGGTGTCTCATCATCCCCAAGTTGCGATACTGTAATCAGAGTAACTAATTGGAGACGTGACCCCTGGAATAAAAAATCCTGTGATTACATCTGCCGCCGTCCCTGCGGGGCGGCTGAACCTGCCACGCCGACGCTGCCGCTTTCCCGTGGCTGCCGGCGCGGCTCCCGCGCTGGGAGGGCCCCGGTCGGCCGTGGGCTCGCGCTCGCCCCGCCGCTCCTGGCGCCCCTGCCCCGCGCGTCCCCGGCGCTTCCCCGGCAGCCGCCGGCCTGACCTGGCTTCAGAAACAGCCTCGTGCCCCCGAGGAGGGGGTTAAGGTTGAGCCGAGCATGGCCCCGGGAGCACGTCGGAGAGGGCGGCCAGGGGGAGGTGGGGGCGCCGCGCTGGGCTCCTGGACGGGGAAGTGGTAGCAGGTGGGTGGGAGGGCAGGTTGGGGCGGGGGGAAGCGAAGTGCCGGGGGATGGAGAGCATCGGTGGGAGCGAGGTCAGTCTTTTACGTGTTCAGCACCTCTGGTGCAGGGCTCGCCCGTCCGTTTTGCGTTGCGCACGGGTGGGTTTGGTGCCTTGAGCTGTGGTTTCCTCGTTCTGCTGCTGCCGCGCTCTTGGGTTAGGTGAAGGAGAGGGACGCGTAATGGTGCTCTTGATTTTACAGATCAGCTTGTGGCTCAAGCAGAGTATCCACCCGCCCCCAAGGAGGTCTTATCTGCTGTTCTCTTCCTCCTGTGTCACAATTTGAACATCTCCCTTTCTTCTGGTGGCCTGGCCCAGGGAGCAGCCTGGATCTCCGGCGGCGCTCAGAGCCAGGACAGCCCGCGAGTCTCAGCTGAAACAGGGCAGCGCTTTCCGGCGCAGCCGACATCTCAGGGAAGCGTAAACGGTGACCCTTAAGGGACTGAAGAGAGTTCAGATGTCAGCAGGCATCTCGCTAATGAAATTGCAGGTTTCTAATTTCATTTCAGTGGCAAGGCGAGCTGCTAATCTGAGCACATCCTTCCTTTTCTTGCCACGTGGATAGTTCAATTAACGTCACCTAGGACAAGGCAGCATGAAGAAGAGCCAAAGGCACAAAACGCTGTGCCTGCGTGGCTTTAACAGAAACAGGACAGAAGCTGCTAAAGGGGTAAAAATGCCTTCTCCTTTGGGCAAGGCAAGCAAGCCCTCAGCTTGTCTGCACTTGCGGGCCTTCCACTTCAGTCCTCGTATGGCTTTTTATCGAGAGCTGGCCTAAGACAACCTGCACCTGCAGAGTTTGCAGGCTCCGTATAAAACGTGCATGCGGGTCCCTCCCTGGTCCCACCGCGAGCTGCGGAGCCTCCGCCTCCCTGTGCCTCCAGCTGGGGACGGAAGAACCTGCTGATGCAGTGAACCAACATACCGCTGCTGCTTTGTGAGGAGCCCTTTCTCTGTCGTACCGTCACAAATATTGAAAATACGTCACATCTTTAATATTATTGCACATCACGTATCGCTTTTCCTTCGCTCTGTGTATGAAGCAAGTGGAAATGAGAGCGGCGGCTTCGCTCGAGACTGAACGCAGCCGTTTCTGCGGCAGTTTCTCGATGAAATGCTCCACAGCCGTATTAGAGGCAGAGGAGTCCATCAAATCTAGAGTAGAAATCATGTCACCCCTAGCATGTATTAACAGGGAGCGGTAAAATATGGAATGGGAAGAAGGAAACCGGGAAAACTGAAGAGGCAGCTGAGGAAAAGGGGCAGAGAAAGAGAGAGTGATGGGAGGAGAGGTGAGGAGTCTCCCTTCTCTTTAAAGACTTGTCCAAGATTCGCTTGTGTTTATCGTGATTTCCTGTGAGCACAGATATATATTTTTCCCCTTGCTGGCCTGGCTTCTGTGAGGAATGGGGAGTGAATGTCTGCGGAAATCTTTGCAGCTCACTTCAGACAGAACAAACTGCTTGTAGACGTACAAATATGTAAAAATATATGTCTGTCCGTAGTGCTCTAGCCCGTGGAAAAGGAATAGGTGTATTTGTCAAAGAACAATTTCCCAATTTACAGACTTCATAAAACTCTGCTTGACAAAGCGATAGTCTGTTAATGGAGATACTCGCGCTGAAACTCTGATAAGGAATGTTTTATTAAGACTCTGAGCTGATTTAAGAGTCTGCTGTTTGAATTTGCAGATGGGATGAACAATATACCCAATAGTATGAATAGCTGTAATTTTAATTCAAGACTGAACAGGATCTGGAAACCTGTGGTGTTTTGTCACATAACTGGCTTGCAATATTTCAGGCTTTTCGTGAGAGACAAGATGAATCATTATATGCTAGAGAATATGTAATGCAGAATTGTAGTAATACACTCCTTTCAAATGGATTGTAATGGTTCATTATCCACCCCAAGCAGAACATTGCTTATTTTTCAGTTTTCTGATTCATTTGTCATCATTTTTACCATGTTTTCCCACTGACAACGCCCAGTAATTTCAGTAAAATAAAAACCTGTATAAAACGCTTGTGTTTTATCCAGGTTAAAAGCACCGCTATTTTTTGATGACCTCCCGTAGGTCTAGCAGTAGAAATATGGTAAATACCACAACCAAAATACATTTTCTGTATCAACGACATGTTTCACTGGTGATGCAGCAGTTGTGTACCCGTGAGTCACATCTGAGCGTGCTATTGCTCACTGTTTCGCACAGTATACCTCAAAGGTATAGAAAATACCTGCGAGTTGGATTAAATATTAAGTAGTTTTGATTACCGAAATACTCAGTTTCAGCACTAACTGAGTAGTCTTTACTCTAGGGATTTTAAGCCATATATAGTAGCATGCCATTAAATTGTTGCTAATGATGCAACGTTCATTATGATAATGGCTGCTGACCTTAGTACATTTTTACTATTACAGATAACATCGAAATCTAGTTCTTTTTTTGGTAGGCATTGTTGCATAGCTTTTATTAGTAGATGCTGATGATTCCCCCTTACCTCTTGTAACCATGAAAAAAGTCCAGGAGACAAAGTAAAATTTCATTCTTTTCATCCTGGAAGACTTGCTGAAGGGTTTATTAAGAAATAGAAATCCCTCCTAGTTCTAAAACGATTTTTACCTTATTTGATACTTTCTTTCCTATAAGATAACACCTTTCTGTTATAACCAGAAAGATTGTGTTTCCCATTTATATAATTTTTGTGGTTCTTTCCAAAGACTTTATCTTGTGGCTGTGGCCAAAAACTTTTCTGGCTGGTTTCATCAGCTTCTGAAGTGGCCAAAGCAAAAGATGTCCAGTCTATAATGAGATTACTGCTGCCATTACAGTCATGATATATCACAAATTTGAGTAGCTGCTGTTAAAAGCATAGCTTTGATAAAGAAACTACAGACTATGAGGTGGAAAGACATCATGTACCGAGCTGTTGTGTTTTTTGTCAGAGACATGCATTTGCTCATTTTTTGCAGCATAAGGTGAAGCTTAAATAATTGAGAGTGTATAAAAAGGATTGTTATGTCAAGGGTCTGAGCCTGATCTCATTAAGGACAAGTAGAAGATTACAGGTCTCAGGAATGTTTTAGCATTCCCGTTCGTGAATGTCGCACCTGGGGTTTCGTACATAAATTGAGAAACGTTGACAGAGCTCTCACCTGCATAAGCTGTGGAAGTGATCTGCACACCTCTGCTGCAAGGCAGGGGCAACCCGGGCCAAAGTCAGCGCAGCTCCTGGCTTCCCTGGGCTGCAACGGCCCCTCCAAAACAGCGGCAGGGCCCTCTGTGGCCTGGGAGATGCTCAGTGCGCTGGCCTCGGTACGCCCCCCTCCCACACCTCCTTGCCTCCTCCTCGTCCAGAGAGCAGGAGAAGGTGGCTCAGCCCTGGACCGGCTGCTCGGTGACTATGTCCTCAGAAAGATGCCATACAAGTGACTTCCACTAATTTGAGTGGGACCAAGCTTTGGGCCAAGTCCGCTGTTGATATCAGGGGAGAAAAAAAAAAAAAAGGACAGGGTGGGGATTTTGTTTGCTTTGCCTTGGTGAACCCCTCTGTGAGAAGTTACCATACTGCGTGTGTAATCAGTCTAACTGGCTTCTCCCTGTAGCTTTTTCCTTCTTCCTTTCTTCAGGAGCAAACGAATGGAAATACTGCCTAGCAGCAGTGATGCTGTGCTGCTTCTGTGTGTCATGTCTTATTCAGCAGCTGAATAACAGGGCTTACTTGGCTACTGAGTCTGCAGAAACTACAGGGTGCATCATTTCATTTTTCTGCTGATGTTCCAGTTCCTTCTTGGGAATTCCTGTTGGGGTATAGAAATGTCTGCTCACACACTGCGCTTGAGAAAAGGAAGCCGTAGGGATCAGCTTACTGCAAAATGATCTCTAGGAGGAATGAAAACCTTTGCTTGTAAAAGGTCAGCAGCAAAGTGGCAGTAGGATCACAAAATTAGGTTGCCCGAGGGAAAAACATTCTTGCCTTTTATGTTGGGTTTTATGCCGACAGTCCAGAACTCTCTAACTTTGCGTATTTAACTTAATGAAAATTGAGGAATAAGTATGGCTCATTTTTTGCCCTGCAAATTGTGTGTGACCTCAGCTCCTTTCTTTTTGTGTTGCAGGGCCATAGTGCTAGGCAGTTTGTGTTCTTTTCCTGGATGCAGTTAGAAAAGTGCATATTTCAAGGTGGGCTATAATATTCTTTGCACGTCTGCAGATTCTGAGATTACTGCAGTTAAAACAAAGTCAAGCTAAATGTCACGTTATTCCCTGGTTTAGTGGAAAAATAATTGAGATCATCACTGCCTTTGTTGAAAGATGGGGTTTTGGTGCCTGAAACATAAGAAGCTTCCTTTTAATCTCCAGTAGAAATGGACAGCCTTTCTCTGTTATTAAGTATTCTCTACAGTATATAATCCCATCAACATAATGACTATGTTTCTCCTTATTCATCACATTAACAAACGGTAGAGTCTTGGGCGATTTGCACTGGAGGTCTCAAGTCATGCGGCAGATGAGCAGACGTAGGAGTTGTAGATTCATTGCACTTGGCCACCGCACTGACCTTTCAGCTCTTGCGATAAACTCCCCTGGATGGAGGAATAAAACCGCACGGGAGCTGCTGCTCTGCTGCTCTGGTGCAGCTTCAGCAATGCAAAGGGAGGGGACACTAGCGAACCTCCCCAGGCAGCGGCTCGGGGTAGGCAATGGCTCTTTCTGAAGCCTGTGGCATGCAGGGCGGGCAGGTGGTCGGGGTGAGCGCTGCCCAGCCGGTGTCAGACCACCTCCTGGAACGTGCTGCCCAGTTGGGGGAGTTCAGTGCGGCTGAGGGACCAGGACTCGCATAAAAACAGCTATGGTAGGGAGTCAGGAAAATGTAGTCATATCCGGCGACTACATGGTGTGCCCTTCCTCTGCTAGAGGGAGCAGGCGACTGGTCACGTAATGCCCTGGCTTTGCTTGTGCTTACTGTGCTCTCCAGTCTGTGGTTCTCCAGGCCTGGAGACGTTGGGCGTTCAAAGGCAGGAGCCCTTCGTCACCTCCAGCGCTCTCCACGTGGCTGCCGTAGCTTCACGCCAAGCCCTTCAGCAGAGGGTGCGAGTTGCCCTCAGGGAATAGGAGTGTGTTTCGAACTGTAATATCTTCATTCCCCCGACTGTACTGTGCAGGCACTTCGTGCTTATCATGCAGGAAATAGCGGAGGCTCTCTGACACTACTCTTTTAAAATCAAAGCATTAAAGCCACAGTGTGATGATTTTCAAATTTTCCAGGCATCTCTCCCACTGGCATTAATTGCCCCCCTGCTGTTCCTGTTGCAAAGCTATTTGCTCTTTTGATATGCAGTACTTGTTCAGCACTGCACTGAACCTTTGTTGCTTAGCAGTAAAAAAAGCTTCAGTTTATGTAAATGCCGTTGAAATGAGTTTGATATAGTGCTAAACAGTCATATTTTATGATTGCAAATTTTGGCTTTTTGTTTGTTATTTTAGAGTTAGTTCTGTGGAAGATAATGTCTTAGCAAACTCCCTTCTGGCATTAATGCAGTCCCGTACCAGTGTTTTAACAATTTGCTAGGGCCTCCGATCAGGTATTTCTGCTGGAGCAGGAAGCTGGTCCTCTCCTGAGCCTAGAGTACCCAGCTATCCAAGCAGGGTTGCTAATGGTCATCAATAGAAGATGTGAGGCCCCCCCATGAAGGTGAAATGGCAAAACCTAAAAAAAGCGAGACTGTGGCTGCCCGAGCAGTGAACAAACACCGTTTTATTGTATCTTTGTCTGACACAGGGTATGACGACCTGCATGCCTGTGCTGATCCTGGAGCGCCTGACCACGGATACAAGACACCCAGTGCAGGCGTTTTCTTTGAAAGCGTGGTAGTCCGGTTTCATTGCCAAGAAGGATACAGGCTTAATGGTACTTCAAAAAAACTGTGCGTGAGACACTTTAATGGCTCCCTGAGCTGGAAACCAAGCGATAAACCTGTGTGCCTACAAGAAGGTAAGTCAGTTTTGTTAAAGCAGTTCACCGGTGTCAGTTGTTCTCACTTGTGCATGTGCCATGTCTGTGTGTCTCAGCACAAAACACAGAAGGCTGGGGGCCCTTTCGTAGGATCTTATTTGATAGTTTTTTTTCGTTTCCCATCCATCATTCCCATCCGTCAATCGAATTTACACTGTGGGAAGTAATGCGTGCGTGTGTGTTGAAAGGGACATAAGGGAGCCTTAAGAATAAAAAGATAAAACATTTCTCCTTTAATTAGTTACAAATTGATGCAGAGAGGAAAAACAGCCTCTGGTATCAAGAAACTGTTTGTAACTGTTTGTTAAAGCTGTCCACTTAATACTCCTTTCTCTAATATCTTACAGGGAAAAGATAATTAATTTCCAGTGCTACTAAACTTGCTAATCAGGGGATTTAAACAATGATTTTTCATTACATGTGCATAATTCATGTAGGAAAATCAAATATCCATGGGATGCGGTGGTTTAGAGTCACAGCAGAAGCTGACTGTGAGGTAATTCAGACTATTATGGCATAAAACAACTTGATTTTTTTATGTTACCTTTTTGAAAGGTATCTGGTTTTAAGTCATTAGGACATTAAATTACTTTCTTCTTCTAGGAGTTTGATAGAAACAGGATGAATTTGACTATCTTCAAAGTAAGTTTTTGCCAAAAATATGTCCAAACAAACTATTTATTTCACCAAGCATATTAAAGCAAAACTTGTTCTTTACATTGATTTATTTTTGGACAACAGAGCTATTAAAATCAAGAGACAAGATAAGGGCTGGTTAAATTAAGTATGCATGTTTCAGTGTTGTGACTTCTCCATTGAAGTCTTTAGCAATTGTCTGATTGGTTTCAGGGCGGAGCAAGATAAATTCTATTTCAGGATGCCTTCCGTCATTTGAAATAAGATAAATATACAGAGTTTATTCAAAAGAAGTAGTCAAAGACTTACGTGGCTCAGAAACAACACTTACTATGTAGGATCATGCATCACTCTGTGTGTAAGAATTGCAAGTACTCGTTTTTGATGATGGGTGCATAAATATGAGAAACTGGTGCTTATGGCCAGGGCACGTGAAGGCATGTGCCACAGCGGGAGCAAGCATGGATGGCGAGCACCAGGCTCAGGGACAGGCGTGAAGGGGGCAGCCCTTTCTTTTTGAAAGCAGTACATGAAATACTTGAGATAGTGGCCAGAGAGGGCTGGTAAGAAGTCCATGGTCTTTCAGGTAGCTGCCCCGATGGCTGGAGAAGTCTTGGTAAACTACAGATTCCTGGGCAGGTGTGAGGCCACAGGCTATGGAGCCATGGGGGATGCAATCTTGAGCGGTCCTGTGGTATGTGCTGAGATTACAGCTGATTTAGGGAATGTAAAGGCAATCTGGACCAACAATACCTGCTTATAAATTATGCTGCCTGGCGGAGAAAAGGTGAAGGTCCATTATTTATTGTCTATAAGGGCAGTAAAGCTTGGAGCTTATCTGGGGCCCAAGACCAAGGGTTTAAGGATGAGTATAAAGGAAGGAACCTGATCTGCTGAAAAGCTAGTCAAGAATTACATAGAGGTCAGACCAGGATGGTAGGGTGAGATGAATGGCATCAGATTTTCAGCTGTTGAAGGGAAGACCATGAGCGAATGGGAGAGAGGGCTGTCCCAGCCCGAGGAGTGGTGTCGAGGAGATGAGCAAAGGAGTGCCAGCACAGCACTCGTTAAAGAGAGCATAACGTCCTTTCCCAGCAGGAGGAGGAGGCATCTTCAGAGAAATTATCTAAGTGGGGAAGTCAAAAGGATGACAAAAAGCCCTGTGGTGAGTGATCAGATGTAGTACCCAGAGAAAAGGGACTGTGAGTCTTGAGGGAGACCCTAAGGAAACGATCCTAAGGGACATTGAAGGGCATGGATCCCAACTGATGGAGTAGCCACAGTCGTTACCAGATATGGGGTGTAGACACTCAAGTCAGCATATCCTTTGGGCACTTCACCTCTTTAGTGTGTTTTTGTGGAAATACAGTGCAGCACTCCCCACAGGAATGAGCCTGGGAACTTTTGGGAAGTGTAACAGAAGTGTGACCCATCCCAGCTCTGCTAGGAGGGATCGTTGACATGGAGGTCACGATTCTAGCTAAAAAGCTGGATCTGCTTTTAAATGAGATTTAACAACAGAAACATAGGCAGTCTGAGACGGTTTGGGGAAGGTGTTTGGAAGGAGGGAGGATCCAGTGGTGAGGGAGAAGTTAAGGGAGGAAGTCCCAGTGACAAGTGCGACCACTGCAATCAGGAGAGGGCCAGCACTGCAGTGCAAGGACATACTATACTGCTGTTAATCACTCTGCCTTCAGCACTGAATAGATTTCAGCTGATTTTCAAAGATGAAATTACAGGTAAGCATGAAGAAGTGCTTAGACCAGAGCTAGACCAGAAACAACCCTGATATGAAATAAAGGAGTGGGGAGTGGTTGTCATTTTATCAGGTGATGCTGGCTGAGAAGCTGTGATGCCTAAACCTTGGACATACATGTAGGTAGGATAAAACTCTGACAGCTGAGCATGAGGCACAAAATTATTGGAAGTTCTCCTATGTCCTGCGTCAAAACAGCTAGTACAGTACGGTCCCAAAACATGGGAGTGAATCACCAGCCTCACTAATGATTCATGTACCCATTAAAAGCATATCTCCGGTCCACATAGCCACACATATAATCAGGCTGATGAAAGGGGGGAAAGGGTATCAGGGCACGGTACTTTAGAGTATTGGTGTTTAACACTGTGCCCTACTATGTGACATTGTATTTGAAGTCCACAAAAAGCAGTGGTGGAGTTACTAAAATAGTCTCCTGAATCAGTCTGCCAAAAAGATACTTGAAAGTCAAGGGAATGCTGTTTTCTATGATGCCAAGGTAAGGATCAGGACTTGAGGACCCCATTATAGCTCTGCAAGTGGAAGGATTAAGAGAACGCTTTCATTACAATAAATAATCCTGTGTGAGTCCATAAAGCAAGAGTGGCCGTCTTTTAGCAGTTTGCTTCAACCACTTATAACGGTGGCAAGGGCAACTGCAAAGAAGCAACGCAATGCCTTTAAAAGTAATGTGTATGAAATTCACACCCTCTCCTACTGTAGCCGTCTATGATAAATGCCATTGTCTCTCATCTAATGGTTATTTAGGAAAAAGTACATGTAGAGTAACAGCAAAAGAATATGTCTGAACTTGGTCCTGGAGCTACAGAGAAAAGCTATAATGCTTGCAATTTGTTAACATTGCAGGTAGCTTCTGAGAATTTTGTTGTGCATTTTGGAAACAGTACCTGTATCATCCATTGCAGTTGTTAAAACAGGCTTTAACATGCTTTACTGAACATTCAAACCTCTACCCTGCCCCCTCCCCGCCACCCGTCAAGTGGAAATCTGGACGATGTTTCTGATCACAAGGCCATCAACAGCACGAATGCCATTAATGTCAGTGTGATCAGCACTTGATCCAGGTGACTTTAAAAAAGAGAGAATATGAGGATGTGATGGACAATGTGACAACAGTTGCTTAAGAGAGAATCACTAATTTACAGTGCAGAGCACTTTAAAAGAGTTGCAAGTCAATGCTCTGATCAAGCAAAGCACTTAGGCTTGAGCATAACTGTAATTATGTGATTAGTCTTGTTAAAGTTCTGTGCTTAAAATTAAGCATATGCATAAATGCTTTTGTATTGGGACTCAAGAGTAGGACCCTGATTTAGGATTCAGTGAAGCAAGCGCATACGTACCTCCCTGACTAGCAGTGCTTCCCTCAGGTATTATTAAAAAATCTTAGGATTTAGCAATAGAAAAAAAAATTTAGATGATGTAATTAGTTTTTGTTGTCAGTGCATAATCTAACCACTGATTCAGACAAAATACTAAGCACGGGTTTGATAGCAATCCTTGAGACTTCAGACTTTAAGTGCTTTTTAGAACCTGACCCTTTTGTGAACTGGGACCAGAACGTCATGAGGTTTGGGTATGACGGCGAGGGGGGCAGCACGGCAGCGCGGCACGTGTGAAGAGCAGTTACAGAGGAATTACAACAGTGTTTGTGGTTCTCCGCCGTCCAGTGACATAAGTAGAAGGCCTCTTTGCAGGCATTCTGTAGTAATGCATACAGGAATTTGCAGCAAGTAGTGGCGAAGTGAGAAGTTAATGTTTTAACGTTTACTGTGATTAGCCATCGCAAGGTGAAATAACCTTTGTATCGTATTTACCCATTCAAGGTGGGGGCTGATTGCCGTGTTCTGCTCTGGTTTACTACACATGCCTCTGGTACCCTCCCAGCATATGTAAATGTCAGCTACTGCCATCTGGATAGTTAAAATATTTGTTTTATAGTAGGACTAGTATTACTGAGCTCGAGCACTGAAAATACTCAATACTTGCAATTCATTAATTTCAGGAGTTTGGATTCAACAATGGTAGGTAGGTATAGTTTTATATCTATATGTACATCTAATAAGTTTTCGTCTATTTGCTAGAAGGAACTGTAATCACAAATTAAGACTCTTCACAGAATGAACTGTCACCCATTGTAGAACATAACTGATTTTACAACTAGTGAATTTGCCTGGAGATCTTTGTCCCATCAATTTGATTTTATAGGTCTGCCATTTCTTGTTAAGAGGCAGGGGATTTTAAGTGTCAGTGCAAGAACAAAGTTGCATGACTAGGTGCTCAGTAAATGCGCTGTCAGAAATCTGCGCGCTTGGAGTTATGTTCTCACGTTGATCTACAGCATGTGCTTGTAACGTCCATCAGTTTTAATGCAGTTACGCAGACAAATACCGAAGCTCCGAGGTAGGGATTTTGTATTTACTGTTTTAAGAGCAATATGTCATGCTGTTCACACTTCAGCCTCTCTTCTCCCGCTGTGATAATGCGGCCGCTGAGACTGTTGCCGTGCTTGGAACAAATACTGCCTCTTTCCTATGAGGTTGAATCCAAGCTCAGAGCCTGCTTGGGGACGGCAGACCAAACTATGAGCTGTGCCCTTCTCCCCTCCGTGACCCTTGGGGCTGTCCTCAGAGCCGCGCGCTCCCCGTGGCAGGGGTGATAAACCTGTGCTGAAGGTGGTGGGCTGGAGCATGGCTTGGCCGCAGTTTTCCTGTATGGCGTTTAACGCTTCCTTTCTCTGTGCCTTCTTCCCTGATCTGTCAGATGACAGGAGAATCTTTTTCTCCCGTTTTTTTTTTTTTTTTTTCCGTCTTGCCCAGTGTTCGTCAACTCTTAAGCCTGGATTCAAACAGGATACAGTATGTGTAACTTGTCCTTAGCACAGCGGCCAGCAATCTTAAGTGAAGTCTCTGCACAGTGTTGTAATACAAGCCCAGACAAGAGAAGGAGGCATTTAGCATACGCTGCAATAGCGTTTGCCATCCACAGAATGATGCTACTAACACAGTACTATGGATTTAATACACCTGGAAAAAAAAAAGAGACAATATAAATCTTTAGTGTTTACTTTTAAGAGGGTACGGTCATGTCAGGTGAGCTGTCCCAACAACGAACACATTCTTCACACCGTTCCCCTTGTCCCTTCTCTTCCTCCCCACTCCTCTCCATCCCAGCGAGCAGACGTTGTGGCTAGATGTTGTCAAGCTGCTCCACAGCGAACTGCGTAGGAGCAATGGATCTCTCTGTATTTGTGTACACATACAGACTAGGAAACTACACAGCGCTAGAGCACAGCGCAGGGCCATCTGCTGCAATGGCGCATGCTGTTACGTTGTTAGAAAGGTCCCTGACCCGGTTTTGGCCGATGCCAAATAGTACCCCTCCCAAGCAATTCCTCTGCATGGGCATGGAGCAGGGACAATTTCTGGAGGATATGAGGAGTTCACCTGCATAGGCACAGGCCGTGTCAAGCCAGCTGGTGCCCTGGGTGGCATCGCTGTCCCCATAGGGTGCAGGCCATGCCTTCCTCCTGAGGTGGCTCCAGTACGGTGCAGGCCATGCCTTCCTCCTGAGGTGGCGTTACGCTCCAGCCTGCTGGGGCAGAGGGAGGGTTGTCCTCCCCACCGGCTGGGAGGAACCACCCCAAGAGATGATGCGCTGCTTGCACATGAACCAAAGCGCCGTGGCCAGCGTGTTCAATGAGGAAATGTCACGCTTCAGCCCACAGAGCATGCTCCTGTAATAGGTGGGGCCGGGGTCTGCGCAAGCCAGGAACTCCTTGCGCGCGGACCTGCATCTTCGTGAAAGCCAGGCCGAGGTGAGCCGTGGTGCCACCTGCATGAGGGACGCTGCCACTCTGTGCCTCGAAGATAGGAAGCGTGTTTCTTTCGGCTGGCCCGTTTTAATATTCACACAGTATATATATAAGCAGATGACGTAAAACACTGCCAGAAAAGAGTGTAAGTCTTTATAATAGCCATTGCTATTTGATTCATTCTGGTTAAGGACCGTATATTCCATTAAATGCTTTAGCGACTGCCACACATTTGCTGAGAAGTACTTAGAATAAAGCAGTTTATTATCTAGGACAAGATGATAATTTAAAATTCAGTCACTTATTCTCAGCTCTTCTGACCAGAGTTTGTGCCAGCTTATCCAGCTGTTTGCAGAGAGAAGGCTGCTTGGGACTGTTCGTGGATGAGGGCTAAACAATCCAAATTCAGCCAGCAGGAAGCAGTTTGCTCCTAAGACATCAGGAAGAAGAGCTGCGGATACATTAGTCCTGTGTTTAGCTGGGGCTTGTAATAGGCCTGTTCTCCAAGGCAGCCGGGATGCAGCAGGCGAATAACGGTACGGTGAGCAACTCATCACCGTTCCCTGCAAACGTCTGTGCAATTAAAATGATTCGGTCTCGAGCTGTTGTTTGGGATAATGAGAGTGAAGTCACTGCAATAGATCGTTGTTGCAGAATCCATTTCCCCCGCGCTGAAAATGCAATCTCATATTTTACTGCCGCGTGTATATCCGTCTCTTATTTGTGTAACCCCTCTTATCCCGGGAGGGTGAGCAGTGCCTTGGCACTGTCGTCCGTCATCCGTCCCCGGCTTCCTCCGGCGTGCCTGGAGAGCAGGAGCACCGTGTCCCGGTGGCTCCCGGCGGCTCCCGGTGGCTCCTTGTGACAACGGGCAGGGCTCGCCTCCGGCACGTCTCCGAGGACAGCCTTGGCTGCCTCCGCTGCTTATGCACGCGGCAGCGAGAGAAGAAATTGTCCTGTGGCTGAAAATGATGTCTACGTACGGGGCCCAGTGCCCTTTACAACTTTCTCGGAGGGTGCACATCCTCCCAGGCTTGGGCGCTTTATAAATGAATGAACGGTAATAGAGCTTGCGGCTGCAGGTTGTCAGGCTGCCAGCTATTCGTATTGCGGGGAGCAGGAGGAAACGTTAAGAGGAACAAGGGAAATGGTGAAGTTTTTGACTAATAGTGTGTCCAGGTCTCATATTAAAGCAAGCTAAGTACAATATATTTTAGAGAAAAAAAAAAAATCCTATGATGTGAAGGCACAGAGGGAAATAAGTTTCAGCTGGAGAAGCAGCACTCTCCCACTTTGTATCCAGCAAATTTAGTGATTCTCAGAATAATAAATCGCCTCGTTTGCCTAAATAAAGAAATACATTATGAAATACATTTTTATTAGTAGTTTGCCTGTGCTATGCTAAATCACAGTTTATCTTGCTTGGAAGTTGTGCTTGTAACAAGCTGCTTGAAAGCAAGCTCTTGCTATTGCTTTACTTTGTGCATGCGCCCAATTAACTGCTAAATCCAAGTTCAGAGTCACCTCTACCTCTTTAGCAACAATTACCCATGAAATTAGCAGAAACTTTCTCTCGTATGCAAGTCTCAAGGGACTTTTGAAATGTCTTTTTTAAATAAATATTGCATTCCTATATGAAGATAATTATTTTTTGTGGTAGACATGTTGGAAAAGCAGCATAAGGCAGGTTTATAATATCTTTACTCGCTACTCGCACTATGTGGTTTTTTTTGATGCCTGGAAATTTTTATCACTGTGTCATGGGTTAGCTGCTGGCAGACATACAGACAATTTCAAGTTTATTTTTCTAGTATTTAATTTTTTTCTCTCTTCCTTTTAATCTTACTTTGCATTTATGAGGAGGATTAACTTTGAGTCCTCTGGATTGTCTCTTCATATCTTCTTGCCTGTCTCTTAATTACTCAGTGCATTAGCAGAGTTTTGTAGCTTGCCTCCCCCTTTCCTTTCACTTTCCACATTTCATTTATCAGTCTGCTGGTTTTTATTTTATATTTTTGTGTCTTTGGCACTGCCGTATATGGTGAGATATAGTAGTGTCTGATACAGATACCACAGAGAGGTGGTATGGTCCGTGCCAGTATATCACTAGAGATTTGTGGTCATTTCCATTTTCAGTCATCTCTTACAAAGCATGAAATGGTGCTGAGCACCTTGGCGAGACAGACTCTCTAAAGGCGTATGAATTCGGGCACAGAAAATTACCTGATTGAGAACAGAGCTGATGCGATTAAAGTGCAGCCGTTCCCGTCGTGAGCGCTGTGGACGGGAGCTGAGTAAACCCTTGTAAATGTACCTGATTTCCGTTCTGTTTCTTGCTGCTCAAACTACGGTTTCTCTTTGTTCCTCATGCCATGTCTGTATTTTATCTTTTCTTTTGTCCTGTCTTTAGCGCTGTCAAAGAGTTTGCCTTGGCATGGACTGTCCTATAGTTAAACTGTGCAGAGTAATTTGCACGTGTGACGAATGGAAGGAGGCAGTGAAAAACAGCCCTCCTAAGCTCTCTTAATTTCGTTTGTTTAAGGAGTCTGGGAGAGCGAGCCATCGTTGTAACCCAGCAGCTTCTAGTACGATGCAACAGACTTTGCAGCTCATGTGTGACGAGGGAAAGAGTGTATTAACCAAAATGCATTTTCTCCAAGCGGCTTAACCAGAGAAGTTATGTTAACTGATAACTTTTGCTGAAGCGCTTGATTACTGAATCGCGAGCCGTGCTTTTTGTAATGACGTTAATATTCTTTTTTTATGAAGTCACAGATTGCCTTGCTCCGCATGTTGAAGATGCAGAGATTCATAACAAGACATACAGGACTGGAGATAAGTTAATAATCCGCTGTCACGAAGGCTTCCAGATCCGTTACCCTGACTTAGACAACCTGGTTGCAATATGTCAAGACGATGGAACATGGGATAATCTGCCCATTTGTCAAGGTTTAGTACACCAGAACATCCTCTTTTATAGCTTATGCACCTGGTGATGTTTTGCCAATTTTTTTTTCTACAGTTGCAAGGATGTCAGTGCTCTTGTAAGTTCAACTGTACAGTATTTGAATAATGCTAAGATATTTTGGATTTCTCCTTCCCATTGCTCACTACAGGAAAGAAGATGCCACATTCTCCACATACCTATACTTCAAACATTACTTAAAATTTTGTTTGTTATTTGCTAGTCTAAAATTTGACACGGACCCATTGCATTTTAAAAATAAAGCAAGGCTAAAGTCTGCCCAGCCAGAAATTCAGCAGAAGATCTTATGGGGAACTGGCATTTTTGCACCAGTTAATTATGGAAAAGTTTAAGCTTATAACTGCAATGTACGTTTGTTTGCCCTGTGGAGCGGGCACAGCCGTAGGAGAGAAGCTGGAGTCCGTGCCTCTGTGTGAGTTTTCAGCACGTTTTTCAGTTCATTAAGCCCATAGGTATTGGCTGCAAATTTCTGAGTTTACACAGGAATGAGTTTGCCCAGAATAGCCATTAGCAGTAAAACGAGTAGTATGAGTAGCGTGAGAACCCAGCTTTGCTTAGGCTGAGAAATGGCTGGGGATAGGCCAGCCTGAGTGAACGGGACTGAAATAACCCTGGTCTGCTGTTACCTTTCCACGTTTTGTGAAAGCCAGCATTAACTGGGTAAGGAAAAGTACCCTTTGGCTTGTTGCTTTCTTCTGTTGCTGCATCTATGCTCCAGAACAAAATCAATGGCCGCTACTCAATGTTCGATACTAGCTGCTTTTAGAAATACAGGCAGTGCTAATAAAAGTTACCGAATCGATGGCGCAGCAGCCAAGGGCTGTAGCTACGTGACCTGTACGGCGTAGGCAGCTCGGGGTCGAGCGTCTGCCATGTCCTGCCAAATTCTGTAATCCCGTCCCGGGATTAACTCCGGACTTTTCTTTTTACTCTTAATGCTGACGCGGGCGCTCGCCTACTCGCCCCAGGTAGGCTGTCGATGTCATTTATGTGGCCCGCTGATTGCAGGAGTCTCGTGGTGCTGAAGGTGCCGTTCTGCAGGTGGTAGAGCAGGTGGGAACCAAACCTGGGGCATCGCCCGGCCCAGCGGGCGTGCGGGCTGCCGGAGAGACCTGCGAGCGGCGGGAGGGACCTGCCTGGCTCTAAGTTGAGCAGCCGCCGCTGCGCGGGGCGACCGAGGTGCCCTGTGAGCAGACGGAGAGCGAGCCGGACCGTGGCTGGGGCAGCGCCGTGCGCTGCAAAAAGCTTCCGAGCTTTTCCTGCTGTTGGGTGGTGCTTTTGTCCCTCGCCCTCCGGTGACCGCCACCAGGATGTGGCCGCTGCGCTTGGAAGCGCTGCAGCATCCGGCTTGGCGAGACGCCGGCTGGGCGTCCCCAGCGTCCTACCAGGTGTCCTCAGGCGGATCTGTGTAGTGCCCCCCCGTAGGCTTGCAGCGATGAGAGTCTCGGCGAACGTCCTTCACCAGGTCCTGCTAGTGCCAGAAGACCTCCCTACGGGTAACTGTTGCTGTAACGCAGCTCCTGTTCGTCTCGTAGCTTTCTAACGTTATCTGTCATTCCCTGATTACTAGCCATCTTTCCTCAACATTATTAAAATGAAAAATCAACAGTACTAATTAATACCAAGAGGGTCATTTCTAAGGCCATGAGGAAAGAACTTTTTTTGTTTCATAATACAAAGTCTTTATCTAAATCCCAGCTCAAAACAGGCTTGGAATATACGTGAATGACATGTTACAAAGTCACGTCATCTATTAAATTCCCTGTTGCTTTCTGCTCTTTACTGCACCAAACGTCACTGGTGACTGTTTAATGGTTAGAGGTCAGTAACATCCATGGTATAAGTCCCTCAGAAGTAAAACAAGTGTATTCCAGATAGTCTCTGACCATGTTTAAAATTATTGGTGGGTGGTAACAGGTACCTTAAATTTTTGATAACTAACCCCGAAACCTCTTTCCGTGTTTATCATGCGGGTGCTTATAGTAAGTTACATTCCTTTAGACTTCCTTAAACTGGAATTTTAAAATCATTAATTCCACCTGCAAATCTTTTGCCGTTGTGCACGCTTTGACACAGCAGCAGTTTTAACGTTAAAGACGGTTTATATGACTGTCATCTGCCTTAAGAGGAGAAACAAAACTCGTGGTTTATAGAAATGACAAACTTTATTTATTAAAGATTCTGCCTCAAAAATGAAGCTGCCATCTGCTCAGCTGGTGGCTGTTTGTGCAACAAACCACTGTAGTTTTCAGTAAAGCTCCCTCAGGTCCGCTGCGAGTGAGTCCCACGCGAGGAGCGCGTGTGGGCTAAACACCAGAAGAATGTGAAGCAGGGTAGTGATGAGGCATGTGCATCGGAGGGAGATAACGCAGGCATGCCATTCATAGTAGAGAAGACGAAAAATACGGCGCTCTGTAATTTCGGAACTATAAGCAGGAAGTGTTAAGATGACTATGATAAGCACCGTGTAATAAAAGCTACCTCCCTCTTCTTAATTTGCAGGTTGCCTGAGGCCATTGGCTCTTCCTCATAGTTACATTAACATATCCGAGTTCGAGTCCTCCTTCCCCGTAGGAACAGTGGTGTATTACCAGTGCTTCCCTGGATACAAACTAGAAGGGGCAGAGTTCCTTGAGTGCATGTATAACCTTATCTGGTCAGATAGCCCACCTAGGTGCCTTGACGTGGAAGGTAAATGTCTTCTTGTTTGTTCGTTTTTCTTTTAATTTTGCAAGATCAGCATGCTCTATATGATTTTAACTCAGGGTTATAACTATAGTTCCTTTACGTGTAATGTTTCCACAGGCCATGCAGAGCGAATCCATTTGTTGCTGGGTGCAGCTTGTTCTGGTACGCTGCACAGCTAACTGTTAAAGTTTTCTATATAACGTTCGCTCTGTCGGTGTCCTAAGTGCAAAAGCTGACGTTATTAACAATGATGATTGCTTTGCCTGGAAAATGTAAATGCTTTGCTGCTTTTCTAATGAAAATACTGAGGAAGTTATGGAATGCACGTTCACAAACAGATGGGCTGAGTAGCTGTAGATATGGATATAAATCCATTTTCAGCTACAAGATATTCCATACAGACTTATTTTGGGCTGTCAGGGTGCAAACGTTGTTCGAAGCCACATGACGTTGCGTTCTTGAATATCTGTTGGCTCTCGGAATAGTTAACCTTAAAGAAGGCTTTACAACAAAAGTGATTGAGTGCAATTAGTGTGTGGGTTAGAACCATAAAGACTAGATGTAAATGTTACCAGTCCTGCAGGAGTAACCTGTGACCGTAGCTGCAGTGCTGGAACGGAGGATATCGTCATGTATCCCTATTTGCATTGCATGCGTTTAAAACAAAGATGCCAAATAGACTACTGCATATGTTAGCAAATCCTTGTAAACTACCTTCTGCCGTCTTCACAGCGCATCTTGAATAAAACGTCCCGTGAGGTTACCAGAATCCAAATGCATCCTTTGCACTCATACCCCTAAAAGGAGTACGTTTTTGCCGTGCTTCAAGCCTGTATGGTAGATATCAATACGCAGAATTTAGTTCAAAGCAATTATAGTAATATGTCTGCTGCTTATGTCACTTAGCTAAACACTGAGCATTCTTGAGTGCAGGCATTTGCCAACAGCATCAACAAAGTGAGATACTACTCAAAAGTAATAAAATGATTCTTGTTTTTAATTGACAATTAAATTTCCAAAAATTCAAAAATGCCTTTGTAATTTCAGGATGCCATAACAAAGAGATTAGTTTTTTTTGGTGAGCACACCGTAAAAGATTAAGCACAAATCAGCTCTGTGTAATCCATTTTTGAGAGGGTTTATTTGTTGTTTTTATACCACAGAAAATTAAAACTTAAAATAATTAGAAAGGCCCTGTTAGACTTAATCAAAGCAATATAACCGTTACATAACCTGAATACAAGTCTCCAGTAAGGAAGATAAGAGCAGTAAAATACAGAAACTCTGGTGTATGAATAGAAAAATGTTAGATGTGTCGGCATCCTTCCCTCACTTAACGCAGGTGAGAGTCCGAACGGCCGTTCCAGCTCCTAGCCACGCGCCTGGGAAAGTTCACTGGCTTCAGCGGGAGCAGGACTGGGTCTCTCGTGTGTCCTCGTTTTTCATGACTTGCGTTACGATGGCCTAGAGGTGCTCTTTTTCCGGTGGTGCCTTAAAATACAGTACAATTGCTGCCTTCCAGATGCGAAGTCGGAAGTTGTTTTCCGGGGTGCGGTAGGACGGTCTGTGATACAGGGGGTCGGTGGTGCGCGGGTACGGCGTCGGGGTCGGCTGGGAAGCCGCCTGGGTTTTGATGTAGACCCGGCCTTCCTTTCAATCGCTTTGTTCACTGCTCTCTTTAAACGATAGACCTAAAACGTGCCTGGGTGATCTCCTGTGGGCGTCCCGGCCACCCGTGCACCGGGTCAGCCCGAGGCGCGCGGCCGTCACAGGCGCAGCAACGGGGTCGCCTGGGATTTGGGGCTCTTCCGGTCGGTCGGGGCAGAGAGGAGAGGAGCAGCACCAAAGGGCCGCCGCCGACACCTCCCTCTGGGAGTTATGTCGTGGGAAGGCTGCGGTTGGTACCCGGCCAATTCTTTGCACGACCTCCAGATGTAGTCAGTCAGCTTTAGATGCCCTCATCTGAAAGCGTTCGTTTGCAAGTGGTTTATTCAAGGAGCACCAGGCTCCAGGAACCGCGTTGCGATCTCCGACCTTAACCAGTGGCCAGAGCCCCCTCCTTGCGTAGCGCCGAGTCTGCACCGCGCGTGCCAGTGGCAAGCCCGTTTTCCAGTGTCTGTAATCTCGCTGAGCAGTATTTTTCAGAGAGGAAATATGCAAACAACAAGTTAACTCCATTTATTTATTTCCATGATCAATTCAAAATTTATCCTAATAACATCTCCTGCTCAGTATTGTAACATGACGCTGATTAAAAGCAAATGGTGGTTAGCTTAGCTATAGTAAACCGTTTTAGAGCTTTTATTCTGCTGTAAACAGTTCTGCTTACAGCTTTCGCATTTCAATATATATTCTTCTTCTTTAAGCCTTAACAGAAGAAATGTCTTAAATATGTGTGTAATCACACAAATGCTGCATGTCAATCTTAAGAAGTTTTGCCTCTTTCGTAGGTCACACAAATTGTGAACGTCAATCAACCTAAATGAACGGTTGCACCAGGGACTACTCAGCTTACTTTCATTTTGCATGGCGCAATGGCATGTCTAAAGCAGTGATACGGCTGTGTTTGGGGTTTTATATTTTCAGGGACCTGATGCCATTTATATTCTTTACAGGTAGAGCCAAAATAAGGGAAGACGGAAAGGAACAGTTAGCTCATCGAACACAGTCTGCCACTGCCGGCGCGAGCTTCTGTGCTGCAGCGCGCTCGCCGAGGCTTAATCCTGGCTTCTTCCCAGTATTGTCAAGCGCAGAGCTTGAACAAGCCCTGGGAGAAACTGCTTCATACTCAGGAAATTTTTGCTGTCAGGAGAGACGATTTTTCTGATGATATAAATCAGTGTTGCTTTATTCACAATAGCGCATAAAAATGCCTTTGCCTGGTACTGAAATGCAGCCAGCATTGCAGCGTTATGCAGTTGCTTCGCAGAAGCAGCTGCTTCGAGCTGATCAGGGAAGTTGTTACAGCTCAGGCAGATAAGGATGTCTCGAGTTCAGATTGCTGAGTATTTACTGTTACGAGATCCTCTTACATGCTTGTGCCTTTGCCAAATTTAAAACATTCAGATTGATTTTTGAGTGTCTGCCTTGAGCTGAATCATTTGGGATGTTTCAGCGGAAATGGTTCAGATATTTCTGAGAATAAGCTTAGAGGAAGTTGTGTTGTTTTACCGATATTGGAAATTCTTACAATCACTTCGAGGATAAGCGGAAGCACCTTAACATTGAATTTTCTTCTCCTTTAATTCCTTGATTTACATCTTTAACTTCCTTAATATCCTTTTTTTAATGGAATGCAGAACTTTTTTGAACTTCTTTCTTTTTATGTTGACCATTTTTAGACATTTCCAAGAATGGTATGTAAAGATCTAAGGAAAATGTTGATTTATGTGTGCATATTATTTTTAAAGTAACAATTTGGGATTAATGATCCATCCATAGAAGGTATTGTGAGTTAGTAGGTGCCTTCTGTAAAATCAGATATGCAAAAGATTAAAAAAAAAAAAAACCTGCCACCTGGGGTATAATAACTGCCTGTAAAGTCAGATGGCTTTCAAAAAGATTGGAAGAGTCAGAGAGGAGAATAAATACTCGAAAACATACTAGTGTAGAAGTCTGAAATGAGATGGACAGCAGGCTACCATCCAGCACTACAAAATGTTTATGACGTGCTACTTTAAGGTGATCAAAGACATTACACCGGATTTTGGGAAATTTTAAAAAAAAAGTCTAGCCATTAGTACTTTGGGAACGTGGCTGTATATGAATGATTACGCACCTTACTGTCAGGACTCGTTATTTTAATCTCTTATGTCCTCTGGGAGACTGCCGAGACAGTGTAGGGAATAGCTCTTTTAAGAAAATGAAAAGAAAAAAGAAAAAGAAAATCCAGGCAAAGCTGAGAGACTTTGAGAATATGACGCAGCTGTATGGATGGTGTGACTGGGGATTCCTGGCTTAGTATGTAAGAGTGAAAGGGAAAACAGGTTGATTGGATTTGCAAACAGACACCGTCCTGCTACCCGGAATCGGCCGGTTTCCGCGTCGTCCCGGGCGGACGCAGGAGTGGGGCCGCGAGGAGTGCGAAGTGTCGCGGTGCCCGCAC
Organism: Struthio camelus; assembly: GCF_040807025.1. Taxonomy (NCBI): domain Eukaryota; kingdom Metazoa; phylum Chordata; class Aves; order Struthioniformes; family Struthionidae; genus Struthio; species Struthio camelus. The sequence goes on from NC_090944.1 coordinate 126,709,439, forward strand.
AGTTCTCAAGGGAGTTCTAGATGCTCGAAGCAGCGGAGAATTCAGCTTGAAAGCGTATGAAAATAGCCTTACAAGTTCTTATGAGTGGATTCGAAGCAAAAATGAAACACGCATGAGGAATACATTTCAAAGGGGAGCTTCAATGAGTAGGAGAGGAAAAAACATAGAAGAGAACGGAAGGAATTTGAGAACTGTAGTAAATACAACCACCACCGTGTGATCAGAGGTGAAAAGACATAACGCTAAGCAACCAGTGATTACCGATGGGTTCCTGAAATTAATAGACCCTAACAGAGAAAGATAGGAGAAGGAAGGAATACAGAACGTGGCACAACAGCGTCAGAAAAAGTGCAAGTGAACCCAACTACCTAGCTAGAACACCAGGAAATTTCTAACGAATGATGATTTTAGTGATATGAGAAAAATAGCAAAACGTGCAACAAATGCAATTATATTCTGGAAAGACAGGCAAGAATACCGGGTAGAGCTTTAAAATGATTATTCTCATAAACCTGAAGACAGATACTGAAAGAGAAGGTCTGATAATTTACGGCATGGAGCCTGGGAAGTAAAAAGCATTAAAGAGCGCTGGAGCAGGGTGATACTGCAGTTGAAATGCTATAGCCACTTAGTATTTCAAAACATAGCGGTTGAAACTTTCTAACCAGTTGCAGGGTACTTTGAAGGACAGCTTCAAAATCGTTGCTGCTATATAAAAATTACTAAGCCCAAAGACTGTGATCAGCACTGAGCTCTAAATTTGATAAATCACACCCTTGAAATATTTTAAAATCTTGATGGAACATACACTTAGAAAAAAGATAAAGTCTGTCTGCAATCAGTTTACATTCAGGAGTCAGAATAAAGTAGGCAATCCTAAGCCTGGGATATTGTGCTTTACACAAACGGATTTCCCTCTCTGTGTTTCTTTGTTGACATTGAGGAGGCTTTAGAGAAATTCCAGCATGACACACTGATGCATATCCTCAGGTCACATAATGTTGATGCATCAGCTCTCCAGCAGTCAAAATCCTGCAGAGGCACCCGAGGGCAGCAGTATAAGCAAGTTGCGAAACACCAGAGTATGAAAAAAAATCAGGAGAGGTCTACGCCACGAGGCTGCTCTATGTTTATAGCTGTTCAGTATGCATGCAGGAGAGAGAAAAAACACCACAAGATAGCAAACGGGTCATCCAAGTTAACGTGAGTTAACGTTAACAGAAGACTGACCAATAGCCTTGTTTTTAATAGCTGATGAGAGTGGCGTTTCAGACTGTGCCTACTGCCTAGAACAATATGCCTTAGAAATGATCATCAACAGTAAATCCTAAAATAGGAGCAGCCAGGAATAGCTGTAAACACCTTTACTTTGGCAATACCTTTACCTTGGTGACACCTTTACCTTGATGGCCAAAGGATGGAATAGTCTTTTACCCTGTAGGACGGTTAGTCTTTTACCCTGGGGTGACTGAGAGTCTTTGCAGGTGGGATGAAGTAGTTTAAAAGGAGAATTTTCTTTAAAAAAGGTCGCTCAGGAACTCTGAAGGTTTTTGCCCCATAGGTAGTTAATTCACTCATCACCTGAGACTGCAGAAATGGCACGTATGGCCTGCCAACCTGTACCAGGGTGCAAGCTGAACACTTCAGAGAGCTGCTCGTAGGGACTGTCTGAGTTTCTGTGCTGTTGGAGAACGCTGAAAATCATGCGTATACCTCAGCCTGCAAATGAAGAGGCATGGAAAAGAAATGGATTCAGAATGAGAACGGCTACCTGAACTGCTAGGCAGACAAGTTATATTGTACTGTGGACATGCGGCTTAATAATCATCCAACCACTTAATTCCAGCAGATGTATTGTAAGATGAAATGGAAAGAAAGCGAGAAAAGATTGCCAGACAGAATGATGTACAAAAGTGGTCATTTTACAGCTCTCGTTATCGGGGATGGAAGGTTTGAAGAACAGTCTGCAATTAGAAGACACTATTTGAGGAAGATAAATAATACTATTACGTTTCTGAGTGAATGCTCCTTTTTTGCGTTGCAGAAATCTTCTTTGATCTTTGCTGTGACTGAAATAGATGCATTTGCCCTGTTCATAGTTTTTCAAGAAATGCAGCAGCTTGTAATCTGTTTCTTTTGTGCGTTCTGCTTGATGCACAGGACTGTCCACGTAAATCATTGCTTTAAAACCTGCTCTATCACCTGTGAACCTTTCAGAAATTCCTTAGCATTTCCAAAATCAGCCAGACATCCAAACTCGTTTATGGAGCCATAATTTCTGCCCTAAAGTTTCATGTCAGCTGCCAGATGCATGGGTGTTTTACCCACAGTGTTCTAAGTAGGCTGAGGATTAGTTGGGGGAAAGCAGACAAAACTTCCTCCCAAGGGCTGTTCTATAATATTAATCTTTAGTTTTATCTGGCATGGCTCCTCTGAGAGGAAGAGCATGCTGGTCTGGTCGGTTGGTTTTGTGGCATTATGGTGCTACGATCAGCTGCCGTTTTTTCCTTTTTTTTTTTTCTAGTAGCAGTCCACTGGAACGGGACCTTGTGTTTTCCCTTCTCGCAGGTGGTATAGTTTAATTTCCTCAGCCTTCAGCTAAGTCCTACGACACAGCTCTTCTATCCCCGCAAGGCCTGGATTTGGCATCCCTTCCGTCTGTCTGTCCGAGATGATGGGTGTAGGTGACACCCAGACAGACTTCTAAAGCTCCAGGGATTGTTCCTTATAAACAAAGAGGAAAGAGAGGGTGACAATAATAAAACGGCCCCCCAAGGGCCAGCTCACAGTGAAGCTGTGGCTTCTGCAGACCTCCTGGCAGGTGCTCTCCTCTGTCTGCTTTCCTTAGACAACTTCCCAACAGCTCGCCCTCCTTCCTCCACTGCAGTTGTACTTTTAAACACTGCATTTTGTTTGACCTGTTTTCCTCTATCCTCTTCCAGTTCTGCTCTCAAATACCCAAGGGTTGACCTATTTTAAAGCTCTCTGATCGCTTCCTGGTAGGTATCTGTGCAGGCCGCAATTAAACTAAATGAATGCTGTCAGCTCGTAAGCATCCCCATCAGCAGTCAATATACAACAGGCCTCGTTTATGATATCTGTCGCACATAGCAGAAAACACTGGCCTGGGTAGAAAAGGCTTCCTGCAATGGTCTTGCCACTAGCCAAGCAAAGTCATGATTTTTTAAATGGGAATCCAGCCTAGGCATTTGTCACTATTTCCTTCTGAATGCAGCCGATAACATTTGGATGTTGGCGCGCAGTTCCTGACTGCAGCTGCAGTCCAGGCAATAAGATGTCTTAATGGTATGGAACTGGTATACAAATAATTGCAAGCAGTTGGCTCCACGTTCACACCTAAAAGATCTTGGGCCTCAGAAATTAAGCCGACTATTCAGTGTCTAGTTCTCAAAGACATAAAGGGACCGTCACTGATTATAAAGTCAACCGTTCATGAGAAAAGGAGGAGGCAAACCTAGGACAGAGAGATGAAGAAAGCTAAAATGGTATCTGCTGTAGCTGCGACTGCAGTGCTCCAGCACTCCCATGTGAGTAATGAGCAGAGATATTTCCTTAAAGATAAATGCGGGTCCCGTTGCTAAAAGAGCTCCTAGCTCTGCGCTGTCGCACGCTCATAATCCAATTCTGTAGTTTAAGTAACTTTTAAACTTATTATTTACGGGAGGAAGATCACTTGGGATGTGTTTCATTGTGTATATGTATGGCGAAGTGCATTTGAAACTACAGCTTTTGGCATTAAGATCAGCATTTCAGAGGTTGTTGTGCTGCTAATGGCAGCTTTGTGGAGGATGACTGTGAATATCAGTCGGAAACGTCTGTGGGAATTCAGCTGGGTGGAACTGCAAAACCGACTCCGACTCGGTAATTTGTACCTCCTCCGGGAACAAGGGAGCTCTGTGCAGGATAAATGATTGCAAATCACCTTTTGTTTCCCTTTAAGAATTAGCTAATGGTAAGCTATTATTAAAATAGGCTTGGAACTAGTTTTATAATGTCTCATTTAGGCTCATACAGCTAGTGTCAGTGATAGCAATTTTCAGCAAGATGGCGTTTGTCAGAGCTACAAAAAAGAAGCAGATTTTCCTTAAAAACTTAATTATTCAATTTGTTTCACACTTTCTGCAAGGTGAAAAGTGCTTCTCGCTGTGAACACTGAACGGCTTACGGTGCTGTTGCAGCTGATACAAAATTAGGGCAAGTTTGTCTCGGGGCTAGCGGGAGCAGCTTGGGGTCGTGAGACCCGGGTTCTGTTCCAAGCTGCCACTGACTTGCTGAATGGTCTAGGAGAAGTTACTTAACTATTAGGTGTTTCTTCGGAAGAAAAAAATGTAGATGGCATCGTGAAGGTTAAGTAACTGGAGATTGAAAAGAACTTGGAAATTATTGGCCAAAACCACAGTATTTTGAATAATTCTTGCTGTAGGCTTTCAAGGAATAAAACCAATAACATTTGCTGGCAACTTCAGAGTTCAAAATAATCATCCTGTACTTTTGTTACTTTAAGTCATGTCTGCTATCAGGCTTAATAGTAATTACGTTACATACCAGTGGACACTTAGTTGTTTCCACTGTTGTTTTGATTCTGGTATTACTATTGTTGTTGGTCGGTTGTGGGAATAATCAGGAAAATTCCTCAAAGGATATCTTCACTTTCAAAACACAAATTCAGTGGACACAAGGTTTTTCTGACTTGTTCCAGTACAGCTGCAATGTGTACTCACTCAATTCACAAGGCTGGCAGCATTTGTCATAGAAGTGTATCATTAGTAAATTGATATTCATGATAAACGTAGAGTTACTCTCATAAAGTTTCCTGTTCTACTTACATTTCAGAAGAGTCTAATTAGAAATAAATTGTTGTTTAGCAGCTGTTCTAGACTGAGATGTTTTAACAGGGTTTATTTTAAAGCAAGTGAGTTTGCTACGTCCGTCATTTCACAAACCTCTTAATTTCTTCTTAACTGGGTGTGGACTGGTTGAGTCCAACAGTGTTTCTTCTGTCCTGCAAACAGTACTGGACAATTTAGTGGTAATTTTTGTGTTGTAATATTAGAACAGAACAGATTTTGCACAGTATTCATAAAGAAGCAGGAAAAGGCAAAAGCATAGTCTCTTTATTTTTTATGTTACCATAAAAAATGATTTTTAAAATCCTACATACACTTGTATGTGTTGGTAGGAAGGTACTGTATGGAAAAGGATCCTTCTTGAGGACCTTGAAGTCGGCCAGCAAAGCCTCAGGTGAGGACTAGGCCATCCTGAGGGGGAAGAGTCAAGCCTGCGGGGGAATTTGCTGCTGGGTTCTCCTGCAGTGAATGATGGGTTGAATTAAACATTGGTCGGAATGGAGCTGAACATCCATACGCAATATGCTGGAACTGAATTATGGATTATAGCCATTCTGACATAAAAATGCCATTCTGTGAAAAATAATTCTAGCTCTCAACTGTGCCCTCCCGTCCAGTGGCCAGAAAGAGCGTTAGCAGCTGGCCAGCTGGCCCCTTGACGACACGGAGGGCACGGATGAGAGGCACGGGAGGTGCAGTGTTCAGGCTGAAAAGTTGTGGAATGAGAGAGGAGAAATATTAATGTATGGATCCCTGAATGCCCTTTCCAGAGAAGTAAGAGTTTGTGCTTTGGAGCGCTAGAGAGCCTTTATTGAGTAACTTGTCCTCGTTTATCATGTGTGGGGAGCTGAGGACGTCCAGAGCACTGCAGCTGGGTACATCTCTCCCAGCTGTGTACACCACAGCCAGGTAGAGAAGCAGTATGAAGACTGAGGACTCCTGTGTGTTTCCATGGCAAGAAAAGTAATTCTGATTAGGCGGTGAATTTGGAAGAAAAGAGAAATTCCCTCGGGTTTTCTGTTGTCGTCTTCTCCACCTGGGGCGTGAAGGAGAGATGTGCTGTGGTGGCACCAAACAGTGACCTGACCTGGAGGGCTTTGCCTTTCTTGTGTGCAGGGAGACTGGGGCCGTAGCAAAGACTTGCAGCAGGCAGATTACAGGTGTCCAGTTTCCTGGTGTGAATCGGTGTGGTGATATGCACAAGGATGACGGATGAGGGTCAGGAAGGTTCTTGTTCTCCTCTGGTTTGTGCACAGACCAGATGACGTGTCCACTGTAGGCATGCCTGCGCTTTCTAAACCTCGGCGATTACTGTCTAGAGACAGACCCGAGTGTTTTCCCTGCACACTGTGAACTGCAATTTTCACCCGTGCCATTCTTATAAAATTGCATCTTAATCTTATTTCACCCTTTGCATAATAAAGAGCTATTCACACTGTGTTAAGAAGAAGCTTTATTTTTGATTAAGTGCAAATGTTGCTGATACTCTCCATCCCTGTGTCAAGCAGAAAACCACGTTGCTCTGGCTTTTTCTGCTAGCCCAGCTAACCTAGAAATGAGTGTCTTACATGAAAGGCAGACTCGTGGCTAGAGAAAAAACAAATTTTGCAAAAATTCAAAGGTGGAAACTAAGCTTCTTGCGTATTTCCTACCACTTATTTTTAAGTGCCCTATATTTCAAGACGTTTTTGCTTTTATTGTTTTTCTCATTTGCAAAAGCTGGGCAAAACCTGAATAGTTTACCTCATGCCTACTTTGACAAAGAGTAAACCCAGTAGCCAGAAGCCAAACGGATTGATTGGCTAAAATTGCATTTTTGAACACTGGACATATCTGCAAATCTGCTTTTATCCCTCTACCGCTGTCTTTTGAGAAGAGCCGTGACATCTTTATTCAGTGCCCTAAATGCTAATTGAGAATATGCTAATGCCAAAACTTTCCGTTCCTTCCTACCGTTTCCGTGTCAGCAGTGCAGAGTTACTGCAGCACCTGCCAGGCAGAGGTTAAGCAGCTGCTTGACCACGGCGGGGTAGGGGACATTGCAGGGTAAAGCCCGTTTCTTCCTCTCGTGCGTGGGCTGTCTGCCGGGGATAGACGCAGTTGTGGCTTGTTTTTATTCACTGATATTTTGGTACCACAAAGGAGTCTTTAAGCTTTCTGAAAGCTAAGGAACCCTCGTTTCTCCTCCACTTCCCCTGCCATTCAAAAACAAGGCAAAATGCTCTGCTGATTTAGTAATGTGTAAATGAATTACAGGCATGCATGGACATTGGTGTGATCAGGTTGCTGGCAAAGCCACAATAACTGTTTTGGCCAAGGCTGATGCAGCCCTGGGTTGTGGCTGCAGCTGCAGCTCCTGAAGCAAAGCTCGGGGCTTGGCACCTCAGGGCACTGCGTGGAAGGGTGGCCCTGGATGTAGCACGCTTTAAGGTGGGACATATCCTGTCATCTTTTGTTATAAAAATCTCCTGTTAGCCTGACATGGGCCCTCTACTCCAAGCTCTTCCTGCAAGCACTAGTCTTTCATTAAAATCAGTCAAAGTCAAAAGCCCATGGCTATCTATCTCACGTGAGAGGCCTTAGCTGCAACTGCTCGAATGAGCAGTAGGGGAAGGCCCTCAAATCAAATCAAGAATTCCTCCCTTCAGCTTCCTTGAGTAACAGTAGTCTTGAGCATCCTAGGAGGGATTTATTTGCCATATAAACACATTTGTTCTTTCTTTTTGATTAATGATTCAGCTTTTCAACTGAAAATGCTGAGCTATAAAGTTCCTGCAAATCCCCCACAGTAACAATAAATCCTTTACAGTCAGTGGCCAATTGCTCTAGAAAGGCTGATTCTGAGGTCCAGGGTCACATGCTGCAAAATCACTAGCAGGCATTATGTGACTTGTGTCCATCCCTCTGACAGGCTCCAAAGTTAAGGATACATGCATATGGTCCTTTAATGTTAGCTGTCAGAAGATACTATTGGATTACCCATGCTGGATGTGGTAATTAGCGTGTTAAAGTCTCAAAAGCTTTATGACGTGAAGATGACAGTGAAATCTGTTGGCATTAAAGAGGTAGTGTCATGTTTGAGAACAGCACCTAAATTTTTTTAAGCTGCAAGAAAACTCTGAAGTAGAATTCACTTGTCTCTATGTTTATTTATTGTTCATATCGCTGTTGGCTTTGACAGTGAAAATGTACTTGTCAGACACGCTTTTACTTTAATCAGTTTGTGGTTATTTCCATTCTGTGAGTTCGATGCGTTGGCCTGAGGTCCGTGGTCTGTAATTTCCAAATGCAGTAAGGGATAATCACTGGGGATGCTTGAGATTTAACTTCCTCGGAGAAACTGCAGTGGTCTCAGGTTTGCTAGCTGAGTTTTAGGCCATATTTGATCTGGCATATTCCTTTAATCTGTATAACTAGGGTCTTACACTGGTATCTAGCATTCTTGAGAAGCAGCAGAAACACAGATCTACACAGCTGCAGAGAACTGGAATAGCCACCTAATGCTAAGCAAATATCAGCAGTAGGGGATCTGACCCTGTAAGATGACTGCCCCTCGTCTAAAAACCTTCCATCTTTTGGGAGCCAAGAGTGCTCTGCAGCCCTCCAGACTTGCTTCCAATCATCTCGCTTTTCTGGGATCTGAACTAAGGCCACTTAACGGCTGTCCTTCCACTGACTTTAAAGGATATTGGGCCAGGATGATCGTGGAAATGAAGCGGGTTGCAAAAGGAACAGGGCATGCGACCAACTGTGCGGTGCTCAAAACAAGCTCATATTTGGCTGTTTGGGATGTAACCCATTTGATTTCATTAGGAAAAAAAGGCTCTGAACAGAGGGCTTTGTGATTGTTAATCACGGAGCTTGCAAAGGGACCTAGTAGCCAGTTTTCCCATGCAAATGGTGAGGATTCCTTAAACAGGATTAACATAAAATTCACAGGAGGTGGTGAGATACCCCAGGTGAGTGATACCCCTGATTCTGGCATAAGAGCAGAGCACTGTTTCAATTGAGCTCAACTCTCTCATTAACAAACCTGCTCCATTGCATCTGCTGTTCATTAGCAAGTGTTTAATAAAAGAGCTGTTGTCAGATAAAAGCATTTAAAACTTCTCCGTTTCATTAATACTTCTAACTTGTGCCTAGTGCCCTACAGAGCTTTAAAGCAATGCTTGCAAAAGCTTTCAGGCAGCACTAAACATGATCGTTTCCCTTTAAATATGGAGGGTGTCAGTAGAAGAGGTGGCACCCGTTTTTAGCATTAGGGACATATTCTACGCTAAGATTAATGCTCTTATTTTCAGGTTTTATAAAATGTGTCTCCCATTTGTAAATAGGCTGCCAGCTCCATATCTGGGTTGTACCCACAATGTATCTGATCTTTAATCTGATTGGAAATGTGTCATTCCTGAGCAGATCCACATTGCTGGGAGACCAACACTGAGGCTTTTCTATTCAGAAGATTGCTTTGGCCCTTAATGGCATTAATAAGTTAGGGGTTTTGTGTGGCAGGAGAGGCAGCAGGTGGCATCGCTGGAGATGAGAGGTGTGCTGCTCTGAGCGGCTGATCTCTGTGATAAGTTGTGCCGTATTTTGCTTGTTGCTAGAAAGGTAGCGTGCATCTGCCCGGCTCTTGCAGCCTGTCGTAGCTCGCCAAAATCAGCTGCAAAGAAGCTGAATTTAGATTGCTGTCTTCCTTTGTTCGCATGCTATAAATGTAGATAATAGCAATATAGCAGTTTTCCTGGTGATAGGCCAGAATTGTTGCTTTCACTGATTTTGTTTCTTTTTAAGAGAGGAATTATCTCTGATAGGGACAGAAGATATCTTTGCTGCTATTTCAGTGTCACGCCTTTGCCCTCTTCTTGAAAAGAATTGTTTTCAATCTTGAGTTGACTTCCCAGAAAAGCATTCCTCTTTCTCTTGCGTCTAGAGACTCTGGAAAGTATGCAGAGTATTGAGGATGTGAATTTTTCTGTGAATTACTTTCTGTGATTTCAAGTTATTATTAAGCCTTGCCAGTGAAAATGCAAACAAAAGCATGTCTCCAGGGGATGGGGAACAGTCATTGCTGCACATTGTAATCAGCCGCTCTTGAAGATTCATTTAATGTCTTGTTGGGTATTTTTTTATGAAATGCATTATTCATGTAACCAGATTCACAGAGAGAAGCAGCTGAATTGTAATTCCTGGGAAGGCTCTTCTTCAGAGAAATGGCATTTTCATTATTTAAATCAATGCAGTAGGTCCTTGCTGCATGCGGGAGGCATGAAGCAATGGGAAGAGTCTGTAGATGGGGCACCGATCCAGTTAGTTACTCAGAAGGGAAATAAAACCACCCACTTAGCTAACTTAAGCCCTTTTCAGGCCAGTATGTAGCCATTTTAGAAATGATTACGCTGGTTTTTTTTTTCCCCCTCTGTGCTGGGAATGAAAATAATTGACCAACAAATACTTATTTAGTAAAGAAGTCTCCTCTTTTATCAAAGTACTGCTTTCAACCAGTGTTACCCACTGCTGTTTCCTAGAGGTGGCTCCCTCAGTTCTCCGGTTCGTTCCCGCACCCGGCGGTGTGAGAGGGCACTGCTTTGTCTGCAGTTTCTTCCTCAGTGCCTACAACATGCTTCACGTGCTTATATTGTAATCGTGCCTTGTTTACACAGCATTACGCAAGCCCCTGCCCTTGGTTAGCGCAGGCTCGGCCGCGGCGCCTTGCGTCCCCAGTCCTCCCACGGAAACCACACGGGCAAAATAATGCCCTTGAGTAGCGCCTCAGCCCAACTTGAGAAGGTTTCAGCGAGGCAGCCTGCAACTGCTTGAGCAATAGTGGGTGTAGGGCATCTCTCAGAATCACAGAATGGTTGAGGTTGGAAGGGACCTCTGGAGATCAGCTAGTCCAACCTCCCTGCTCAAGCAGGGACCTCTAGAGCATATTGCCCAGGATCACATCCAGACGGGTTTTGAATATCTCCAGGGAAGGAGACTCCACTACCTCTCTGGGCAACCTGTTCCAGTGCTCTGTCACCCTCACAGTGAAGAAGTTTTTCCTCAGGTTCAGGTGGAACTTCCTGTGGTTCAGTTTCTGCCCGTTGCCTCTTGTCCTGTTGCTGGGCACCACGGAGAAGAGTCTGGCCCCATCCTCTTGACACTCCCCCTTCAGATACTTGTACACGTTGATGAGATCGCCTCTCAATCTTCTCTTCTCCAGGATGAACAGGCCCAGCTCTCGCAGCACAACTTAACAGCGAACTTACTTATTTTTAACCAGAAGCGTTTAGGAATGTAATAGCGGCGCGGGCGAGAGCCAGGAGCCGGCCGGCTGGGGCGCCCGGCCAGCCGCAGGGATGCCCTGTGCCCGGCCCCCGGCAGCAGCCGTCTCCCGCCCAGCGCCCGGGTATTTCAGCCCGCCGGGTGTTGTGGCACCCTGAGACCCTAACGCTGAAGCTCGTCAGCGGTCGCCGGCGTTAACTTTTTTTTTTCTCCTTTTCTGTTTCTGTGTCTGGCCAAGTGTGCCCCCTGCCTCCGATGGTGAGTCACGGAGATTACATTTGCCACCCGCGGCCGTGTGAGCGGTACAACCATGGCACCGTGGTCGAGTTTTACTGCGATCCTGGCTACACCCTCACCAACGACTACAAATACATCACCTGCCAGTACGGAGAGTGGTTCCCCTCCTACCAAGTGTACTGTGTCAAAACAGGTGAAGGGGCAGTCCTGCCGTTGCTTCTACTCCACTTATAATCCCCTTGTAATTACAATTCTTGAAGTAAATTTGTCGGTCAGTAATGACAAACGTTTCGTTTTAAGATGCCATTAAATATAGTATATCTTACTCCCGAGACTGAATGATCCTAAGCCATTTCAATAGTTAGCTCTTCAAATGCATTTGTAAATGTCTTCTGGATTTGGGTGTGTATGTAAATACAATAAACTCATGATTGCATGTATAAAAAAAGCGATGGCAAAAAAGTAAGGTCCAGCCCCTTGTGGCAGCTTGCGGGTAGGGTTGCTTTTAGTATCTGGGAATTGATTCATGTGTGCTTATACAACATATGTTACAAGATCTCGTGTCCTAACTGGCACTTCTGAATATTGTTGAAGTATTAATGCAAAATGACAACAGTAATAATCAAACACTACTCTTGTGTTGCCATTCTGTTACAGAACAAACCTGGCCAAATACACAGGAGACCCTCCTGACTACATGGAAAATAGTGGCATTTACTGCTACCAGTGTCTTATTAGTACTTCTGCTGGTTATTTTAGCCAGGATGTTCCAGACCAAATTTAAGACACATTTCCTTCCAAGGTTTGTACTGTTTTCCTTTCTGAAGGTTGAGGACCTTGATTGAGTTTTCACGTGCAATACTCCTTGCTGAGGAAACAGAAGGGCACATGAACCTTCTGCTTGTGTGCTGAACAGAAGTCTCCGAACTACTACCAGTATGGAAGGGCACCCCTGGAAACCCACAGCAGTCCTTTCTGCAAGGAAGATAAGGGGCAAAGTTGGGCAGATTCACTGTGGGACTAATTATAGCTCTAACACGGGGAATTGCTGCTTTTGCATGTAAAAATATCTGACAGTATTTTAAAATACTGATTTTTCAGGTGCTAAGGTAAGGGAATTCTTTTTTTTAACTGCTGTGGACTTAGTAATGTAAGTTTTAAGAAAGAATTTGTTTTTCTGTATGGACAAATTTATATCAAAATTCAGCACAACTGCCTGAGGATGTTTTCCCTTCATGAGTATTATTTTTGTCATGATTCATAGAGACCTCCTACATCTGACTTTATTTCCATAAAATACTGTACAATTATGATCATTTGTCATCGATTGTCATACCTACCTCCTCATGAGACAGGTAGGTAGGTATTATTATTTTACAACTGGAAAAACAAAGGCAGGCACGCTGGGCTTTAGGTAAAGCTACAGAGTGAGCTAGTACTGTATATGGGTTTAGACTTGTTCCTAGTTCGCAGTTTGTGCTCAGTTTGCTAGTCGCCTCAACTGTGTGTTTGCTCTTGCTTGTGTGTTTGCTCTTGCTCTTTCCTTTTCTCATATGTCTCCGTTTTGCCATGTGCAAAAAGGAGAAATGAAAAAGCTGTAAGTCTGCAAATATGTCCCTATGCCAACGCAGCAGAAAGGGCTTGGTGATCTTAATGTGTACATAAATGTGTGCATAAATGTGTACATAAATGTGTATGGATTATATAAATAAGTTTATATACATATAGGTATACGTACACATATACAGTATATGGGGAACATACATATACATGCATAACAAGGAAGATCTTTAGGATAATGGGTTGCGCCAGAGATAGCTTCATAGCCTGTACTGGTCTAGTTTATTGAAACCAGTTTATTTACTGGTTTTCTATCCTCCTCTTTTCAGGTGTCCTCATCTCCTGAAAATATATAGGACCAATTCCTTCCTGCTAGGACTCTGTTGTGATTTAATATGCTACTAAATAGATTCTTTAGGGTTTAACAGACCTTCCTAACATAATAGAAACGTTTTGTTTTTTAAAAAAACCTGTCTAGTATTGTTTAAGGAGGCATTCGTCCTTTGAAGGTAAGACTTAAGGAGGCCACAAATCTGACTGCCAAAGCCCTCTCATCCAGTAACAGTCAGCTCAGTGCCTGTTCACATGTGCTGTTAGCACTTTATCCCTTGTGCTCCAGTACACATCTTTCCAGGGTTTCACTCGCTTCTAACTGCTGAACTAGCTCCTTGATCTTACATCCATGTGCATGGATCGGCAAATGATGCTCCTTATCTCTTCCATGCACATGTTTTCCTTCCCTTCTCTAAACCATGCTTCACCTTACTGCTTTTATTTATCCACTCAAAACAAATTCCACCTGACTGTCAATTTGAACAGATTTTTGCAAACCCACGAAGCAAACCTTCCTGCAAATGTTGTTGCCCCAGTAGCTCCACTTTGCTTGTTTAGAAAGTGTTGCGTTGGCTTCGGTCCAGCGGCTGCCTCAAGGCGCTGCTGCCATGTCCCAGCTCTCTCTGATGATGGGTCTGTGTTTGACGCAGAGGCCACCAGGAGGGCTCCGCGAGTGACCCTGACTTTGTGGTGGTGGATGGTGTTCCTGTCATGCTGCCTTCCTACGACGAAGCTGTGAGCAGTGGCTTGAACGCTCTAGCACCTGGATACTCAGCCACAACAGACCAGGGGCACGTTTTGCAGGCAGAAGATCAGAATCCGCCAGCTTATCCCGGCCCCAGGATCACAGACCCGCTGCCCAGTCAATTTGAGACCTGTGGTAGTGTATCGGGCTCCTCTGAACTCCTCCAAAGTTTGTACTCACCCCCAGCATGCCAGGCGGGTGCGCTTCCAGCTGCAGGTAGATCGGACGTAGCCCACAGCACCGCCGGGGAGGCTGCATCCACAAGCCCGCGGGTTGATATCGCCGACGGTGAGTGCTGCGTAGCTGCATGAGTCCTGTTGATAAATAGGAGCCACTTGTCTGTCCTTTCAGAGCAGGGATAGACACAACTGACCCGCTCTAACTTTCTTTGTGTTTTTACAAAGTCCGTACCTTAATGTGACCATTTTAAAAAACTTACTAGTCGGTCATGTTACTCAGTGCTCATACTGCTTCATGTCTGTGATGTCCCCTTGCTAGCTGCGGTGCAAGGATTTGGCTCCCCATGGGTAGGGAGCTCCCTGCTGACTTTCACAGCAAAGAGGGGGATTTGCTCCTTCAAGCACAAAGAAAATCATGCTTTCATACTTGGCCAAAATTAGTAGCCTTCATTAACAAGCTCATCATGTCTGCACGTACAGCAGAGGAAGCTGTTCAGAGTCTAAGGCACGTCTGCATTTCGTTACCCGCTAAGCCTTGGACGTGGGAGTTGCAATACAAGGGGGACGAGCTCACAAGATCATATTTTCGAAGGGCGATTGTCATGTATTATCATTTACATTTAAATCAAACATGAGCATGTATTGATACCACTTCATTCAGTACTAACAGAGCCCTATGATGTGCTCCTCAGCACACTAAGGAAACAAGGTAGCTTTGCCTGGAAACATTTAAAAGGCTTTAGTCCTGCTGTCAAGGGTCATGGGGAGTCACTAGGCGCATGAATAGCTGCGTCATTTATCAGTAGCAGGGCTGGAGCCTAATGTCCTAAACTCAATGTGGGTGAAGCTCTGGATGGAGGAAGTCCTCCTGCATCATAGGGTTGGGGCTAATTTTTAATGGCATCGTGAGGTGAAGAACGCAGCTAGAAGGAGGAGGGAGAAATTGTCATGACGGTTAAAGTTTCTGGATACTCTGTGAATGCTGATTCGGTGACTAATGTAGTAGAAAGGATGTTTTATATTGAGGTTTTTGTGGGCTTAACTTGTTTGGGAAATACAGGTACTTTTAGTAGGTTAATTTCATGTAGGCCTTATAGCAAAAATGGGTCTAGAATGGGAAACAGCATGTATTATTTAGATTTTTGCAACGTCCTTTTATATACTTGCAGAACTGTTAATAATACTCTGCAAGTATAAAGGGAAGTTACAATCAGTAATCAATAGTTACTTTTTTTTTTTCTCTAGAAATTCCATTGATGGAAGAAGACCCTTAGCCTGCACAGAGAAATGTCACCATTGCTTCGCACCCTCGGGTGAAATGAATCATTTAGAGATAGAAAAGACTATCTGAGGATTTGGGGAGGGTATTTTCTTACCTATCAATCTTCCACATGGTGATGTCACCAGATTGTGTGCACATCTTAATCCACAGTGGGGAGAACAGCATCAGCACTTGGAACAGCAGTTTTATGAATGAATCCTGGGGATTTGATGAGAGCAGATGTAGAAGAACAACTGTGGCTTTTTAGAAATGAAATGTATATCTGCATCGCAGAAAGTCATATGGTTCTGTAGAAATACTACTGGATTTTGATACTAACTGCGTCACAAAAGCATGTCAAAGTATGTAAATTTGCTTATGAAGACTGCTTTAAATGATCTGTGGACCTCTAGTTTATGAAGAATCCTTATAAGTTTAAAAAAACCCCTTAGAATTGAAATGCAAAAAGAGGAAAAGATCCTCTTTGACTTTCCTATGTTAACCAGGAAGCTTTTGATTTAGTTGTTGGTGATTTTGTTTCAGACCATGTCTGCAGAAAATATAACAGAAATGATGGGATTCATATATACTTTGATGTATGATAGCAAATATATATATAAAAAATATATATATATATATATATTTAAAAACTCTTACAAAGAGAAAGAAAAAGAAAGACTCCAGGTCACATAATGATCTGGAGATTTTTTTTAAAGGTAAGGCAGAATTTATATCATATAAAATATTCAAGGTAAAGTATTGATATTTGTATTTATGCAAGACTTATGTGACTACATTGCATTTGATAAATCCTGCTATAATATGAAAGATCTATAAAGTGTTAAAATTCTGAAATATTTGCTTAAGAAATGTTGAACTGTCCTGTTTCAACATTTCTTAAGCTCTTACAAATATATATACTAGAGTAATCTACAGTCATAGCCCAGAGCACTGCCTTGTCCCTATCCTTTGTGGTAGTATTCTGAGCCATTATTGTAGGATACTTTTTAAAAAATAATAAAGTTCAGTTTCAGTTCTTTTGACTTATCAGACTGTGTCTAGTTGGCCTTTATTTCTTTTCCTCACTTCTTTGACTAGCTCCCACCTGGAAGCTCGGACGGCAGCAGAGCACCTGGTTAGTGGCATTCTCGGCTTTACGTTTGTTATCTAGAGTCAGACAGACAGAGCGGTTTTCTAAAGCGGAGGATACGAAACGGGTGCAGCAGTGTCTCAGCTTCTGTGGATGATACTGTTGGCTCTTCTCTCCTTTGCACGCCATGCTGGAGCACTGTGCTAAAGCCTCTATGAATGGTCCACCTTTTTGGTATTACACACTATTCATTATTTGTCAGGAAAATTCCTGGCTCTTTACTCAAAGCTAAGCAGATTTCCTATCCTATTTTTGGTATTGCACAAATACCAAAACATTTTTTAAACCATCCATGTTTTAAGGAAGAACTCACCATATGTTAACTGATAAAGATTGCCATTATGTGGGCTAATCCAAACAAATGAGAAAAAAGGAGACCAAGTTCTGATTTTATGCACAAAGTAAACAAATAATATTAATATCTCTATTGCTATACATAGAGGGTCACTACAAGTTGCTCTGTTATTTATCATTGTTAATTATTTATATTGTGGTAGTACCTAATGGCCCCATTCATGAGTCAAGATAGTAATATGATAGAAACTCTGCAAATACCCACAAAAGTGATTATTAACATCCTGTTAGCAACTATATATGACAACAAGAAGGAAATGGAGACAAAAAACAGATAGCACTGTATAACCAAGAGGCAATTATTAAAATAATTTCAATTATTCCACAGTAGTGTTGATGTGAATGTAGTGATTAGTACTGAAAGATAAGATGTATTCCATATTCTCCTCCATTCTGGCTTAAATATGATTTTCAAATTTTTCAGAAGAAATTATGTCAATTGCAATTGTACCTGCAGATTTATCTCAGAGTCAGATCAATTGGGTATTAGTACTTTCTTTGCCACCCTTTTCTTTTTAGGTCTCATGCCTTCCAGATGGGTTTGCACTATGATCTGAAGTTCAAGGTTGCCACCCCAGCAAGCAATATATGAGGGCTGTAATACTGACCTTGAAGGACCTCTCAAGCATATGGTCAGTTAAGTTGATTTTTTTTTTTCATAATATCATTGAAAAGTATTGAACTTATTACAGATGCCCTATAAAATATTATGAAATCTGTCTTTTCTGGTCTTTTAATAGCTTGCAAATTTTCATTCCTTATGAAATTTCTGGACTTTCATTTATTAATTTCTATTGTGAAAGCTTCTGATTAATATTTGGAGCTCTACAGATTTACACGGCTGTGTTCATTCTATTGCAGTCATTCATCTAAGGGAGTCAGACAGGGTAACTCAAAAAATGTAACTTTTATGGCTTATTAGACCATTTTTTATTTTTAAAAGTGCAGAACTGCAAGTACACTAGAAAACATTGATAAATTAATATTGCTTGTTAGTCTTTTGATAGCACCATCCTAAATATAACTTGCAAGGGTGAAAAATGGATCTTTACCAGAGTTTGTTTATGATATGTAAGACTTCCTGAGAGGGTATTTTGGGAGGATTTTCTTGTATGGTTGAGTTTGAGGTTTTTGCATGCTTCAATATTTTGGGGGAACAAGGGGACTGTTTCTGGGTTTTTTGTTGCATTGGGCTGGAATTCCTGAGAGAGCTCTGCCAGCAGCTGAAGTTATTCTCACAGAAAGCGAGGTCTGGCCCACACTGTTTTGCCTCGGAAGACCTTTCAGACGACTGTGCAAAGGCCTTGAGCATGTCCTTGCCCTCCTGGAGGTTTCGCTGCGGGTGCTCAGGGCCCTCCCAGCAACAGCACAGGATCTACACCTGACCCGTGGGCTGACTCCCCGGCCCAGCCTCAACCCATCCCTGTCCCCATGGAGGTGCCTGAGAACCCACATGCCTTTGGTGGAAGAAGAAAAGGGCATGTTGTGAGAACGCCAGGAAAAAAAAAAAAACAAGAAAGAACTGACTTGAGCGTGCTGGTACTTCTAAAAATGTGACCAATGTGCCAGCTTTCAACACTGAATTACAAACAAGGACTCAACCAGCAGCATGCTTGGGGGAGGTCCAAGGCCTCACAGCCCTTCTATAGAAAATGAATCACAATCTGAGCATGAGTCAACAGGACCTGGCTGCTGTGAAAATGTGAAATGTCAATACTAAGATGTTTACACAGGTCTATAACTTATAAAGTACATGAAGCAATCCTTCAGCTACACTCAGCACTAGTAAGGTGTCAGCTGGGGCAGTGTGTCAAAAGTTGAGCAAATTTTTCCTCTTCGGGGAAAATGTGGACTAGCTGGAGAGAAGCTAAGCAGAGAGCATCAAGAATTATGTGAAGTTTGGAAGAACCTGCCTCACAGATCACATAAGAGATTGTGTAGTGTTTAGGCTAAGCAATAGAAAACCTGAGGGGACACTTTTTTTTTTTTTTTAAGTGTAAAAAGCATATTCTGCAAAGAGGAAGGGAATCACCCATATAAATAGGACAAGAAAAATAGGCTTAATTTCAGCATGAGAGACTTAGGCTAAATATTAGGAAAAAACCTTCTAGCCATAGAGGAAGAGATGGTCTGAAGAAGCAGGAAGAGACGGTCTGAGGAAGCTTTCAAAATGTCTATTAAGAGAGGTTTTTTAAGAACAGTTTAAACAGGCAGATGCCAGGAAAGACAATGGGGCAAGATGGCCCAGCTCGTGAGAGCCTAACCTTGGTTGATGCCCCCATCATTTTTCCATATAAAAGCCACTTAACTTAATAAAGTCCAGGGGAAACAGGTAAGTTCCTCATGTTCTCCAGTAAGAACAGAGGGAGCTGTTTTGTTAATACAGCTGCTTCAAAATAAAGTCAAGGCATGGGAAGAAAAAGCAAGCTTCCTGTATTTGGGTGTCCATCAGCTCTTGTCCAGTAGCTTGCGTTTCAGTGGCCAGACTGGTTCTGCTTGCATAAAAGGCCTCAGTTCTCCATGCATGGAACATGGTTTTGGTTTGGGTGCAATTTCTGATTTTGTTGTGTTTGCCTTCTATTTCCCCTCTGCTTATCTTTCTACCCTCTTTCCTGCTTCTTTTTTCCTAATACGGTCGTGCCACAGTTTCATCTGGCCATCTCAGTCATGCTGGGATGTGAAACGAGTTGGTTAATTGCAGTGCAGTTCCTAGCACGCAACATCCCCTCCCTCATAAGGGATTGCTCGTATTTGGCTTGCTCATTTATGTTCTCAGCAGAGAGGACAAGAAAGGACACAGGACTCTTCACTCTGTTGAGAAATGGTCCATGGAAATTGCTAGAGAGGGACAGTGAGGGAAGCCTACATTACTACATGCGTGATTTATCTGTTTAGGTCCCAAACCTGTCAGCCCGCTATCTGTTGTTGATGCAGAATTCACAGGTGCATGTGAATGCCCCTGTACAAACACAGAAACACTAGCCAAGATTTTCAAGAAGTAGGTAACATTTCAGCGTGTTTCAACGTTAGATATTTTAAAGATATTGTCCTTTCTGAAACTGGTGAGCTCACAGCTTCCCAAAATGGGCAGTGATACAGTCCAGTTAGGGAACATAGGGTGCACAGCAGGTCATTCCATCTGTCTCCTTCCTTGTGCTCCAGTATGAATTTCTTATCCTCAACGGAACCGCTAGAACTAAACAGTTGCCAGTTCCTGAGCTATCAGATTCATGTCTTTTTTCTCCATACGTAATTAGGCTAGATTTATTTTTAACGTTCCCTATTACCATCAGCTTCTGACTTCCATCCATCTACTGCTGAGTACTTGCTGCTCTTGCTAAAGCAAGTGTCTTTCAGCGGCCATCTCAGCCCCCTGAAACTGTACCACTCTCTGGGAGATTGTACTTGCCACCATTGTTCCTTCTGTGAATTCCACGGCAGCACATGCTGTTTGTCTTGTGCAGTGCTCCAGGGCTAATGACTTAGCGACCAGTTGTTATTTCTTTCATAACCCATACCATTGCTGCCTGTTACTGCTAACTCAGAGAAAATTACTTCCTAAAAAGTGTAACAGAACAATTTAGCTTAGATTAACCTGTTCATTGATGAAGAGTATAAATATCTATAGTCTATCACTGAAATAAACATTACCAAAGTTTGATACCATTGGCTCTTACTCAGGTGCTGCAGCAAAACTGGGGATTAGCCCAACTGACAAAGTCAGCTGTTTACTCGTACTCCCACTGCCTAATTTTCTGTTGCTTTTTGTGCAACCACTTGTGCCACAGAGACTTACTAGGTTCCCTTATATAGGTTTACATGGCTGTAGGGTGCAGCCTGGATACAGCTGTTAGAGTGCTGAAGCCCAACATTAGAAAGGACGTCATGGAGGCCAGCATTTCAGTTAGGCTCATGGTGCTGGGCTGCTCTGTCACAAATACATCATATTAGAGATGCCTACATATCTACAGACAGGCTTAGATGAGAACGTTCTTTCTGTAACATGGAAAACGTGGGAGGAGAATTGCCAAGTGGAAAAGATCTAAAGATGTAACAGCATCTTTAAGAATGCCTCTCCAGTCAGTTTACTCTGTTCTGCCAGGCTGCTATCCCCAGAAATTTTGACTCGAGGAGCTGCTGCAGACACGAGGCTCTGGGTATATCACTAGTCCCAGCTTCTAGTGAAGTGGATGGGATGGGGGACTGCTGCGGTCCTTCTGGCAGCGAGCTCTTTCTAAACGCGCAGTCAGGATCCTGCTGATTCCTCATCTGCTGAGTTCCAGCAGCAGAAGAAAGGCAATGTGCTCCCATCAGGGAGCAAAACTGGACTCTAGGAACACAGTTTTACTCTGAATTACACTGTTTGCAGTGATTTGAGGCTGAATGGTTGCATTGTAGTACTCTGCATTTATTTGAGTCTTCACAGCGTAGTGCTGCGCAGCCAGTCATTGATGGCCTTCAGCTGCTTTAGGTACTGACAGCTGCTCAGTATGAAGAGCCAGTTTTATTACACTGTGCAGCACCCTGGAGCCTCCAGGTGCTTTCAATGAAAGCACGACATTTACCCTCTTAGACACTTTTTAAATCCAGCCAGGTGCTGTCCTCTTCATCTTTGGATATGTAAGTACCTTTGTACTGAATTATTAGTGAGCAAGTGATGAATTGTTCTCTGACCTTCAGTTTCTTCATTTAGACTGTGTCACCAAACCATATATTATGTCACTAGGAGACAGCAGATGTAAATCAAATATCTGCCTGGTCTAGAATATCTAACAAGGGAGGAAATTACTTCCATCCATTAACATAGACAGATTTTTCTGAGTGGATTTTCTGCCTTCCAAATCTGGTTTTAAAATGAGATTTCATACTCACAGGTCTGCATGGCGGTTTCCAGTGCATAGGGCATTGGCTCTGTTTGCAGGACTGGCAAGAACCAGCCTGCCACTGTCTCAAGTTCCAAACGCTTTTCCCAAAATATATTTTAAAATCTATAAAAAACTAAATTAAAAAAAATAAAATCTAAAAAAAGAGACAAATTGACATTTTAGATTTATTAGGAAGGAAAGGTCACAGGTGTCCATTCCTTTCTCAAGAAATTAAACGGTAAGTTTAGAAAGCAGAGTCTCAGCCCAAAAGAAGACTGAAAGTGCCTTTGCTGGAAAGAAACAGTCTCTGCCTCTGCAATTACATATTTAAGCTCTGTGCAAAAGATTTGTATACAGAAGTAGAAAGTCATACTCCCCAGGCCACTGGTCAGAGAGAGTTATGTGCAGTAATCACAACTGCAACACAAATAAAACACTTTCAAGACCTCTGACATTTGATTCATATTTTTCTCTTTTATAGAGTGAAAAGAGTGTTTTGGACCTTAAAAGGAAAAAAAGCTAAGGCTGTGATTAGCGGGGCCACAGAGAAGGAAATTAAGAACAAGTCTATAGAGAGCAGTAAGTATATGCTCAAAACTTACAGGAACCCTGATGCCAAGCACATTGTGGGATTTAAAATCCCAGGCTTAGGTGGTTATACATGCATAGACGCCAAACACAACTCTTCCTATATAGTGCTAAGAAGAAGATAGGAAATGCGGTAAAATTCCAACGCACAAATTTGTGATAATTGGGAAACGTTCTGCTTGAGGAACTGCTTCACCCCTTAGCATGGCCATGTAGAATTGATTCTGCTGTCTTAAAAAAAAAACAGCTGCTCATTGCTGTAAGTTATTTGTGGATTTACACCGTTGTGTATCTACAGCATAGGTAAGTAACGCTAGTGCAAAACAGTCACAAATTTTGGGCCCAAATTTTGTGCTGTTATAGCTGATCTGTACCAGGGCTTGACCCACACAGCTACATCATGGCAACAACCCCAGCACAGGAAAGTTGTAATGGTCTTTTCCAGTTAAAAATGAATGCATGAGGTCAGAGGTAATACTACGAGCATGACTGGGCTTGCTCTGCTCCACCGTCTTATCATCCTCCCATCGGTCTGCCACCTCTCCTGTCGCAGCTTTGCTTGTCGCAGTAGCCTCTTACAGGGGACTGCACGACAGCAGTGTCATTGTGCTAGCCAGGAAAAGCCACAGCACTGCAAAGGTGCCTGTACGCACAATTCTCTCAAATGTTCGCAGTAAATAAAAAAGTCAGGTATCTGTGGGGTTACTTAGAATGGCCAGCTTGCTGTTTTCAGCCAAACATGATTTCTGAGGTGATGGTGGCTTCACAGGGAGTGAGCCATAAAAGCTTAGCCTCTACAGTATCTTTTATTTCCTTAGGCAGCACTTTCGAAGGTAAGAACAGGTGTAGATAGAAGCAGTGTTTTAGGTCTTTTGCTGATAGCACAAAATGAGCAGAAGCTACTGTCAAATCAAAACAGGTAGGACAAAACATGCAAAAAACATACAAAACCGAGAAATGTCAGAAAGACTGGACTGTCATGTGTGCACGAAAGCAAAATGAGGCTTATGAAGTATCCCCCTGCTCTGAGCACTTTCTCTAGTCACTCCTGGCCGGCAACCTGCTGTCGGAGTAAAAGCAGCAGCACAAGCAGCAGTGGTCAGGCATGGCTGAAACGGGTGCTGAGTGAGGGGGAACGAGGCAAAACTGAACTGCCGTATTTTTCTTTTCCGACAGGTGAGGCCCTGGCTGATGTGGTTATCTGATGCAGCAGCAGGGCGCGAGTGGCAGGTCGCATCACTTGGAGAGGGCTGCAGGAGAGCTGATTCCACTCAGCGCACAGCCGTCATCTGCACCACAGCTTGGGGACAGCTGCAGAGGGGCTGCCACCCGGCCAGGAGCTGCGCCTAGCAGGGGTGGCCACCCCATAGGAGCGAGCCCTGCGCCCCGCTCCTGACCGAGTATGAGAGAAGTGGCGGAACAAGCCGTCAGTTGCAAAAATCTTGTTTGCGGGGTGTGTGAGATGTAACAGGTGAAGCGACATGCTGGAAAGACATATGCAGACGTATTGCAAATGTTATGTGTGTTGGGTTTTTTTCTTGAGCATCCAAGAATATGTCTCTTAAATCTGGGAGAAGACTCTTTCCTCTTGATAGAAATGTCATCAAGACTTCAGATTCCTATTCTCATGTCAGCAGGCACCTTTCTGTGTAAAACAAATGTTAAGGACCTTTCCACTAGAAAGGTCCTTTTATTATGGGCTTTACTAATAAACCACTTTGGAGATCTTTAGATGAAAAATGATCCTGGAAATGCAAAAGATGACTTGCTGTGCTTTTTTATGTTCTTCTCAGTCTTCATTTTTTATTTTTGCATGGCACAAGACGACACGTTGCAATTCAGCTGTCATTTTCACATTTGGAGAGGTGGTCAGAACGACGCGATCAAGCCATCGCAGTTGTTGTAAAATGACAGATGTCTTGAGTACAACATGAGTCATAAGGTTGTCTTAGAGGTGCTGACTTTTAAATCCTGGCTGCACACAGAAACTTGGCACATTTTCAGCGTGGGCATTTTTTAATTTCGCAGGACATTTCTTTTGGTGTTACCAGTGGATTTTGTTTTACCTTCATCTTCCCTTTTTGTTGACACGGCAGGAATTATTTATTGGTGCGCCCTCTTGAACAGCTCTCTTACCGAGACTGCAGGGATTGTGTGAGTCCTGGGGGGTACTGTAGGCAGAGACCAGAGCTTATGTACGCATGTACATATGTGCATTCACATACAAATGTTGGACGTACCAACATAATGAAAATTGTCACAGGCAGATTTACTACAGTCCCAAAGTTTGTAAGGCACTTAGATCAGTTTAAAAACAGCTTTCACATCAGTTCAGCTTTTCTTTGCAGAATCTGGGGCACAGCTACTTGACTGGCGTGTGCTGCTCAGACAAAGGTCTCCTTCCACTCTGAGCAGCCTCAGGAGGAGGTTGCTGCTGTGTCTACCTTGCCTGGCAGCAGTGCCCCAAAATTGGGACTTGGCCCAAATGGCTGTGGAGGCTGGACAATCTGGGGCTGTATAATATAAGCTAGATCCTGCAGTTTTAACTGCAGGAGTACACTGTACACAGACCTTTGAGAAAACTGAAGTGGGAGAATCAGTTCGTCAGGCACTATCCTTTTGCATATTTTTGCTTGGCAGAGGCCAAAGCACGGTAAGCACAGCTTGGAGCTGTTCTGCCAAGAGCTGACCAGGTTAATTCCAACAGATGAAACTTTGCTCTGCTACTCTCTTTCCATTTTTCAACCTGTGTTACAATAAAAACAAAAGAATTTTCAAGGTAAAATGTAACATTTTGAATTAGGTTAACATCAAGATTGATAGAGCACTTTCCTTAATTGATCAAATTTTGATCAGTTAGACTTTTCTCTTCTTTGCTGATATTAACAGTCATATTTGTAATCAAACTCGGTGGTAGCCAAGGCTATAAAGTCATATATATGCAAAAACCTGCCTCTCCACAGTCACCAATCTCACTAAGAATGAAGCTCACAGAAGCACATTCAGATCAAAATCCATGCTCCCTAAAACTGGAAAAAATTCACTTACGTACAGAGACTCATTTTGGTTCCCTCCATACATATATATCTTTGTGCATGTAGAAATTTATCTTTTCTTATCCCATCCATTTTGTGGACAAAATATTGAATTCACTGCTTTGAGAAAAGCTTTCTAAAACACTTTAATAATTATCCAAAGGCTCAACACAGTACACACTGTGGCAATCTTTTAAAAGCTGTAGGTTTACTAAAAGATCACAGATTTGCCTATATTTGTTGTGAAAACCAGGTGGGAAAAAAATGAAATCATTCTTGGTATTCAATACGATAATTCTAACTGAGACTCATAAGGTAAAGAAATTTAATGTCATTACATATGCAAGATATGAAAATGTGTCTCCAGAAATAATGACTTTATTACAGTGTTGATCTTGTGTGGGTGGAAGCCTGCTTCAGAAGAAGCCTGTGGGAAACGATCATGTATTTCACCTGACTATTGTACATTATAGGAGAACCCAGCGGTACAATAAGAAATACATTTGGTAAGTGTCTTCCATATAAGAAATCAGTAATTTAATGCATTAATCACTAAAGTGCAATTATAGACCTTAATTTAGAAGGCATTAGACGTTCACCATAGATAACCTTCTGTGGCTATTAGAATTTCATAGTCTGAGTTCATTATGACTGGCAAACGTCATTTGCACAACCAGCACACAAAAGGGCCCGTTCTTTGCCTAGAAGCATATTTCTTCAGTATTAAACCAGCTCCATTAAATATACGAGAGAACACCTGTTCGGATTTTATTTCAATGAGGATTATATCATAGTTTCATTTATAAGTGGCTTATAAAGACTGTACGTTATTAGTGCATTTTATAAGCCTGTTGAAAACTGAGTGGTATATACTGGAAATGTTACAAGTACATCAGTAGAAGACATCATAGCTGGTAATAAACCACAGCAATAAACAGCCTATTAACCTGTTGAAGTCCTTATCAAAATATTTATGAAAGAAATGACTATTTGTTACTAAACCTGTTAAACCTTTTATAAATAAACATTCACGTAAGATATTTTATTGACATTAGTAATAACTTTAAAAAATAGGTATCTCAGTGCTTAAGTTCAAGAAGCTCCATCAATCTAGGACATACAGTAAAATTCCCTAAGTTATTGCTCAGAATTTTTTGGTGTTTTCATGTGTACGGTGGGAAGAACATCTTTTCTTTTGCCCTCTTTCCTAATCCCTTGCAGTGCCGATGGAAACCCAGTAACACAGTTTAGTACTGCCTGGCTTGAGCTCAGAAACCCTGCAGGCAGTTGCGCTCGCATGTAAACCTGCCTGCTAGGTGTCTGGCTCCCCATCTGCACGTGCATACGGCAGCAGAGGAGCTGGAAGCACGTCTGCACTTACACAGACCCAGTGGCAGAGAGACAACCTTTGTTTTAGTTTCCACCATATTTCTTACAAGTGACAGAGCAACATCAGATAGTTGTATAAATGTTCCTTTTGTCATCGCAACATTAAATGCTCACATGGCTCATCTGCATCATTTGGAATTAAATCTTCCCCTGTGCAGGAAGGTGTTTAAAAACGTCAATACAGTGCTACAGAAAGATACTGGAGGTGGGGTGGGGGTGGAACACTTCAGCTGCTGCATTAACAGTCAAATTAGCTGCTCCTTTTTTCTCAGAGTCACACAAGAAAGGTAGCTGGATATATTGGCACCTTTATAGAGTGCTGTGATTTATGCATTTTCAAGGTTTTAATAATTGAATCAAACAGATTCAATCCAGAAGGAAGGTTTCAGTTGTAGTAATAGTTTGTGGGCAGCCAAAGTCAGTGCATCAAACTACAAAAGTTCCAGGTTTGCTTTTCAATCATAACTTGGCAAATGCTTTTACAAAAATCATTCCTATAAATTTGTGACCGTCTGTTAGCAGGAATTGACTGTACAGCAACAGACAGTGAATACCTTGCCACTGTGAGACAGCCTTCTATGCTGAAATGTATGAAATAGATTAAATAAAAGAAATATATTAAATAAAAGAATGTTGGAAGGCTAACGCCCTGAAAGATAAGTCCTGCCTACCTGCTATTTCAGACACTTTTAGGGTTTTTATTCCCAATCTGAAATGCACTCAGCTGGCACCTAAACCGTCACTGAGTTCTAGGCCTTGCTTCAATAACTTTAATATAAAGTATCTCAGCCTCTAATGTCCTGATATAGATGATCAGTTAGATACCTAAGATGACAAAATACACAAAAAAAAACTAGGTGTTTCCCACTGTCTCAGCAAGCTACCTTAAGGGAATGGTAAGTGAAGTATCCACATCAGACGCGCTGTGAGACGAGTAAACTGGGGGCAAATCCTATTGATGGCTTTTACTGCTACTTTTACTTTGCAGGTGCAAAGAGGTGCTGTGGTGGCAGGCTAAGTAGAAGCAAAAACCGTATTGCAGGCTTACTGTCTTTACATCCTCATTGCAGCTGAGTTCAATACTGAAAATAATCAGAAGTTCCAGACATCTAGATCCATCTGTTCAATTATAAGTAACAAAGAGAGGCACAGAAGGACTGAACAAAAGATGTATCATATATTTGAGCATGAGTATCGCCACCATTTCCTCGCACTGCAAATTTGCACAAAAGAAAGGATGCTTCCAGATACTTTTTTAATATCCCATACGGCTTGACAGAAGTTTATGGGACTTTTCTAAACTAGTTTATGTGGCTTTGTCCGATTCCCTGTGTTTAATTTAAACAGTGTTGCAAATTTAACAAACTTATTTATCTCTAGATACACAGTTCCTGTTTTTGGAGGCCACAGAAGTATTGCTTCAGCCTCTGAGCGTGTTGCAATCTCTCAGCTGATTAAGTAAGCAGTAAGTATTAGTAAGCAGTATGTATTGCAGGCAACCAAAGAGCTGCATTAATACCTGACTAGATCTACAAACGTGCAATTACATAAATAGTATGTGCGTTCTAAGTACCTTATATAGATGTGACGTAAATATCAGTAGTTAAAGCACGCAACTCAGATTAGCATGAGGACAGGCATTTTAGTGTCATCGCTGGCCAAATGAATTTCATATAAAGCAGAACAGCTTTGACTGGAAAGAGGAAGAATTTCCTAGATAGATGTCCTTATGGGCTGGCAGCTACAGGGACGGACATCAGGGACAGAGGTAGAGTTCAGATCCTATCCTCCTTTGTCTTACGCAAGAGACAGGCTCCTGAAGGAGGGAGTTGACCACTGAGCGGATGGACAGGAGCGCTGCAGCTTGCCAGGAGATGGGAGCAAGAGTCCTCCTGGGCACTTAACTCCAGAAGAGGCTTTAGAGTTGTGGAGTTCAGCCTAGTTCTATTTAACAGGTGAATCTTGACATGAGCCTCAGCTCTGCATTTTCAGCTGTCCAGATTATGCTCTGCTTAACATATTGCAGATCCTATGCATTAGGCACTTATTTCTACCATGCAATATAACTAA
The DNA here is from genome assembly GCF_040807025.1 of Struthio camelus. Classification (NCBI taxonomy): domain Eukaryota; kingdom Metazoa; phylum Chordata; class Aves; order Struthioniformes; family Struthionidae; genus Struthio; species Struthio camelus. The sequence continues at coordinate 126,738,340 of NC_090944.1, forward strand.
ATCCCCAGCCCCCAGATGCAGATAGGTATAGCCAGCAGGGTGCTGAAGAGGTAGGCTCTGCAGTGCTCACTTCACAGCCTGTCCAAGGCAAAAGCCCAGAAGTGGCCACTGCTTCAAACAGCATTCAGATGATATTTAAATGCAAAAATGAATGCTAAGTTATCATAGCTTTTAGAGTAAAAAATACCTCCTCCTCTTTTTTTTTTTTTAAATTCTCCTTTCATTCCTGGATTCCTCTTCAAGAGAATTACTATAATGGCCAAATAAATCACTTCAGCTACAGAACTATCATTCAACCTTAAGTTCTTTAGTAGGCCTAAGTCCTTAGTATAGAGTAACGTAGAAAATAGAATACAGTGACCATTAGAAACAGGATAAGAATGTGAGCAGAGGATTAGCAGCTTAGGGTTAGCTTTAGCTAGATTAAATAGACATTAGAAGGTCAGCAATAGTCAAGATAAGAGACGAGATAAACTGGGTCTTTCCACTGGCAAAAGAGCAGAAGAAACCGCTTAAGCACCCCATAGCCAGCAAACACAATTTTTATGTCGCTTAGACGGAGTGTGTCTGCCTAACCTGGTGTGACCGTTTCACACAAATTAAAGCGCTCATACTGAGCAAGGCAGTAAAAGAAGACGGATCGGGCACCCTGGTGGCACCCCTCAGCCGGCTTTCCACTCGCCACTGCCCAACGCCTTGCTCGGCATCTAGCGGCGGATCCGGGAAAGGCAGGTCGAATCGCTGCCCCGTCAGGGGATTTCCCCGAGAACAGCGCGGTCTTCCTCGCTGACTTTCCCTGCCTACCTACCTTCTGTCTTTTACGTTTCTGTTGATTTCCAGTCCGTAGGCACGCAGCCACGGCTTAGTGGCTTACCCGCGCGGGTAAGCGGCTGCCAGGCGCTTCAGGTTTTCCGCGGCCGGGAAAGCCAGCGCCTCTGAGGCGCGGCCCTCGCAATCGCCATTTCCCAACTCCCACCCGCGGGTCAGCACCGCGCCTGACGCCGCTCACACCACCATTTACTGCCAGCCCTCGGGTAAGAGCCACGTTTTGCAATCGCGTCTTAGCGTGCGGCGGCGAACAGGAAAACCTCCGGCGCTGTCAGGCCAAAGGTGACAGCGCACCCCTCGCTGCTGCCTGCGCCCACGGCAGCCCAGGGAGCCAGCCGCTCGTCAGCTTTGAGTCCCTTTCCCAGTTTTGGGGGCCCTTTCCCCATCAGTAAGGAGGGCAGCGGAGGCCCGTGACGAGAGAGCGCGACGTTTCTGCGCGGTTGTGGGGACGCGACGCGAACCCCGCTTGGCGGCGGCTCCCCCTGCCCGCGGCCGTTGGGGCCGGCGCGCGGCCGACCGTTAACGGCCGCGCCTTAACGGCCGCGCCGCTCCGCCTCGGGGCGGGGCCGCCTCAGCCGTGCGCGCCGCGGCCCGGAGAAGCGGTGACTTGACCGCCCCTGATCGGACCGGACCGGACCGGGGCGGCGGAGGTGAGCGCGGGGCGGCGGGGGCTGGCGTGGGGCGGCCCCGGCATCGCCCGCTGCGCCACAGCGGCCGGCGGCGGAGGGTAGGGCGAGAGGGGGTGCGGGAGGCCTGGGCGTGCTGGTGCCTTCCCTTAGGGCGCACCTGTAGGGACAGGTGACGCGTATCCGTCTGGATCCCTGTCTTTCGTGTTGAGGGCAGCGAGCCGGTCTGCCGGCTGGCCTCGGAAGGAGATATCTAAGCCTCGCTTTTCAAGACGCGATGGGGAACTTCATTCCCCGGTGATGCCAGGAGGAGGACAACGGGTGCTTGTCCACAGACCCTCCTTTCCCCTTCTTGCTGTGCCCGGCGGTCCCGTAGCGCTGCCCAGGCACTGGTGGGAATCCCCCTCCCTGGAGGCCCCTAGGCAGGTTGGACGAGCCCCGCAGATGTGCTTGATCCTACCTGCTGCCAAGGAGCTGGCCTTATTGAGGCCCTTTGCAGGTGTGTATGTATCACACCTTCCCTCACTGCCCTCAGCCTTCCTTCTTCAAGCCAGTAAGAAATAAGATGTGGTATCCACCCGCAGGGAGATTTTTGGCACCTGGGTTGCATTTGACATTTTTCAAAGCAGTGCACTCTCTAGCATTGCTTTTTCTCCAAGGCAGACATGGATTGTTACACCCTCGTTAAAGGAAAAATACATACCCAAGGTATAAAGTTCCTAAAAGGCACTTAAGGACACTCTGATAAAGAAAGACTTGATGAGGCACAATCTCACCTGTCTTAACCTTGGAAGAGTCCTGCTTCCTGGATGTCAGAGGGTGTGTCCCCCTCCTCCCCCCCTTTTAAACACTGAAGTTTTCCTGTCTGAAACATTTTGCTTTTGCAGATGCTCAGCAATGCCTCAGTCTGACAGAGCTGAGAAGTCAGCATCTGATTTGCCTAGGTGGCTTGGATGTTTTGATGTATGCATACTTCTAGCTCAGACTCCGCCCAAAATGCAGCAGCGGCTGCTACTGTCCTTTAAAACAGTGGCAAATTGCTGTTTAACACCTTTAATCCAGTGGCTCATTGCTAAGAACATTCACCTAGGTCATGGGAGAGTTTTTTTCAACTCCTTCCTCTGCCTGAAGGCAGATCCAACATATGTCCTCCTCTTTTTGGCACTCTTCACCCTTTCTGTTGGAGCTATGTCAGAACTTCTAGAAATTCAATGCAATAAGAAAGGCCTGGGGGCTCTTCTCTAAGGACGGTTGCTGGGTTGAACGTGTCCCTGGACAGAATACCAAAGCCATGCTCAGAGTAGATCTCCTTCCTCACCTCCCTTGGCCCCCATGCTGAGCACTCTGCCTTAAGCTGGAACACATGCCTTTGACTCAGTGAATCTTCAGTGTCATTCACTGAAGTGGAAGAGCTCTTATCAGGAGTGGAGCAGAGTGCCCCCAGTCCAAAATAACCAGTGCCTTTTGTGGCTAATGGGTGTTGGAGATAAAAGGGTTTGGATTGCGTAGCACAGAAGACAGAACTGAGTATAGCTGTTTCGTACAATACATTAATGTGCTGATCGAAGACATTATTAGCTTTCTCTCAGGAAAATACTGTTCTTCTCCTTTTTTTCAACAATAAGACGAAGAGATCAACCAGATCATGGTTATTATCTTAGTGGCAGAATTTGAGGTATACTCTACACTGAGTTTTCTCTTTTGGCTGTCCCTGCATGTCAGGCTATGGATGTCCCTGCATGTCTTTTATGGATTCAGATATCAGGTACCTCCCTTTCCACATGCCTTGTGTAGTGACTGTAATTCAGGCTCCTGGCTTCCACTCTGAATGCCTGTCATGTGTAGGCTGGCCTGTGTGACGGCTATTCTTCTCAGCTGGGTTGGGAACATCTTGTACAAGGACATTCAGTGGATAAGCACTGGAGTTGGGATGCATTTGCAGGGCTGTCTGAACCCTAGACCTAAGATACTGTGAGCCAACAGAACAGCTACCTCACACAGTGACCATTTCAGTGAAGCTAGCTACTTTTCTACCTTGTTTGCTAGTTATGGCTCTTTTGCACAACAGATTCAATACTACAAAGTTGTCAGCAGTATTTGTGAATACTGCGATTTTCACGTGTGTGCACCTCCACTGGCAAGTTAGAGCGAACGGAGCAGGTTTCTGTCATCACTCAAATGCTGGGCAAATCAGCTGTCTGTCTCTTCCGTAATAACATCATGCTTCTTTTGTCACTGGGGATTTGTGGCTTACTATCTTGTGAGTGCTTTTTAAAAACATACATGAAACTCCTTACGTCACATTTTCTTGTTACTTGCAAAAGCAAGTATCTCTGCTGTCAATTGACCCTTCTGGTTCTACATATTTAGGCAGCTCGCTCCATACTCTTTTAGTAGTTCCTTAATAACGTGCCCATACTGGGTCCCAGGAGTGAAAGTGTGACAACCATGCCGTTTCCCTCCTGCTAGTCATTTAGTCATTTTTGCTGACTTCTGCTAACAGCACTATTGCACTGGCATGACAGTACCGATTAGCTTTATAAAAGATCAGCTTTATAAAAAGATTAGCTTTTCAGCTGTGCAGGAACTCCACTAGCGACTCCAAGAGTTATAGTTCTTTCCCACTTGCTCACTCTTGCTTCTTCAAGAATACCTCCTGAATTTGTGAAAGCTGACCTCCCGTGAGTTAAGAACGGCAACCTCCAACTAGGCTGTAGTTTTAAGAGGTTTTCCCTATTATCTCTTTGTTCTTTTCCAGACCAGATTTTTAATTCTGGCTGCTTCTAGTTATCCTTGTGAGCAGAAAGAAGGACCTTTTGTTCCTGGGCTAAATGCCGCTTTGAAAAAAAAAAAAAAAACAGTCCAAAACAATAGCTACTTTTCTGAGTTTCTCAGTCACAAAATGAGGGAACTGCCGCTTCCCTCAAGTGGCGTCTAGTCTAGACCAGGCACTTACCACATGACAGTTTTTGAAGGGAAAAAAGTCAGCATGGATTCGGGGCGAGAGGCAAGAACGTCTGAGCTGTTACTGTGACTGGCTATAGGTGGTTTGTGCAGCTTTGAACAAGTGTCTCTGCTGGGAAACAACTATAGCAGTGAGCTGAAAAGCCAGGGATCCTAACTGCCCGCACTGAAGCTTTGAGACGTTCATTTGCTTAGGAGCTGCAGGTGCATAAGGACCCCTGGTGGGTCCTCTTTGCGCAAAAAGTCTGTCATTGAGGCTGTCAGCCTTCATCAGTCCTTATCAGCACGATGACAGACAGGGGCCTGGGCACTGCCTGGGGCTGGCAGATGGACCAGTGCCTGGTGCTGGGGCCCTTAACTGGACTATCCGGCCCAGCTGGCTGCTCCAGCAGGAAAGAGAGCAGGCTAGCTCTGCTCAAAGGGAGCCCCTTCCTAGGGAGGGAGACGCTAAACACTGCCAGGGGCTAAAAATGACTGAGCTGGGACTAGGCCTAGAATCAGGGGCCACGGCAAGCTCTCAGTGCCCATCAGGTTTTCTTCTGTTCCTCTACAGAAACAGCCCAGAGACTTTCTTGTCTAGTAGACATTGAGCTTTATTTCCCCAGCCTTCTGGAGACCACTTTAAATGTTTTAAATAGCTGTAATAATAGAATATAGGAATCACACTGCCTTTGAAGCATGTGGGTCCTTATCTCATCATATAGTCTGAGGAAATATCAAAATAAATCTAAATGACGAACAGGAACTAGATAATTAGATCCCATATGTAACTTTTTCTCAAACCAGTTGTTGTTTTTATGCTTCTGTTCTGTTAGGCTGCTTAATGCCTTAACGTCTTAGTTTCTCCATCCATGAAAGGGACCATCACAGTGCTTATTTGTCCTAAACATACTTCCTGATTTTCAGTTGGAAAGTGCTGTATTTGAGTTTAGGCCTAAACGGGCCTCCTGGGCAAAGCGTGCTTGAAGCTCTTCTAGCAGAGCTGCAGCTTTAGATCCAGTGCAGTGCAGACTAGCCATGGACTAACCATTCAAACTTTGCCCATGGAAAGGAGAGGCCTCTGATGATGTGACCCAGTAGTCAGAGCATTTAAAGCAGTGAAAGACTTGGGTTCGTAGCCTTTCTTAGGCTGAGAGGCGTCGGTCTGTTTTTGATGCATGGAAACTGCTTTAACCACTAGACTAAAAGCACATCTTCCAGATAAGATTATGTTACATCCGCCCTGCAGAAGCTTGGCTCATGTGCAACAAGAATGCAAGATTTGTGAGGACTTTTTGCTGAGCAAGGTTTGGAAGATACGCTCCTTGAATTATCTGGGAAGAGAACATTGGTTGTTTTACTTTGGTTCATTTAATCCAGAAAGCTAGTTTAGCTAAAAAATCCATGAACAAGCTTCGTTTTTAGATTCCAAAGTGTTGAGTACAGGATTAGCAACTAATGTTACTGTCCTCTACTTTCCTTTGGGAGTATATGTCCTTGACATATTGTTGGATGTAATCAGTATTCCCTTGGTTTTGCAGAATTTGAGAGCTGTAGTTAACTGCTCCTCAGTTCTTTCAGTATCCCTTTCCACTTTACTTTACCAGTTTCCAGGGTTACAGCCTTTAGCCTCTATAGATTTGACGCATTCTCAGAAAACTTGACAGTCATGGATAGCCAGCCCAACTGTTATAGGTACCTTAGTGGAAGTCTCATCCGCATGACATCCAAACAACAAGAGACAAATTTGCACTGTTTGCAATGGGGTTCGCTTGTTGTTCTCCTTTTTACAGGTTTTGAGTATTTCCACAGAAGGGTCAATGCAATCAAAATGAAGTAGGAGCTGTGTAGCCACAGCACGTGACACAAGAATGTATGTCACTGTGTGACAGCTCCCTTTCAGGAAATCAGGAACAGAAATGTAGCACATCGGCAATAAGTCAAAACTGTGAAAGTATGCATTAGCCAGATGCCAGGGATGTGGCCCATCACTGTCCGTGGTCTGTGTTAGTTTTTTTGCATGCTTTCTAGCCTTTATGAGGAGATTGAGCTGGAGATATTTTTCTTACTGGGCATCTAACATCCAAAATTCCCCAGGCAGAGAGCTTTGGTCTTACCTTTGCATCCAGACCAGATATGCAGGTGGAAAGAGGACAGAGGCAGTGGGTGATACTAATGTAGAGCTAAAACCCCCTTTATATGCAGGCTCACTTGGTCCATGCCTAAGCTGAAGTACAGTGAAAAGAGACAAGGGGGCAGAAAGGGTCTGAAGAAGAAACAGGGGAGATAACTGAGATTATTGTTGCCATCTCAAGTCTCAGTTTAGCAGTAGAAAGACAAACTCCTGAGGCACTTCGGGGTTGGCCCAGCATTCTTGTCCCTCACGGGTGAACTGTGAGACTATTGCAGCCCTAAGTGCCAAAAAGTTATAAGTGTATTTTGTCATATCTTACACCTCAGCACTTTCCTGTTATCATGGCCAAGTGGTAACGAACTGTTCTGTTTGCCATTCCCCTTTTCCTGAAGCTGCTCCACGCACCTTACAAGCTGGCCAAATATCAGTTACAAATGTACAAAGATCAGCTATTTGAATACCATCAGAATAGGAATGTTTTTCTAACACTTGTTCTGAAAAGTAAACTGGATTAGAAGGAGGAAAGGGAAGAGAAGAAGGAATTGGGATTTCTTTGGCTTTGCATGCTGCCAAGACATGCTGCAGCGTTGCATTCCCTCTTTGCATAGAGGCACAATATGCTAGAACATTTTCATACTAAGATCGTAACTACTTCAAACATTCAGAAGCTCTAAGTGGTCAGGTTCCCCAGTTTATTAGCTCTTAACTATACTTATGTCCCTGTAGTATCTACATTGGGCAGGATAGTTCTGCTGGTGAAGTAAGAGGGGGACAGAAGTTGGCAAAAATGTATTTATGTAAGTACCTAAAAATCAGAAGTGAAACATTTAAAATGATATAATTTCTACCTTGAAACATCTATTGATGATAAGATTTGAAATTGGAGAATTATTTCAAATCTTAGAATTTGCCAGAAGCATAAGGTGTTGCTCCAGTCTATCTAGAAACCTATTAATAAAAACGGTTGCAGACTCTGTAGATTTGGTTAGAGGAGCAGAAAACAATTTCTGTTCAGTTAGCCTGAATCTGAACATGTACATTTGGAAGTTGGCTTAAATGTAGTATGAAAACATTCAGAAGCAAAGTTGTACACTGATGATGAAACCAGTGTCCAAATCAACTTTTAAGTTAAATCAGTGTAACTTTATGCACAAAGCCAGGTCTCACCAGGTCTCAGCAGGCAGAAAGAAATCATATGGGACCATTAAGATGGTCCCTCTCTATGTCTCTTTAGTATCTATTTAGTATGCATTTGGGTATGCAGAGGAAAAAGAGGGGAATATTTTCCATGCACAGATTTTACAGGCAAGAAATACATTCCAAAATTGTTTGAGCCTTTCTTTCATTCCTCCCTTTCTCTGGGGAGATTTTGTGCTATCTGTGAAAAATAATGGTATTTTGCATACAGCCATCATGATAAAAGCAGCTCTCAGGCAGCCTCCAAGTGAGCTCTCACATTCTGCTCTTGCAACAGCAAGGCCTTTAGCTTTGGAGTGGGGCGAGGAGGGGGTTCCAACTTGGCCATAGGATTAAGGTTTTTTCCCCCGTAGGCTTGCAGTAATTGGAGATGAGACTTTCACACACTTGTCAAAAGATACTGCTACCTTTATAGACACACGTGTACACACACACACACACACAGAGCCCCATGATTCAGTGACCTACACAAAACAGCTTGGACTTTCTTGTGAAAGTTAGCACAAGTAAACAATTTGCATTCCTTTTTTTAGTGCAGATAATGAAAAATCTACCAGCTTTACCTCTGCCTAGTCTTTTGTTTAATCCACCAACCACATCCTGAATGCCTGAATGACCAGTATTCTTCATCCATCTTCAGAAAATTATTTCAAGGAGTCTATTCTAGAGGTGGATGCACAATTCCTCTTGCTGACTAGTCCTCCAGGAAGCATCTCTGTGGAAGGATATCATGGTCACTGCAGTAGGTTATTGAAAAGATTCCTAAACTCTTTATATTTTTTTGATAATTGCCTCAGAGACTGGGCTTCTCTAAAGCCTGTCCAGACAGCCAGCATCTCTGCTACTTGGTTCCCCAAAAGCTATGGCAGACAGATCAGAACCATTTATGCCAGGTGCGCATTTTCATTAGCACATACAGTACACTTCAGTTGAACTGGCGGAGGACGCTGGGGAGGCTGCTGAGGAGAGCGAATGTGCTGCCGAAAGCTGATTCAGCACAAAACCGCTCCTGAAACTGCAGAATTTCCTTGCGTATCACTCTTCTTAAAAAGCAAGTGTATACTCAGCAATTGTCAAGGACAAATATAGAATAAATAACCTATTCTTTTTTTTTTTGGCCTCTGGTGCATTTTTGTCAGGAGCTTGGAAAAGGGAATGTGGCAAGTGCTTTGTCACTCTGCATGGGAATAGTTGTTATTCTTAACTTCTTTCCTGGCTTGTCTGCACAGGAAAGGTTACAGTGTTAGCCCTCCTCTTCAGCTGTAGTTTCAATATTTCGGGTCCTGCTCGCTGATAGCATCTGCAGGTGTCCTGAGTTGTGAATAGCTGTACTGAGCTGGACAGGAACTACAACATCCACTCCCCAATACCGGTCAGTTCCTTTCCTTTTTTGCTGTGCTAGTGAAGGCTTCTAGCTGATTAAAACAAAGTCAACCAAAAAGTTTTTTAAAAAGAATTAATGCAACAGCACAGGTCAGTTCCAGAATGCTCAAAACAGCTGGATCTGTTTTTACTCATCCAGAGGCATATTCTCTGAGCAGTTTGAGACCAGAGCTAGCATATCTATACTCTATATGCATGCGCTGGATCTAGGTAAAAATATCCATCTTCCAGTGTAAAAGTTCCTTCCTTTGATCTGAAACATGAAACGTACCCTGCTTACGACTGTCCATCCTAAAAACATTTGCTCCCTTTTTCTGCTTCCTCCTACTTCTCCCCTTCCCTTTATCACTTCCCCTTTCTGACAGAGCTACAGTAGAATGAAACAAAGCCCCACATGCTGAGCTCTGCTTCTCTAACCTTCGTTGCCATTGTTTTCAGTCACAAATTAGCCATTTACGCAACTCTAGATCTCCTTGTGCCTGCAGAGGCAGGTAGGTGGATAGGATGGTGGTCAGTTTGTAGGAAGAATATTCTCACCACTCAGGTGCTCATGTGCAGTTGTGCCCGGTTCTATAAAATAAATTAAAAACCTTTGTTGTCCTCATGAGAGCAGTAAGCGTTACTTATTAGCGGCATCTTCCTTCTGCTCTCCGAAGGCCAAGATTTGGGGGAAAAGGTAGTAGTCAGGCACAAAAAATTTGAGGGAGCAAACTTGAAACCGTCCTCATCACCAAACCTGAGCTGACCTAGAGGGTCAGGGCTGTTAAGAGGTTCTTAGAGATGTCTTCAACTTATAATAATGTGGAAAAGAAGATAAATGTAAAAGCAGAGGCAGTTAGAAATCTTTCATCATCTTCTTATTTCCTGATAATAAAAATGAAGCTTCATTTTTAATTTAAAAAACCCAATGTTTTCTAATAGCTCTGCTTTAAACATTTTGAGCTCTTTTTTATCGTAAGCTGAGCTACCTGTCTATTAAATTTTGATTTCCAAAATACTTTGTCACTTGTTTTGGTAATGCTGGGTCTTTGCCCAAACTTTAAAAAACAGCCACAGTATTTGGGCAAATAGCAGGAATGGAAATTTAAACATTTGAAAGATAAATATAATGAACTACTACTTTGTGCTAATTGGATGGTACGTTTGCAAGATGTTATATTATGCTGTCCATAAGAACCATCATAACAGTTAGCAAAATAATAAGAGGGAAACTTGGTGTTTTGTTTTCATGATTTAAGCAAAGAGAAAAGTAAAAAGTAAACATCTTGAATGATCTACTGTATGTTTAGTTGTGTTTTTCTTAATCACCTACCATATTTTGTAGTAACAAAGATGTAAACATCCTTCTAATTTATTGTTTATAATGTCCCCTTTTAACATGGTAGGTCAAAAACAGAAAACATAATTATTATCCGGTGCTGGGAATAATTCCCCATAGATGCAGGACTTAAGACTTTACCACTCTATCCTATATTCATAAACTCTTTCACATTCAAGAGTCGGGTCTGATCCCAAAACCATGAGATTGCCTTAAAAAAATGACAAGATTAAAAACTTAAAATAAAAAGTTGTAGAATATGCATTTTTCCCACTTGATGCTTGCAGCTTTAGGGTTGACATTTTCAGGCTCATCTTAGCAATCACTAGTTTTTTAGGTACTTAGAAGTTAAGATTTTACTATAATCAGATGAATTTGAGGACATCTCCAAAAAACATTAGGTACTGTGAGAGTGTGTCAAAGTTGTAAGATCTGATGGTATGATAATGTCCGTGTAATCCCTCTCCAGCAGATAGTCTACAAAAACATGAGCTAGCTCTTTTATTTGATGTTTGCAGTGTGAATATCGTAGTGGTTTCTGCTGACTTACGTTTTTATTTCCCAGAAGTCTGTGCACTTTGCATGATGGCAACAAGCATAAAACGGTTTTAGTTCTAGAGTTCCATATTCTGTATAGCATCTTCCTAATTTGTACTTGTGCTCTGAGCAAGCTAAAGCTTTAAAGAAGCAGTATGCTCAACTGCTAATAATAATTAATGGGATTTACCTCTTTTTAATCACTGCCTCAAAGCCCAACTTTTTTTTTCCTTTCTGAAACAGACTTACTTAGCCGCTGTTTGATGGCCAGCAGGTATTTGGTTCCACAAGGAGTTACCAATTTTTAAGCAGATTGTGCCGGATGAAATAATTTATAAATGCCTTCATCGGTGAGTTGCATACGTTATGTTGTGTACCTTTTTGTAGAACCTGGCGATCTACAGTTGGGCAAATGTCGTTTTTCACAAAATGTGATTTTACATCATGTTATTAGTGACCACAAGCATGAACTCTCAAAGCATTGCTTCAGGCTACAGCATTTTTCTTTTCCTTCGTTGTTCACCTTGTTCCTGCCAGTATGTTCAGAACTGTTCTACCACTTTTTTTAAGAACGATTTCACTTTGCAGGGTTAATGTGAGGGTCGTGGAGCCCCAGATGAAGTCCCTCTCTTTAATAAAAGTTCATGTCTGAGTTAGGCAGTGCTGCATTACAGCAGTCTAAATTCCAACCAGCTTCACTGGTTACCCTCACAAGGAGAGGGCTCAGGAGAAGACCAGCATGATGCCTGCTCTGTTGAGATGACTGGGATATTGCACTTGTAGTCCAAACTGCTGAACCCTGTTTGGATAACTAATTAAGGAATGATTTTTAAGTTAATACGCTAGTATTGTCGCTTTGGTGATGCAAATTAAAAAGCTGGGCCAAGTTTTTCAAGATTTTGACACTTAACTGGTGGGATTTTGGTACCCACCTTAAGATATATGAGAGAGAGATACTTTTCAGGTATTAGGCGCTCGCATCTCCAGACCATCAGGTGCCTATTAGACTTTCAGAGAAAGGATAAATCCCAAATCACTAGTCATTTTTATTGTGACATTTGTCTTTTCTTCTACAGCTGTCTAAAATCTACTGCACAACCTTATTGGGTAGATAGTCAACTGCATAACTAATTCTTACTGTCTTCACTTTTTTCATACAGATTAATGATGTTACATCAACAGCTAGTACTTGTCTTTGGAATATCTCTAGCTGGAGATACATATGCATTTACAAGCTGTTATTCAGAAGGCCAAATCTCCCAGTATTATTTCTGTAACCTCACAGATGTTCCACTTGTGCCAAAGGATACAGTGAAGCTTTTGCTAAGTTTCAACTATATCAGACAAGTGAATGCAACTTCATTCCCGCTGCTGGAGCACCTGTTGGTGTTGGAAATGGGAACACAGTATGTCTTTCCTGTTATCATAGGAAAAGCAGCTTTCAGGAACCTTCCAAACCTTCGCGTCTTAGATTTAGGTTCCAATAAGATTCTTCAACTGGATCTTGATGCTTTTGTGGACTTGCCGTATTTGACCGTACTCTGGCTGTACGGCAACAGTCTTGGAGACTCCATCTTGATGGAACGCTACTTTCAAGATTTGAGGTCCTTAGAAGAATTGGATCTCTCAGCGAACCAAATCACAAAACTTCAGCCTCATCCCTTATTTTATAATCTAACAGTCTTGAAAACTGTGGACCTGAGATTGAACAAGATAACTAACCTGTGTGAAAGCAATCTCACCAGCTTCCAAGGAAAAAAATTCTCATTTTTCAGTCTCAATTCTAATAACTTGTACTACACCAGTCTAACGCCCTGGGCCAAATGCCCAAATCCTTTCAGAAACATTACGTTGAACACGCTGGACCTTGGTCACAGTGGTTGGAGCACAGAGATGGTCCAGTATTTCTGTACAGCCATAAAAGGGACTCCAATCAGTTCTTTAAAACTTAGTTTTCATATAATGGGTTCAGGATTCGGCTTTAATAACTTAAAAAATCCGGATGAAAATACATTTACAGGTCTAGCAGGAAGTGATCTTCATGTGCTTGATATTTCAAATGGTTACATTTTCTCTCTCAATTCTTTAATCTTTCAAAGCCTTGGTGATTTGGAACTGCTGAACCTTTGCAAAAACAAGATAAATCAGATCCAAAGGCAAGCATTTTTTGGCTTGGGAAACCTAAAAACTCTCAATCTCTCAGGTAATCTTTTAGGTGAGTTGTACGATTATACTTTTGAGGGGCTACATAGTGTAATGCATCTTGATTTACAGCAAAACCATATTGGAATGATTGGCCAAAATTCATTCAGTAGTTTAGTAAATCTGGAAATAATTGATCTTCGTGACAATGCCATTAAAACACTCCCTTCTTTTCCAAATCTGACCGTTGCCTTTTTAGGTGACAATAAGCTAATGTCTGTAGTTGACAGAGCAATAGCTGCACCATATCTCGATTTAGAAAGAAATTGGTTGGCAAACCTGGGTGACCTGTATGTACTTTTCCAAGTTCCAAATTTACAGTATATCTTCTTAAAACAAAATCGCTTCTCTTACTGTGTGAAAAGAGTTAATGTTATAGAAAGCAATCAGATAGTCTATATAGATCTAGGAGAAAATATGTTACAGCTTGTGTGGGAGAGAGATTTATGTTTGGATGTGTTCAGGGCACTGTCCAAACTTCAGGTTCTACATCTGAATAACAACTACCTCAGTTTTCTTCCACAAGAGATTTTTAGCGGTCTGGCATCTCTACAAAGACTAAATCTAGCTTCCAACCTATTGTCTCATCTTTCTCCTGGGATTTTTCCACAAAGCCTAACAAACCTAAACTTGTCTGCAAACCAGCTTTTCTCTCCTCAGCCTGAAATCTTTATGACTTTGAGTGTCCTGGATATAACACATAATAAGTATGTCTGTGATTGTACTTTAAAGAACCTACTACTGTGGCTAAATGAAACCAACGTAACCCTGGCGGGCTCACCATCTGATAGGTACTGTGTATATCCACCTGCTTTTGCAGGGGTATCCCTGTCTTCTCTGCTATATGATGGTTGCGATGAAGATGAACTGCAGCAGTCTCTCAGGTTCTCAGTATTCATCTTCACCTCTGTCACCTTGGCAATGTTTCTGATGGCAGTCATCATTTTTACTCGCTGTCGGGGGATTTGTTTTGTCTGGTATAAAACTGTCACAAGAACTTTGATAGACAGCCATCAACAAGCAGCTGATACAAGTGAGTATAGATATGATGCATATTTGTGCTACAGCAAAAATGACTTTGAATGGGTCCAGCATGCTTTACTTAAACGTCTGGATTCACACTATGTTGACAAAAACAGATTAACTTTGTGTTTTGAGGAAAGAGATTTCTTGCCTGGGGAAGAACATATCAACAATATTCGTGATGCCATCTGGAACAGCAGGAAAACAGTCTGCATTGTGACAAGGCAGTTTCTCAAAGATGGGTGGTGTGTGGAAGCCTTTAATTTTGCTCAGAGCAGATACTTTTGTGATCTGAAAGATGTCCTCATAATGGTAGTGGTTGGATCACTTTCTCATTATCAACTGATAAAACACAAGCCAATTCGAATCTTTTTACAAAGGAGTCGGTATTTGCGGTGGCCTGAAGACTATCAAGATGTAGATTGGTTTTTAAATAACCTTTCTTGCCAAATTCTGAAAGAGAAAAAAGTGCGCAGGAAAGCCAGTGGTACAGAGCTGCAGACTGTAGCAACACTCTCACGCTGATACTGTCTGTGTTGCTGCCTTTCTAAAAGTAGCCTATTTCCAGCTGTGCTAGGGGAGGAAGAAACGAGTTTTGCTTCAGCTTTCCTCGCAAAAGCAGGTAGAAATACAACTATTTCAGTTTATAACTTACTAAACACAGAAGCAACTTGAAAGAAACCTGCAAATATAAGAAAGTGCAATTATTTTATGGACTATGACACACATTTTCAGAAAAACTAAATGAATCATGGATGCCTTGCCTTTTGGATTTCGCAGCCTGAGAAACTTCTGATTTTGATTTTTTTTGATTTTGTTTTTTTGATTTTGAAACGTCTGAATTCTGATTTTTCAGAGGGCTGCATACCTGCAGGTCTCTGTTTCAGTGGGCGGAGGGTGCCCATGTTTGTTTGGTTGGTTTTTTTTCTTAAAAGAGCCCATGGTAGTCTGTGGGAGACACCCAAATATGCTTTCATGTATGGCCTAGCCTGATCACCAACCAGTTCACTGATTACTTGCTCCTGTGCTTTCTGACCTCTGTAACTTTTCATGCCCCATTTCAAAGGCACATCAGTGTTTCCCCAGCTTTACCCTTGAAATTGCTTGAACACAGGTTTATTTGCATTCCCCCCGCCCCCCCATCTAGCCTAAACTTCTCAACTGGAATAGCCAGCATTTGAACTTTATGCATCTCAGTCCCATCCGCGACTTCTGTGCTTGGTGGTTAAAAACAGCAGTCAGCGGGCTGCTTCTTTTGCTGCTGTTCTCAGGGATTTTTCTTCAGGTGAGCTGCCTCCTGCCCTGCAGAGAGGAAGGAGCAGCCCCTTCCCAAGCTGTCCTGCATGCAGTGCGCTGCCAGCTCTCGCAGGACGCAGCAACCACATGGCGCAGGCAGGACCAGCCCCACAGGACTCCAGCCCCAAGTGAGAAAGGTGAGCACCAAACTACCTCAGCAGCCGCAAGGGCTGCACACCAGTGACACAGTCAGTAGCCCAGCAGCTGCCAGATGGCCTTTGCCCTGTGGGAAGGGAAAGTGCAGGCAACAACTGTATAATTTGGGTTGTTCGCTGCACGGCCTGTGTCCTAAGTTTTTTTTCTGCTCCTATTGAAATAGTTTTCTAGCATCATTGGCACCTGGTGCCTTACCTGCTCTCTAAAATTTGTGCCACTGTTTTGTCCAGGTGTGTATCCAGGGATTTGATCAGGGTCATTTTAATAAAAGTGTGCACTGTTATAAAACCTGCACCCTTTGTTTTGTCTGTGATGTATTCCTTGAGTGAACTGGTCATGTGATTTTATACATTTATTCAGCAGAAGCATACAAAATGATTTCAATATGGGCTGAGTAAGTTTTTCAATATAGTAAAAAAAAAAGCAAGCAGGGATGGACTGTGATATATAAACTGGTTATCTAGACCTTAGCTGCCTACAAATATTACCCCTTCCACTAGTGCGATAAAGTATAATCCACTTCATGTAAATGCAGTCGTTTGAATAGCGATGTGCCTGTGGCTGATCTAATGTACTCTAAATGTACCAGTACTTACGATTTATGTTGCTATAACTACTACAGTAAAATATTACTTCCTTGTCAATCAGTGTAGTCATTCAGGAACAGAAAAGGGCCAAACCTTGGCGAGTTTTAAAGCGGGGAGGGAGGGGGAGGAGGACGGGGACAGAGCCCGGACTGTGCTCTGGCAGCCCTGGGTGGCGCTGTCGGCTCGGGTAAGCGCTGGGGCTCCCGGCGCCCCCTGCCCGCCGCGGCTGCTGGCGAGAGCGGCGAGCCGCGCTGCTCCCCGGGCTGCTGCGGAGCCGGCCGCCCGGCCTTCCCCGGAGCCCCGGGGCTTTTCGGGGAGCCACCGCCGGCCCTTGGCCCCAGCGCACCTCTCACAGGCCTCTGAAAATGCCCGACTCTCCCCCCTCCCCCCCAGCCCCAGCAAGTGCAAATATTTACAGGCATCCTTACAAGTCAGAGGTTACACACAGCAGGGAATAGTTTGCATTAAATATCGTCTACGGATAGCCAAGCAGGAATGAATCTGTACAACCAAGATCATGTGCAGGCCTCGGCTATCAGCACCTATGGAGCTGTACATGGTGTAAGAGATGGGATTTTTTTTTTTTTTTAATGTGCCTGAGAAATTACATTTGAATGAGTGTCCTAGTCAGAACGTTTTTGCTCAAGTGTTGCCTGAGAGCCCTCTCCAGTTAGGACCTTACTTTGTATTTTAAGGCACTCCTATCACTTTAGATACTTAAAACTTACTTCAGCTAACCTACGTATGCAGGAAGTACTGAAGAAGCAGATGCAGCGGTTACTGAGATGGCTCTGCCAAGGCTTTGATGCTTCATCTGAAATATTTCCATCTACTTCGTGCTTATCCCAGTGGCAGGAGATGGCTAAAATAAAACTTGCATTTACTTCAGTCTTTGGGAAGTGCTGATCTTTTTATATGAAGATTTTAATAAGAACTTCCTGAGAAAATAAAGCTGTTGGATGAAATGTCATCCTCTGCCTCAGTCCTTATATACCACTTTGGAAGCTTAAGAAGATCAAAAGTGTGTTAGGCAGCGCTGGGGAAAAACGTCCTTCTACCACAGAGCAGCTTAGAGCCAGTAGAAGCAGCTCCCATCTGGCCCTTTGCAAATTCTACCATAAAGGGTGGGCAAAAGGCAAAAAGGGATTTTTGGAGAGCATGCTACTGGACTATTCCTGATTGTGGAGTGGTTCATAGGCATGTGAATGTCTTCAATGGGAAGTTTTAAGACTATCTGAAATAACTTTCTTTTTTACTCACTGTGAAACCACTCCAAGCTTTAGACTCTCAGAGCAAATACAGTTGGTGCAGTCTGTCCTATACAATGAAAAATTGTCTTTGAATAGGTCATATCAGCACTTCTATGGAGTCACTTCTTCTTCTTAAATGACAAAGCCTGAGGGAATTGTCGAGAAGGGGCTTGCAGACTTTATACTGCTCTGCTCTGCACAAACCACAAAAGTGTCCTGTACAAAAACGGAGAATGACTATGCTTGATGAAGTAAGGCCATAAATCGAGCCTCAGCCTCATAACTATTGATCAGATTCCCTTTAGGCTCACTGGGAACATTACTGCTCTATTAGAATTTTATGGCTCTTTAGTTAAGAATACTCTCATCATTTTTACTCACCTTCCTCAGTGAAAGACATTAACTTGTTGGAGAGTGTCCAGAATAGGGTGTGAAGTGTGACACTGGCTCTGAAGTAAGCTATTAAGATGGAAGCTGGTGAATTTATTTGGAGTAGCAGCACAGGGAATATTCAGAGGGCAGTGACTCAGTGCCACATGGTATCAGCTGAGATATTTAATAGTAAGAGCCTGCCCCCACCATTTCATCATATTTTATAAACAGTACCTGGTTAAAGCAAGTAGTGCTGTTCAACAGTTACAGCTAGCAAACCTGTCCAGAGTCCACAGGGTTATACAGGCTCTTACAAGAAATCCAGGTGCGCAGGACCAGAACGCAGAGCCTCCAAACATATTCCTACAGAGGGAAACAACAGACGTCAACAACAGTATGCCTGCATGTATTACCCTGAAACGAGGCTTCTTGTCTCTGTCCATCCGATATGCATACTAGACTCAGCAAAGTATCAGACAGTTATATTTTGCTCTCAGATTGCTAACTATGCAATCCTCCAAAAGATCTACCTCTACTAAATCATACAGGCTGTCAGCTGGATGTGGCAGTCTTGATGTATTTGTGTGGTCAACTTTCACTGTGCCAAGCAATTATGTTTTTGCTAATCCTTCCTCTTAGAGACTGTTCAGCATGCTCATAGATCTACCACCAGGAACTTTGTTGTTAATTTACACGTGCTACTCATGATTGCACTCACCACAATAGCTATACTACCCTGTGTGGAAAACACCAGCATAGACAAGACTACAGACAAGTCCCTGTCTAGAGTGGGATGCTCCTATGTATGTTGCTCAGAATCTCACTGCCTTTTTTTTTTTGGTGTCACGTTATTAACTCAGCTTATTTGCTGACTTCTGGGTCTTTTTCAGCATGACAGCTCTCCTACCTCTCACTGCCAGGGAGCATCTGGGTTTCAGATTATTATATCCCACCTTTTCCTTTTCATAGGGTGCTGATTATTTTCCAATGGCTTTAACATGTTCTTTTCTTGCTGGACCTGTGAATACCAGCAGTCCAGTTAAATCACAAAGCAAGACCCACCTGGCAAAATACTTTGCCCTACAAACAAAGAGCAATACACAAGTGAGTGGCAGGAGTGAGCGGTGAGGGCACTGCAAGTTGAGAAACAGCACATCCAAATTTTGGGAAGATCACCAAAGTTAGGAAGGGTACATTTTTGCCGTAGAAAGGGGATTTCCACTCCATGAGAAGGAGAGTCTTGGAGCAAGCAAAGAAGACAACAAGATACATCTTTAGGGTCTGATTCTGCAAACATGATCAAACATAATGCACTAATATGGTAAGCAGATTAACTTCAAACAGGACTAGCGCTAGCAAATATTTGCAAAGTTTCTTTGCATTATGTAGTACTGCCAACAGCAAGCATGCAGTTGTGCGGAATATGGCTTCCAAAAGCAGAAAAGTGGTGTAAAAAGCATAAGTTTAGAAAACAATGACAAGTGTCTGGTGTTTGACCCTGTTAAATCACATTTTTATGCTTTCTGAATGATCGTAAGAAGGTGCAAAATCATTCAATGCATGAATCCAAGAGCCAAGGCTTTAAGAAATAGTCCAAGGATTTCAGGACTTCTGCTTGAACTGTGAAGCATGGCAAAATTAGTCAGGCCTTGAGTAAGGAACAGCTTTAAAAAGCTGGTGAAGAAAAGACTGGCTGGCCTCCCCAGCTTCTTAGCCTGCTCTGGGCAATTGCCTTCCATCACATACATCCTCCTTCATTCTTGGAAGATTTTGTAGTACTTGCTGATAAACAGGCTTAGCAAAACTATGGCCTTGTGTGCAAAGAAATAACTTGAAGGAGAAGTGACAATAAGAAGTCTCCCTACATGGACAAATTTACAATCCATAGCCTCTGCAAGGCCTTTGCTGGAAGTTGTTCCTTTAGGCTGCTCATCAGTCTCGGAGAATGTAGCAGACACCTTTGGGATGCCAAACAGCTCATTCGGCTTTTGGGTATAAGAGCTTTTGCCTACACCACTTTTAGCTACCCTTTTGCTGTTTTGCTTCTTGTAGAGAAGAGCTGAGCATCTTGGTCGTCAGCTTCACTTTCCTGCTTCTGGCAGACATAAAAGATCCATGTACCAAGATCAGAACTGCAGATGCTGCCCCACGAGTATTCTCTTCAACTGAACAAGAGCTAAAAAAGCCAAGTTTAGGAGGTGAGGTTTACCCAGGAGGCCACTGTAAGCACAGACACCAACCACAGCGAACAGTGTCTGGATGCAAAGCAGGTACCAGAAATTTTAAATTCAGCCCTTTTAGTCAACCTTGTATCACAGCTACTGTTGGGCCTATTCAGCTCTTCAGTGATTCTCTCTTGCTGTTTGCACAGAGATTCACAGGAGGCTTGTCTTCCCTTGCTACCTCACCTTTGCTTTTTGTATTCAATACATACAGCATAATGGTTGCCAAAAATAAGTCTACATTTCCTTTCTCAATATGCAAAAGTCAGTACAGGTATGACATGAGTTATTTCATAGTGTAAAGACTATCTATTCATAGCAGACTGTTTGTTTCAGACATGTGGTTTTCCTTCCTTTTAGATAGCCCATTGTTTGTCTTTTCCATTTGTATTAAAAATAAAATCTTTGAAAACTGCAAGAGAGAAAAATATATTCCTTCTGAAACTAACAGTCCTCCCAACAGGAAGGTTAGCTTTTTCCTGTTTAGACATTATGTTCAAAGAAAGGAAATTGGGATTTTCAATGATAATAATAATTACATGGTATGTAAACATCAGTAAGTATCAAAGAAGGCTTCACTCTTTATTTAGTGTGTCCCAAATGATACAATGCTGTTTAGAATATCTTACTCTTTATCCATTCACAGCCTCATGCAAAGGAGCCACTGCGCTGGGTTGAGCACCTGCATGCTTCTTGCAAGCTTCCACAGTACAAGAACAGCACTGTCAGGCTGCCTCAAGCCTGTGTGTAATGTGATGGAAAGCAGTGGAGCAAATAGAGAATCCTGGTACAACACAACAGAATTTGATGTGGCAGTGGTTTTTTGTTTTCCTTTTTTTTGCATCAGGAATGTTTCCAGACTCTGTAACTTTTTCCTGTTGGCAAAGCAAAGCAAAGTATTTCAAACCACGTCTATTGATGCCATTTCTGAAAATTGAATTGGCAATGGAATTTCAGCATTGTGATTATATGTGATATTGAAACATAGATCTTTAGTACTTATGGTACCTTGTAACAGTGAAGCTCAAAGTACTCTATAACGATACGTGCATTCTATCATCTTCTGTGTAAAGATGGACGAATTGAGGCACTTCATGTCATGGGCAGTACTGGGAAGAAAATTCAGGTTTGGGTAGTGCATCCTCTGTCTTGTATTAATACACTGAATTAACCATCAAGAAGGGACAAAGGATAAGCTGTCAAGTCTGTTTGCTCTGTTTTGTAGTACAACATACATTCTTACTACCTTGGAAATGAAAGTTTTCTGTTTATCCTCAGAAATAATTAACAGTGCAAGGTGTCCACTTACTGTACCACCAGTCTGCACTTGTTCTGTTCTGCAGTATCACTTTTATAGGGAGGAGAAGGTACTGAAGATTCAACTAGAGGTGTCAACTCGGTGCCAATGTTTTTGAATGATGTCAGCCTGTTCAGGATAGGAGTAGGAAGGAATTCATCAGCCATTTCACTGGGTGTTACTAACACATTTCAGATAACCACATGGACTAGCATTTCTGATGAGGACTTGCAAATGAAGAGAAATGGGAAAACCAATGAAAGAATTCTGGCCTAGCCCAGGTGAAGAAGGAATGCCCGAAATGGGGCAGGGAGAACAGGGAGAAGGAAAAGTATTTTAAAACACATGCAAACTTTTGTGAGAGAACTGTAAGATACTGAGGTTTCATCAGTGATCTGGGAAAAACTTTGGAATGGACCATTTTGATATGTTTGCTTCAAAACAATAAAGCCAGAGAATTTAATAGGAATAAGGGAAAAAAAAAAAGGTGAGAGAGAATTAAAGGTAAGAAATAAGAGACATGAACAACGTATCTCGACTATAACTACTTTTCCTCAAGATCCTCATGTTCATGAATTTACTCCAAGTGCTCTCCAAAAAGCAAAGCCTGAGGCCCATGCTCCCTGCCTTCCATTTGGGATGGTGAGGAATGCCAGAGTGAATCACATGCTTTGTTGTTAGCACTGTTAGCACCTGCAACCCCCCGCCCGCCCCCCCCCCCCACATAAGCGTTCAACACTTCTGAAAGGCAGACCTTAAGTTTCTCACTCTTCCTAGAGAGAATAGACTTCAAAATGCAAAATGAGCAATGCAAACCTACCACACCCATTACCCAGGTTTCTGAGAAAGCTCATGGAGTAATCACAGTACTTCCTTATATCTCAGATGGGGATTTCTGAAGTCTGTGGTGTGATTTTCCTGCCAGAGAGGCCTGAATATTTAAGAAGATGTCTACTCAGCCTTCAACTGTAGTAGCCAGCAGTGCCCCGACAGAACTGATGGCACAAGGAGCGACACAAGCTCTCGTGGAACAGAGGAAAATCCAGGACACACGGTACCTTTAAAAAGTGACTCAACACTCTACAGGGTCACTGCAGCAAGAGCAGAGATTAGCCTGTAGGCTAATACAAAGCTAGGCATATTTCACTCTGTTCTGTCTTAACAATTCTTTATCAGGAGTAATTTGGAAGCTGACTTGATGGAGAACAGACTCTAGCTGGGACTGACAAAGCTGGGCTAGTTTAAATAATGAAGTAATTGCTTCTTTTTTGTTCCTGATACTTCAGACAGGCTTTAGAAAAATCCAGTTGGCTTTCTGCTGGGTTTTCCATTTTTGTGCAAGTCTCCTAGCTTAGGTTCTGACTGCAGGTGGATACAAAAGACTTCATGAAAGAAAAGATAAAAGATCTTTAGTCTGATTTGAGAGACCTGAGGAATCCAGATAAGCAAAAGCATGAGAGCTACCAACAACGTCTGCAAGAAAACAAAATCTGAAGTTAGCGGAAGTTTCTGGTGTGAAGAAAGGAGGGAGCTGCATTACTACAGAGGGCACTGTCCCTAGTGACCCACCATCTATTCATATTGTACATGCAGGGACTAAATGAGAGCAAAAGAATGGTATGAGAGGACAATAGCCTGAAATACAGGACACGAATAAATTTTTAGAGAATCTTGGGCAGACCACTTACCCTCTATGTCTCATTTCTTCATCTTCTGAATGGAAAGACTAGCACAGCCATGTATCCTAAGGGTGCTGTAATGGTAAATACGTTAAAAATTGTGAGACATGGATGCAATGTAATCACAGAAAACAGATAAGAGCTTAATTTTTTTTTAGCTTACTTCCCTCCTAAGAGAGTTCTCCTTGTCCTTCTGTCATAAAAGTACATTTCACTGGCACTTATCTTCACACCCAAAACTTTTACTGAGGACAGACACTATTTCATTTTTAGCTAAAACTGGAAAGTCTTTCCTATTTAGCATGACTTCAGAAAAGAAAATAATGCAGTTCACTAGAAAGTGGGAACCCACTCCCTTTGGGTGTTCTTCCTTTCAAGTATTTGCTCATACTTCTGTGGTCGCTTTTGCTAACAGTGTCCTTTTCATCAGTGTTCTTCTCTGAAGAGACTCATTCATAATATTCTCATTTGGGTATATACACATTCACCCCCTTGACACTTCAGAAATCTGCGATTCCATTCATACACCAACATACACATGAGAAAGCTGTTCTAAAAACCCCAGGAAGTTTGCTCAGACAAGTTCTATTTTAAGACTTGGACTGGGTCTCGGAATTTTACAATATTCAGAGGATTTGGCAGTGTGACTGTTTCCACACTAGGACATATGTGCAGTCAGAACGTGTACCATGAACCTTGTGAGAGCGGAATAAGCTACCTGCAAACTAAGAGATACAGATGAAGGCCTATAAAATGCTTGAGAGTAGCTGTGGTAAGTAATTTTGGGAAGACTGATCCCCGAAGAGAGAGGTGGGCCAGCTGCAGTTGGCCAAAGGGACTGTGGGTTATCCACTGCTCTGCTACCTGAACTGTGAGGTAGCACAGTGAGGAGAAGGGGCCCGTGTACACAGAAATTGTTAAGTGTGTCAGAGGCTAGGTTATAACGTAATTTGGTATTAGGCAAAGAGACTGAACTAAATTTTTATTCATGTTACAGCACTGTAAGGTATGTAGATAGAAAACCTATCTGATACTTTGTCTGCACAGCATTTGCAATATACTCTTAAAATTGCTGAAAGATAAAAGGGTTGCCCAGTCAGAAAAAGCCTAAGGAAGAAGAACAAATAAGACACTGCAGCTTTTCTACAGAGCTTCACTGTGCTTGCTGGCAGCTGTCAAAGACACCAGAACCCTTTTTAGGAAGGGTGCCCAGGGACGCCCAGTCCTGCTGATACAGTCCTTGCCAGAGTTAAGAAGCTACTTAAATCAAAAGTCTAAAGAAATTGTAAACAACAGAACTAGGAGTTGGCAGTGGCCACGCCACCAGCTCTATCCTTCTCACTCAACAGGCAACGTGTGACACCGGGTCAAACACCACTGACTGACTTCGGGGAGCATTTGGGTAGTGCAGCGGACGCTGTTCCTGTGAGGCAGTAATTCTGCCACTCAGTTGCTCTCCAGGAGCTCCCTGCTGCAGCAGTTCTGGCTCCAAGATTTCAGAAGGATCCCCTGACTCACCTCAGGTTTCCATGTACTCGGTACTCGCAAGCACTTAGGAAAGAGGCCTGGCACTATAACTTAGGGACCTATCAGGAACATCTGCAATAGAAATATTTTAGAAAGAAGGTAGTTGCAACTAACCACTATGGCTAGGCTCACGTTGGATTTGATTTACTCTAATTCTGTCTTCTCAGTTTTCAGAGGAAGGGGGCATTTCTTCCAGAGGAGGAGGCCATTCACCAGAAAACTGGCCCGTACTTCACACGCATGAGATACAGAAATGGGTGCTGATATTCACTGAATACCTCTACATTTTGCAGAAGCACAATAATGGGTGTTCTCAGCAAAGTCTCACCCTTTGTTCTGCCATGCTACAGATTCTGTTGCTTCTCAGATGACCTCAGAATATTCTGTTTTTAACTTAACAACATACTGCTCTCCGAACTTTGGCTTTACCCCTTTGCCCAAGATTTTAAAGCAAGAAGCTTAGGTGAAGCCTGTTTGGAGGGAGGCAGTCTGTATTCCATGTATAGAAGCAGCAACTTTCCTTTCACCGTGACCCTTTGGTAGCCCTTACACACAGGTTGGAGCTCTCCCCACATCCTGTTGACTGTATTTTGGCATGACAAAGCAGCACATCCTGCCTGAACCCATGAACCTTTGGCTGGACCCTCCTCTTTAGGGCTCCAGGATACATACATTAATAATGCTTGATGACCTATCACAATATGCTTGATGCTTTAGACACTGAAATCGGGCTTTGCTCTTGCAAAACATTTTCTTGAGCCTTTTATCTGAAGCCCAAATCTTCACTAAACACTGCTTCGCCACCAGAACGCCATCCACAGCAAAAACAGCTGAGATTTTAGACAGAAGCCTTTGGTTTTACACTGACTTCCTGCAAAGGCTAGAGATGTATCAAGCCTCAGTTTTCAGAGCAGGCTTTGGGATCAATGCAAACTTGTGCTACAAGTGGCTCAAGGTGTGAGACAGGTTTGTCTCCCCTGGAGACCCAATAGCTGCCTAGATTATTGTCAGACTGATCAACCGTTTATGCAGTGGCAAATATTTTCATATACTATTTATTCATACTTTCATGTCACTTCTTTAGGAAAAAAAGAAAAATAAATAAAAAAGATATCAAGAAGCCTATATGATTTTATGGTGTGTGTACTTCATAGTTTGACAGGGAAAACATGACCTAGGAGGGTAAGAGTCTGAGAAGAGAGATGTGATTGCTTTAGCAGGAAGGATAACAAAATAAAAATTCCTCAAGACCCGGTCCCTTCTCCCGAGCTCCCACTTGCCTTTTGTGACTACTCAGTGGGTTTTGACCTACCCACTGAGAAGCAGGGGATAGTTGGTTGCAGACTGCCTGGCCTTTGAGGACGACGGGAGAAACATCTACAAACATTTTTTTTCTTCAGTACTAATACACTTACTAGAAACAAACCTAATCATTAGGATGGTGACTGATTAATGGGTGTTTTGGCTTTGATGAGTCACCTCAGATGAGAGCCAGAGAAATATCTAGATGGCTGTAAGCTGGATGAATTGGGGAGGAGGTGTTTTACACAATTATGTTGTGGTAAGAGGAGAACCAGGAAAACAAGCCAGAGGAAAACAAAAGGGCTTGGAAAACAGAGAAGACTAGAGAAAAAAAAAAAACCTAAGAATGCAGAGAAAAACAAACGGGCTTTTTACATTTTAAGGAAAGATCTGACCAGGATCCATCAATGGAAAGATACTGAAGGAGTTTAAAGTCTTTAGTTAGAAAAAAAAAAAAAAAGTATTACATCTTGAGTAGATTAATCCCACAGCAAAAAGCATAAACTTTGTTTTCCAAAATCCTAGCCCTTCTCAAAACATTTTGAAAACAGTATTAGATCTTGATAGGCAGAATCAGATGATCTCAGCCCTGGACCGGCTTCTGACCTGCAGTGTACAGAATTACCAAGATGATTCTCCTGCAGATGTGGCCTTAAGCATATTTAAAACATGTAGCTGCTTAGGATACCACATCTAAAAAGGGGAAGTTAGTAGAAAGGGACTGCTATGCTCTCAGCTCTCTCAAAAAAAGATGTCTCTATCCCTCCCCAACATGTGAGTCATAATTTTCTGGTGCGAGCCAGAAACCTGCCCTCCACTTCTCAGAAAGTGATGTTTATAGCATTGCAGTATCTAATGATTCAGGAATTGCAAGGCCTCTTTTAGAAAGAAAAAAGGCTGCTACTTCCAGGTGGCCAGCAAATAGCATGACCCCTGGAGAGAGGACATCCTTGTGGATGAATGTGAGGATGACAAAAACAAGGGTCCAAGGATTGCCCTGGAAAAGCCACAATCTCTGTGTTTTCCCTGTGACAACTGAGCACTTCCACAGTCATAAGAGGAAATCAGAAGCTGATTAATATATATTTTAAATAATTTCCAGTATTTTGATCCCTTCAGGAGTTTCTTCAAAAGGTGCCACAGCAAACAGATACTTCTCTCTAGTCAGTACATCCGAGTATCAAGCAAACAGGGAAATCATCTACCCAGAAACGGCTCTCAGCAGGAGCCACAAGCAACATCTGCCCTGTTACATTACCTCTCCATCAGGCTTCTGAAATTAGATTTGACTGAGAAAAGGAGTGAGCAGGTACCCTTGTCAGTTCCAGAGGCATGAGACAGGAATGGCACTTTAATGACCCACTTAAAAGTAATGAAACAGCCATTTATCCTAATTGGAGGAACACTAATTATATCAGACAGTGGTGCACTCCTGGATGGTAGAGTGCAAATGGTATCTCATCAAACTTAATGAGTAGGTGAAGTATCCTGACAGAGCATCTGTGCATCACACATGCATTCCTGCAAACAGAAAAATTAGCCTGTAGGGAGCTGATCTGAAAATGAAGGTTTTAAAATGGAAGGTTAATTATGATAGCTAAATACATGTGATTCAACTAAAAACAAGTTCACATCATGAGTCTCATGGGACACTTTCCCTTTGAAAGAAACAAATGTAGCCAAAGGGTGGCTTGAATACAGGGGAACATCTGGTGTGGAAGGGCCTGTGGTGGTATGCAATGCGCAAGGGGACTCTCAGTCTTCACTTGTGTGATAGAAGGAAGTTCAAGACAGTCTTTGAATAAAGCCTCAAATGATACTTTGCACTGCTGATAAGTCACAAAGGTAAATCTTATGCTGAAATATCTTTCTTTGCTCGCGGCAAGCAGATAAGCCTCTCGCACTGCTGTGGAGAAGCAAAAGTTCATTCCCAGCATCTTCCTGGTCAGCCAGACTGGGAGCTCAGCAGGAGCAAAGTGTGCGGTGCCTGGGCTGGCCTCAAGTGTCACACGTCATTCAGCATCAATCTTTCAGGTCAACAAAGAGGCCTCCTCTGTCAGGCTCTGAATGGGATCCCATTTGCTCTGCACCAGCCAGGAGAAAGGTAGTTGTGACACAAGAGCTGCGAAGGGACATGAAGCGAGGATCAGTGAACAGGTCCAGGAGAGCACACCAGAACCCAGCACTCCTGGAACTGGAGATTACCACTACAGGCGGAGTGCAAAGCTCCTGGCTTCAGCAATCGCCTGGATGTACCAACGCATCTGCATGAAAGGGAGCTGGACTTTCTATGAGCTATTCACTGACAGGATCCCAAAACTTACCAAAAAAAAAAAAAAAAGAAGAAGAAAAAGAAAAATTTTGCCACTATCTAATGAGGAATAGGAGTGAATTAACAAAATTGAAACCTCTGCCAATGAGAAAAGCCATCAAAACTTGTTCCTGTGAGCAAGGTACAACATTAAAGTCAGAAAACATTTACCCTCAAGCCACACAAGCCAGAGCCTTAAAATATTGGCAGAATTGGCTGCATGGAAGCCATGCTGATAGCCCTAGTTTTATATACCGAAGATGCCAAGTAAACACACAAGTCCTGACCAAACAAGTAGTGCACTGACAGCTCAGCTGAAAAAAAAAAAAAAGAAACGAAAAAGAAAAAAACCACGAGGGATGTAATAAAACTCCAAGCAAAATGTGTTCCCAGCCAAAAAAACAAAACAAACCCCAGCAACTCAGGATAAAAAGACATTCACAGCCTCTGAATGCTTACTGAGATTAGACATAAAAGCCTCTTCAACTTATCTTGAGCTGTGCTTTCCTCTTAATGTCAAAGGGTGCCCTGCCTCATAGGGAGATGTTTATACCCTCTCATGGGAAGCCAGAGGCTTCAGATAAGGGAGTGCCTTTGGAAGGACAGAGCTTTGAAGGCTTGGGAAGATAGCCTTTATTATCAGCCAACCCTCTATTAGGTTGGTGAGATTCCTGTTTGATTTGGCTGCAGTCTCTAGCCTCAAGTTCCTGCCCTAGCTTTTAAAATAGAACAAGATCTCCCTGCTGCTGAAAAAGGGCAAAGGGTGGAACGTGTAAATAGCAGTTAAAACCAAAATCTTGTGTTAAAAAAAAGCCCTCCCCTAAAAGATACTCTGTGCTCTTCCCCAGTGACTGAGGTTGGCAGCTGACAAAGCCAAACGTGCCACACAAAACAGTTAAGTGAAACACGGCTTGACCAGTTATTTCAAACTGTGGAAGATGACACGGTCCTGACATCACCCTTCCTTGCTCTTGCGATTACAGGCAATTCAGTCAAAAGGACAGACCTCTGGACAGGGCCTCATGAGGGCTGGGGTCTGCCCTGGCTCCCTGCCAACCTGGGCGTTGCCTTGGAACAGCTCTGTTGCTCAGGTTGCCCACAGGTACAATGAGGGAATGTACAATGCAAAGTACAATGTACTTTACCCTTCTGAAGTATTTTTGAGACCTACACATAAGAAGTTCTGGATTGGGTACTATTATATATTTTTATTATCAGTAGTTTCTGTTCCACACGGGGTGGTAAGACTATGTGGAGAGAAAAAACAGCTAGGCAAACCAGACTTGATTTAGGGAATGAAAACCCCCTCATATCCTTTCTTACTGCATGTCAGACTATCACGGAAGAGCCCTGGCAGGTCTGCGCTTCAGAGTTGCTGAGCACACTCAGCTCCCATTAACTGCTTGTGTTTTGTGACCTTAGCTCATCTATTTCTCAGTCTTTCACTGTATTGTTACAAATCATGACTTCCTTGACTCTCAGAGTTTCAATCAATATAAAAATGTCGGATAGCATAACTGGACCCCTTTTTAATGCACACTAAAGTGATTTCATAACGTGATTTCATTTTTCAGAGAAAGAACAATCAGAAAAGCTATTATTGGAACAGGAAGAACTGGGTAATCGATCAAGGACACTAAAGGCAAAATTCTTTGAGTTTTGAGTAGCAGTTTTGGCTTTGCATTACACACAGGTGGTTTCTCTGACTTCCACACCACTTGCACGTGCTACAGAGCAAAACTCTTTCCAAAAAGCTAACTACATATACCACTAACCTAGGACAAAGTGGACTCATGGGAAGGTTAAATGTCTGTATCTGGGGAGAACAGTGACGTCATGGGAGTGTTTCAGCAGCTATAATTCCTTTCATATAGCATATGTGAATGACATCAGACTCCAGTCCAGTAGTTTGGGTCTCATTTAAAAGCAATTTCTGACAGATGGGATGAACCTAAGCTAATATCTTCAAGTATGCATAACTAAGTAGCACATCTTCAAGTATGATAACACCGGATAGAGATCTTGGAGAAGAACAATTAGCTGCAAGGTGTGAAATGGAATTAAACTACACAATTTTGAGGAATAAGTAAGGAATTCATATCGAAAACCATGCAAAACTCATGATGTTGATTCGAATCTGTATACCAACAGAAGATAAATGCAAAGACTGAGTCAAGACCCAGTTAGTCTTGCTTGCTCTGGAACCAAAACTGTGAAATGATAAGACGATGTGCTGCTTACATCTCTGCAAGTTTCCTCTCCATTAGTTCATGGCCAAATCCATCTGTGTTAGGAGCTGATGGGATTTTTCCATTTGAGATTTTTGTTAGGTTGCCTTTGGAAACTAGTTGCTTTCAGGAGCACATTAGGAGTGTCTGGGTGAACTGTTGTTCATTTGCATTATGTAATAGCTTGCAGTTTCAGAGTATTTTGCACTTTGCTCAGTTCTCTGAATTATCTGCAATATCCTCCACACTGCTCAAACTTGAGGCACAGAGACTAAACGGTACAAGCCACTGGAGAAGCCAGTGTCTGGGCAATCCTTATGTTTCTTGCTTTAACCACCTCTTGGACTATCCAAGCAAAATGTCTTTTGAAAAAATAATCAAATAGCTTAATTTTTGCTTAACTTAATCACTGACCTCAAGTTTTGCCCAAGGACTGGGTGAACACACCAAAGACCTCAACAGGGAATACAGACTGTTTTCTGTGATAGCAGAGTTCACTGTATTGTCCTGTTGGCCTGCTTCTTTTCAAGTTCACAGAGCTTTTGCTTCATAGGAAAGGAGGTTTTGTTTAGATAGAAAAGGTCATTGCACTGCACAGTTATTGTTATAATGCCCCTGATTTCAAAGTACTTCTCCTAAGCAAAATACCTTAAACAGTTTGCGTGTGAAACATGGAAATAAGCAAAGAAGCAGAACTAGATGTTATTGGGATAGACTAATCTGAGGTTAG
Source organism: Struthio camelus (assembly GCF_040807025.1). Lineage (NCBI taxonomy): Eukaryota > Metazoa > Chordata > Aves > Struthioniformes > Struthionidae > Struthio > Struthio camelus. The sequence continues at coordinate 126,769,488 of NC_090944.1, forward strand.
AAGAGAAGGCTACTGCAAACAGGAATTAAGGTATGTAACAAGGGAGATTGGCACAACGCTCCTTGAACAGCTTGCTGAGAATCAAGCATGCCCAGATAAGCTCACTGAAACTGCAGAGTTCTCTCTCTGATTTTTTTAAGTGCTGTGGGGATGCTGTGGGGATGCTGTGGGGAGGATGAGGACTCGAAAGGAGACATAACTTTTCCTGAGAGAAAAGAAAACAAAGGTGAAGAATTTTGCAGAGCCAGGCATCTCCACGAACATCAAAGTTCCTCAAGACAGGAGAAAGAGGCATTTTTCATCAAGTCTTACCTGTGATAAAATTAACAGGAGTTTGGACTTCACCGGAGCTAGGCTTTCCTTGTGGTCTCTGTTTGCAGGGACTCGCGTTGTCATGCCATTCGACACAGAAGGCAGAGCCGAGGGCACAGACTGACTTCAATCAAGTTAGCTGAAAAAGTCAATGCAGAAGGTGACTCTACCTTGACGTGGCAGAGATAAACCTGATACCTTAGACACCGTCACACCGAGACAACTTAATGTCAATGTGTGCCTTAAAGCAGTGAAGGTTATGCAGGCAATTTGACACAGGCATACCTGCCATTCTTGCCAAATTGGAATGAGAAGAACAGCCTGTGATTTACACAAAGGGGAGACAAAACTGCTCAATGGCTAGAGGCAGCAAAGAGATCAAAGTTCTTAAACAGAACTAGCTATCACTATCAGATTGAGGATTTTTTCATTTCAGGAAACACTTAGAATATTAATTTCCAGCAAAATGTTGTTTTCAGAATTGTCTGACTATGAAATAAACACTGAATTAAAAATGAAATAAACACTAAATTGAAGTAGCTTCAGTTTTCTTGTCTTGTTTTGATTTGTTTTCCTTCCTCACTTTTCATCTTCTTTCCCTTTTTCAATGAAAAAACAGAAAAAAAAATTCATAGAGAGAGACAAACTGATGACATGTCAAGAAATCAAACATAACAGAAACCTGGACATTCTCTGTACAAATGTTAGCTAAATATTTTGAATTAAGAAAATGTTTATACTGCATGTAAAGGCCTTCAAAATTAAAACATATTTTCAAAATCATTTTTCTACCATCATTACTTCGCTACTTTATAAGCACTAAGATAACACTCTGAGTTTTACAAAGCATTTGTGACCATTTCCAGATATTCCAAACCAAAACCATCATCGTAACAGTTTCATCCTGAAGGTCTGAGTCTCTTTTGCAACCAAATGCATAACATGACTGTTTATTTCTTTTTCTCTCTCCAGCTACTCTTTTTAAGGACAACATAAGCAGGAGCACAGGGCTCACCGTGTTTCTGGTTCCTGCCCTGTGTCCCATGCTCAATGGCAACCAGAACAAAACTAGCACTTGCTACTGCCCTTCCAGGACAGTATTTTCAAGAGCTGATTGGGAGATAGGATTTGCTTCTTTAAACAACTAAATTTCTTATACTTGTGTGTTCCTTGAGAGTTTTTTAGTTCACCATGACAGCGAGGTTTTCACTTAACCTCAGGCTTCACAAATGTGGGGATTTTGGACAAACACATGCCAGGATTTTGACTCTGCTGATTCTCTCCAGGCTGGTGGAAAGGCAAGGTGGAAGAGCAATCAGTCAGAAAGACACACTTATTTTAGTCTCTCTTGCAGCTGATATCTGAGAAGATCATCTCAGTGAGGCCCTAAGGGCAACGGTGATTTTGATTTACTCCAGAAACTGCTTTCTTAGACAAGCTGCTTTCTTTAGAACAAATTCTTAAGTTATGAAGGCTCAGGGAAGGTTGTGACTTCCTGCCTCACTTGAACAAATGCTGTTCATGCTGTGTTTTTGAGTGTCCCCCCCAACCCTAGCAACACCACTTACAATTTCCTGCTGAAATGGCAATATTTGGCATATTTAAAGCCCTCATTGTTCATAATATCAGCAAGTATTATACAAACACAATATCGAGAGATTATTTCAAATCCTCATTAACTTCAGCAGCAACAGGAAGAGGAAACTAGGGGAGGAAAAACCTGCAATTACTGCTACGCATTCCCTGTAACATCAGTCACACCGCATTGGTACGCTCTCTGCCTTGGTCTTCATTTCTCTTCTGCTCGGATATCCTCTGGCAGAGCCAGCTCAGAGAACAAAAGCTGGATTAGACATTTGTATGAATAGAATAGTATCTAATATTACACTACCTAATGAAAAATGACCAACAATATCAACTGTCATGCTTCCAGGGGATAAACTGATCACCAGCTGAGGTCAAGAAAAAATAGCTTCCCCACCCTCACATCCGTAGAGCACTATAACATAATTACAACAGGGACATGACGGGGATTTAAATCTCTTTTGAAGACGCCACAGCTGGAAGCGCTGGAAGGGAAAACATTGACCAGACAACACATTTGCCTGGAAAATTCCTACAACAGTACAAAAAAGAAGAGAGGGAGGCAACCCAGATTAAGGTGATAAAAGGAATTTGGGCTTTCCTCTTTAACTGCTGGCAGATGAGCCACATACAGCTGTTTTCTGCAATTCATGCCTACACACATAAATGACACTCATTTGTCAAGGTACTGCACTTACTTCACAGCATATTATCTGCATATCCACCAGGACCCGTATGACATTTCCAAGCATTTTCTGCACCGACCGTTCTATTCTAATCCTCCTCATTGCTGGTCCTGCAAGGCCAAACTCTGCACAAGCCTGGCTTCCTAACTCCCCTCTAAAGCATTAAAGTCCACTGTCCAACAAGACAGTAATACACACTCTCAGCAGCACAGGTACAACTCAGGCTCAGCTTGACTGTCTATACTTATATCCTTTTTATTCCTTGTTTAATCTTCTTTGGTAAGGGCAATACACAATACCCCTTTGGCTAGCCACTTTTGTCTCTGCTTTATTTACCAGGCACAAAAAGGATTTCTCTGATTGCCAACGCTGTCGATTTAACCCAGAATCTAAGAATCAGGCTTGCTTTTCTATCGCATACCTCATTTTTAATAAGAAAAATCATGCGATTACAATGAAGCTCTGATTGATGAGATGGTGCCTTCTCCTGGAGCTGTGCAAATTTGAATTAGGAGCAGTTAATCTCAGGATGAGATCAACTACCTTGCTGTCCCTGCTTCTTGTATCTATTTCTCTCTGGTAATATCCTTGCCTTCCACAGTTGACCTTATGTATTTACCTGTGTGTCCCAGAACACCCACAAAGGGCTGCAGAAGTAATACAGAATTAAAAATACTGAACAACCCAACTAACTGCTTTATTTTGGAGTTCTTTTTACTGTTGCCCGCTCTGTAATACCGCAGAAATCAAGCAGATACCATGCAGTGCCTGGAACTCTTCCCTCTCGAGGCCAACATTTTTTCTATGTTTGGAGTAAATATTTTGGTAGAGGAAAGGTGGGTGGGAGGAGATTCAGAGATAGAAGAGTGGTGTTCATAATTTAAGTACCCAAGTGTGGAACAGCTTGCTAAGAAAAGCTCTGAAATAGCCTCAGGGAGCCTGATTCTGGGTTCATCTGGTCTCTTTTGAGAGGATTTTTCTTGTCAGCTGTCAAGAGAACGGGTCTGCCCAGGCTCTGCGTTTTGTGCTGTGCTCGAGGAGCGTAGCAGCTAGAGTCATACACAGATTAATGATGTCTCTGATGTGGTTGAAGCTTGATCTATTTATTGATTTGAAAATTAGATCAGTGCCTTAAATTGGTGTTGGAAACTAACTGGGAAGCAGCAGAGAGAGCTGAATTCAGGCCTCAGGTGCCCACTGCAGCCCGAAGCATGGAGAAGGGATGCAACCACATCCTGCCCCCATTGAAATCTGTGCATCATCCTCAAATTCAGCTTTAGATGCAGCAAGTCACAGTAAGGCAGTCTGGAGGTGATGAATGAATTAGTGTACTGTGGCCAGATCTGTATAAGGGAAGAGGGGCCAAACTTCCTTAGAAAGCTAGAAGTGAAAGATGACATTTTTAGTAATTAATGTAAACCTGAGCTTCCTCAAATAAAGTATGCTAACGTGTCTCAAAGCTTTAGCTGGCATAGACATCGTGAGTTAGAACAGGATTGTCTTTTTTAAACTGTATCACTTTTATGATCAGATCTAATCTTTAAAAAAAAGTAAGTTTTATGCCTGCTTACTTACATATATACGCATATATGTATGTATGTGCATATATATATGTATAGATATTTATTAATACACACACTTACATATATGTATATGATTCTAGAGCTTTCCCTGAAAAGCTGTTTCTCTCTGCAAATTACTCTTTTTTTTTAATGCCTTGTTATAAGAAAGGATTATTGTAAATCCAAGGTCAGAGAGGGGTTATTCAAAACTTAAATCAAATCCTATCCTATAGGACATATATAATGTAAGAGAGCTGCTGATCTATAAGAATAAGAGTAGATCATCTGCATTGCCTAGCCTCTACATTTACTTACTGGAAAACTCTCAACTGGAGATTCAGATTTTAGTTTATAAAAACATACAAGTCTTAAAACTGTCTGGTTAGTCCAAATACTGCATACAAAGAAGTAATATAAGGTGTTCTGAATAAGTGCAGTCTGCTGCCTGGACTGAAATTCACACCTTTTGCTATTAAAACCTACATAAAACAAACAAACAAATGGGAACAACAGATTCATCAATTGAACTAAACTTTCCCAAGCCTGCACATGGCTTGATGACTGACCATGAGCAAGAAGGTGACCTGGATTTAAAGCACAGGGAAGGCAAGAGCTGGGCTCAAAGCGCTGGGACTAGGCACGACTGTAACTATTAGTTCAGCCCATCATGAAATAGGTTACCGGTTACCCAGAAAAGGGTGTGCTCTGTCCCTAAAAGAGAATTACTGGAGAATATTATATAAGACTTCCAATAGAAGTCAACATTGGCATGTCACCACATTTCTACTAAAAACTGCAGCACAGCATAGAGACACATGTGGTGGCTTGAGGAGGGGAGGCAGGACAGGCGAGGTGCCGCAGAGCTTGTGTTCCCCCGGCTCGATCCTTCTGGTGCCTTGCAAGGGCCGAGGGGAACAGGGTGAGTATGCCAGATGAGCAGCCCATCAAGTCCTTTCTTTGCATGGTCAAATAAAAAGAGTCATGGAAGCTAAGCAGCCCCTTCATCAAGCTTGCTACCTCAGAGAGGAAAGAAACTACTTCACCTGTTCTTGTGCTTGCCCAACTTTCCCACGTTGTTCCAGATCCAGGTTTCCATCCACTGATAGATTAGTTAACAGGAGAGAAAAAGATTATACTGGATTGTTAGCCAAAAAGACACTGCAACCACTGGAAACTTTCAAAGGGGGATGTTCCAAGTTAGGTACAACCCACTAAACCTAAATTAGGCACCTGGGCTCCCTGGAGAGTCAAGGGGAAGAGATAGGGGTGCTTCCAGAAGGTTGCACCTGAATTGGATGTCTCCCTCAGGTTGCTACTGCACAGTCAGGAGCTCCCCGTCCTGCCTTTAGCTTGGGGGCTCTCTACGGTGAGAGCTGAGGGATTTCAGGTAGGATACCATAGCCCAGGATGCATGTCCTCCTTCTCGGTTGCAGCACGCCTATTGCCTAGGTGCTAGCATACGTCCCGCCCATTGCATCCATACCCACGTGGTCTGGAGCTCTCAGATCCCACTTTATCCTAGAACTATTTCAGTGGCAAAACTGAATGGCAAAACTTCCCAGCTGAGAGGCAAATTCTGAATTCAGATCATTAGTTATGGATCAGCTAGTCCTGCCTAGAAAGGATATAAGTGATTGAGAAGATGAGCCTGTTGGGACAGTTCCAGCTTCTCTTCCCCATTTCCCTGCCACCACAGGAGAGGTTACAGACAAGATTTGTGCCCAGGTGGATGCGCTGGAGATACAGCTGTTCATTTCCGTTTCAGATCCTCTAAAGCAAAAACACACAAATCTGAGACCTATCACAGCTTTGAGGAAACCTAAATTCTGACAGGCACATCCAAATGTAAAAACATGTAGAGGCTGTGGCTTCCTTGCTGTCTGGGTTTCCTAAGGATGGGTGGACCCATCTCCAGACAGCACGGACTTGGGTGGAAGGAGGGAGAAGCAGCAGCAAGATCTGACATGAGCCTCTGCTCTTTCCATCTTAACACACAGCAATGTGAAACCAGGGCAAGTGTGAAAGCTGAAGACTCCAGCAGGATTTCACATCAGTCCCTTTTCAGGCTAAAGAGCATCAAGAAACAGGAGCTGGATAGAACACTTTAGAGGTCAGGACCGTTTCTGAGCTCTTGCACAGTCAGAAGATAAACCAGATATAAATCCATAGCTTTTAGATTTACAGTCCACCTCAGGCACTCATGCTGCCCCATTCCTCTTCCCAAGTGGCAGAGGCTAGACCTGTTAACGTAAACAATAGCTATTTTCAGGGAAAGGACACATAAATAAATGAAAACCACACTCTCTCCTCCAGTGCCAACAGGCTCCAGTGAGGCTGCGTGCAAGCCGCAGGGGCTCCTCCTGCGGCCCGGTTTCTGTCACCCAGCACTGGCTGCAAAGGTCTGAGCACAAGCACCAGGAGGGAGCCACTCTGGGTACTCAAAGGAGGAGGGACAACTTGCAGAGTAGCACAATAGTAATGGATAAAAGGCAAATTTAGATCTAACATCAGCAAGATAAATCACCGAGAGATCTATGACTGGAGACGAATCCTTGCATGGCCCAGTGCCCCCTGCTGCACAGGGCATCGCACCTGCCCTGGTGCACGAGATCAATCACTCTCTCATGGCCAGAGGGAGAGGTAGAAGAGTGGATTTTTTTCAAGGTCTGTGTCTGGGAACATATTTTCAAAAGGCAGACACACACTGGCATACCTGCAACTCCTCCAGACTGGTTGGCCCCTTGCAGTGCGATATCCAGCCCCGCTCCTTTAGGACGCGTTTTCAGACACCGCGAGGAAATTGGAGCTGAGCTGGCAAGGAGGAATTCGAGACAGGACAAAGGTGAAGGGAGTCTGGAAAGGAGGGTGAAAGGGAAAAGCTAGAGGTGAGGCATGTGCACAGGAGCTCACTAGCAATGAAGTACATTGCGCTTTTATCTTCCTGCTATAGGTCAATATTTTCCTGCAAGTTGTTTCAAGCAGTTTTAAAGCTAACTGTAGGTATTTTGAATCTCCTGGGCGCAGGCCTAGCATTTAGAGTTTTGTTTTTTAAAGGTATCATGAAGTTCTGAAAACGGTAAACGGAAACAGAGTTTATACGTTCCTATAGTGCTGGACCATTTATAAAAATATTGAAGGAATAACAACATTAAACATCAGTTTATAATAACAGCAGTTTAAGGCCGGGGGATGTTATTTTAGAGTTGATATATTTAAAATATGAATTTAAACGTAACATCATGGTATTTCAGAATACCAGAAATATGTAAAACAGAAACAGATCAGGCCATTTCTTACACTTAAGCTGGGTGAAGTGAAAAATTAAACAATTAGTTTAAATGTCAGTAACTTTTTAGCTACAAAAAAAATTCCAAGTATGTACTTGGAACGTACTGAAAAATTCAAACACATACACACAATTTCAGCCATGCATACACAGCATCCCTTTATGAATCTTCTACAAGAACTTCATTTGCCTTTTGAATCCTGACACATCTGTGCTGGTCAAAGTCACCCGCTTTTGCCTTTAGGGCAAAACAGAAGAACTGCTCCAACCTCTCTCCTCCACTGCCCACAAGAAGTTAGCATCTGGCAGAAGACAAACAGGCGTACTCACATTCTGTTTCACAGATGGTCTCGGTTTTGTCAGACTCCATCCATAGTCCTGATCAGTGACAACCAAATTTGCTGCCCTGATGTGCCTGTGAACCCTGTATAATAGATGCCAAGTGGAGAACATCAAAGTTGTAGCACTGAAAGATGCACTGAGTTACTGCTTGAAGACCTCTAGTATTTTGTTCATCTTGAACAAGCACCAACGCTTGTTACAGGTTCATGAAATGCATCACTTTTAAACACTATCAATGTTAAATACACGGAATATTACAATTCCCTAAATAAACATCAATGACCTTCTACAAGCTTTTGTTTACTACCGTGTTTAGTACTTACTACTCTGAGGAGATCATAACAGCTCTGGTAGCTGTTTTTTTCCTTACATTAGGACTCTCAGATACTGCATTTACAGATGTTTTCAAGACATTTAGTTGAGTTTTGCAAAATACTAAATTCCGTCTGTATCCTGTACTAGTGTATTTCAATACCAATAAGGCTTTGGGGTACCTCTCTCCTTCTCTGTCTTAACGAGACTAATTGAAAGCTATAGATCTAAGTTATGCAGGGCACCTACTCAGCTGTCTCAAATCCTTGCTTACGGCCTTGAGTGTCTTGCAGCTAAAATACATTAGTTCAAGTCCCATATTACTTTTCAGCTGCAAACAGTGAAAAAGCCAAGATAGAGTAACACTTGAATGATAGCCTTCCTTAAGACACCTTCTTTTGGTAAGGTATCATCTTTCCCTACTGCTGTTAAAATTATTTCACATGGTCAAACTTCTCTGGAAAGCGATACCATGAGGTATGCCAGCAGATAATTTCTTGAATTCTCATTCTATAACAGCATGCTGTTCATCTGGGACACTAAGCTAGTTAGGTGGTTAAAAAGTCTTCACAGAATCCAGAAAATAGCAGATTCCCTCCTAGCAAGTCACTGTAATCCTAGCTTTTTTTAATTTTATGTTATTTGCTTAATACCTCCTGACTTACTTTTTTCCCAAGTTCTTTGTTCAATATGTTTTAAACAGAGTGAAGATAATGCTACACAAAAGAGGAGGCGTATAAGTCAGCAGCTATCGTTTAAGACACAACATTCATAATGCTTCAGAACAGGGACTCATCTCCATCTTTCCTTGTGAAGATTAGGCTCTATGAATGCTACACCAAATAAAACACCTCCAAACCACGTAATTACCTACTGCTGTAAGTACTCACCCTGATGTCAATGTAACATAGTAGTCTTTAATACCTGCCTTATTTAATCGTGTAATATTGCTGCAATTTGTTAAGAAGTTGACATATTTCATCTCCCAAATGTAAGTTAAGTTTCTCTAATAAGAAGGGATCAAAGAGATTATGCTACACAAGACATATTTCAAAAACTCAAGAAAAACAGGGATCAACATAAGGAGAAGAACCGCTATGTGTCATTTTATCAATACATGAAGTTATCTTTAGTGTATATTAATGTCAAGATGAGCTACGTTTACTACATAAAAAAAGATATAACAGATTCAGTATTACGTCAAGAAAGAAAAATCAAGCCATCAGGGCATTTAAGAAAAGATCAAAACATTGGGGTCAGATGAGGTAAATCCTAATTAAGCACACAGAATAGAAGAAAGACATATTTTTGACCAACCTGAGAGCCTTCTATGATGGAAAGACTGGCTGGGTAGAGGAGGGCAGAGCAGTGGATGTTGTCTCCCTGGACTTCAGCAAGGCTTTTCACACTGCCTACCATCACATCCTCCTAGGTAAACTCAGGAAGCGTGGGCTAGATGAGTGGACAGTGAGGTGGACTGAGAAATGGCTGGATGGACGAGCTCAGAGGGTTGTGGTGAATGGCGCAGAGTCAAGTTGGAGGCCTGTAGCTAGTGGTGTCCCCCACGGGTCAGTCCCGGGTCTAGTCTTGTTCAATATATTCCTCAATGATCTGGAGGAAGGCACAGAGCGCACCCTCAGCAAGTTTGCTGATGATACTAAACTGGGGGGAGTGGCTGACACACCAGAAGGCTGTGCTGCCATTCAGAGGGGCCTGGACAGGCTGGAGAGCTGGGCGGAGAGGAACCTCCTGAAGTTCCACAAAGGCAAGGGCAGGGTCCTGCACCTAGGGAGGAACAACCCCATGCAGCAGTACAGGCTGGGGGCTGACCTGCTGGAAAGCAGCTCTGCAGAGAAGGACCTGGGAGTCCTGGGGGACAACAAGTTAAGAGCATGAGGCAGCAATGTGCCCTTGTGGCCAAGAAGGCCAATGGGATCCTGGGCTGCATCAGGAAGAGTGTTGCCAGCAGGTGGAGGGAGGTGATCCTGCCCCTCTCCTCAGCCCTGGTGAGGCCCCACCTGGAGCACTGTGTCCAGTTCTGGGCTCCCCACTACAAGAGAGACATGGTGCTACTGGAGAGAGTCCAGCGGAGGGCTACAAAGAGGATGAGGGGACTGGAGCATGTCTCCTCTGAAGAAAGGCTGCGAGAGCTGGGCCTGTTCAGCCTGGAGAAGAGAAGACTGAGAGGTGATCTGATCAACGTGTGTAAGTATCTGAAGGGGGAGTCTCAAGAGGATGAGGCCAATCTCTTCTTCGTGGTGCCCAGCAACAGGACAAGAGGCAACGGGCAGAAACTGAAACACAGGAAGTTCCACCTAAACCTGAGAAAAAACTTCTTCACTGTGAGGGTGACAGAGCACTGGAACAGGTTGCCCAGAGAGGTGGTGGAGTCTCCTTCCCTGGAGATATTCAAAACCCGTCTGGACGTGATCCTGGGCAATGTGCTCTAGGTGACCCTGCTTGAGCAGGGAGGTTGGACTAGCTGATCTCCAGAGGTCCCTTCCAACCTCAACCATTCTGTGATTCTGTGAAAGGGTGAATGAGGGCATTCGACAGCTTTGCTACTATGACAGCCTTGAACTTAAGTTTTGTCAGATTGAAAAGAACATATATTAGGAAAAGGGTCTGGTGTTCAGCCGTACCATAACAGATCACTTGGAAAAGATTAGGGCAATACTATAATTTACACATCATATTTACATTTTAGAAATATATTTAAACAAAGACTATTTCTGTAACAAAAAGTGCAAAATCTAACCATACATGGCAGGATGGCAGCGACACAACACTCTGCCCAAGGAGAGCCCCCTCTTTACATACTCTGAATCTTTTCGGTACCGAGTTCGCATGCCTTCAATTGCCCATTTCTGTTCATTTTTGCACAGCCTAAACTCTGAGGACACCCATGTGCTTTTGCACATTAATATTTCTTTTTGAAAATGGATTTAGGGCCAAAAGCCCAAGTGCACTCAAGGAACTTTTATGACAGCCCAAAACCCAGCAGTTGTGATTGCTCTAATGCCAACATAGCTCCAGTGACTCCAATTCACTTACTTTTTTGAGTTCTACCGTGAAAGTGAGAGTTCAATTACGGCCTCAGCAGGCAACATATAGAAGTTTCTATACAAAACACAGAAGTTTGCCTGTGAATGAAGGAAAGAAGAGGCAGATGACGAGGTTATAGCCCCCTTCCGCCATCCCCACCCTGGTCTCCCCATGCGGCAGGTACCTGGCAGCTTCTCAGGGAGCTCCAAATGCTGTTGTTCACCACAAGGTGATTCAGGCAACCAGCTCTGGGGTTGGGCAGACAATTGGAGGTGCTGCCTGGTCGGTCATCTGAAGCCAAGTTGTCCTCACTCGTCATTCAGTCTTCTGAAAATTACTTCTAATATATATGTGGATGCAGTAGCAATCTTAGTACCTCATCCATCTGAAGATTTAAACTGTAACATTTCCCATTATACATGAAAAATATTGTTGTATGCAAAAGATATGGCTTAGATCAAATTTTCAAGGGTGTGACATTTCCAAGTTCAAGATTTTACTTTAATCACACTATGTTCTGAGGATCAGGCCACTGTAAAATAGCCAGTATAATTACAATTAAGAGCTAGTTAAGAACAATCTGCTCCTTTCCTCAATCATGGAGAAATGTGCTACAACTGCTACTAAGAAAAATTTACAGACAATTTCTGGTTAAGTCTTTACAAGGATTTAAGAAAGTTTGTTTAGGCCCCAAAGCAAAAACATCCCTCTGCTCTAAAGACTCATTGCTGGAAAAGTTCAATTTCTAACACTACAATCATTGTGGCCAGCCCACAGCAAGAGAACAAATGTTATTCCTGCTGCTTTTAAAAAGACAAATCAGCACCAGTTTTAATTAACTTCAGTGGTTTGGGAACTAGACTCAACACACGCTTTCAACTAGCACAATGTAAGTAAAAGCAACATCCAGCTGCTTCTCTGGAAAGTTTTTATCCATTCCAGGTAAAATGACATTTATATCTTAAAAACAAAAAAACAAAACAAAACCATCAAAACACTAAACACAGGTTGGACATATTGCCTTTAATACATTTCAGGAATCAACTAAAAATTAGGTGTCTCCCAGAAGTACCTGAGTCTATGTAACTTTCTGAAGTGGAGAGCTTAGAAAAAATACCCAGAACACAAGCTACCAAATAAAGGAAAACGGCCAAGTCAGACTCCTCGGTGCATAAGCGTGAACACCACTTACCGTTCAGTAGTTATAGCACAGCAGTACCTCAAAAACTGCAGTCAACACTAGGGCCTCTCTAAGCTGCGCATAACCTATTTGACAGGCTCTCCATACCTCAGAGATCTTCTACTGACAAAGCGAGTGAACAGATGAGAGACACAAAGAGGCAGAATGACGGGTGCCAAACTGATACGACACACAGAATGAACAGGCAAAGGACAGTAAATTAACCTGAAAAAAGTGAGGGTAGTTTTGTGATAGCGACACTGAATTCAGATTCAGGAGTCTGTGGAGATCTATTCCAAGCTCAAAAACTATCACCTTTCTCGTGCTCTCTCTTTCTCTTATTTATGCAGACTGGTTTTTTTTTTTTTTTTTGGTAAAGGCAAGCATGGTTTCACACTGTGGGAACATGCAGTAACTTAGTACTATGGTGTCCCAACTCACCTTCATAAATCAAATGCTAGATGTATAGGTACTTTAGATATTACTGGCAGAAGTAAAATTTAATATAGCTTGCTAGCATGTGGAAAAAATTTAAGGTCCAATTCAATGAAGTCAGTGTGATTTCGGCCGGAATCAGCCATCTGCTACCTATATTAAATAGTATAACTTTCTCAATACAAATAAAATACATTCAATTTTTATCAGGTTTGACATTTCTTATAGTACTAACATTTTGTCATTTGTCAGCCTATATTTCTAGACCTCTTGGACTGACTGCCTGGGCTCCATCTGGCAAAATTAGAGGTCTTCCAAATCCAAAGCATTTCAAAGAAAGACTCACACATTAGTTAATAAAGAACAAATTATAACTGATTGCAGGTGATTGCAAAAGGAGAGATTTTAATTTTTTTTTTTGAAATACAAACAATGAAATATTAGCTTTAAAAGTATGGGTACTGTGCCTTTACGTTATTATACTAGCTACCTACCAATTTACCCTCGCATTATATGAGGTAGTGGCATGATATTCAGAGTGGTTATATATTGAGCACGGCATAATATTTTAAAAGGCTTATGGTAAACTAGCATATCTTTTTTTGTTAAGCTAATCACTGTATTACCCACATTATAAATTATGAATGTAATCTGAAAAACACAGAGCCCAAGGACAACACAGTCAACTAAAGTTATCTAAAATGTTAAATACGTATTTATTCAGGGTTTAGGTGAATTTGAAAGTGTTAGGCTCAGATGCAAGTCCCACTCTCAGGAAGATGCTGGTTCATGCAAGTTACCGTTTGAGTAAATGCACTAACAACTTAAGAGACACAAGCAGATCACTCTCTTCCTACATGAAGTCTTCCTCTCAGATAATAAAGAAATATTATTTTAAAGACTCATTCATCTACAAGCTACAATAAAGTCTTCCCTGTTACTACACTGTCTTTCTAGGGCTTTTCTTTAGTCTCATGTCCGAGGCTACATGTGTCGCCACTGCCAGAGCAGTTACCAAACACCCTGCCCACTGTAGTAAATTCCCCAGAGTGGTTTATCCACAGAAAGAGTCTTGGGTCTACTAAGCCACAGCTCCGTTGCTTCAAGGAGCAAGGGACAGCGGCAGGGCCCTTATTCCTCAAGTGGGCAGGCCACAAGAGACGCTCCACACTCACCCAGTGCACTACACACACACAGACACACGCATCCCGACTCACTAAGAGATCCCAGCGCAAGGAAGGGCCTCAGTGACAGCAAAGCAGTTAACAGAAATGAGAATATTCTAAGCTTAGCGCCTTCCCTGGGGACTTGGCAATTGCTGGCCACTCTCGAGAGAGACGTACATCTCTGTCGGATGTCATGGTCTCTGCTAAGATTTCCTGCAGTGGAAAAGGATCCCATATCTCCCCACTTGCTCCTAGCAGCCTATAAGAAGTTCAGTTCTCATTCATTTTCTGGGGATAGGATCAGGCATAGTCTCATTAGTCTCCAACCAACACGGGCACCAAGTCTTACTCTCCTCCACTCTCCAGGAGCCTTGTATTGGCTTGGATTTTACAGTCTAAGCATGTATCTACACGGCTGACGCATACACACATCCTTTTGGTGCCGTGTACACAAATAACACACTTACTCTCTTTCAGTGATTGCCATTTGTCCAGCTAAGTGATTTGGCAAGCATAAAGAGGTTAGCAGGGAGGTAATGGCAAAGTCACAAACGGCAAATGTAACAGTAACGTTGTTCGCTAGCCAAGTACATTAGCTCATTTTAATCTTTTCTAAGTGTACATTACATCACAACTCCTTATCTGCCCCAGGATTTTTTACTGTATCAGCCTTTCTTAAAAACATATAAATCATACTGAAAATACAACATTAATCTTTATCGCTTACCTCACCATTATTTAATAAGCAGTAGGAGGGAGTTTCCTCATGCAGAACGCAGTTGTGAAAAGCTGACTTTGAATAAACTCCAGTTCTGAGCTCACCAGTGCTCTTGAGTTTTGTAGCTGTGTTAACTAGGGACTTCCAAAAGGCCCACGTCTATCAATGGTGCAGCTGTGGATGACAGCCGATGCGATAGGCACTACCCGAGCATTACATCCTGCTTTGGCAAGCTCTGACTAGAGGCTGATTAAACTATCCCAACGTCGTCTTTAGTTCTGGCTTATTGTCTAGAAGTTTATTTCCCAGTGTGTTACCTACACCCCTCACAGAAATTACACTCTGCATGTGTAGTGGTTAGGAAGAAAGCTGGTCAGTACCATATGGCAAGAGCCCAACATATTTCTTATCCCTTTTATTTTGATTGCTAGCATGGCAAGTATTAATTCTTTACAATTCCTGGCCTCTACAGTGCACAGAAAATCTTTGGATTACCCTCATTATAGACATTTAGAAGGAATGGGGCTCTAAATTGAGTTCTGAGTTTTAAAAGAGTTTTATTGAAAATTAGTTTTAGTAAAAATGAGTTTTATTTTATATTTCAGAGAAAACACTACTCCCCGTAAACCATATAAAATCACTTCAGCTTTTTCTGTAAAGTTCAACCTCTTATTCTGTTCCAGTCACTGGGTTACATAAGCATGAACATCACCACACCCAGACAAACCAAACTGGTTTGTCACATGAAACTGATCTTCTATGTCCCTTTGATAGGAAAATTGGAACAGAAAAAGCTAAGCTTTTCCTACAGTGCATTATAACATGCCAAGTACAGGACAGCAAACCGTTCTATGAAATGTATCTTATGTTATCTAAGGAAAATAAATCAACATCATTGACATAAACTATTACTGGAAGAGAGATTCAGCATTAAATTATATATCAATTATAATAAATTATATATCCACATCTCAAATCCACCTTCTCTGAATGACGACCCCAGCAAGTGTCTCCATGACCAAACCATATCTGTCATTTGAGCGAACCCTGTGGTCACACAAATACAACGTGTGAAATCCAGTTTCCTGTTTACATGAGTTAGGTCAATACTTGTAACTACATTTTGGAACTTCTCTGGGTAAGCAAAAACTCAGAGCACGATATTTTAATTTATCACCTTGAGCTTTCTCGATTGACTATATCCCATACTATTGGCAATAAGTCTAGAACATGTGCTATGCTTTCCTCTGCAATAGCTTTACTTCTAATTTTCGTACTTACGGAAAAATGCAATGGGAAAAATGAAGTACTGGAGGGCATTTCGTTCCTGACTTTATAACTCCTGAACTTGTATACATACATAGATATATATCATACATATGAACTATACCTTTCTTGTCATCACTAAGCAGTAAATAACTTTACTAACCATTGTTTCTTCTTGTAGTTTCTTGTATTTAAGGGTAAGTCGATATAGTAACTGCCAGGAAGGGCAGTTAAAAATGTTTTACTGTACTATATATAGAGAGATATATAACAATGGCAGTGCAAGTGCTGTTGATTTCCAAAGAGCTATTCTTCAGATTTTTTTAGGATTAACAGTCAAATATAGTCTCAAAACATGCTACACTGCAGAGCTGGTCCTCCAGACAACCCTAAATTAACACAACTACAGCCCTCCTGTTGTTTCAAGGTGCGCACCAGGTTCAAAACAGAAGCCTGCCAAGGCAGCAGAGGAGCAGGGCAAATGATGTAGTCGTCGCACTCCATCCCAAATGTTACCAGTTTCACAATCCCTAGCTTCAGAAAAGGGAGAGTTTCTTTGCATTGCTTTATTTCTTGAGACAGTTTATAAGGAGAATTCAAACTCAAGTGCCCTGGGGCAAAAACTAAATTAAGCATAATCCATCTTTTGAGTTACAGCAAAAAACATTCTGGACAATATCAGGTTTCACTACATGTAATGGCTTTATGAAACGTATAAATGTTACTGTTCTATAAAATACATTTTTCATTCCAAAATGCAAACTATAAATTATATTTAATCAGGACTTTACTCTTTAGTGTTTTAAATGCACTTTTTAAAAGAAAGACACAAGATTGCCAAATTAAAGATTTATTATAGTGTTTTTATTAACAAACTTTCATTGGAAAGTTCTGGGCGCATTAACAGAGGAGGCACATTGGCTTCGATGTTTGGCATTTGACAGTCAACAGAATTGCACTTCACTGTTACGGCCTTGCTACAACAGTGTGAATTTTCATGGCAACCCTCACAGTGAGCCTCTCTCCCTGACGTATCCAGCAGGTGTTTCTGATCGTTTTGGTCAGCTTTCAAAACCTGCTCATTCTGCAAAGAATGCTGATCTGTTTTGCTCTCAGCTTTCTTCTTCTGCTTGGACGCTGAGGTTTTCTTGCTTTCAACCCCGTTTACTTCTGTACCACCCTTTCCATCACACTTGTCTTTCTTCTGAGAGAGTCCCGTTTGGTTATTTGATACACTGTTCTCACATTCAGAGCAATGCATTATTAGAGGCCCTGCATTTCGGCAGAGAAATTGTGAGGAGCTCACCACCTTTGGAAGAGTTCTTACGTTTTCCTCCGGGTTTTGATGACCACGTGAATCTGTCCTATTTATTCTTTGATGGGCCTGAAACTGTTGCACTGACTGGAGGAAAAAATTTTTAGGCAGAGAGTTCTGTGTCATCGTTCTTTTGAGCCTTCCCTGAAGGCAACCGCAGTGGAGGACATGCTGGACCGGGTGCACATACCCTTCTGGGGCTTGCTGCAAAGCATTTACAGGAGCCATAGCATTTTGGAGCTGTACCGTTCCAGATGAAGGAGAGCACTGATAACAGAAGGTATCACTTAACTGTTGGCATGAGTGTGGGCTCCACTTCACTGCTACTTGCTTATATGCATCAGGACAGCCACATTGTCTGCTCTGAGAGAAAAGTGGGCATATGGTTTGTTGGTCAACAGATGACTGTAACACAGACGAACTAGCAACTTTTTGCATGCTTTTATTCACTTCACTATTATATGCTGAATGCATAGACATACATGTGTTTTGGGGCCTGCTACTGAAGAGTTCTGAGCAGATATGAGTTTCTTCATAAGTCACTTTCTCTGCAGGGTTACAGTTACCGGTTTGGGATGCCAGAGGCTCCAGCTCATAGTGCTCATGCTCCATTTCTGGTTTTTGATTTCTGGAGTCCAGCTGATATTTGCTAACTGGATGTGATTTATTTTGTCCTCTGCCTCCTTGTCCTCCTGAAAAGGTCTGAGAGAAAGCATTGCATCGCAATTTTTTTGGTAGTGGAATCTGGCCACAAGTGCCCTGGGGCCCAAGGCAGCGGCACATGCACTGGAAGAAGAATGTTGCAAAAGCCCAGCTAATGCACATTATAAGCATCATAAAGGTGCCAAGCTGCGTGTATGCCAGCACTGTAGAAGGCATCATCATTGCTCCAGCTACAAATGTGGTCAGTGCAGCCATTGCAATAGCAGAACCCATACGGCTTAAAGAAAAAATGACTTTTCCCTCTCGGTCAGGATCAGGGGCTAAGCGATAAGCCACTCCATAGTGAACAGCAAAGTCTACAGATAAGCCGACAGCCACAGAAATAGTGACAGATTCTAACACATTTAGCTCCCATCCAAGAAGAACCAGGGAACCTACAGTGACAAAAATAGTTCCAGCTATTGAAACTATTGCATAAAGACTTATAATTATATTCCAAGTTGTAAGAAGCATTACACTAAATGCAACAGCAACTGAAAGACCCATGGCAATCAGAGTACCATCAGACAGACTGTCCTGAAGATCATAAAATTCTAAATTACTCACAAACCAGCCATTGCTGAGACCCTCAGGAGCAGAACTAAGCTCATTTGAAATCCAGGAGTCTACCTCTTTGTAGAACTGATGCATTTTCTCATAAGCAAGCGTGAAGAGGTAGGTGCTTTGGAACTCCAACACCACTGCCCGGATAGTGTCGTTGAGGTCAAAGCGAGGCCCTGGGGTTTTACTATCTAAATGATACCCTGTGCTTCTTTCTAACTCCATTATAGCTCTCTTGATACATAATTCAAAAACTTCTTGTTTGTATGGAAAGCTCCAGTGGCTGCAGCAGGGGTACAGAGAAGGCTCATCGCAGTCCTGATTTTCCATCCACTGCTTAAATGTTTCAATAAAGCAGCTTGTGAAGTCTTGCTCTTCAGTCTGATAATAAAATGTTTGATTTCTTAACTTCTGACAGAAACGTAAAATCCAAACCTGTGAAGCTGGGCTAGCAATATTAAAACTGCTATCTAGTTGCAACTTTCCTTTACTTTTAGGGTTTAAAGGGTCACCGTTATCTTCAGGTATGACACCCCAGATTACTGTAATTGGCATGTGGAGTTCCTCTCCATGGTGAACACGTTCAAACATAAAAAGCTTTTTGTATTCTGCATCATATCGTTCAAATGGGTGAGAAGACCTGAATACCTGAAACTCGGAGAGCTCCAATGATGGCAGTTTCATCTTTGGATTTACACACACAATATATGCTCCACCTATTGTTAAGGCAAGGAACCAGAAAAGCCAAATGTATCGAAATTTGATAACAATGCATGGCAACACTTTTTCAAAAAATATCCTGGATGCTTCTGAGACCGCAAAAATAACCCTGTGGAACATTTGGCACAACACTGTCCAGCAGTTTTTGTTGTTGTATATCCTCTGCTGAGGTTTTTTAAAGCAACTGAAAATATTGAGAAGATATCGTTCATGTAATACAACTACGGCAGGTAGCCACGTAACCATCAAAACATAATTCACCAATATGGCAGTGCCAGCATAAACACCAAAACATCTGATTGCTGTGATATTGCTGACATAATTAGCATAGAAGGCAGCAGCGGTGGTAAAACTGGTGACAAACATGGAAAGAGCAGCGTGCTGCAATGTGATGCTTACTGTCTCAGAAGTCCCAGCATGAGGTTTATCAAATTTTGTGTAATTCCAAACATCACATAAGACAAAAGCATCATCTGCTCCAATTCCAACAAGAATAATTAATGCAGTGAGATTCATAAATGGAAAAAACTCAAAATTAAATACTACCCGATAGAGAAAATACGAAACAATCAAGGAGCTAATTATTGCAAACATAGTCATCAGCGTGATAAACATTGACTTCGTGTATACACACATAACTAATAAAACAATGACAATGGCTATGGCAGGATACACAGTATCCATCAACAGGTAATCTTGAAACAAACTGTGTTTTATTCCAAACTCAATCCCTGTGATGGTTGTTACACCATCGGAAGAGTTCCAGTTCTCAAAGTTATCCAGGTAAATATTCATCATGCTTTCTCCTTTCTCAGTTGGAGAGAAGAGCATGCTATATTTTAAAGCTGGTAAGACATAGTCAGCTGTCTTTGGGCTTAGAAAATCCTTGTCCACTAGATAGTGGAGGATCTGGTAAACAGCATTGTACTTTGTACATTTACGAGGCACGTTTGTACACTTGAGTTGGTCCTTCCTTTTGGCATTCATGTCCCAGCAGTCTGGTCCCAGGGTCCCATTGTAGTAGTATTTGGCACATGTGCGAAGCAGCTTTAGGGTGTGAGAGACGTCTCGTTCTACAATTTTTTGACATGATGATCTGTTGTTTAAAATGGCAATATAGTTGCCCAGTGTCCAGCTGGGACAGCACGAAGCAGCAGTGGCTCGCTGGCAGAGATCGCCAAATTGGGAATGGGATCTGATCTGTATAAAGACAGGCAGGGCAAAAATCCATTTTAAAGTGAGAGTCTGAATGGTATTTTGAAATTAGAAACGTTCACACACAAAAAATCTAAGTGTGATGAAAACCCAGCTTACAGTCATTTTGTGTTAATATTTTAAATTCTTATTTCCACACATAGTGTTTGGTCTGCATCCCCTTATGTACACCAGGCTAAATCAGCAGCAACTCTACCGAACTGTCACAGCAGCATAAAATTGGCAGAAGAGATAAGAATATTGCACAGGAGTAACTCTAGTCTATTGTTTGAAGACGCATTGAGTTTTCTTCCAGATTGAGGATCGTTTCTCTCCTCTGTTATCTCACGCTACAGTCCTGAAAATAAACAGCCAGTCGAACATTTAAAAAGTTTCATTCTGCTTGAAATCACATACGGAAGTTTCTAGGAGAGGCAGGGATTTACCATCCAGAAAGAAGGGACGTGACAGCTTTACAGCAACGACTTCCATCATCTGGGCTCTCTTCTACAACCCTCTTTGTGAGCCTTTTTTGCTCTCATACAGCTGACAGACATTTCCCCCAAATAAGTCAGCCTATCACGTTGCACTGCATGTCCCTGAGCCAGCAGTTTCCACAGCACAAGCACAGGATAATCAAACGTAGCACAAAACCCTCCAAACTGAGCCTGGCTGCACAGAGACAGACCTCACACCTCGGAAAGCTGCACCCGCCCGTGCAAAGTCCTGAAGGTCACCTCAGTAGTGAAGGAGCAGGAGAAAAATCCTGTGGCAGCATGAATCGCAACCAATATTTTGGTTAAGAAATCCCCTTAGCTAAATGAGCGTTAATCTCTTATGTGGATACTCTTCCTCAAGACTGTTCTAGATTTAGTTGAAGCCAGTAAGAATAGGACTTTGCTAAATCACCATAAGGCACTTTTAAGCAAAATTGAGTATGTCTGTAAAATACATGAATCTCTTAGCTAACAAGGTTAGCTCAGGGAAATTTCCTCTAGTATATAAAACCCACGGACTTGATAAGGCACAAGGAATTTAAGTCTCAAAAACTTCATGGGCATGCTGCTAAACAAAACTTCTGGCTTGTTATGTATGACAGATTAGAATTAGTCTTTCAAATATTTAGGTATATGTAAAATTTCTATCTATTAATCAAGTTACAGGTAATAAGCACATATTAATAAAGTTACATTAATAAAGCTGTGTGGTGAAGGGTTTTCAGGATTTGGGCCCTAATATCATTATCCATGCATATTTCTGATCAGCTGGATTTAATAAATTACTTTGCTTTTTTAGCAAAATTGCGCAGGTTTATTACTAGCAGCCATTTATAATGCAGACAAAAAACTGCACTCGGGGATTCTCCTGGCAGTTATATAAGTTTTAACATGGACTTAATTTTGTCAAACAGTTTCTGAACAAGAACAAACTGGCATTCCAAAAAAACAGGATAATTCACATTTGATTGTTTCCAGATAAAAACACTCACACATGCAAACTCAGGAAAAACCGAACAACCTACTAAATAAAAGGAAGCACTGCAATAGCATATCTGTATTTTTCATGGCACATCTCCAGGTTTATCCTAGGAGGATATAATATGCACACCCTAGGGGTCAGGCAGACAAATTGGGAGGAAAGGATTGTATTGTCTTCTCTGCATATTCAAGTTCAAAATGGGACAATGAGGTTTATACGCTATTCTTCAATACTTGCTGCAGGCCATGGACATTCACTGGTAAAGCAACTGTTGCCAAAGACAAAGCAACACGAGCAGGCAGCTGTAACTTAGAAGCTGAAATACAAAATTTAGCTGCCGATAACATTAACATACTGTGTAAAATGCTAATACATTGTAGTATTGGGCCCTACTTTGCTAGTGATCCAAAGCCATTTTGCTGTTGCCGGAATAGGTCTGCCACTGGCAGTGTTTTCATTCATTTCAGGACAACTAAAGGAACAAAACTGTGCATCCTGTGCACATGCTGTACCTGCAGCCAGACCTCCTTGCCAAATGGATCTGTGCAGTGACAGAGAAGCACAAACACACGTTTTTGGGGCAGCAGGCTGGGGAAATCATTTACAGTCTTTGAAGTTTATAAAATAAATGTTTGTGGTTTATAGAGAAAACACTCTGTGATTAATGTGTAAAAGAAAGGACTCTTATCCACATAATTAAAAATTAGAACACCTTCCACAGCTATTTTGTACATAGTGTTTCCATGAAGATTATAGGATTACCATGTGCTCAGCAGCTGCAGGATGAAGCCCCTAAGTGTCAGTAAAACATACAGTTAAAGTAGTTATGAGCAGATGGGAATGCAATCAACACACAGGGGATTTTTACCGATAGCTTATTTTTAAGCAAATAATAGTTGGCACAGAAATCCAACTCATCATTAGAAAAATATATAAACCCTACGGTTCACACCCCCAGAAAACGTAGTGCCTAATTTTCTTGACTTTGAATATGGGAAGTTTTGCTACTTTTTTAAACAGAACGAGAACTGTGCCCCAAAGCAAGCATGAATTCAACAACAAAGAAATAACTACAAAAGAGAGTCTGTAAGACCACAAGGTCACTGAAGTCATCTATTTTTTCTGATAGCTGCAGGGCAAGTGAGCATCCTTTCGGGAGACGGGATGTTAGCAGAAGAATGTAGCATTCAGAAGTGGGGTATATCTCAGCACTTCAGGAGTTCCAGAAAGTGAAATACCATATGTAAGTAAGTAATAACAAGCGCTTTTTAAATTTTAATGAAAAAAGCTTCAGCTTCTTCTGTCCTGCTTGGTTAAGGTGCCCGATTATGATATTCTTAAGTAAAGCCCTAAGTTCTAAGTTGCAAAAAAGATCAGTGGAAACATTATCTGCAACAAATATTCTTTATAAGAATCTACACAACTCTGGGTGCAGCTGAAGTTGCCAACATTCCCGTTTCTCAAGTATTCTTATTTCAAAGGAAGAGGTATTTCTGTGGAGTCAAGATGGATGGTGCTTGCTCTTTAAAGCAGTTTCCTCTTGAGTGATTTCATCACTCTTTCGTCTTTTGTAAAGTGGTAGGTGAAATAATGCTTTATTATAAAAGTGTACATGTGTACATACAAGGCAAAAAAGATGAATTCCTCAGGAGTAATATAATCATTACAAAGACTATTCTTCAGAGGTAATTCACTGATTTCATTCTGTTATACAAAAATAATATTTTTCTTTTTTATTTATGCTGAAGTGCTTTACAATGATCTATAATATGTGAGATTCACCTGCACCAGCTGTCCACGTGATTAAACTTTTACAGGTATATGTGCACAGATGGGCATCTCCTACTTAACTCCCCTAATTTTTCCCCTTGCAAAAGGCTATTCTCAGCTCTCTCTTCCGACTGAATCACTCCCGTGATTGCTCCCTAGCTCATTTCACTCAAAGGGAGCCAGATTGGACTAAATACTGCCTTTTGCTCACCTGGCTCTTTTTGATTGAAAGAGATGAAGGGTAACCACACCGGCCCTCCTGCTAGTGCAAGATTCTCTGGTGGGGAAATGAGGAACAACGCGGGAGCACGTGAGGACAATAACCACTTACAGCAAAAGAGGCCAACCGGAACAAATTCTGTGTCAAAAGACTTAGAGGGAGATTCACCATACAGTGCTTCAGTACAGCTCAATATTTTATGCAAACAAATGCCAGCGGTTAGGGAAAAGAGTTTGGGAATTTGCTACATTAGGACAGTTGTCGGAAATGCAACAATAAACAAATATAACAAATACTCCTCATGAAATACATGTGGTGTGTTTATTATGCTAATTGTTTGCGATAATTTCGGCTTTGGAGGCAGAAAAAAAAGTTTCTTATCAGGAAATCAACAGATCGTTATTAATAGAAGAAAAACTTACTGTGTAATTAATTTCCATATGAGGCCACTAGGACACAAAAGATATGGTTGCACAGTAATTCAAATAAAAAAATGTACTGATTTGCAGTAAGTCACAAGCTTGTATTTTTAGAAACGTGCTACCTGAATGCTTCATTTATTTTAGCCTGCATCAGTTAACATCCATTAGTTGAAACCAGATATAATTTCAACAGTGTGCTAAGCTGTCTTCTAAAACATGCAAAAGAAGCTACAATAGCCCCTGAGGCTGGCTATTATACTGGTCGTTTTGGCTATGGAAGGTACTGAGCGTAAGGAAAGCCATATGTACACTGCCCAAGGAAAATTACAGCTGGGCCAGGTGGACAAGGCCAAAATATCTTTCATTTTCTCAGTCTAAGAAAAAAAAAATTTAATATAACTCTAGATCTAATTGTGCTATTTGTCTAGATACTGTATCTACGTTCCTTTGACATCCAGCTGCTAACCTATTGTCTTTTGACATCATAAATCTAAGGACCCCCTGGCTGTCAGAGAAAACTGCATATACCATGAAGATGCAGCAGAGAAAAAGCAAGGAAAACTGAAATATTTTCTGAGAAACATGAACAAAAATCCATGGAATAATATTCCAAGAGGAAACACACAGCAAAAGTAAAGTTCCTCCAATCATTCTGTATTGAAACTTCTGAAGAAACCTTAGCCTGCCCTATTCTGGAATCTGGACGATGTTAGCAACAAAATCCAAAGAAATTCCCGTGTATAATCTGACTAGATAAATTGAAAGCTGTTTGTTAACTTCCTCTGCATACAGATTGACCACCATACAAGGATGTGGACAATGTGAAATGCTCTCATATACTATCTGTTCGTAATGGGCAGCAACACAAACTTGAAATACATACTTCATATCAGCATATTAAACATTATTAAAGACCATTTTTACTTACCCTCAAGTTATCTACATTGCACATTGACTTAATTGCATTTAAATTCCATAAATTCTCTCCCTCTGTTGAAGTAAATACCACTCGTGAATAGCGATCACCTGAAATTATAGTAGGAGGGTTTATGGATTATTCAGACATGTCTGGTATCAAAGACTGAAGCAAAATCCCACCATTCAAATGATACAGATGGGATCTTTTTCAGATCACGGGAATCCACCTTCTTCTCAAGAGGGTCTCTTCATCCGTAAGATTCAGCCCACATGAAAGTTTCAGTTTCCTTACAGTGCTTATAGTAAATATGGCATCTTAAGTGGTATTTACCACTTAGAAGTTCTACAGACTTCTATTCAAGCAAATCATCTTCTGAAATATGGCAAACACATGAAAATCAAAAGATCTAATCAGCAAACTATGAAATTCTTGGCACAGCATAACGGTAGCACACAGATAATAGTAATCACAGGCTGATTCAGTAAGACATTTGGGAATATAAATACTAATTATAAGGACGTTTCTACAAGAATGTTTTTGCTTCAGAAGCAAATGACTGCAGTGGAAATTGTTGTGATATCCTTGAGGCCATTTGTAAAGAACTCTACAGTTTAGACACACACACAGCTTAAATTACAAATTAAATCATGTTTATTAGGAGATAGCTTTTAGGAAAGAAAATATTACTTAGTAGCAGCAAGACTATCATGCACAGCTAATGAGGGAAACATACACAGATGCACAAATACACGGTACTGTGTAGCACAATATGGTACTTTGGGTTAAGAAACGTTATCAGGGTAATTACAATGTTTCAAGTACCAAGAGGCTGAATTTTTCCCTCTGTTGTTAATGGTCAGAATTGCTGCCTCTCAGAGAGCTATAACCAAAAGACTCAGGAGCAGTGCTTTAAGATCTTTGACAGTCCTTTAGGATCAGGGAAGCTGAAATCAGCTGATCCTGGAGCAGACAAAGACAGGCACCAGGGATGATAAGTACTGGTCAAGAGGAAATAAACTGTTTTCTTTACATAATGTGCTGGCAAACCTTCCCATAGAAGCATAATTCTGTCATGACTGCTAGGACTGAGACTATGCAGAAACAGTAGTGGAAAGAATGAGACTTAAAACACAAAAAACAGCGGGCAGGATAAGAGCAGTTAATTCTGCTTCAAGCTATAGTTAATGCTCAGTAGAGTTTCCTCATCCTTATGAGAGGTCTAATTAGTCTAATTCAGTTCTGCTCATAGGAGCAGAACTGATGTCCTTGTGCACTTCCTCTCACTTATATTAGATGTAAGACCTTACTGTAATTGAAAAAATCATAAATCTATTTTTCACCTCTGCTTTGTAGCAGTTACTGCTCTCTCAGATTAAGTAATGTAAACAAACAATTACACCATTATGCTTTCACGTTGTAATCAGTGCTCACATATTGAAGCAGCAGCTCACATATTGACGTAGCAGCAAAAAGCCCAAGTCCCAAGGCATTCTATGAAAAAGGGCAAGATCTACATCTGCTAATGCATGCTCTCTGTCAGAACGGGACTTACCAAAGTTTTGCATTATGTCTTGTGAGAAGTTTAGTCAAAATAACCTCTTTAGTTGAAGCTAAACATATTCGCAGGACTTTGATTTTTAAGATTTTTTTTTGTTTCTTTATTTTAAACCCTAAATCCTGGACAGGATGTGACCTGTGGATACTTTTCAGATAAGAGCCTCCTTAAAACATAAAGGGGAAAAGTATTTTGGTTTAGATTTTTTTAGATTTATGTTGATGGCGCAGATAAAACACAACTTCTTTCTTAATGGAGTGAATTAGGTGCAACTTCTGTATTCATATATATTAGAGATACCGCTTTTACAATGATCAGTATTATTAGCAACTCATAAAAAGCTTTAAAGGAAATGGAACCACTTAAAGAAAGCACTTTAAGGAAGCACAGTTGCTTCCTAAGAAGTAACAATAGAATACAACAATTTAGGCTGATTCCTTCAAAGGCTTCTGCACACATGAAGACGGTACTTATCAGGAATATACCAAGCAAGAAATATTTTCCTAATACTAAGGCATACAACATAAAGAAGAGTTCAAAATTCATTGAACTGGCATAAGGCTTTAGGCTTCATTATATCATTTCTCCACTTACTTGGGATATCGCAGAAAAAGGTATCTTTGTGGAAGTTCCAGTCTGCTTGCCTCTTCTCTCTCTCATAGTGATCATCTGACCATCTGTCATCCTGATGACTAAAACAGGATAAATAGTTTTACCTTCTCTTAGCCAAGAGATGTTAAAAGGAGTACCCAAACTAGTCACGCCTCTTCATAACTCTTGCATTAGAAAACATATGTATTTTTTTGTTAATGTGACTTCAGTATTCAAAAACTGAAATATTCATTATACTTTTTGTTTTTTAGAGACTTCAAAGGAAATTACATTGAGCCTAGTATTGAAAAATACTCAAAATTCAAAGAGAAAACAAAAGTGACAAGATATTTTCAACAGCTTGTGATGGGAAAAATCTAATTTCACATGAAAGGCCTTAAAGAATTTAGAGGATCCGATTCAGTGTTCATTGAAATCAGTGGCCATATA
Organism: Struthio camelus; assembly: GCF_040807025.1. NCBI lineage: Eukaryota > Metazoa > Chordata > Aves > Struthioniformes > Struthionidae > Struthio > Struthio camelus. The sequence goes on from NC_090944.1 coordinate 126,797,280, forward strand.
CACATTAATTTCAGAGGGTACTGCAGCAAGTCCTATTTAAGCAATAAAAATAATAAATAAAATGAGTTTTGAACACAAATTCTTACCTTTTAGCCTGCTCATCTGCATATTTGAAAGGGTAGTTTGCCAGTGTGGCTTTGTACCCTGTGTTCTTCACCATATTATTCCATGTGACCAATCTCTGTCCTATTGCTGTCCCTCTTGGTTCAAAACCCTAAGGCAGGATATTATGAAATTCCGTTAATGCATTTCATTCTTTAGCTTCAACGGGAGAGCAGAAACATGATCAAAGTGATGGATAGTTTTCATTATGAGGCATAGTTACTGCAGGCATCTACACTTAATGTAAAATGCTTTACGATGAGGCAGTTTGACAAAGTAATGACCAACCGTACGGATTGACAAGGGATTAAGAATTCTTGTGCATACTCCTTACCTCCCTGAGAAATGATGATTTTGTAGTCTATAACAATGTTTAATACGTTAACTCTTAGTTTTCAGAGCAAGGGTGCTCTAGAATGTCTTCTTCTGTATCTTAGTCATCATTCTTTATTGATCAAATATGATTAAAAAATCCTGAAGTATATCGATTACTCCAAGAATAAGGCCAATATTTTAATTATTTCAAAAGAAACTTTCAACTATAACTTGAATGACTGTTGACAATCAGCAGTCAAGAAATATCCTTTACTGTACATTGTATATGTACAGATAGACAGTGCTGTGATATATCAATAACTTATAGGAATGGTATATTGATATTTGAGGATAATAACTAAATACAGTTTTTTCTATGATAGTCCTGAAAGTTACTCATGGGTAACATAGCTCTCAGGAAAAGAAAGAAATGAGCCCAGTATTTAACGGAATCTGATAAAGATTACTTTCAGTCTTTCAATATGGATGTGATTTCATCCCCAGAAGGCTCTTAGACTCCCCTTTCCTTTACTAGATCCTGGCACTCACTCTTTGAAACTTGATTTAGAACGTATGGTCTGTGTTGTACTATGCCTATTATCTAAAATTGGGATGAATTTACATTGTTCAATGTATAGAAGTTCTGTTGCAGGACACATGAGCACTGAGGAGCTATTGGCAGAACACCGTAACTGGAACCAGTGCATAACAGTGTCTAACGTGCAACCATTTCTTTATAGCGCCGTTAGCTAGCTATGCCAGTGTCAAGTTCTAATCCTTTATTTTTATTTTTATTTTTTTTTTTAATTAGAGGAAATACCAGGCTCTTTTAAATTCAACTTCTTTTCATGGATTCATCATATAGCACTTCTCTAAGCTCTGGAAATTGATGGAAATTGATACCCACAGATTCATAGTAGGGGAAACACGTTCAGATTTTGATGATAAAGGGATAAATCTGCCAATTCAACTTTTAGATCCCAGAGTTGGTTGCACTGCAGACTTTAGACACAGATGTCCACTAAACTGAGGCATGTTAAGAGTCAGGGTTTTTGTCTGGGCAGACCTCAGTTTAAAAGGAATTTTAACAATTTTACTGAACTGTACTTAACGTTTGCTGTTTACTGGTATCACCGAAAAAACAGCACTCCAAAAATACTTATTTGACAGTATACGTGACTAGTATTTACCTACCAGCAATGGATCAGAGAAGTCTGGAAGATCCGGCACTAATATCCCAACCAGAGCGCACACCACTATTAGCACAGTGCACATGCCCAGGACCACCACGGGCCAGTCAGCTATCAGTGCGGCATAGCTACAGGGAAAGGAGCAGATGAAAAGACATTAGAGAAATGAAAGTCACACCCAGAATGAATCCATACCCCTTTGCAAGCAAAGGGCCATGCAGAAACACGGACCTGCTTCCTTCGTTTTGTTTACATGAACAAAACTAATGAATTAGGCGAGACATCAGATGTGGATGTAGGAAGGATTTGGAAACTATGTTTATTTCTACTACCATTTTATTACGCAAATGAGAAAGCAAACAAATACAAAAAATCACTTTCAAATTTCCTCCCTATAGAAACTTTCTACTCCTTTGAGAAGCTGTTCATATCAAACCAGTACTATTGTTTTTTTCAGGATTGTGACAAAAATGCAGGCTTTCTCTTAGATTTTCTTTGTGCTGATACAGGCACAACTAATTATGGGTTACTGAAATAAGTATTTCTGTCATACATGTTCAGTAATGAAAACTGCCGTGGCAATCATTTATATAAAAGAAACTCGGCACTAAAAATGCATATGTGAAGCGAAACTGTTGTTTAAGGCTAAACATGAATCATTGATATTAAGACTTCTCCCTAACTTTATACTTCATTTTTGGCATGGATATTATCCATGACGGGGTACCACTGGAAAATAAATGTTTCGTTAAAAATTTAATGATAGAAAACATTTCTTTTTGAAAGTTTCAGCTTTTTAAGAGAAATATCGTACTTAAAAAGAGGAAAATCAATTTTAAAGTAGAACCTATAACCAAAGGAAAAAAATTTCCTCTGCATTCAAAACCATCATTTCAAAAAATTACTGAAAATCTACATTCTAATAATGCATAAACTCTGTTGTAAGTTCAAAGGTGAAGGGGAGTTGCTACATGAGGCAAAAACTAATCAGCATTAGTTACTTAGTCTTCCGAAACAAGTCTTCTTGGCTTTTAACTCTCTATACCTTCTAAGTTGTAAGAATGCAAAAAAAATTTATATACAAATCTAATTTTCATAAGATTTTAATTTTTATTAAATTGGTAAAAATGTATGAGAAAAGAAAACGCCCAAATCTTAATTTCTTTATTCTTTTTAAAATTTCTTTTTTTTTTTTTATAGTGAATACTTGAAATCATATGACTCATGTTTCAAGGGTAACATTGTATAATCTTGGGAGCAAAGAGAGTACAGAAAGTTCATAAAGTTTATACAGCATTTTAAAAGATAATTATACAGTATTAATCATTCTACGCTGATAGTGTCTGTACACACTAAATATTGATCAAGAAGATTTCTACTCTACTTCCTCCTCAACTTACACGCAATGGAACACAAAAGTAAATTTATAGTAGAGTGCTCTCTGCACTTATTTCTACTACCTTAAAGATTACGGTTCTTTTCCAGTGTCAGACCAACCCATTATCTAATCACATTTCAATTATCTTCTGCACAGAAATTTTCTGTCCTACTGCTAGGATGAGATGTAACAGCTACAGCTAGCTCCTCACTCCAGCAACAGCCTCCTGACTTTTTGTACCAGGTAGTGCTAGGTATGGTCTAGCAGCCTAAGCATAGCTTTAGGAGTCCAAAGCCTTGGGTGCATCTCAATTTCTCGTTAGGTAAATGTGGAATAATTTTCACCATTCTCACACAAGATGTTACGAACCTTAATTAATGGAAGCTTGAAAAGCAATCTGAAGTGTTAGTTGTTATTAAAGGGAATCACAAAGAGGCAGCTCGCTGAATGAGCAATTGTCCAAACTAGAAGTGAGGGGAAGTAGGTGACCTAACAGAATTTCCTGTTTATAGGATTAAGTGTAGGATTAAGTGTTTTTTTGTATAAACACCGATTGCTAGATTGACTGGCTACTACAGACACTTGCTCTGAAGTCATAAAAATTACACCTAAAAGATTTATTTTCCTGTTCATCACGACTGCAGGATTTACCCGTCTGATTCCATTCTCAGCAGAGCAGCTCTTTAATTGGTTAAATTCTTTAGTCACTAGCTGTAAAAGAAACTATGTCCTAGGTGAACTGTTTAAAATGTTAATAAGCCACATGTAGAAGACAGTAACTGTGTATTTACACCCACAAAATTTTCCTGTTTCTCGTATCACATGCTCAGACAAGCAAAGATGACCCGAGCTAGAACATCTAAATGGACTAAGCACACTACATATAAATTTTACATGTCTGAGTATCATTTGGTGCCAGAGGGCTCTGGTTCCAGCCAAGTTGCCTAGAGATTGCCCAGATCCCAACTGAGCATAAGTGACAAGAAAGACGGTAGTCATTTTACTCTGCTCGCATTAAAAAGCCATAATATGTGTTTAGTTACTTTTTTATTTTCTCTGTGAAAAGTAAGCCACTGCTCTGACTTAGGCTCAGTGTAAATGACCACTTGCCTGATAATTTTTGACTCTAACAGAAAAGTGCTCAAGTCCATTCCTCAGCCAAGAAATCACTTACATTCAGAAAGCAGCACATCCTTAGTGCTAAGCAGGTACTTCAGTATTTTCCTAAATCATGATACCATTCCCCTGCTTTTTGATGCCTCATAAAAACTACAGTTGTGCAACTAGCTGGGCGTATGGCTACACTGATATGTCATCTTCTTTACCAAACTATGCAACTACTAAGTGATGAATTTGCAGTCTCTTTCCTGCCAGTTCATCCCCTGCTTTCAATCTAGTTGTCGCAATGGCAATACTACCCCCTAAGTTGCCTTATAGCATGCAAATACATATAGTTTGGATTTATTTCTTTCCTCCTGATGTTTTCCATACACTTTGAAAGTGTTCACATGTTTTAAGTAGAACCAAAAACACTTGGGAGATACAATAAGCATTTCAATCTACGTTAATCTCATTCATTTGGCACCACTAAAGACAACAGTTTCAAGCAGTTTGCCCACAGGTGATCCAGATCCCAGATGTTATTTTTAAAAAAGAAAAAAAAAGATAGTGTTCTATTTTTCCTTCCCATTTTAAGCAACGTAAGAACTGCATAGTTAACACTTTTTGATTCAGCACCTATACGCAGGCATACTCGGTTTAAACCACTACCCAGTCTCATATAAAGAGACAGGTATATACTACATATAGTTTCAGTATAGTAGAGGTCACTACGAGCAATGGAAGAGTGACTGAATTTGTATTAATGAATAATTTTTTATAACTCGAAATAAATATTTATTGAACATGTCTGTTCTTTACTGAAGGCCAAATCCCAAAGGTGGATTACGTTTTCAACATATTTTCACTTGAAATGGTTTCTTTTCACTACTGCAGGTGCATGAACAGTTTTAAATAAGTTACTCTATCGATAGTTTTCTATTATCTTGCCATTCTTCAGAGTATACATAGTCCAAAACTACTGTTTTTGATTGTTTGGGTTTTCTGTTTTGGTTTTAGAACAAGAAAATATCATTACGGTGACACAAACTGAACGTTTCTGTCAAGCTGCATTATTGTTATTGATGATACAACCAAGCAGTTTCTCAGAATAACTCCTTAATCAAAACGGTTATAAGCCACAAAAATGTTATGCTTGTGCAGACAGTGTACACATATACGTAAACAAAGAAAATGTAATTCACTATAGTCCCAAGATATCTTAAAATACTTGCCAGAAGGGAATACTGAAATCTGCCTTAAACTTTAAAATTCTTCTCCAGCGTTCCGTCTCCAAAAGTAGCAAAAGGGGAGGCTATTTACGAAGAGACGACGTAGGGGCTTTGACAAAGGATGTTAAAAAGCACATCCCTGGCTACTCCTTTTCATGTTCATTTATGGACCTGCTGTAGATCAAATTTTCTCAACCTCTTTTGAACTACCTAATGCTATCTGCCTCTCCACTGCTTCCTGTGGCAGTTCCATAAATTCACTATCCACTGTGCAAAGACAGACCTAAAAAATAATTTTTTTTTAATTAATTGCCTACTATTTTCACTGAATGTCCCCAGTATCTTGTATTGAATGGAGAATAATAGTTTAGCTTTCATATTATCCACTCTCTTCATGTTTTTGTAAACCTCACATGTGACAGTAATATACCTTACCTTTTTGGTAACTTGAATGGTCTGGCTGGTCTGGGGGAAAAAAAAAAAGTATAATTGAAAATATGTGAAACATACATGCATATACCAATTTGTTTAATTCTTCACTTTCATGGATAAACAACAAAAATCAGATATCTAAGAATATAAATTATTTTAAAGGAGTACAATCATATTCAACCATATTCAATTGAGCCTCTGCAAACAAGTAATTCAGGGAATAATTATAGCTACAAAGACAGCTGGGTTTTCAAAAGTGGAATTTTGAGGCAGCTGATTTTCAGGATTACTATTTGAGAGGCTTTTCACATTTTTAATAACAGACCAAATAAACTAATGAGATAAAAATTCAATACCATAAAAATTATGACAAAGTTTGCATTTGATGGGGAAAGACAACCAAAACACCATCTTCCGACACTGCAATTCATGAACCTTCTCAATTGTTCTTGTAGTTCCATTACAGACGTTTTGGCCATGTTTTTGTCTTTCCATAATTAGGAAAACAGAATGACAAAAGGTACCCATCTGTGGGTTTTTGTTATTTATTAAAAATCTAAGACAAATGATATTACTTTGACAGATAAGAGATAGCAAACCCAAATGCAAATTATTCGTATTTGCTGCTGTTCAGTGAGCACTTCATGTTGTTAGTTACTGGATCCTTAAGTTTCATATAAACTTCACTTTAAAAGCAGATGGGAAAAAAAGAAGCCCTAATTTCCATAAATAACCTGCAAGTCCTTTTAAGAACTTCCTGTCTTTTAATGTGACATACAACCATTTTGAAGATGCAACCAAACCATAGTTTCAGGTAAGTTACGAATTTATTCTACTTTTACCATCAAGGTCTTATTTAATGTTCTTTCTTTAGAAAGTATAGGAAATAATGATTTAAGAAACAGCTCCTCGCGTAAAATAGGTCACTTAATATTTCTGCACTGAGGTCTCCAAAAGAGTAAAGATTTACACGTTTTCACACCCCAGGATTAACAGCTCAAACTTTGGAGTCTTCAGAGATTTTCACAAAACTTCAAATCACTGCTCAAGAATGAGACTTCCTGCCCTTTGAAGAACGACATTTGCCACACTGCGGTGAAATCCTAGTCCAGGGGAGTGCAATATGCTGGCATGATCATCTCAAGGTAGCTGCAACTGTGCCCACGCTCGGTGCCAGTACTGCTTAGACTACATCTACTTCTAAATCAGAGCAGCTGCATTGGTAAAAGGGAAATAATCCATATAAGATAAAGCTCAAAAAGTCAATGCTCTGTTACACCAAACAAAAAGAACAATTTAATGTAAAGCAGGTCTTACCACAGCAACAGATCACTTCAGACACACGTTCAAAACATTGCTAACTAGCATGACTGCAAAAGGGGTGATAAATAAAGTGTGTGTAACTGACAGCCTGGAATAATATAAATGCTGACCTTCCCACTGTCACTTCCACCAGTGGAGAGGATGGAAGGAAAAATAATCTAGAGAAGCTAAAAACTGTGGCCAAGCCCTCTTTTACTTCTCCTCCTCATTTATGGTGTGTCTCAACCGACATAGCAAATAACTCACTTTTACAGAACGTTTCGTCAAGAAATATAAAGCAATTTTAATCCAACTGTGATACGAAATTTAAGAATTGTAAGAAAGTAACAGTCTCTCACTGCTGTCTGGAAATGCTCTGAACAGCCAAGTGGGGCTGCTAACTGGGACATGAATGTAAGTAGCACACAGTAGCAAAAATTGCTACTAGCAGCCACGAGAAAGTTGGAGAAAGGGAAGAGAAAGGCAGAACACCCAGTCTTCAGTTGCAGTAACTCTACGGTTGAGGAAACGTACAGGCATAAACTGATTCCAGAAATGATTCTGCAACAATAACTTGTCTGAGGCCGAAAAGGAGTCTGACGCAGGCTCAGGAAACTTCTTGCCTCCCCATCTACAGCCTCAACCACAAAACCAACTTCTCTCAGCCCAGGCTAGGCTGGAAGATAGGAAACTGGATGCCAGAGTCAGAAGTCACTGAACTTGAATCTGGAGTGAGCAGTAACAGGACTGTATCTGAAGAGAAATACTTAAACAGACCAGCCTGTCACGCGTTAATGCATCACCAAAGAACATGGAAATAGTTGCTTGTCCCTTGTGAAGTGAGCCCGTCTCTCATCTCGGTCAGAGTGGGCTTTACCACCACAAACACTAACACCGTATAACTACTCGGCACAACCAACAGCCATCCAAGGACATCAGCCAGTATAGGCTGTTGTAATTCACATTTATATTTACTTGCATAAAGGTTTATATGGCAATTCAGGTTTATGCTGACAAATAAAATTGCTTTGCTTATACTTAGACTTCTAATCAATTTTAGTACCTACTTTCACAACAAAGTTAATCTACAAGGTTGAAAAAAATAAGTGACCGATTTAATTAAGAATTAACTCCCACGGGGATAATATTTTCCTCTGCACAGGCCAGAGCACCGCTATTCACAAGATCATACACCAGGCTGCATTGCTGCTACAGCAGTCCCTATGGCTCCGTAAAGGGCGAGTTTGGTTCATGCAGACAACCACGTCCACGTGACTAGGCAACCCCCAAAATAAACGGGTTTGCTTGGACAGTGAGATACAGAACTGTGAAGTCTGCCACAGAGCCATCGGCAGACCTACGAAAACAGGTGAGAGGAACATTTGTTGGGAAAGAGCAGCGTGTAATGACATCGCCCTGGGGATGATGCAGGCACTTCTCCAGATGCCTTCTGCATACCTATTAGTTCGCTTAGTAAATGCGTGTTTTAAATCTGTCTCTTCATTGTCTCTTCATCAAGCTTTGCCCTGTATTTCCATTAGGTCCCTGTAATTACACAGCAAAAAATGTTTTACCATTAGAACTTATAGCTTGTTTTAGACAGAATCTTCAAAAATTAACTTTGGCTAATTTTTGGCCAATGACCATTCCTCATCCCCCTCGTTTCTCATCAAAATCAAACTACATTTCCCTCTGTTTCCTCCACCTGCAAAATATATTCAGTGCTGAACAAATGATGATGATGAAGTTCTTCAAAGTTAGGGAGGGTTAAAGGTCACACCTGCTATCAAACTGTTTTGTTTCGAAAAGCATGCATTAAAAAAAACAGCATGCACCAGAATGAATTCCAGCAGTGTAACCAATCCCTTGCAGCTGTTGTGATGACTCTATTATATCAGTCAATAGGAAAAGTTATCCCTGAAAACTATGCCAAAAAATTCTTTTAGTTATGCTCTAAAATTCAGAAATGCATAGCAAAACCAGATCTTTCCTGCTTAATTAATTAATGCTGCTATGCCTAATTTTTGAATTATTATCCTTCCATTTAGTCAATTGAAATAACACCACTAACTTCTTAAAAAAAAAAAAAAAAGTCAAGACAAAAAAGAAAAATCCTCATCAGTTTACATGAGAAAGAAATAGTAAATTCCCTAAGTTATGTCAGGAAAAAAATTAATATAAAGTATGTTGTCCTACCAGAAAGTCTTGGACAGAACTCAAGTTGATCTGCATATTAAATTACCTCCTTACTTAGTATTCATAAGTTTGACACTAGAAAGTGACATCGCATTTGTTTGTCATGGGACTGGCAAAACTCGGTTATTACAGAACTCCAGTCAGTGATAAATATCCAATATATACAATGCCAAAGATTGAAACTGGAAGGGGGCTGTATTCTACTACCATTTACTGCAAGCCTCGGCTCCTATTCTGCAAATGCTTTTCTTCATTCTGTCCTTCCTAATGGCTAGTTTAGACTGAGCATCATACAGTTAGGAACTATATAATGAAAAGAAGCATAGATTGGTTTAAGAAAGAAATAGAAGGCTTTTAACATGAAATATATTTGGTTGTCTAGCATCCTTCGTTGCATACGTGGTGAAAAAGATCAGCGGTGTTTCTAAAGCGCTGCTGTAATATCAAAGTTTAACGTAGGAAATTACAGTAACAGGAAGACAGATTAGAGCACCAGTTTAGACTATTACAACTCTATTCACCTATCCAGCCTAAACAATCACCTGACCTCAGCTTTTCTACTACTATTCTGAACAGCTGGGAAATAATGCATTTTCATCTTTGTGTCCACTTGAACTGAGGCAGTTCACAAACACGATAATGCTATAGCTTTCGATGTTTTTCAGCCTGAGAAAAAGAACGGTACCAGCAGTCTAGTTTTCTTAAGTAAAACATGCCAAGCTCTTCTGCCACACTCTGCGTTCAAGTTGTCAGTACAGTCAAAGTTTCCATACAGTTACAGCATTGAATTATTTTTCTCACGAAAAGGGATTGGCACAAGCATAACAGAGAGGGGAGTTTGGCTCTAATTCCAAGCACAGTAATGAAAAACAAGCTCTTGAAAGTCAAAAGTAGTATTACATTGAGTTCTATAACCTTTACGTCACACGGACGTTACTTGACCTAAAGCACTGTTTCATGAGCATGTTCCTCAGCATAGAACTGTTCCAAATCAATTTAATGCTTAATAATAAAATTAGTTGGTTACAGTTTTTGCAGGGTATTTGCTTCACTGACCTAACACATTTCAGGGGAATATGATTTCCAAGAAACCTGAACAAGTGTCTAAGTATTCTAAGACCTTCTTTGCAGTCCTCCTTCACAAATCTCAGTTGTGAAGACGACGTGAATTACGGAAACCCCTTTTGCCTCACGCTACAAAGAATCAACGTTAGCTGCTTCAGCAGTGGGTGCAAGGAACGCTGCAGAAGGCAGCCACGAAAGAGAAAATGATGAAAACAGGCTGCCTTTTGACGCACGCTTTGATGACAGCTTTCTCCCGACTGCACAGCAACCAGCATTTTAAAATATGTTAGCAGTTATCAATAACCTCATCAGGCTCAAAATTATACTAATATGATTACGAAAATGAACATTTCTACCTACACTAATAGTATGTAGCCAGTTAGAAAAGGTGAATACATTGCAAAACTTACTTTGTACTAACATACCCAAACAATGCCTTCCTAAAACATTTAAAATCCTGTATTATAACTCTACACACTGCCCTTGCTAAATATTTGACTTCTGAGTTACTTCCTAACACTTCAAGATTTGATTTGTTTCTGTTTCACAGTGTGTAGATGCAGAGACTGAAGCTCAGAAGACGGAGGGCTTTTCTCCTTCGTTCCTTGGAGGTAGCAAGAAAAACATCAGCCTTCAAGCTAAAACTAATTCCTGTGGCGCCTCTATCCCAGATATGGAGCAACAGAGAGGAGCTGACTGGGATTGTCATGTTCCAGTCTAGTATAAGGCGACAACTAATAGCATCACAGATAAGTCTGAAACGGTCTTCTCTGTTTTGCTCCTGGGAGACAGCAACTACAGGAAGTACAAAGCTGCAGCTCCCAGTAGCAGTACTCAGCCGACTCCGGTGCTTGCTCTGCAGCAGCTGAGCTAAAGACGACTTGAGGAAGCACTGCAGTGCTCTTCTGCACACCATTGCCTGCAGTGAAGCACCTTCTCAGAAGCTCCTGGTGGAAAGGCCTATAGGCATCTCAAAAAGATAGGTACCAGTCTTTGCAACCATTTTTCCTACTTCATTGCAGCAACTGGTCTCAGATGAAAAGTGTCGATCCTCTGGCAAATTGAGCTGAGAACCATGCTCAGTTGGGTCTGAATACGAACAGTGCTAGCGGACCACAATTTCATGGCTCAAACCCAGGTCAAAAACGCAGCAAAGAAAGTCACTGACAGAAACTTGGCAGATAGGAAAAGCCTAGTTTTCTAAACTATGGTCCAGAGAGAACTAACTGGTCACATGGCTGGTCTTCTTCATTTTGGCACTAAGCTGCACAAAGTTTTGAAGACAGATTAAATACATAGCTTATAGCTATTTACCCACAAAAACAATTGAAGCAGTTTTCACAGGAACGTAAAGCGATCACCAGCAGAACTGCCGATAACTCAGTAGAAGAGGCAGTTACGACAGCTGCTCTAGCAAATTGGGATCCAGAGTAAACAAAAATTGAAGACCTTCACATAGATTTATATCAACTCATATTTCTGGAAGTACGGACAAACATTGTCTTTACATAATCTCAGTTCTATTTTTTTCATGCAAGTATTCATAAAAGAGATCTATTAGTTTCTTGATACAAATAAGATCATATGCATAAAAACATGTATGGTTTTTGTGTAGCTGTCAGCACACAAACTGTATCTTCTGCTTGAAGCACCTGACATACCATAGGTGCTATCATTATCTAAATAAATAGCAATACAAAAATTAACTAAAAAGCTAACAGCACAAAAACTTTGTTCTCTTGTATTTCACTATAAAATTAACTTGAGTCAAAAATATTACAGTGAAGGGCTGTACTTACTGAAAAAAATATCAATATAAAGACTCTCCTGTCCAAGGATTATGAAGTGTTTAACCCTAACACTTTATTTTGCCAAAGGGAAGCTATTTCTTTGTTGGTAGATCTGGTTACAAGAAGTGATAAAACATAGCTTTTCGTCATTACTACACTCAAGGATAAGCTAAATCCCTGCAGGATGGAACAAGATACACATCACGTTGTACACCTTCCATTAGAACATACAATACCAACTAAATCCCTGCAGAGGAAGAAAATCCTAGTGTTTTCAGCATGTCATTGACCCATGAGAAAAACTTCAATTGCTTTTAAATATCAAGCTAGCTTTTGCAGTTACATGAGATATAATGTCTATCTGTTTTATTATTTTAACAATCAGAGCAATCACTCAGTCAATAAATCCAAGTGATTTCAGTTGCCAAAAACTTTTTGCAAGCCTCCCAATTTAATTTTCTGCTATGCTGTATAGAGTTTTCCTTGACTCTGATCATGAACTCACTTTTGATGCTTTCTAAACATGCAGTGCAGTCTGCCCTTAGCTTTGTTTATTTATATCTATAAAGGAAGCATAAGACAACACACAGCAGAGGCATGTTGTTAATGAAGAAAGAGAACTGACTTTTTTGATAAACTGCTTCTAAGTTTTACTGAAAGCAAGAACAATACAAAGAATTTCTTCTTGTCTCACGCACAAAATGTCAAAGAACAATCCAAAAGGATTTTTTTTTCCTCTCGGGATTATCAGGGTGAGATGATCTGAGACTAACTACTACTTCACGTCATGAAAAGACGTGAAATCCCAACGTTGCATGTTTGCTTAACCTTATGCTTGTGAATTATTTCTGACGAGGCTATTTTTATGCATAAAAGAAAGCAGAATGAAAGCCGTTGTAGTACAACCAAAATCAATAAATTGGTAACTATATTACAGATGTTGTTTCACGTTTTTTACCGTTGAGATACCAAGCTCTGTGAAGGCTCCTGTCCATTTTTCTTGTATTCTTACCCACCTCGTCAGTTCCAGCTGAGGATCTATGTTCACAGCAACTATGAGCAAATAATATTGCCTATCCACAAGCAAAGCGATTGCAAGTACAGTGTTAACGACAATAAAAATCATTGTCCTTGCTGTAAGTGATTTAAATTTTGTCATGAAAACGTATGCTCCACTGACTTACAGGATGCACACTGGGTAAAAGCAGATTCCTTTGACATCAGTAGCAAGCCCTATATACTTAACTGGAGCCAACACCTTGCTCGCTTTCTTTCTGCTATGAAATCTATATTAAACTGACAGTTTATTGACCTACTTTGCAAAAGTAAAAAGGAGTTTTGTCATGTGCCACTCACAAACTTCCACCTTATGCCAGCGTACAACAGATCCGTTCAGCAGAAAAATACATTTCTAATCAGTCAACAGATAAGTGAAAAGGCCAATGCAATTAGACTAACATCCTATACATATATTTTTTCATTTGGAAGTTATTTTGATGAATTTAATATCACTGTACATTTTATTATATACTAAAATTAAAACTTCTACAAATTTCTAACATACATGTGGCTGAAATTTTAAACGCTCCTGTAAATACCTCCAAGGTGTTGGAGTTCTTTTCCCTTTTGCCTGCTGCTCCATATAGACGGAATACGTGCAGGATCCCAGGATTTACTTACAAAGTCTTCACCTTCACTTTCTTTAGAAAATACATTTTTGCAATACTGACTTCTGATGCCTTCCCTCTTTCACCTGGCACAACTGAACACATATTACCAACTCCTAAGAAAGCTAGTTCTTTTCCTTGAGAGAGTCTAACCTGCTCACTCAACAGGAGGTAAATCGTCCTTTCCATAGGAAAATGTCACAGAGTATGAGGGAGCGATCAAGAACTTATGCAGTATATACCCTAAAATTACTTTTCTTGTACCCTTCTTTGCCTCAGAAATCCCTCTTCAAAGAGTCCAGCCACTTTTAAAGATAGTTCTCAAAAATTACCAGTAAGAAAACTACCAAACATACTTACAATGCATTGTCCCAGTTCTAAGGGGCAAAGCTGGTAAGTTTAAAGTATATTCTTCCTCAAAAGATTTAAAGCTATATATGTTTTCCTTTAGTGTCTGAAGCACTAAAAGCAGGACCACGTATAGTACTGCTTCGCAAGTTAAAAATTCCAAACTATTCAAGACAATAAAAAAGGCTTAGTAAAATACCACCATGAATCACTATTTGAAAACAAGCCAGCAGCTAATTTGGAGCAGACTAATATTATTTCAAGATCTTTCACAAGTCTAAAACCATTAGTCGTTTTCCTTTTCCCTGTAATTACAGTGAAATTAATAGACATGTTCTGGGATTTAAATGACGACTAGAGTAGTTTTCAGCAGTTTCACCCACAAAAAAGTTCCTTCCTTAGAAACGTTTTATTTCAAAGCTGTTTTTACTACACTTCCCAGTTTAATGGAGCCATGCAAGGTCATGGTCACATCTTCTATTTCTCGGACCGACAGGAAATTAACATGACCCAACAAATCACAGCATGCACGCAAGTAAAAATCCATCCCATATCAAAGAGGATGAAAGAGATGTACAAGAGCTTCTATTTGCAACATATGTATTTCTCCACAAAAGCTGTACTCCAGGTTCTTACAGGCATTAATAACTGTAACTAAGGATATATGCACGTTCGGCTCCAAAGCATGGAGACTTCAGACCATCATAGATCACACTTCAGCTGGTGCAGGCTTCAGCCTTCCTTCCTGTGCAGATGTAAGGATTTGTGAATGCCAATCACCAGAGGGTTCATTTTTGCTTACCGCAGACAACCTCCTGTGAATGAAGAGCTGCTTTGAAGATAAAGCAAAAACCCTGAGAGTTTCTTCCCAAAATGTTTGACAGACTGTAGGGGTAAATGCTAATTTTTATCTTTCTACATGTTTAATCTTCTACGGCAAATGAAAATATTCTTGCTTTACTTAAGCAATTTTATTCTAAATTTAGCAAAGTATTTCTCATCTAACAAATTTTAGTGTTAAGCTGATGTTCTAATGCTTGTGAATTGTTAGTCACTTAGAAACTCAGACTTTTATATGACATAAAACAAAACATATATTCAACACAACTAAAAGATTTTAAAAGGATTTGTAAGTATCTATAGAAAAAAGGCCCTTTACTCTTTGCTAACTTAATTGAAAACCCAACATATGTAACAGGCCATCACCTTCTGTATCTCCAGAAATTATATTTGTTATTTGAGTTTTGTTTGCTTAGTAAAAAGCAAGCAAAAAAGGGAATTTTGGCTGAACATTTAGAGGTTTTCAGTATTTTAGCTAAGACCAAAAAAAAAAAAAAATTAACATAACCAAAACTTTTTACTTTTATTTCTTTGCTCTCTCAGTAACAAGTTAGAAAAACTCATCCCCTTGAATGAATGTACCAGACACCTGATGCACCAGAAAAGTAACACAAGAATTTTGCAGAAAGGTATCCCGTTTACATAACAGAAAATACTGGAAAAGAGGGAGAGAGTGATGTGTGTAAGCTTTTCTAACCCAATACATTCATCTCTTCATTTATGGCTTTGCTAGACAAAGTTTAACTTCCAAAGTAGATAGTTTAGATGCTCTCAGTATGATCAGTACTGATAACTTAGGATTTCTGCCTATAACTCCTCCTCATCTGTACAAATCTATTAGTAGTACTAGGTAATTTGTATTTTTCATTAACAGTCAAAGTTGTAAGAAATTTGTTTATTCGGCAGATATGAATGACAGAACTCTCACAGCAATCTTAGTGTAACAAAAACGAGTTAATGCCAAATTGCTCAGGTATCTTTTTCTCTTGCATTTGTCATACCGTTCAAGCACCCTGACTACTTAAAACTGTGCACATCAATTTTTACTAACTAAGAGCTGAAGACGATGAATTGAAATATCATCAGAGAGGAAGGACAAATGATTTTGGAATGAGCTACAGACAATCATGGCAACTTACCGATATCTTTCCAAAGTCAACTCTCCTCATCCTGCACTACCCCCCCGGAAGGCAAATGGAAAGCTTCCAAGAACAGGGCTTACCCGACTCTTTCAAATACCGTATCTGTAAGAACGCCGAAAACCAAGTAGCTGGGCACGTTCGGTTTTGACTTTCCCTCTTCATTTTCTAACGTTGCCTTGTTTCACATTTGAACCTTACTGTTACCTAGTATTAACAGTGACCGTGAACAACTATACGTGGTCAAAGCATTCCAACAAACCAGCTGTCTTTTCTCGCTATTCCTCCACATGTGTTTTCTCAGTACTTCTAAATATAATGTGTATGTAAATGCTCAGTTTTAAAAGTTGTCCCAAGCACAACACACAGCCTACTCCTTTTCCAGAAGGAACACAGCTGATGCTACTTTTCCAGTCAATTTAGTACAAAAGGCAGCACTTGCGTTTTTTACCATTTCTCTTGCATTATCAGTTAATTATATCTTCTGAAGACCACAGTTCAAAGGCCCAGCAGATTACTAGTTAAGTACTAGCTACTCTGTTGTTCAAGGAAAGGTGAGGGATACAGGGCACGGGAAATTCATTTTCGAATACATACAGTCTCTGCCTCTCACAGGCTCCAGGTGCCAGAGGTCAGAGTCCCGCCGCACTGGTACTCGGCTGCACGCAGACCAGACCAGGAATCGTAGCCGCTCTTTTTTGCTACTGCAAAAAAATGCTTAGCTCAAAGCGGTCTGAAGTCCAGACAAATACTAACGCTTAACTAGTGCCACTAAATCCTGCAAAAACCCCTTGGATTGTCTAATGAATGAGATCTTTTAAGAGCACTCAAATCTTTTTCTAAGCATGTTATTTTTAATTTGGTCAACCACTGAATTATAAATGGCATTTTTTATTTGTATTCTGGTCTCTGCCTGTCAGCCCTTTGCTTTAAGCTCTGTGCAAGACTAACAAGGAGTGCAGCACGCTGTTTGCATAGCTGACAATGTACAATAATCATCATGGGAACTATGAATGACTGAATAAAAACAGAATAAACCTCTATCACTGTGTGTGATAACTTTTAAGACTAAGAAAAGTCAATAAAAAAGAGAACGCACAGCTCAATATGTTGACTCCCAGGAAAACATTTTTTTCCAGGGAAAGAATAAGAACCAATTGATTTGTTTGGTCACAAGGAGAGCTCTTCTTCCATACTTCCATACAACAGCGAACCCCCGTTTGGGCTCAGAGCTTCAGAAGGATGCATGAGATTGCTTTCCATTCCTTTTCCTTCCCTCGACTGCATTCAAATCCCCAAGCATGCCACTGGGCTGTTAACATTGTGACATGAAAGCAGCATCTAATTTGTGGTTCCCATTTGCCTCCAGCCTCCTCACTCTGGGAAACCGCTGGATAAAGAATTCCTGTTTTAGTACGGAATAAATAGCTTAAATGGGGAAAAAAAGGAATTCAGAATTTTTATTGTTCCCATACAACTTACTGACATGCACAAACTCCTGATCTGTAACATGAACCAAGGTATTCGCAACATACTGAACATTGAAAACATTAGTATGTTGACAAATGATGGAGCAAAATGACAATAACAGCTTCTGCCTTTTAGTTGCTGAAGGCTGATAACATGGTTCAGAAACAACCTTCAGAAATCCGACCTAACGAATTAAGACATGTACTTTTAACCTTCTAAGGGCAAGAGAGTAAGTGTCTTTTATCAATCTCTAACACAGTATACACATATGTATTGTACACAAAACATTATTGCATGTTTCATAGAAAAAGTAGAAAAAATATTCTAATGCGTTAAATACAGCAGAACCTCACAGTTTTTGAAATGAAAAATATTTAGATATGTGTTAAATACTTTGTTTAAAGACTAAGCCCTGTAGAAGTTTTTTGTGAACCGTTAATACTGCTGAAATGAGAAACCGTAAAATAAAATACTGAAAGTGTATGCATAGGAATAATCAGTTCAGCAAGCCTTGCAAAACGTACTAGATAACAATTATCCTTTTCCTGGAATCAAGCAGGGAGCTGTTTCATAACAAAGTCTTGTTATTAAGATTGGTATTTGGCAAACGTTCCTTTGCTTTTTTGAAAAACAAGAGCTTTTTATTTCTTTCTGGTTCTAATCTTTGTGCCAAGTAACTAGGAGCAAAATATAAAATGGGTAAGAGGCAGCTATAATGTTCTGTCTTCACTTCACAGCTTCTCAGCTACACGTTTTTATAGAATTCCCTTTTTAAAGTGTTAATTAAAGCATAAGTATTGAAGCATATCTGTAATACTGTTTAAACAGTGTGTGGCACAGAAATACATGACATATAGCAGAACCTCGAATCCCAGAACTGTGACATAAATCTGCAGTGCCAAAACAGTTTAAAAGGTTTAAGTCTAACCGAACAGAAGATGTCCAATAAGTTTGACGATATTAACGCTTTAACAGTTTCCTGACTCTGAAGTATTGCAGTTTTGCCCTGCTTAAAATATCAATCGGTCTAGCAAATGAAAAATTTGAATACAGCAATTCCAATTTTAGTTGTGGCCCAGCCACTCATACACTATACTGACACTGCTACTAATGGTGCAGTTATTCCCTTCTCACGGTATCTGGGTGCTGATAAAGTTCTAGTTCACGAAGGCTGGAGATGAGAGGCATGACCGCTGAGAAAAGCTTTGGAAGCTGAAAATTAAAACCAGGGGGACAGAGGATGGGGAGGGATTTATATAATTCTCCAAGTCTTAAATTTTAGCCAAGCTAATGGTTCTGTGCTGCTAGAGCTGATTTCCTTTTTATGTTCTAGCTTGATATGACTGTACGGTCATGGAGAGATCACATGTGTCTTTTTACTACAGAAATTTTTTTATCAGTAACTTTTAGCCCATCTATTTACCAGAGATAATTCAGACGCTTTACAGAGTGGTTTTCTTTACTTATCTGCTTTAGTCAAAAGCATTAACAATATAGTCTTGAAATGTAAATAATGGTAGTGATGTAGAGCAGGTCTACTCTGAGTGAGGAATACCGGTACGAATTTATGGGCTCAGTCTTGCAGAACCGCAAATACTATGCTCACTGGCAATTTGGAGTAGTTTCCTTATCGGCAGTACCACCGCTTCTTCCGCAGCGCCCTGACCTTCCATCCTCTTTCTTTTGTCTGTGAGTCCACAGTCTTAAGTTTTCCAAGCTGTACTACACAAGACAGATTCCAAAAGAGTTGGCATCAAGAGCAGCAATGACATAGGTAGCTTCCAACTAGTTTTCCCACTAAAAGTCCATATCCATGCCTGAGAAAAGCAGTCTCATTTGGTACCAGAGACAACAGCCATACACAGAAGTGTGTACACACATGCTGTCCACAAATCTATTATGACTTACTGAGTGATTTCGGCACATTATTCCTCTTCTGCTCCAATTTACACAAACATATTTGCATATAAATAATAGATTTTGAAAAATACCAGGAATGATTAAGAGAGTTTTCCAGTTTTACACTGCTTTACTGCAGGTTTAGTTCTGCTAGAATATGCAAGCATTTATTATTTTATCCTGCCTTTCATCCCATTAAACGTGCTGCTGGGCTGCACAGTTTCCTCCTGCTCTAGTGACTCCTAACTCTGTGCTTCCAGCTGTCAAGGGTGAGTCTTCACACTTCTTCCACTTAGTCTGTTGTTATCCAGAAGAACAGCTTTGCTTGGTTCCTCTTCCTCATTTCTACCTTCTACTCGGGCAAGGCTGCTGATGACTACAGAAGCAGATGGCAGCCAAGGAAGGGCAGTAGCTACCCACCTTCCAAGGGCTCTAAGCCCCACAGGTTTGTCAAGATACGTAACCGCCTTCAGACAAAACGCTCTACTTCAACATGAGCCTCTCAAAGGGAGAGGGTGGAAAATCTTCCAGAAGCACCTGAAAAGAACAAGTTGCACCACGCTCCACGAAAGGTAAGTTCAGAAGCCACTCGTCAGAAAGCAAACCGAGTCCCCAGACAATTACGTTCTAGTACGGACAGACAGCGGGAATTTCACAGAGGGTGTGCAGTCAGATATTCTGCCCACTACAACAGGGGTAAGAAAATATATGAACGAATTACATCTTAAACACAGGCATAAAATAATACAACACTTCCAATTGCTTCCAACCTCAAGTACCAGAGAAAAGATCTTCCAATCTCAGAAAAACATATTTCCAAAAATAAAATCCATCAGAACGATTAGGATGAACAGCTGAACTATTTTACCTTCTTTTATGACAGACAGACTTGTTTGCCATGATCACGTTGTATACTCACAAATATTAAAAACATTTTATTTCTTTTATGTTACAAGCCTTTCACACCAATCTAAAAAATTACCAGTTGCCCAGACTTTCAAGTTATGGTGTATAGATGACATTCCCACGTAATTTAGTTTAAACTTCAAGCTCAGGACACTACAAAACCCCAAATCCAGCCAGCTTTCAGAGGACAGGACAAGTGTGGCATTATTGCAGTCTGTCTTCTTTACACACTCCAATCCACAATGATATACCAGGCCCACATTCTTTTAATATTAGGTCACTGACAAATGTTAAGCCTTGGGCTTAAAAACCTGACAAAACCTGTCGTGCTGAAACAATTGGTTACCTGCCCAGAGCTGCAAGCATTTGTGATACAGCTTGCAAAAGCTTTCACCTCGTCTATCTAAAAACATCTTTTTCGCCCTCAGACTTAAAATTATAACAATATTTAAATGCATATTTTTAAATACAAAGAACCAAAATGAAAGCTATTTTGACTACACACTGAATTTAATCAACGTATCATATGAGAACTTGCATTTTAAATAACCCTGTTAAAACATGCACATATTCTAAAACTGGATGGATTCCAAGTCAGCCTTGTAAGAAAAGTATCTGGAAAAGGAGCTTTTGTGCAGATTTTAGGCTCAAAATATATTAAAATTAGAGCGTGGAACATGTAAGATTTAAGTTTTCATCTTTTCTTAACATTTAATCAAGTATGGGATGGAAAAATCATGTCTGACTGTAAGCAGTTCCAACAATTAGGATTTTTTCCACTTGTAAGAGCAATAACTGGCAGAGGCAAGCAGACTTGCACTTTATATTATTAACCTTATTTTCAGCGGCTTTCACCTTAAGGAAAAAAAACTTTATTCATTTTTGACATTTTCCATGTTGGATATTTGTCTCGGTCTCATATTCTCAGAAGTTTAAAATTAGTTTGTACATTTCATTGAGACAAAATGCATACAATTGGCCGAGATATATTTGTAGCTCCAAGCTCTAAAGCAAGGATGCAGATGTTGAACAGTAGGGAGAAGGGTAACTTTTGTTATTCCAATGAAAAAACATCAAATTTGGCTCAATTACAACCCCCCCCCCCAAAAAAAAAAAAAAAAAACACCCTTTTCATAAATACTTGGAAGTGTCTTGTACTGGGCAATCAGATTTTGAGAAAACTACTCCTGGACTGAGAGTGATCTTGGCCAGTACCAGCAGGCTGAAGGTGGCTTTCCTTGCAGTTGTTGGCTCTTGTAGCTGGCACTACTGTCACTGAACCTCCAAAACTAAGTAATATAAAGAGGAAAGTTTTTATGAAGCGGAGGAGAGAAAAGATTAAAACCTGGAACAATCCAAAATTTCTCAGTCCTAGCACAACTTTGAAGTTCGGCAGATATATACACTGAAGACACATGGGGTCAACTCACTGAAACAGCTGATCTGACAAAGAAAAAAAAGTCAGTATATTTATGAACAGAGTTGTTGAAAGTATTTTTCAATGTGCCTTTTTGAAGAAAAATGACTTTCGATTAGACTATGCATATATACCAGCTCTTTCAAGGCTAGCTATCTCTGCATTGTTTTATCTCTCATAATGCAGGCACGCACTGCGTCTTGCAAAAGTGTTAATGAGCTTCCAAACAATCCCCAAAAAGAAAGAAAAAATGACCTTTCTTATTTAGGAAGAATAAATTCATTCCAGGAACACTCATGTAGCACTGCAAAACTAGTTTCCTGACTTAGTTTCTTCCAAACAATAAATCCTAAGTAAGAATGAAATAAATAATTTCAACCAATTACACTATTCATACGGGCTTGCCTGATTTAAGCTGGCAATACATCAAAAAATTAACATGGGAAAGCACTGGGGAAGAAATTTGGGTCAGTTTCCTTTTTGATCTTCCGCTTTCACAGCAAAATGAAATGAAGTATTCACAGGAATAGCTACACGTATTGAGAACTAACAAAAATTTAATCTGCTTACCTTATCCTGGCTATATGTTGCTGCACAGGCTGATGCTGAAAATGGTCAGGCCATTGATGGTGAAGGCAGAAGGATGGTGAGGGTTGAAGACAGCATGCAGGCTGATATATGGGTGTATGTTTTTGGCAAATAGATGCTGAATACTCAGTATGTGGCTGCATGCAGCACGAAGTCATAGGAGACGGTGCTGAGCTGCCAACTACTGAATGGCATTCTTGCTTATTATTATGGCTACTTAAAGGATGATGGTATGGGCAAGGGTGGCAGCATTGCGACAACATCTGCTGAGTTCTTTGGTTGTCTAAAGGCAGAAAAGATGGTTTGATTGTACCATTAAGTTGCAGGCAGCCATTTGGACTCGCTTTTGTTCTTGGTGTTTCCTTGGATGGGAGTTGCTGGATGGCGGCATCTCCATCGCTAGCCGCAACGATACCTGGGCCCGTAGCGCTTGACAAGATGCTGCCGTTGCTGAGAACCACAGAATCACTGACGCTGCTCATAGCCATGCTCCCCGTTCTTGATGGGTATGCGATGTTCCTGAACAAAAATAAAGCAAAGTTAGCA
Source organism: Struthio camelus (assembly GCF_040807025.1). Lineage (NCBI taxonomy): Eukaryota > Metazoa > Chordata > Aves > Struthioniformes > Struthionidae > Struthio > Struthio camelus. Next base: position 126,820,200 of record NC_090944.1, read on the forward strand.
AACGTGCAACTTTTTCTGATGCCCAGAAATAAGTTTAGATTTAAATCAGTAAAAAGCTCCTCTACTTTTTATCTTTCACAACACAGGAAAATGGGAAGGAGTCACGCACGCTGATAGGAACATTTCTGAAAGACTTTTTGGAAGACTTGAAAGACAAGTGTTTACTTGTTTGACAAAAAGTTGAAGTGAAGTTACATAAACGCTGGGTGATTAAACCAAAATATAAGTCAAATGAACAGACATTTGACAGTCTCTGGGCCAGAGCCAACACGTAACGTTTGAGATACAGGGGAACAAGCTCATTTTGCACAATATAAAGACTAAGTAGAAAACCACTATTCATGAAAACAGGTTTCAGCGTAAACTGCAAAACCATCCAAACCTTGCGCTGCAGTTTGCCTATGCACGCTGAAAGCCATCAAGAGGCAGGACTGCACAGCAGAGCATTAAATAACGATCAGTGTGGCGGTTTCAGTAACCTCCTTCCCTAGCCTCCCACTACTAGTGAAAACCAGGCTTATTAATATTTTTGAATAGGTTCTTTTAAAATGCCTTATTTAAATAAATCAAAACACTTCAGCAGATATCTGTCAAGATTTCCAGACGATGGACTAAGTCTGTAACAACAGCTCAAAACTGCACTGTTAGGAATACTAAAAATACGTTACGTAACCAGCAGGTTTTCCCCAAACTTTAAAAAAAAAAAAAAAAAAAAAAAAAAGAGTCTGAAAGACTCCTCGGATCCCATTATTGCTGACTGAGAAGCTCACCCTTCACAGGGACAGGTATCCCAAAGGCAACTGAGAAATGCACTGTGCTGTAAGTGTTAGTTTAGAAACATAAGGGGTATTAAAGGTTTTCTCCTCATATCTTGCATTTTTCAAGCAAACTAAATGAATTAAAACTATTTATGCTGGAAAGGTGACCGCAGAGTTTGGCGCAAAACCAAAACCAGCCTGAGGTGCTCGCAACAGCTAATTTCCCTGTGCTAACTACAATCGTGCTTTAGTAAGATTTGAAAATTGTTAGAGATTTATTTTGATGATATAATTTTGATAAATAGCATGAAAAGCGAAACATCACTCTCATCTGGGATAAGAAGTTGCTTCAAAACTGCATAGGTTTTTGGGGGAAGAAGAAAGAAGAGAGCGAAGAATGAGGAAGAAAGAACACTAATTATAGACTATTCAGAAGAGTAACCCAGCACTTGCTCAAAAAAGAGAATCAGTTAATTACCGCTGTTTTGGCTAACTCAACGTTACCCTTTTAATACTGATTTTAATTAACAACATTCCAAGTCTAAATTGCAAGGCTGACATTATAGGCACTGGACTTTGCAGAAAGACACAACATACAGATTAAGACAGATAAGTAAGAAAGTTCCTAACGAGTTTTCTTCCCTGTTACCTTTGCTGCGTGCTCAGAGGGCTAAGCCTGCGGGGCCAGCTGAGCTATTTGATTGCCTGAATGCTAATGTGGGGCAGAAAGTGCTTTGCGCAGAGGAATGCTTCCCCAGCAGCCCCCCCCCGCCCCCCCCCAATCGCGCTCCTAGCCATAACTAAATCCTCAGCTTCTGAAACAAAAAGAAAATTAACGCTGGGCTATTTATTCTAGATCGTGCGCAGAGCCAGATCCCCCGTGTCGGCAGTCGCATTTAGATAACTAGTCGGAACAGGAGAAATTGCTGCTAAACAAGAATATTTTCTCCAGAGCGCAATTCCTCACATTTTTTCTCAGCATCCCCTCCGCCGGCCCCTGGCAAGTCGAGCCCATTGAAGACTTTTCACTAAGCACAGAGAGTAAATTCAAGTGGCTGGCTAATGTTTGTCTCAGTCTGAAGAGACATATTAGTTATGTGAAATACTTCTGTGTTTGAACAGCCTGGTTTTCTCCCAAACTGTAGGCAGCTTCAAAGAGCCTGCTGGAGAGGACAGAGCAAGAGCTGGACATCAGGAAAGAGAAGGCTCCTATTGAGGCGACGGGCAGCGTTTTAGGAATTTCTGCCTGATTATTTTCTCACTCGCTCACATAACAGATACGATGCAGGGTGATGACATTATATTTCTTTTTCTAAATGAGATGCACCCATGTCATTGCTTGAGACCGCTGTAAACTTAAAATAACAATTCCTCAGATTATTATTTTAATTGTGTAAAAAAAAAAAAAAAAAAGTATGGCGATACTGCGAACTACTCTTCAAGAAGACATAAGCATCACTTTCTTGCTTTAAACCCAAAACATCTGTAGCATCCACGAGTGAGATAACACAGCATAATTTATAGCAAAAGTTTCAAGTCCCTTCACAAAGAAAAACAAGCTTTTATGCACAGGGCATACATGCATCACACATATACGCAAGCTAACCCGGATTCCTGGAAACTGGGCACTCACAGCAGTACGGGAACGCAGGCTTGGGATATTCGGTGTGCCCCTCCTCAACACGGATATGGGCGCTTTAACTTTTGCTCCTAACAGGCCAGCAGCCTCAATTTAATATGAGCAGAGGTAAAATGCTTTATTTTCAACAGATGCGATAGCCATCTGCACGTCTCTGAGTTTAAACACAGTCTTCAGAAGGACTCTTTAGAAACCAGTGAATTCAAAGAATGGCCAAAGACGATCACCATCAGTAACAAAGCACTTGAGGGATATAAGTCTGCCTTTGTTCTCTTGCTGAACAGCCTGTTCATGAAATATTTCAAGCTATAAAAACTTTAATAGATGAAGCCAATTCATTCTTTCTTCCTAAGCCCTGAAAAACTTGTGAATTTTGTCCATTTTCACAGCCTTTGAGCAAGGCTTGGAAGCATCTGCTTACCTCGAAGCTCTTTCACAGCCATATTAAAATAAGCAAGACCACTTTGCATGCTTAAGGCAGCCATGTGATTAAGTACTTTGCTCAATCACAGCTACAAAGAATTAGGACTCAGATTAATTCTCAAAGTAAAATAAGAGTTGGACAGTCTGTTTTCACTTAGTTTGACAGTTTTTCTTTTTTCAAAGAAGTGTGAGATGGCTGATGTCACTTGACAAGTCTAAGGTATCTAAATTTTGTTTCATAGATATGTAAGGGTATTAAAATTATGTTACAATTGTATTTAGTTAAAATTAAGACATTTACATTACAAAATATTACAAATTAATGTACTAGGATATTCCATTACATTTGTGTCACACTATATAAGCAAGTACAACTCCACTGACACCAAACCTTTACTTGCAGTTCTCACACCAATACATATTCTTGTAACATATTCTTATTTCTCTGCAATATTTCGACTCAGCTATTACAACTGCAGTGACTGGCAACTTACTGTGAAATGTAATGGCCCCAGGAAACATTCACCTCAGAATCTCAGCTTTAGAGGATGCACAAATAGGCAACTTAAGGCAACAAATGAAACCACAAAAATAAAATAAGGTTTTAATAGGCCGTGGCCTTGGGAAAACCAAAAAGCTGTGCATTATGAAAAAAAATCTAAAAATAGGAGTCTTCCGAAAGGCCATCTTTGAGAATTCTGAATTGCTTCACAGCTTACAGTTTATTTTTGCTGCATTCCTCAGAATGCTTTAGGATTTGTATTCCCTAATAATATAAATGTTCATTTACTACTCTGGCCACAACTGAAAGGATTTCTCCTTGATTTAAGTTTTATTAAAAAGACAATTATCACCCCAGTTTACAACCGAAGGCTTTGAAGTGATGGACGCATATTCTGCATAACGCCGTTATGGATAATACAGGTTTCAGTACAAACAACCCTAGTTAACAGAAGATTAAAGAAAATCTTTTAATCTACACGTTAAAACATACCACACACAGACATCCACCTCTCTCTGGACACATCTGAAACATTAACATCAATTCAGAAATTACGCCAGCTGGAATACTAATAAAAAAAAAACTAGAAGAAAAACTAGAAAAATTCCAGAAAACTACAATTATCTTTAATTACTGTATGCCCGATAACAGCAACTGCTAAGAAAGCACGTTAAGTCATTCAGTTCAAAACAAGAGTTTGGAACAGTGTCATATCTGGAAAGCACCACAGTACGCAGAGGCAACGCTACGGAGAGACAGTTTTATGGAGTAATCCCTCTATTATGTGCAGAGCTAACGACGAGCGCAGCTTGCCCGGCAGACATCTGCCATCTGCACTGCAAGCCCTTCAGGAAATAAAGTAATGCTGTACCACACTGAAACGATGTAGGATTTCGTGTTCCCTAACTAGCATGTTCTTTTTAGATCTGGATTAAGTTCACCTGTTCTTTTGGCTGCAACCGAAAGAATTTTTCTGTGCGTTAAAATTGCTTTAAAAAAAAAAAAAAACACCACCCCAAAACAGACTTAAGAAACCAGTGGTTCAGCAAAGCCCATCTGGATTCATAATGCCTGCAACTGAGAATGACACAAGCGCAAACACAAGAGGGAATGACGTAGTGGAAATTTAGTACAACCCAGTATATTAGTATAGATCTTTTATAGATCTTTAGAACAAGTCAGAAAACAGCTAATTGGTTTATTTAACCGCATAAGAAAAAACATACATGCTAAACATCTTGCACTAAAATAAAACCTTAATTGGCTCATAAGACTTCACATTTTTCATTTAATGGGACAAAGTTCAGGCTTCATCTGAAAGTTATCTAAAGCCTTTCAGCTGCAGTCAGCATCCTGCCACCCAGCCAATCACACCGATTCAGGTTTTGGGGACCTTTCAGACCTGCCGACTGCAAAGCGTCCCGGTTCTGACACGAGCGCAACGTCTGAAGTAACGAAAACACCTCGCCACGCCAAAAAGCTCTTCTAAGGCAGCTTAATTACAAAAGTTGCGCCTTCTTGAAATAAGCAGGGTTTAATAATCCCATCGCAACCACTAAGCCTCCTTCCAGATAAAGTATTATCATGGCCTTACAGTCCCTTAAGCCCCCACAAGTTTTTACGGCGGCGAACGGGATCCGTAGTCTCAGTCTGTCGACTCCGATAACTCCCCGCCAGCCTTGGCCCGCTGCGCCAGCTAGCGCGCTGCCGCGCCAGGGAGGGTCTTCTCCCCCTTCGCCTCACCAACGCTCGGGGCAGCTTTGTCTGTGCTCCGTAACAGGTGGTGCCTGGTATTTGATACTGGTTTTTTATGGGAGACGTCTAGTTATCTATCAATGCAATGTTCTTCAGGAAGTCAAACAGCTTTTTAATGTTTTATGGTTGTTGATCTCTGTTTTGGCTCTCAGGTAGACATTTTTTAAATTCTCTAGCTCTTATTCCCGTGCGTTCGCAACGTGGTGCTTGGTTTCTCTCAATACCCCGATTTGCACTTGTCTAGTTCAGTAGTATATTTAAAAATATATATATTTTACCTTAAAACTCTCCAATTTTTATTTCATTAGCACCACAAGTTTACATGACAGACTTACTAATGCAGCCGCTTCACTGTAAGGATTGATACCGCATAGTCCACCTTTTTAAGAAACGTGATTATAACAGTTTATTTTCTGAATAGTCTGTAAATACAGATTTTCTCAATGAATGTCTCGCTGTTAACAAGTGCATTTTCAGCAAACTAAGTGCTTTCACCACGCTGTAGTAGTGAGAAGACTTTTAGTCTGCAGATCTCTTCTGCTTCCTAACTCGCTCCCCTCCTCCGTTTTGTACGCAGCGTCTCAAAAAAAAGTTAATTCTTCCATCGCTCTCAACAGCTCGATACGGTTCGGAGCTGCCCCATCCCGAACCTGAGACTCCATGATTTCATTTCCTGCGTTGCAGGCTGCCTCGGCAATTGCAGTTCCTGTGACAGGGAGTTTCCAGATGTCACCGTGCCAGGACCGCAGCTCATGCTGCCCACGGGCACCAGCGAATCAGTGTGGCCAAGCTGGCACAGAAAATGACCCACCATCAGCAGCTGCGGGGTGAGGGAGCACAAACTGGAAAAGAACTGTACAGGGTGAGGAGGACAGGATTTTCAAGAACTTAATAAATATAGGTTGCCCTTAAGCTAAAATTACCGTTCCTGGCACAAACAACAAAACACAGCAGACCCCTTGCAGAAACCGTTTGCAATGCTTTGGCTACAGACATAATTGCAGCACTTTGACTACAAAGTCCTTTTAAAGTCAGAACTCGCAGCAAGGATAATTTTATAAAATTGTACGATCGTAAAAAAAAAAATCTGAAAGATAATTTTCATGGCTCCTTGTTGTTACTTCTTTCTATAGTTGTGGGGTTTTTTTTAAAGTATATACATAGGGAAAAGGGTTGACATAACATACTAAGAAAATCAGAAGAAATCTTCAGATACTCACAGTTTGGCGAAGAGATACAACTACAAACAAGTGTGATGAAAACAAAATATACTACTTCAAGAAAAAATGTACATAGCTTTGGAAAGTAGGACCACCTCAGTACAGTTTAAAAGCATGTAAAGCTGTAAAAAAAGCCAAACATTGCTTACAACTGGGACACTGCCATCACACTAAATCTTATTTACACAACTCACTGACTTTCCATTACCACATGAAAGACATTTAAGTTTTCGTAATTGCAAATATTCTGCTCCAAAATAGCTCTAATCCTGCTTACACAGACAGGGAAAAACAAAACACATCTCTTTTCTACATGTAAAAGGAGTTACTTGTATTGAAAATTCCACACATTTTCAAGTTCATCATGCCACCGGAACAACATTTAAACTAACATAGCTGCAAAAATACACAAAAAGAAACACTCTTTTAGGATATACCTACACCTATGCCTGCCATCATCCTGATTACATTATTGTTACGTAATGGGGTAAGAACCTTCTGAACCAACTGCCTGGGGAAAAAAAAAATGTTTTCAGTTCAAATTTGAAAGCAATACTTGAAAAATCTTCGAAGGATCTGTTGCTAATGACACCACTTTCCTCGTATTTTAACATAAGCGCTAACATCGTGCTGCAATGACTGCATATTAGACCAGCAAAACGCGAAACAAGAATGCCCACGCGCGTCGAGCGGGTAGGCGGCAGCTGCGAGGCCTCTGCGCTGGAGGCAGGGCGCTCGCCGTGCGCCCTCCGAGCGCGCAGCGCAGCGCAGGGCGGCTTTTAACAGGCGTCTGCTTCGGAAGCGCCACGCTCCAGACGCGGTTTTTCACTTCACTTCTGAGCTGCACGACTGCACCTTTTTTTTTTTTTTTTTTTTTTTAAATAAGTGTCATGTCTGCTGGGCTGCCCTACGAAGTGCAAATGAGAAAACGCATATACCATCTTTGTAAAAGGGTATTCGCTTAATTAGATTTTAACATCGGGGGGTTGTTTTTCTTTCTCACGAGGCTCTTAAGCTTTAACACAGCTCTGTTCTGAGCTCTCCGACACTGCAATATCCAGCTGCAGCCTTTTACAAGCAAAGGAGCCTACTTATGTTACAAAGTAGCGTTTCAGTGTAAATAAACGGAACATACACAATAGTCTTAGTTAAGTCTACATTGCAAGGCTTTCTGAAAGAGCAAGTTGTTTCAGCCCTGGCCTAAGATAGGCTGCGGAAAAGCACGGCTAGATTTTAAACGCCGTAACAGAAATTACTTCTAAATACTTACCAGACACAAATCCACCAAAAAAATAAAAAATAAAGATTCAACAGTCACAGAAAGAAGTGCTGTCCCTCGAGCAAGGGACGTCCCACGGCGGAGGAGCCTCTTGACGCGACCGCCCGGCAGCGCGGCCGGTCCCGGGCGCTGCTCACCCTGCGGCGCCCAAGAGGCGGCAGGGCGCGGGCCGGGGTCGGGGCCCCGCTCCCGCAGGGCTGCCGCGGCGGCTTAATGACAAGAGCGGGCAGGGCGAGGGCTTGATCTCGGCGCCGGGTCAGCGAGCCAGGATGTGAAGGTGACATGTAATTTCTGGCCCTTTTTTTCCTGCTTCTACAGGAGCGTTCAAACCAAGCCCTGCTGCCGGTTGTAACTTGCTTTGATCTTCTTGATTCAAGTTGATTGGGAGATTAAAGCCATATTCTTAGCTTCGCCTTCGCCTGCTTAGACCTATTGTGAGTGTTACCTTTCTGATCCCCGTGGGTATTCCTGTTTTTCTACCTAGTCTTCAGAACATGTGTTTACACCGAAAGGGACAGTGCAAGTCAAACGAGCGTGCCAAAAAAAAGTAAAGGGCACTCATTTGTTTTCTGAGAGGGGTATCTGGGGAAAATGGGACGCTGAAAATAGCACTGGGTATAATTTGAAATGTTTTTTAAACTCACTTCAGCCTTCATTAGTTCCTAACAACACGTCTGTGTCATCCTCCCCCCCCCGCCCCCAACACCTGATTTCATAGTTTTGTTGTAAGGCATTTCTCATAAAAATCTCTCTGCACGGGCTGCAGAATCTCTTAAGCTTATACACAACAACAACAACGACGACGATTTGGAAAAACAGGGCTTTTCCCCCCCACCGGATTTTAAGATATCTGTGCCTAAAACACCCTTTCTCAAACTTCCTTCGGAGTACTTAAGGACCTGTTAGCCCAAAATCGAACAGCTCCACATACCTGGATCCATTTTCTGAAGACGCTATGAATAAAACCGTAAGAATTATTACAGACTATTAATGCAAAAAGCTGCTATCTCCATGAGCAGAGAAGACAGTTTGTCCACCTGAAAATCAAAATATAAAAACAGAGACTGACAAGCGTGGGGGATTTTTAAACCCTCAGTTCTAGGATGACAAACGTAAAGAAGCACGCCTCGTTCAGAAAGGCTCTGTACCCGTTAGGGTAGAGGACACTGTACTTTGCAGAGCAACATCTTGAGGAATTTTTTTTCAGTATTCCTATAGGAAATGCCACGAGCTGGTCTCAACCTGCTCCACAGGCGCATACTCGTTCTAACTACCGAACCTCACATGCTTCCAACGCCTCGTAGTTCTGCGAGATGACTCCTGCCGTTTCCTCAGCTCAGGATGTCTCAAAACTGACATCCTCCTGGGGCAGCTAGATCTTATAATCCAATCTCCTGCTACTCCAAAGCAAGTCACAAACCTCCAGAGACTGGCTTGCTTTTAGAAGCAATCTCTTCCCCCTCTACTTCAGTCCAGGGGCTCTCATTTCAGGGTCAAGCTGAGCTGGTGAAGCAAAGAATATAGTTGTAAAAGGAATTCCTCCTCCGCAAGCATCTTCACTCTTTGAAAAGCAAGTAAGCTCTTTTTAAAGTGAAAAAAAATCTTACCAAAATAAATACTGGAGCTCAATTTTCCTCAGTGTGACCTCGGACTGACAAGTCCTAATGGTCCAAGTTCTTATGCAAGGCAGCTCTTCCTGCTCACTGGTTCTGGTCTTCAACAAGTGGTGGAAGACCCTTGTTCCACCGCTCTTCTTCCCCACTTCTAAGCCAAACCCTTTTGTTGTAGTTGTTTTTTAAACCAGTGGTTCTTGCCTTTTTCACTTAGCTTCCACTGGAGAATTTCACTGCCATCAGCTGCCTTTCCTCCACCTCCCCCACACACCATCAGCATCAGATCTAGCACACAATTTTTCTAACATCAATGGATTTCCTAATAGAAAACTTATTTTCCACCAGCGTAGAGCCGTTCAACGCTAATGATCCAGGACAGTTCTTACGCAAGGACTCAGGTGTATTTATCAAACAAAATATCAGCACTACGATTAGATAGCTTTAAACCGTAACTCCAAATGGAAGTAAGAATACAGTCTGATTAACAATTACAGACAGAAGCTCTATCTTGAGCAAAGTACTCCCCACCTAGGAACAGCCTGTTTATGCAATCACCTTGGAGAACAGCACATTCTGCAAAGTGCATGCATGCAGCAAGGCATTCACTTTTCAATATCTGAAATACATCCTTAAAACTGTTTCAAGAAGAATCTCAAAGATACTCTTCAGAAATCAGGAAGCCTTATTCTACATACTTTTGAAAAAACTGATACGAATAAAAGTATTCTTTCTTAAAATACGTAAATATTACTGTATAGCAGTTCACCACTGATACCATATCACTTATATTTGCTAACCACCTCCAGGAAGTTATGAAAATCACATTAATATTCGTTCAATGCCTTGATATCTGGGAGGGAAAAGTACTATAAAAATCTAAAGGATGAGTTAATCTATTAAAGCTCTCAACATTATATGTACTGCTCAGAATAGTGTTACTATATCTTGGCTCATCAACTTAGTGGAGCTACTCTGTTCCCAAGGACGATAGTAAAACGCAAGTATAATGTACATTCATAGGTTATGGTTAATAAAATATTTCCTGTGCAAATTGGATTTAAATACTGTATCATATATTTGAAATAGAGACTTTGAGTCAATGACTGGCTTCACGGTATCTGAAAAGCAAACTCAGCACCACGAGCAGCTGCAAGAAGCAACTTTTACCCACACACTATGCTCTATCCCCACAGAGCTTTAAGTGTCTAATGCCCCCTTAGCACACTCCTGGTTTTGATATCTCCATCGCACACCCTTTAACTTCCACTTCTGTACTACATTCAGCTTTTAATGTTGCTATTTATTGCGCAGTTCATCTCTCGTGGTATCAGACAAATGCTGACTTCATCATTTGTAAATGGATGATAAGGAAACACAACTGAGCTCCGCACCATGTGGTGTACAGGTACAAGAAAACTGAGGAGGGAAGGTGGGAGAGGATGGAAGAATTTAGACCGATAAACCACAGAGATTAGGGATGTCAGATTTGATCTGCGGAGGCCTAGAGAGGACGACTGCGTAACACTGTTCTATCCACTACCTAAAAATACATATACGCAGAGAATCTGCATTATGTCTCCACTACTAATTCAGTCTTAAGCCAATACAATCCTCCGGGATCCAGCAGGAAGTTCTGCCAATCTATCAATATACAAGTGATAGAATTTCTGTAATAAATAAAATGAATTCTGCAAATTTAACTATGCATTAAAGAGACAACGAACAGGATAAAATTTAATGCAGTTCCCAGAATTCTAAGCATATGCTTTAGGAAAAAAATGCAATTATCATGACAACCCTAATAGAGGTTCAAATGATTCACAGTTTGTATAATACATATAAAAAGATGAGTTTAAGATACATTATGGCTGATATATGTATTTACAAGGTATGGCTGACACTGATCACTTTCATGTCGATTAACTGTGTTGTCATACGTGAAGTTTGACCAAACATGATACGAACAGCTGCCATTCTTGGTCATGATTCTTTATGGCCTCTCCCAAACTGAAGAATCACCAAGCACTGCCATCAAGCAATACCCATTTCTGCTAATTTTGGCTGCCCATTATCAAGAGTCACTACTGAGCTACCTTTCCAACAGTATAGTGCAGCTATTCCCTGTACCTTTACTTGGCTGGATGCCTTCTCATGCCTCTCTGAACTTAACATGGCATTAATCACAGATACTTCTTGTCACCGCAGTGTCCTTTCAAGGGAGAGAGATACACAGAAGAAAGACGCTGAAGGACTCTGATAGTGTTGGACAGAAATAGGAGAGCCGGTGGCCTCTTGAGGTGTTCTGGGCATAAAGTGAAGCTGAAGGACTGTGCAAGTGCTCAGGGAAACTCTCAGAATACTTTGAAATACCTGAAGTCCAGACAGAAGGGATCATGGACTCTGTAAAAATTGTGCTGGATTGCTAATGACTTAAGGAGAACAAGTGAATATGGAACAGAAATAATCAGAGGTTAAAATGACAGAATGCACTGTCAGTGCACTCTACAAATATTTTATTACACCTACACTGAATTATGAAAATTCCTATCTATCTACAGAACTGTGGATAGAATACAAGGTGCTAAACGTAAATGTAAGAAGTCGCAGCCCCTTGCATTGGTATTCTAAATTTTTTTTTTTTTGCTTGGAGGGGAGGAGACGCCCAAACTTTAATGTAAACATAGGTTGACAAGCAAAACTGATTTAGTATCACCATATCCCTACAGCTGAAGCCTTATTGAGTACTGAGCCTTCCACTTGCAGACTGCTGACTCCATAAGGATGAAATATTATCTTCTGATCAATAGATTACGTGAAGCAAATTGGCTGCCCTTCTCCAGCTCCCATTCATCCAGACTTCATCACAAAAATCTTTTATAATTGATATCCTCAAGAAAGGCAGAGGATGAACAGTGTGGAGGGTGAAAAATCTTCTAAGCCCTGCAAAGCAGGCTTGCCAGCACTAGTGATGGGGGAAATGCTACACGTCATTGCTGTTCACACTCTATTTGTTTTTTAGATAAACAAAAGACTTCTGGCTTGTAATTAGAAAATTTAAACTTTACACACCACATTCTATGAAACAGTTTGATACCAACACATTCTTTTAATATTCTGGAAATTGGATGTTTAAGGTCACATAGTCTTAAATAATGCTGAAAGCCAAAGCACAGAACTGAACTTCAGGGGGCAAAGTCCTTCACTGCCCGTAAAGTATCTAGAACAATTCCTTCTCAATCTCTAGTGCAAATAAAAGCTAGATCGGTACAATACTGCAAACAAACACAGCAGGATGCAGAACTGCTTCTGTTATTTATTTTGTTATAAAGTTCTCAAAATATGATAGCGACATTTTCCAGTCTGTCTTTTTCCAACTGAAACAAGACCCTCCAGGAGGATTTCTCCAACATTTTTCACTGAGATCCTGAATTTTATCACAAACCAGGTCATGTTAAGGTTGTGCTTTATGAAACGTAAAACTGCCTTGTTTTATCTACTTACAGGATAGAAATGCTAACGTCGATTTAATGAGTTTTCAGTAAAAATCCAGTAGAGAGAAATCTTCTACTGAGCACATTCCTAAATCACCATATTTATGCTGAATTGAAGTAGTTATTATAATTGGGCTCCACAATAACTGAAGTCTGACATCATACAAAATCTTAGAAAAGCTAGCAAGTTTAAAAAATTTCCCCATATACACATGAGCATGGAAGCCATTATCTATCGTACCAGAAATAAAAACCCAAAGTTGTACATTAATCACGAAAAACAGCAAAGAATAAGTGTGATACTCTCCTCTGCAGAAATGCTTTAATGAGGAGAAGCTAGTAGGATAAAGTTTTATTAGCAACTGAAATAGTTTTCAAATACCAATATGAAGAAATCTTGTTCAAAGCATGGATCAATCTGAAAGCAGAACTGAAGAGCTGTACTTTTTATTTATCTATTGCTCAGCGTTTCGAAGCGATTTTTAATAGCCTGTCTTCAGTTGTAACACATAGCCTTGTTCTGTAAATAGAGAGCTCCAATAATAAATTACATTGAAATGCAGCTGCATAAACAGATTTACACACAGTTACATTTTCTCATTCACGCCTCCTCTCTCACAGGTGTACCTTTTCCACTACGAACTAACTATACTTACGTACGAATGTTATGTAAGTGCACACATGCAGAATGTCACTTGTAAAGCAGCCCAGACTGACCACGGAGGGAAAAACTAACAGAACGCTTTATCTGACCATAAAGTAAGCAAATGATGTCAAAAGCAATAATTCCATCACTCGTACAACACCGCTATTTGAATTACAACTGCCATCCTGATGTTACAGTGAAAGCGACTGCTGCAGTATAAATTCTTCCAAACGACAGGGGAAAACGCACTTTTGCGATATCACCATAGTAGTTACTGTATTAATATTACCTTTTATTTATAATCAACGAAACAACAGAAAATGGCCTTTTTCTCATTATTTGGGGAAACCTGTACAGCAAGAGTCCATAAAATACAACCACCATTATTTCTATTTTAACTAAAATCAAAAGAAAGGCACTTCAGAATCACATTCCCAGCTCAGGAAACAGCAAACTCTTGAAAGTTACAGGATTTTTAAAAAAAAAACTGAGATATCAAGTACTTTTAAGAGCACAGGGACTGGTATGTTGTCCTTAAGCTCAGGGAAAGTAAAAACGTAACAACACTATTTACTGCAGTCGCAAAACTATTGATAATTTCTAAATACAACTCTTGCAGAAGTTAGAAAATTAATCACTTTATTTCCTTTCACAGCTAAAGGAAAGAGAAGACTCTTGTTATTTAATTAAGAGTAAATGAGGCAATGATTATAGCGCTCAAACATTTCTTCCACTGGATGAAGAGTTCAGACTTCAACCCAGTACGCTGCTCACTGGCTTAGTAAAAATAACACGACAAAAACCCCACCAGCTTCTCTAATTATTCATTTTTCTAAAGCGTTTTCAAAAAACAACTGCCTAAACCTTCAAGTAATACAGGAACGCGCTCCCCGCCGCTGTGCTGCCCAGCCCACAGCCTACCTTCACCTTTCCTCATTAGGGAAGGGAAACAAGCACCCACGTTCTTTTCTCCTTCAGAAAAAAAGCTCCAAGTGTTTTGAGTAAACGGACATTGCTAGAGCCCACAGAGAAGGTTTTATTTGATGTGAGCTTTACTGACACACTAATGAAGGCCTGACAGACAAGGCAAGAGAAAACGTTATTTGAGCGCAAACTTAAATGTTTGCTCACTAGACTGCTTGCCTTTCAGAAGGTTACCCAAACACAGCTCACGCAATGCAAAGTCAATCTTTTCTAGCTGCCTCTTAGCAAACAGATGTGAGCCTGGGAATTTCTCTTGCATTCCGATAAATCAAGAACGAGACCTTTCACAACACTAACTTTCCTACCTTTAGGAGGAGATGTCAAATTTCTCTGGGACTCTCTGATTTCACACTGCCTAGACTAAACTACAGTTACTGCCTATCACACTAAGTCACATCATTTCAAAAGCAGCTCACTAAAGTGAGTTTGAAATACATAGCTTTAATTTGCTATTCTAAGTCTAAAACCTTGAGACAAGTCTTTCTAATGCTGTCTCTATTCCTTTTTTATTATGGCTAGGGATACTGAGGTGTTCCTTCTTAAAAACTTGATGTAGTGTTTTCTGCATCGCACATGGATTCCCTGGAGCCACAGGGCTCTGAGCTATATTCTTGTTAGCACAAAACTGTGCCATTTGACACTGACCTGGTCAATACTCAAATCAGAATGCCTTTGGAAAAGTAGAAGGTATATAGAAATTGTGTTACAATTGTATTACAAATGCAAAAAACTATTTCTTTGCGTGAGGTCCATTTAACAAACCCAGTTCTTCTTACACTGAAAATTTCCAACATTGACTAGGTGTCTAAGAATGATGTCCTTAAGGCCTCCCAAATCTTTTGGTCTGCGTTCAAGTAAGCACAGTTGGACAGCTGGGTAAAGACTGAATTCAAGATCAGACCTGAATTAGATTGCTTCAACTATAGTGTCTGCGATGCAGTTGGACAATACTGCTTTCTGCAGTTAATAGAGGCTACCCATTTTACATGGGCTGTGCTTTCTCTGCTTCTAGGAGGTAATTCAGAACAGGATTCTCTACCGGTTATATGAAATGTAGTATCCGATCAACTCTCTCCACATAAGAAATAAGGCATTTGAACTGGATTAGCTGCTGAGATGTGTTTAGGAGTTCAGTTTCTTTCAATATGCAGAATTTGAGAACCATGAAGTACTCCAGGGCTCTGAAACAGCAGGACTGATACTGGTCTTCTGCAAAGGAAACCAGGCTATGGGAATTAAGCAAAGATTGATAACTTTTGGTTAAGTTGAATAAAACTGTGGAGAGCTTTTTTTTTTTTTTTTTTTTTTTAAAATAACCCTGCAAACAAGAGTGACTGGGTATATGCCAGCAGTACCACACCTGTACAAAGTCACCAACCGTAAACCACCTCTGTCTCAGATACAACCCGAAGCAGCTGCTGAGGAGCGCTGGCAGCCCTGCGGCAGCAGCAGCTGCAAAGCAGGTCCATGGCTGGAAGGAAAATTTGGTCCCTTTGCAACTCTCTCCCTTCCAGCTCCCTTAATTTGGACGGTGTACTTGTTCCAGGGCATGGACATTGCTAATTTTAATAAAGCTAAGAAACTGGTTTACTACCAAGCTGTTGAACCTTTGCTGCAGGGTTCAAACATTAAAACCTACATATTGCTTTTACAATTTTAAATCTTATTTAACAAAACAGCCTTGTTTAGTCTATAGCACTTAACTTACATCAGTCAGATACTATTATAATATGAGCAATATACAAATAAGATACTGACTTTCTCAGCAAGAAAAACATTGCCAATTAGCTATTGAGAGCAACAGAAGAGCAGCAAAAAGACTGCTTGGGTTGTCAGAAGATATTCAACTTTGCGTATTATATCCTTTCCAAAACAACTTATGCTTCAAGCTACTAGGAATTTTTACAAACTGTGAAAAGTGGCCCAACTTTGGGGCCCAAATTTTTTCCATACGCACCAAACATATACACAATAAATTTCTACTCAAACAGCAACAATTATTTTTCCCAAAGGGTTTTCGTTAGAGAAAGAGAGGAAAAAAACATCTAACCTTGAGGAAAGCATCCCAGTCAACTTCTGCTCTTCACGCTTGAATCACGTATCCGACTACTCTTTCTCACAGAGAACAAAGCGAAATCATGTGGATCTGACCACTGAGCTCAAAGACAAATGCACGCAGAGCCACTGCCAAGTATTAGAAAAGACATCAATGCTCTCCCTGGCTTCGCAGTACAAGCGAGTGTGAGACGGAGGGCAGGACTAGCGGTATTTGCGGATGGCGAGTGCAAAGAGGCGACCCTGGGCGCACGGCCCCTTGGTTGCTGGCCTACGATAAGAGAAGGGTGAGAGCAAACAGGGCGCGTTGCAAGGGCAATGGGAGCAGGGAGGAAAGGAAAGGGACCTGCCATGCTCATACGCAGGTCAGAGGACAAGCAATTTTAAAGCTAGGCGATAATTTTAAAAGGCAAGCGGCTATCATACTAACACGTGCTATGACCCCCCTCCCCTGCACTTCCTCTTCATAAATTAGCTTTAATCCCAATAAATTTTCCAAATTCAGTTCACCACTTGTCTGCTGCACGTGCATGTTTGCTGGCATAAGGAAGGGGACCAAGACAGGCAAGAATAACTAGCAAGGAGTGAAGTGCTTCTTTCTGTCACACTGATGATTTAGCCCCACTTAAAAGTATCTATGTATATGATGTGTATAAATAGATTATAGTATACAATGCAAAAGCAACAGCTTTTAGAGTTGACAAACGAGCACTAAATGAAAACTTTTTAAAAATTTTGCTCAAGAAAAAGCATGTAACGCACAGAATACAATTCTAAGAGTTAAACTGCAAACAGAAAGGATAAATGTGCGAAAGTTGCATATTTTCTGGTTTTAAATTTTCTTATGAAAAAGTTATTGCTGAACCAATTTTGAATTCTCACAAAATAACAAGCCAAAAAATGAGCGGCTGGGTTTCAAATGCTTGCAAATTGAAATGCCAGTCCCCTACACACTGGAATTTCTTTCACTAGGACAAGACAGGTAGGAACTAAATTATCAGCATGCTAATTAAATACTAAAAATAGTTGAGCACTATTTGTAAAGCCACAGAAGGGTATTTTCCTAGGTTTGCATTTTATACTTTCTCGTCGAATGACTGCATTTTTGCTTTAAGAGAGAGACATTTAAAACACTTCAGCAGCATGACTGCCTTGCATGACAGTCTTCACAAATGCTGCATTGTTCTGCTACCTGCGTTGTGACCGTAAACACCAACCAGAAGCATCACTGCTCTTCAGCCAGAGCATGAATATGGTCATCCTTCTGTTCACAGGATGAGCCAGTCTGCAAGGTGTCAGACGAACACGGGAAAGAGACAACATGTAAAGCTGTATTCAATGAAAATGACATGGTCGGAAAATATGGCACTTGAGTTTTAATTCAGAGGGAGGTAATTCAAGAAAAACTGCTCTGCATTGCATATTACTGAGTTCTGTACAGCACCTAGAAAAAGTGTCATACACTTCAAAAATATAAGAACAGCTAGCTGTTGTTAAGTTTACTGTGCTCACCCCCCCTCACATTCAAAGATGGAAAGAAATACTTCCCTCAGGGAAGGGGGCCCAGCTCATAATTTCTGGATTAAACCCATTACTATTAGCTGCAGAATGAAATTATTAGTGACAGGTTCACTGAATTACCTCTTTACAGAGGTCACTAACACTTCCTAGAAACCTAAAACTGCCATTGTAAATTTAGCTAATAACAAATGAGTTTTTGAAATTATCAAAATTACAGGTAAACAGAATTAAAAATTGTTTAACACACTAATTCAGTCATGTGGTGAAGTACAATACATTTTTGCTTTCTTCACTTCAAAGTTATAAACTGAGAAATACATGAGTGCTGGCATGCTCCACTATTACATCAACCTTTTATATCCACAGATGTGGATGAAGAATTTGTATTGATTTTCAATGCACTCATTTCTCTCTTAAAACTATAAAACAAATTAAGAATCATTTCTCCAAGAAAACAAGCTATGAACTTGCAGCATTTAAATAAAAATTACTTTCACTATGGGATATTCCCTGTTAGGAAATTATGAAATGAATCAATTTTGCAAATACCAATAATCTGAATCTTTGGGGGGGGTCGGTGGAAAGGCAATTACATGTACAGTATCTTACTTACCATTTTGTGTTTATGACTGCCATTTTAAAGCTTTGCACAATTAATTACTAAGACCTAAGACAAAGTCTGTTCAATCCATCACTCTACAGGCTATGCTTTGTTCTGTTTATACTTCCAAGATTGCCAGTAAATTCTGTGCACTGTTTCCTGTAACATACATACACGCTCCTCAACGTACAGCCCGTGTTTCCTCCCTCCCAGGTAAGTGACCTCATCACTGGATTACAAAGTCCTGCTTCTCTTGCTTGCGCTCTCCCTCACTCTGGTCCTGTTAAGTTTGCATTCCTGGATGCACAAAGGATGCCCTTGAACTCAATCTAATCAACAGCTTGGTAGCTAAGACTCTGCGACGTGGTGAGAAATGCATGTTTACAATCCTCCAGACTGAGTACGGCCTAGAATACAAGTCTTCCTTTTCTTGGAGTCCTTGCACTGTTGTCCAGGAGCTACAGCAAAGCATTGCAAGGTGTTCAGCGACGCGGTGCTGCTCCTGCAATGGAATGGGGACACTGGACGGAGGTAGAAACAGCACCAGGTACAATTTCTGCTCTATAACACCTCAATATACCTTGCTGCTTGGAGCTATTGGAGCGTTACATTTGCTTCTATCGAGATCCACTTTCCCACCTACGTAAGCTCTTTCAGTACCTTCATCCCTTTTCGGTTTTGATATCCTTTGTCAGGTGCTACTTCAAGAATTTTTAGAAGTAATCATGCTTTACACTAGCTAAAAGCAGTCTGTAATCTCCACTTTTAAAAAGGATAAAATAACGATCCTTAATTCTAGGGGTTCACAAGGTACTGACTGTTAAAATGGTGCGACAGCTGAATTACTAGGGAAGAAATGCTACGCTCCACGAAGTGGGCATGGTAAATCTCACATTAAAATGAGCGTCACCCCACTGTAACAACTGAGCCATGTTCATTATTATTGAACGTTAACGTACTAAAGTTTAGATGGTTCCACAACCCTTAAGTAAATTTTAAACTGTGCTCTGCTATGATTTATTTGGCCAGTAAAAAGTTATTAAGTAAAGAATACCGACCCACTGACCCTGGCCACAAGTTCTCTTAAATACTGTGAGGAAAATTCAACAGCTGTCATACAGATCCTGAATCTAAAGTAGACTGATACTAATTTGTGATCAGGAGACTGAACTACCATCGCTGTGCAAATTTCAAGGTCTAAATTCAGTTTACTACTATTACAGTTCACTTTGTCAACCTCTTCCTACGTAATATGTTAAGGGATTTTTTTAAAAACAAATAGTACGATTCACTCAATAACTTGAGATAGCTAATGACAGACAATGATACAGAAAGCTGGAAAAGTGCTTTGTTAATCAACTGGGCGATTCGGCGTGAGCGTTGTGTGTGGCACATCCGCTTCCGAGCAAAGCAGGCAAACAAGCTGCTCTCTGCCAGGCCGGTCCCTGCGGCACTGAGGAACCCCACCCCGCTCTTAAATCCTTGCCTGGCCCTGGATTTAGCTCTTAAGAGCTCAAGGTTGAATGAAAGACCTTACCGACGTAAGAATTTCTCTGAATCGTTCCACTCTGTAGAATTTATTGAGTATTGTTAGTAAGAGCCAGCTCCGAGGAGAAAGGCGCTTAAACACTGAAGCGCTTGGCGTTCCCTCAAAAGAAGCTTCAAGATAAAACAAATCCGCACGAGTAGGTGACCAAAATATTGACAAATCCCTAAAAAAAATTCAGGCACCGAAATCATGCCGTGGTTTAAATTACTCTGTCTTCAAATACTGTTACGTTTATTCCGCTATAGTTTCCAAGTTTTACATGTCTAACTGCCCTTGCAGAATCTTAGTGTGAAAAGAAACTTCAGCTAGTCCCCAAGCCATCAAGGCGAGCTGAAGTTCAGCAAACGCTGTCAGGGGTCGCATTGAATTACCTACCATCTGGAATTTCTAAAATCACTATTCTATTAAGGGTAACTAAAAACACACATTATTAAGGCATGATAGTGGTGGTTTGACACCCTTCCAACAGAACTAACCAGAAACCGGCCTTTTCAGAACACCCCTGCAGCTGACGGGTGGCCAAGGGAGAGCAAAGAGCCCTGAGGCATCGCGCAGCAGGTTACCCAGCAGGTAAGGCCACACCATCAACGCTTCTTATCTCTGCACAGCTGCCAGGCGAGCGCCCGGGAGACAAACTCTATTTCCTTCCATAAAGAAATCTAGCTCATTTTATTTTCATTTGTAAAGCAGACACCAAAAATCAAATTTCAAAATATCAAAATTCTTTGCAAAAGCACAGTTTTCTTACTCCAGCCAACTCCATACAAGTCTCTTTCTGAAATATGCACCACAGTTCAAAATGAAGTTAAAAAGGAATTATTAGGACTTGTCCTGCATAAACGCAAGCCAAATATCGGCTTAATTTACAATAATGGTCTTTATAGGGGCTCATAAGTCACATGGCAAATTTTGGCAGAAACAGACTTCGTTCTTTAGAACAGGCACGTTTAGTTATTTGAACACAATGCCAAAAATCTTCCAACGAAAAGTGAAATATACCAGGAAAACTGTGTTTTTAATATCTGAAGAGTTACTGAACCTTAAGTGAATTTTGCAAGATAAAGAATACATTTTTCTCATTATCCTGAAGACAGATGAATCTTTCAATACCTAACAGCTGTTGCAAACAATCAAGATGCCAGAAATTCTCTACTAAGAAGTTCTGCAAAAATCTTTTATAGTGAAAAATACTTAACAAACTAAACACTGGAGTTGTTATATCCTTCTATAATTTCCATGCCATAGCCCTAAATTCACTCTACTTCATATTCATCCTACAGCCTCTAATCTTTGTAGCTAAGAAGTTCTCAGACAAGCCGTAGTCTTCCATAAAAGACTTGTTCACTTAACATTACTAATCTCAACTCAGTGAAATATTATTGTACCTGTGACCTGCCATATAAAGTAACCGGGCAACTGCACAGTCTATTCTGATGGAAAAGCAAAAAATTTAAATCAGAAATAAAAGGCTACCATTTCAAAACTAAGACTTCTAGTCCATAAAACTATGCAGTTAATTCTGTATAGAACAGTTCAGTTTACTCTATTCCTTAATTCAAACACGAAAATCATAACCTTTAACCAATTTACTAAAAAGCTTTTCTTCCATCCACAGTTTAAGCCAAACGTGCCTCAGCACTGGATCCCAAACTTTAATTTTCTTCTCCTTCAGCTATTGTTATGCCAGCACTTCTAAATATTTACCCTTCCCAGATTCCTAAAATGGAATGAGACACGGCTCTTTTGTAGTGCAGATGATTTGCACAGACCACAAGTAGTGGAGAAATTCTCACGCTTTCATGGGAGGGAACGGGATTTAGGGGACACTTTGTTCACGACAGGGTAAACTAATCTTTAATAAATTTACATTGAAGGATCTTTCTAACACAGACACCTTCCTCATGTACAATGATAAACATTAAAGGCATTAATAAACAGTCCTTAGAGAAGTGCAGATTTACATTTTAAATAAAGCACAGATGTGATCATATTGCACCTATATCTGGAAAAGTTTAGCCCAAAGTTGTTGAAAAGTTATTGCACTATATATTCCATTTCAATTTACCTTCAAAACATCAACCAGTTTTTGTAGATAAGGATTTAATAAAAGTTTTACAGTTTTACAGAAAAAAAAAGAAACCCTAAGGAAAGCCAAACAAAACACAAGCATTAAACAATGTTAAAAAGGAAGACAAGTTCCAGTTTTATGGCTAAAGTATGTTTTGGAGTCTCTGCAGAGACTGGTTGGCCACTGCCACCAAGGGGGGAAGGCAGTCTTGGTCTTTGCTAACACCACCTGGATTCATCAAAGTAACGTACAAAAGAAACATTCCATATCTCATTTATTTAATAAATCAAATGCGGAGTTTTATATGTTAAGCTACAGCAAATCTAAAGGAGATGTAAACACAAAAGATACTACAGAGCAGCCAGACACAAAATCAGTTTTCCTTTTCTCATTTTTGCGAGCACATGCTGAATTCAGTTCTCCTCAATATAAATTTGTTACTAAAACATTTATTACTGCAATAGGTATAACATACCGAAGACTAATTAAAACTTGCTGAAGCCACAAATCATGCCATTTCAGCTGAAGCTGTAAATAATAGTACCAATACCATTCTCATATCAATAGTACACCAATAGTATTCGTTTATTTTAAAGTTATCAAATTATTTCCTCTAACTATAAGGAAATCTTTCCAGAACATCTCTTACTGAGCCTCTTTGTTATCAAAGCAAACGTTTCTTTATGTGTGTATTCTATAGCATAAAACTGGATTTTTTTTTCCCCTTACGGTTGCTGACAACTTGGGGGATAAGAAACAAAATGAGACCATCATCCCCATATATTCCAGAATGTCCTGAGAATCTGTTCAAACATTTGCAGTAACTGATAGAGCAACATAATAAAACTTAGTTTTCTGCACAGTGGGGAGCTACAATTCATCAGTACCCAACTTGGAGCGCTACTAACGTCCAAGAACTCTCCTCTGAGCGTGGGGAGGAGGCTACTCTGCACGTGATTCAGAAACCGAATTAGAAACAAGGAAAGAAAGCAGAAGCTGCTGCAACCCAGTTCTCAGTCCAGTGGAGCAAAATAATTACGGACAAGCCACAATTTCTGTAAAACTAGAAAAAATATTTCGAAGGTATGGTTGTTGCTACCAAACCCGTTTCACACAGCTTTTCTCATCAACCGTCTCTTCTTATGCTCCACGTAGAGCATCATCTCTCTCTTTTCTACAGCCTTTTGCTTCTTTCTCCTGTCCTCCTTTTATATTTATCGCCTTTGCTCCTCAATTTTCCTCATTATTAAATCTTCAGAACTAACCCAGCAACTCAAGATCCATTTCTAGAAGCAGCAGTTTCTAGATAGGAAAGGAGAAAACTCTATATCTGTCCTGTATGCAGTCTTAATATTTAGAATATCAATCTGCATAAACACCATATATCACTGCAAGAAGCTGCGAAGTACAAGACAGTTTTAACACATAACTACAAAGTTTCTGTAAGCGTGCCGGTTCCACAGATCAACGTGCCATAACATCATTCCATTAACCAGTTTCACCTTTTAACCATTGCAGTGAACTGCACTGCACTCGCGTCTTCCTCAACACTGAAACATCAGGCACCACAAAGCTCATTTACGAGGCACGGCTCAAATTTTCCAATTTAGGCTACAATCATTTCAAAGCTATTTACCCTACTAAGGGAAACAGCTAAAAGAAGATGAAATCAGAAACGTTGTTACTGAGGTTAGGAAGAAACTGTAATATCCAAAGAAAGTCATTAAATAGATTTTTTTGTTTTTACAGACTGATTTCATCAAGCAAATATTTCTGAAAGCTCTTTTCAAATGATCCTTACTCAACTGGTAAGTCATGATGCAGTTACATTTCACCAGCTTTAGATAAAACCAGTCAACTATCTAAACTGTCAGGAGATCACTAAATAAGCAGCAGCCATTAATTATGAAAGCCCCTCTGAAAAAAAAAAAAAACACTGAAAACTGGTGCTAGAACTTTAAACTCTTGAAAATACAAAACTTTAAAAACAACAGTGGACACTGAAATTTTAGGTACTTCTTTGTTTTTCTTAAAGCATCTTATTATAAAGAAAAAAGAAAAGAGGAACAATTCCTTATCTCTAATCACTTCAAGCATATAGCTGAAAGGCTAGAGGCCTGTCCTATAAGGTTAACGAAGGGATAAAAGCACATTTTTCAGTCTCAGCCCCACCTCTGATGCCAGATTTGTGATTAGTTTTGAGCATCAGAATTTAAACTGACTGATAATCTTGAAACGCCTTAGACGCTATACCTTCTTAATCTAATTATCTCCATCCCGCAAGTATGATGAATCTGGCTTACAAAACAGGTAAACCAACGTGTGTTGCATGGCACTCACTAACTGTGTAATTTGGAAATGCTTTACTCACATACATTAACTTGTTTCCCGACAGTATTTAAGAAACTATGTTACAAAATAGACCTTGTATTCTCTTCTTCCGATTAGAAAAAGTGAGAAGAAAGCTGATAAACCTAAGTATTGCCAAAGGCCATACTACACATAGCAGAGTAAGCTGCTATGTCTCCCCTACAACCCATCCTCGGACACGCACAAAAAATACACTGGTTAACTTGTATATGCCTTCGGCTGAAAGCAGAGAGGAAGACATTACAGTTATCTGTCTTTCAGTCTCTAAAGCACAATGACAGATAAATGAAAAGAAACTGGCAGAAAAATCAAATATTACTATTAAATTTATCTTGTTTAAGAGCAAGTTAAAGAACTTAGGTTTTCATACCAAAGTTATGCGGAGAAAAGATTATGCTTCTTAATAGAATTACTGGCATTTGTGATTTTCTAATGTGATAATGAAAATAATACTAACTAGCTATACAGAATAGTGTAATTTTCCAGGGTTATACAGTGAGGAACAAGGGAAAAGATTTCCAAAAAATCAATTTAATCACAGTAATATTTTCTACTCGTTTGATGTATCAAGTAACAGAGCTACCAACATCAAAGCTAGTACTCAGCAGAAAATTTTAAAAAGCTGAAAAAAGATCTAAGTTAATCTTCCATTAACTGCAATAACCAGAGGTTAAGTACCACTGAAGATTGGATCAAATTTTCAAAAACTCTTTGTTTTATCAAGTTATGTGCTTTCCTATTTATTGGGTTTAAAAGGGTATTCTTGCACAAATTTTGACCTTAAAAGCCGACAGATAAGGCAGGTAGCAAAACTGGAAAAGTATAATACTGTCAAACTTGGGCGCAGATGTATCAAAGAAATACATTTCTAATACCGAACAGCAAGGTAAGCGTGGCTTGTCTAAGCTGAAAAACAGTTTTAAAGAGCAGCACAGAACAGCCAAGGTTGATTTCCATGGGGAGGAACAGTCTTAAAAAGGGAAATGTTTACATATAGCTAACAGTTCTGTATATATTATAAGAAGTATCATCCAGATAACAGGCCACAGATAGAAGTGTTTCAAAACAGGCAATGTTTGATACTCTCTGGAGTCTCGCCCTCTCCCACTCGGGCTGTACGATGGCGCCGACCGAGAGCTGAGGCAAAAGGGAGAGGAAGGGGGAGAGGGGGGAAAAAGGCATCTGGAAGGAGGCAGCGTAGCTGCAGACAGGACGGTACCGATCCGAGAGGCGCTGCGCCGGGAGGAAGGCGATTTCCGAGTGCTCTGCGCGGGACTCTTCAAGCTGACATTTTAATGACACTGAAAACACTTTTCACTGGGAAATACAGAAAAAATAAGCTTCAAGCTTTATAGAAAAGAGACCATGTTCACGTAGAAAGGTTCAGATACTTACATGTACTGCACTTTTATTCTGTCCATTACCACAAAACACAACATTCTCTAGGTTCAGATTTCTCATAGTCAGAAAGTTCATGGCTGCTTTAATTCTCACTAACGGCTAGAAAAGAAGCCACTTTCGGGTGCTGGATTACAGTTACCTTAAACGCAAGCGTGCTGACAACTGGATCAGACACTTTCCCAATAGAAAAGAAGGAGAATGATGAACTTCCCCGAGAGCAGAGCACGGTGCACAAAGCAGGCCCGTGCCTCCCCACGCCAGCGGCGAGCAACAGCTGACGGCACGCATGACGCGTCCTCCCCGTGTGCGTTACCTTCGACGTACTTTGGGCAAGCGCAAACCTTCCTTACAGCCTTCCAAGCAGGCTGCCAGGAATCAAGGCACGTTGAACCAGGGGCTGAAGGAAGAGGAGTTGTCAGCTGTAAGAGCATCAGAAAGAAAAACAGGAACACGTTTCCTGGGGCTTTTTAAATTACACGTCCAAGAGCTACTGTTACTAACAGATGCTCCGAGCTGTAAAAACTGCAGCCTCAGAGGGCAAAAGTCACAGAAACCCTACTGATTTTCCCCAGATTACTCACAGATTAATAAAATCATTTGGGAGCTAGTCTTGAGGTGATCAGAAATCTCTAGTCACAGGCCCACAGTATAGTTGTGCAGCATTTCTGTTTACAACGTTTTCATAAACTGCAGCTCTGAAGCGGAAATCCTCATGCCTACTACTAGGTGGTATCGGAAGGCAATTTCAGTACCTACATATTCTGCGTTTGCAATGGTAAAGTTGAGAAAAAGAAGCAGGTAAATCTTGAGAAGGTTTCACTACATGCTTCTAAAATAGCCTTACAAAAATGTGTTTACCGCACAGAAAGAATAAATATCAAAACTTGCATATCAATGATATTATTGATAATAAGCAAATTATCATAACTATTCACCATATAATCAAAGGGTACATTGTCTTAGAACAATAAGGTTCCATAAGGTTGGTGGGAGTTTCCTCATCATTTTTAAAAGGAACAGTCTCAGGCCACTAGGAACGACCCAAACAATGAAAAATTGCATTGTTGTTTTGAAACAGGCTGAAAAATCCCACGTATCAGGAGAAGTGAGTAAATGCGTGCCTTCACTACATTATATTTTAGACACTTCCATGGTTTTAGCTGACACATTGCCACTATTTGTGGCAATAAAAACCTTGGTCCCGTGAGGTTCCCCACGTTACCACTGACGCGGAGCAAAACAGAGGTACCATCTCAGATATCACCTCTCGGCATCCAAAATGTGGCCTGCCAGTCAGAAGTTCAGACATCCGCTGTGAATTTGTGATGTGAGATCGTTGGGGTTGACAACTAGAATAGGTATGACAAAAATCAACACCTAGGGGTAGCATCTCAATACGGAAAGAAGAAAAAAAAAATCAGTAACTGGGTAGCGATTCAACTCAGACAAACAAAAACTCAAATATACATGACACAAAGCAGGACCTCAACCTTCCCTTAATGTGACGATTTCAGTCAAAATAATCAGCATTGCTGAAAGTGCTGTGAATTTGAAAGCATCACGCATTTGAAAGCGAATCCTTTCTTTCAGACTAGATCTAAAGGCTCTGAGAGACAAAATGAAAGGACTTGAAGAAACGAAGAAACCGAATGGGCCTGGAAACCAGAATAAGATTACAGAAGAGCAGACAGCCTGGAAGAAAAAAATCACCAGCTTGGAACCCAAGGATCTCGTCAAGATATAACTCAGGCAATAATAAATAAATAAATAAATAAATAAATAAATAAAGATCCCTCTTCTCCCCTCTCCTTAAAAGGAAAAAAAAAAAACCAAAAAGGCAAAAATACCATGCGTAGCCAGCAGTTACAGGTAAGAAGCTGCCTGCCTTTGTTATTGATTTGAG
Source organism: Struthio camelus (assembly GCF_040807025.1). Classification (NCBI taxonomy): domain Eukaryota; kingdom Metazoa; phylum Chordata; class Aves; order Struthioniformes; family Struthionidae; genus Struthio; species Struthio camelus. The sequence continues at coordinate 126,847,978 of NC_090944.1, forward strand.
AGAAATCACAGCATTTGTGGCAGGATTTTGCTTGTTCAGTCAGTGCAGTCATCACAATGAAGAGCATTAAGATTATGAGGCAGCCACTGTCACGGCTTCAAAGAAAGTCTTGCAATATTTGACTCCCCTTCCCTCCTACATCTCCAGCAATTCCAAATCGAGTCTAAGTAAGCAGAAAATTTAAACTTCTGATTTATTCTAACACGTCTTTAGTCATCTACTGCCATTTACTCAAATCCAGCAGATGAAGTAGCAGACGTAACACGTACACGCAAATACACGTACATTTAGAGGCTGAAATGGAAAGTTAAGTCTGAACATGAAATGAGGTTACGTGTCACGTACTGCTGTGCATGAAAGTTCGCTCTTCTGAGAAGGGGTTAGCATGGCAAACGTATTAGCCATTTCAGCAGTGCAAACCTGTGCATGTGGGGTTTTTTGCACACCAGAACTGGCCTTAAAGCATCGTCTAAGGAATCCTTAGTCATAAATCTTATTGGATGACGTGCATTTTCAAGGAGTCCCATGGTACTGCTGTCATTTGGTATCTAGGCCCTGCTGATTCACTGTTTGCTTGCACGTGTTGAAAAGACATCTGTCATATGCAACATTCTGCATCCAAGTTCAGTATCTTGTTTATGTTAGCATGAACTTTTGCCCACTCTTGACTGATTATACTTTTTGAACAGGAAAAGCTTCAGATAGGTCTGTGAAATTCCTTTGTCAGGGCAGATTCTCCCTCCCTTGCCCCTCATATGTGCATATACACACAGTCCATTGTACTTGGAAACAAAGGGGCAGGGACAAAGCTTTTAATAAACTCTCAGAACAACAGATAAATGTGCGTGGGTAATTCTGATAAATCACATTACTAGTTATCAGCACATTTCATCCTCAAGAATACAGGAACAAAGAGCATCTGTTATTTCCCCTGTATATCTATACCAACCAGTGAGCAGAGTTGCGTTTCCCAGCTTGGAATTAGTGTATCCGTTTCAACCCACTCCTACCAACAGCTCTTGGCCCCATTTTCCTATTCATAAAGCGTTTACATGAGTAGAACTGAACTTGCCATCTAAATGGCCTGGAGGCAGCACTCTTTGCCTGCTTACACAAGGTTGTTACTTCCAGCTGGCCCAAATTCTTATATCAGGGTGTTGCTTTATGAGTTAGCGCAGCACAGCTCTGGCTGGATCCCCCAAGTTGTAGGACAGATGTACACTGGCTGGTGATATCAATGGCAGTAAGGAATGAAGCAGACAGGTAGTTGGTTTTACATCGTGTAGCTTACCAAAGAAATCTATTGTCTTGGAGAAAAGTCACCCAAAGTGGTAAGATGTGAGGACAATTTCCATCGCCTGCAAACGACAGCTGTGTCAGAATTTCCTCATCTGGGAATCTTGACAAACAATTAGAAGTTCTTAGGTCATGAAAATCAGGTGTCTGTCTTGGAGCTACTGGGACTGGCATCATGGAAATTTAAGGTTAAAAGGGACATTTGTCTTTCCTGAAAGCTCTATGGCTGGTAGCATCTGGAGGCATCTATTAGATTTCTTAAGGAATTTTTGCAGACTTGAACTGTTTTTGACTAGTCACTGCCTGCATTGCTAGAAATGGTCTACCTTTTCTCCCAACGGAGAATTTAGGGTTACAGTAAATCTCTTCACATACTTCACTGTTGATTCTTCACCTGAGCCAGGCACCTTAAGTTTCAAGAGCATAGTCTCGTATTCTTAGAGCTACGAGCAACTTCACCTAACTACTATCTAGGGAGTCCAATTACTGGCCTAACATCTTTATGAGTCCTTAAAATTTTCCTGCAAAACCCTCTCTCACACAGGTAACGCTGGCTTTTTCCTTTTGCACTGCTTCGCCAATACAATTAAAATCTAACTTCTACTGACAAGAAGCCATCATCTAGCAAAAGAACTGTTAACCCTTGGCACTTTTAGCCCGAAAGTGCAATTTTTACACAGTAAGATTATTAGGCATAATATTACATCCCCCCTCTCCCTAAAAGATAACTGCAACAGATTCATTACTACATCTACAGTATCTTCAACGAAAAATTTACATCAAATCTATTACATAAAAAACAAAGTGAAAGAGGACAGCATCTGCTTTCTATATTTTAAGTTTAGACAATACCGAACACAAAAGCAATTATCAAGAAGCAGTTCTTTAAATGTTAATAATTACAAATGTTAAGAATATAAAGAAAATTTCAAATGGGTTTTTAACCAGAACACAGGGGTTGAGAAGTTATGAAGAAGTTGAGATGTTATACCAAAATACTTAACGTATTGCATGCTGACTGGTTCAGAAAATAACCACACAGCTCAGAGATTAAGATGAGTAATTAAAGTTTCGTGTCTAACACACTAGTTTATAGCCACCTTCAGGCAGTGTGCACTAAAAATTATCAGACAACTTTTGCACTGCTCATGTAAATTGAATGGATGGATTCAGTTCAGAACTGCCAGCCTCAAAGAGTCGAGAATTCCTAGGCCCACAGCAGCCTTTTTTTTCATTGCAGTTAACCATCAGGACAACTTTTTAAAATAAGAATTCTCATTTCTGCACCGCAAAAAGCTTTTACTCAGCAGAAAGCCTTGGGGTGATGGCAAGGGAGGAGGCTTGCTTTCAAGAATGCCCTGAAGTTATTTCAGTACACCCTGAAGAACACCTCCACGTTAGAAGACTCCCTGTCCAACGTAAGCATACTCCAATCAAGGCGACTCTATTAGGCATTTTGCACTGGAAGCAAACCTACAAGAATTAACAGACTGAGGAACTGTGACTGTCATGTTGATCTCACCTACCACAGGAATATAAAGTTCAATGTAATTCAATGCCCAAATGTAATCAAATCTATTATTTAAATAATAATAAGGCAAATATTTGCGTGTCAGCTGCTGGCAAATTTCTAATACTCTTAAAACCTGATTTATATCTGGAATATGATCTCAGGTTTACATGTTTTTTACTTGAAGTGGAAAATTGTTTAGTACTAAATATTTGTGCTCATTTGCCAAGATCCCATCTCTGCAAAGGACACTTAACAGAATGAGAGAGGAAGAGAGTTCAGAACACAATTTCTCATTCCCGGTGTCTGAAAACCGTGCACCACTTCGATTTCTAAATTTTTTTCCTCTAAAAATCAAACCTCTCTTTAAAGTTGAGAAGTGAGTTAAAAGCAGTAGCTCCACCTGGACTGACAAAAACCAGAGTCTGCAGCTATTAGCCTCATGAGGGCAGGAAGGCACCTCAGTGTAAATTTCTAAACGGAATTCTGCTTGGAATTTCGACAAGGCAATTAAACATAGACCACTTCAAAGTGGGACGTGTCTACACTGATCACGATAACATATAGAATTCCAGAAGGGGAAAAGTCAGCACTTCAAACAGCATTTGAATAAAATATGGATTTTTTAGAAATCTACACCCTACAAGAAACATAAGGACAAAAGACTGACAGAATATTTGAGCAGACCTGCTTCTCATTTTTCCAGTTAACACTACTTATGCCTACATATACCTTTACAAACAGAAACACTTAGCTGCTAGCTCCAAACACCCTCACATAATCAGAATGGTTTTAAACATTAGTTATGGTTATGAGTTATGTTCAAAATCTTTCTGAGCAGATTGCAAGGTACTGCAAATCCAGCTTGTCTTCTCCCTAGCTGACCTTAAGGTAGTGCAGCAACTAAGCTAGTCCTGCTCTAATTCAGAAGGAATACGTCTTTTCTTCAGCTCATGTCATATGTGATGCTACTTTTGTTGATAGATGATCCATGCCAACACCTTAGCTTCTTTCTTTTGTTTGCTAATTTTCTACCCTCAAACTGCAACCTCTGCAGATAGTCAAGAGAAAACTGTTCTGTGCAGTATCACACTGGCTGGATTATCTTGAACTCTGATTATTCATAACCTCCTCCCTTGTGCTCACTGACTCCCTTGAAAGATTTGCAAGTTATGACTTCTTTCCATGAAAGCTATGCTGATTGTCAATACATTACTTTTATCCAGTCTGCCTGGCACAGAAATTAGACTTACACTACTGTTTCCCTTCAGTCCGGGAGCACAAGTGAAATAGTTGTTTAAACCACAGTATCAAGGAAAAGAATAGGTCCAACAAAGTGCAGCAGCCAAAGCAGGAGGGCAACTGACCACTATTTTGGCATTAGGAGCTGTAGCTGTTACAAAAACAGATTTTCAGAAGGAGCAGAAATTAATTTGTCTTTATCCTAAAACAGAACTCTTAGGGTTTTTTTTTTTAATATACAAAAAGTATCAATTCTAAATTTATAGCTAGAAGATCCCAATGCCCAATCAGATAGACTTGCATGAAAATATATGTTGTGTACCGAGATGCAGAGGCTAGGTGACTTGAAACTTTGCCTAAGATGACATCAGTCAGTTGGGAATAGATTCTAGGTGCGTTATCAGAACTAGAAATACAAGCCAAAAGCCTGGCTCCTTCTCTAGAGATCTAGACACAAGGCAATATTTCACTTGTAGGATGGAATATACAGAAAGGAAAATAATACACCCCACTTTTACGGCATAAAGTCATTTTGATGGATGACCAAATAGGTCATGTCTCTAAATTACATCAAGAAGATTCAGGTTTTTTTTTTTAACAGATTTTCAGCCATATTTGAACTTCAGACAAAATATGCAATATTCTGCAGATTTCAAAACTGAGTACATGTGCTAGCATAATGCATACCACAGTAAAAGGCTGAGCAAATGCCGCCTGTTCAGCTGAATAGCTCTTCCTGCACATGTACGCAGATGGAAGCAGCTGTTGCCACTGAATGTGTCACAGAGCTAAAACACATTCGGGAAATTCAGCTCCGTTCCCTAGGCAGGATCCTCTCTCATGGGTTTCAGCATCAAAATTAGACAGGGCAGAAAGCGGATGCAAGTAGCAATATGCTTACTCCTAAAGAGCAGTCGGTTATTACAAGACTTAAATAAATACCACTTTTTCTTGTAATTGATAAGGAAAACACAACGTAAGCAATGTTAGCTATACTTGCACACTTTTGTTCCGTAGCACCACACTAATGAAAACTAGGCTTTTGTACAAAACCATCAGAAATACACAATTTGTCAATCAGGTCACTATAAGAGTGGTCAAAAAAGTATACTGCCTGCAACACTAGTTTATACTGAAAAAAGGAGGAGGTAGAAGGATGAGGTAATGGAAAGGGAGAAAGTAGTTCATTGCTCCTCTCTCTCTCTCTCTCTCTCTCTCTCCCCCCCTCCTTCCTTACGGGCAACTTTTGTCTGAGCACTCAGGAACAGTAGAGGACTACGTTCCTACTTGTGACCTTTCTTTGAAAAAGTGCAGTACGCAGTCCTGAAAAGTAACAGAAAAGTTGGGGTGGAGGAAGAAATCCGGCATTCCAACACTCCCACTCGGAGCTGCAACCTTGGAGGCAGACTGATTGCTATTTCACAGTCTGCTGATCTGCTCTACTTTCCATGAATCAGACATACTTAAGAAGTTTTAATTTAATCTCTGTTTAATGTCTCAAGTTTAATCACGGTAAAATTCTGTTTCTGGAATCTTCAATGTCATCAGGGGCAACAGTGGCCCATTTAAACTGAATGGCTGATAAGAAAAAGAAAGCTAAGAATCTCCTTGCTTCAGATGAGACTGAAGTTGTCTTTCCAGCGTATTTTAGAGACAAGTTACTTGGTTTTTCAGGGTTTTATATATACCTATGTATATATAAAGACAAATTGCAAGTAGATCAGTACAGAATTTGCACACTCTTTTCCAGCATTTATCAAGATATGAGAAGCCATTAGCAACAGCACTGAAACATGCTTACTTATGGATTCAGAAAATATTTATGCTGTCTGTAAGCTCATGAAGTAACTTTGCTCTTGCATAAACCCTGTAACTACAATATCATTTACTCTTTTATATATAACTGCAGATACTTCCATTTTTAAGCCCGAAATACAGGACAGACTGTACTCAACCAACCCATGAGATCAAATGGATTTCCCATAATCTCCAATAATGACAAAACATCAGATGCTTCAGCAAAAAGTGTATGCTGCCACAGGATGGACATCTCTATGGGGAGCATTTTACCTAGGTCTTAGAAGTTATTTGAGCCTCATCATATTTCTGTGCGTTAGCTAAAAAATTGTGCGAAAAAACAATAAATTTACATTTACATTGTGGTCTAAGCTCATTATGTACCTTATATGCCTCAGTATCTTCCAGCAGCCAGTTCCATATGAAGTAGTCTTCACTGTCTGAGAAAAGTTTCACATTTTGAGTCCATCTTCTTTTTTTTTTTTCCCTCCTGAGTTTCAGATATGACAAGGGCCCTATCACCACACCATCAAGCTTGCAACCACATAGCCAAATATTCTCATTTGCAAACAAATCCTGCCTCTCGTAATCCACTTCATATTTCCAAGAACTGCAGTTTTTTCATTATTATATAGCAAGTAAATTTGGAGAAGTAGCTAACACTGGAGACTCTTTTTCCTGTCACAGGACTGCTTTGCAATTAAACGATTAAAACTGTTGCCATACATGAAGAACACATAGTTATACCAACTATGCGCAGTCATGCTTTTGTGCTTCCTATGCTCTAACTAGGCCAGACACAAATCTTTCCAGTGTTTCAGTAGAGCAGTGAACCAGCAGAAATGTCAACTGTCATAAGATAGTAACTGGTGAAACAAAGAAGCCGTGCCTCAATAGCAGTCCTGAAACACTGACGCTCTGTATTTCCAAGGAAAACATGCCACTTTGAAGCTCCACGTTACTGTGCACCTCCAGAGTTTGCATTAGAAGAACCAGGTTCATGGACTCGCAGGCTCACAAAACGGCTGAGGCTGGCTGGAAGGGACCCCCCCCCCCCGAGATCGTCTCGGCCAACCGCCCCGCTCAAAGCGGGGACAGCCAGAGCACGCTGCTCTGCATCTTGCCCAGTCGGGTTTTGAAAAGCTCTAAGGCTGGAGGCTCCACAACTTATGCGGGCAACCTGTTCCAGTGTTTGATCACCCTGACAGTAAAAAAAAGTTTTTTCTTACATTTTAACAGACTTTCTCATATTTCAATTTGTGCCCGTTGCCTCTTGTCCTTTCGCTGGCCTGGGATGCCAATAACAAGAGAGTCAAGAATAAAAACTACTACTCAGAGTCACCATGCACGCAAAGCTGCTTGACCTGTGAGAAAGAAAAAGATTTCTCTAAACTTTAGGTACTACGATCTTGCTTTGCTTAGAAACATAGAAGGTAACTATCGAGGCACTATCCCTTTAAGGACGTTTCTTCTTCATTTCACTGGGTATTTTGAGCATAGGCAGCACAAAAGCAGATATATGCAAGTTTTGTTCCATGATCTGTCACCTAAATAAACATACGCATTCTATTTTTATAGACAAACTGTGCCACTGTCTTAGCCCAGAAAGCTGTATTTTTCCTTTTGCCAAATGAAAAATGATTTTAAGTAAAAAATAAATGAAAGGGGAAAAAAAAGAAAACAAAATCAATAAATCTGTGTGTCACACGGAAATCAGTATGCTTCCAAGGACACGCTCAATGTCTAAGTTAGGTACTGATACAGCTTAAAGGCATACCCTCTCTTAGTGCAGAACTTCATTTTCCATAGTTTCCACTGAACTGCACACAACTTTTCTCAGCTAAAACAACTTATATCCCACACAACTGATAGAGAAGGATATTCACTGTTCTCCCCTCTGCGGTAAGATGCACTTTTGTTAGTACTGGTTTTTAACTCAGTTAATCACTAACTGCTTTATAACCCAGTCATTACGTGATTGGGTATGATAATAATTGAAAGAAAAATAATTAAAATAATTAAAAGATTCAGTGAAAAGAATCCTCATCTACTTACCTGTCTTTTAAGTGTTTCATCCAACTTTTCTGCTTCCAACTCTTTTGAGATATTCTCCCTGGTTGGCAAGCTGAACGGGCTCAGAGAAGGAAGGATCTGACAAGTGCCAGAGCTGGTGCAGAGACCAGGCTAGCGCACTGGCTTAGCTGCAACGTGCAGCCTCACCTCCAGGACCACGAGTGTTTAACTGCTTGCTGAAACGTTTGTCTTAAAGCCAGCTTTGAAGGTGCAAGTCTCTCTTCATTTCTTATAAAGGGAGGCTGGACGACTAGCACAAACTAGGTACTTAACCTTCTAAACCTAAAGTGAGTTAGGATGAGCCCTCTCCTAAACTAGTAAGGTGGGACTGCCCCAGCAGACACCAGAGGCTACCTAGTAAGCAGCCAGATGGAACAAGTCACATTCAGCACGGCCATTTCTATATTCTTTAAATGCCTTTCACTTTATTGAGGATGCGTTTTCTATCACTGCTTCACCTCGGATGTCCCGTATACTTTATTTGTTCTTCGTAAATTTGCTTTTCCTTCAACTTTTTAACTTCATACTTTCTTCCCTATTATTCTGTTCCCTTGTGCTTGCAAGGGGAACATTCTTCCCATATACTAGGCATCCTAACAGGTCTTATTAAAATCATGACTCAGAACTACTTTCATCCTACTTACTAATTACTAATGCTCACTCCTCTGCCATCTCTATCTCAGCTCTACTCACGTTTTCAGAATGTTAAAACAAAGATGTGAACAAACTGGTGTAACAGAGAAGTACTGGGCACCCCTCTCCTTACCAATAATCCTTTTCATACCCTAGAGCAGATCTGATATTGCTTTTTACGTTGGTACCAGCACTGAGTTTTAATACTTACATTTAGTACCAAGATTATGGTGGTGCTACAAAACAGTAATAAATATCAACTAAATGTTCTGCAGAAATTAAGTTCTACCCTTAATCTATTTTTTAAAAATGACAATTTATTTCAAAAACGTCAATGACTTAGAATAGGAGTAGCTACAGAAAATAAATACTCGGGCTGATGCTGTTTCAAGCACCACATCAGTTAACATGTTCTTATAAGTCTCTAGCACTTCATGATCACAAAATGAAGTGAACTTTTTATGCTGATTTCTGACAAACTACATCCTCTCTTTCAGTATTCAAATTCCACTTGTTTTTTGAACAATACGCAACTAGTAGTAGCAAAAAAGATTATTAGGGACAAAGATTATTATTATTACGCTACCTACTTAAGAGAATTGCAATAAATGAGAATATGATATTGTATTTCCAAACTGTAGCTAAAGGTACTTAAGTAACCCTGCATTTGGATCCGTTTCATTATTTCCATATGCAGAATGTGATGGAGTAAGTATACAATGCTTTCAGCACCGTAGATTCACGAGAAATGGGCCATTTATTTAATTCACGCTGTTTCAAAATTGCAATCATTCTCTAAACGCTTTAACAGAGGGGACAAAAATCATTTAGAACATCCCGATTGTAAAACCACAAAGCAAACAAAACCCCCAAACACAGCACCCTTAAGCGAGAAGGAATATGGGAGAAAAGGAAGGGTTGGCTGACTGTCAGACTCTTGCAACAAGATCAGAAGCTTTGCATTATTTCACATTTCTGAAAATGTTTAATTCAGGCATTCAAATAAAATTTCCATAACATACACTGAACAGAATCTTCTCTAAAGTGACAGACAGCCACTTTATTACTTCGTGTAAAGTTTATGTTTTTTAAATGCCATATTCCTGCATAAAACTTACTAAAAGAAGTTACAGAATCCTTAAAAAGCCAGTGAAGAACAGTATATATTGTACTTCAGGTATTGCAAATTGAAATAATAGAACGGACGTGTAATTAGAAAATAGTTGATTCAATAAGTTGACTTAAGTTCAGCTTAGCTCTACCCATCCTACATAAAAATATACATAAAAGGTAAATATGTAAAAATCAAGTATAAACATGTCACTTGCATAACCAGCATGAAAATTTCAAGAGCTACCCAGACTTTCAGCCACTCTCTAACCACTGCTTCTTATTTATGATAGGTGAATTTTGGTAGGAACATTTTGTTTTAGTCAGTTACAGCTAAATCACTTTACTACGGTTATTTTGCACAGATGAACCCAACCAACCCTCCGCCTGTTCAGACAGGCAGTTCAGTAAAATTCCCCCGATTAGCATTTTTATTCTAGGAGAAGTGGTAATTTGCAGTGGCTCAAACCACTACCAGTTTCTAATGGCCTACATGAAGCAATCTGGGTCTTACTTTAACCACTATTGAATCCAAGCTCATACAAATGAAAAAATATAAGCATCAAAACCTAAAATGAAAAGCCACTACTGGCAGTCTGCAGCCAAGTAACAAAAACAACAAGAAACTAATTTAGATATGAGGGAGCAGCATCTGGATACCTGATTTACTCCCGATCATCAGGAACGCTTCAACAACTTCAAAAGATTGTTCATGAAACAACATTATTTTGACTACAGCACAACACAGAATAATCAATCCTCATCTTACAACAGCTCGAACAGTCTCCAGTTTTTCCCATGAATGTAAAGCCATGGATTAATATTCTATTTGTAGACCAAGTCTACGTGCTAGTTCTTTATCAGATTTTATTGTCATCGTCTCCCAAGACCAGTTCAAGCATTTTCCCCAAAAATGTTTTTCAAATTAGATTTTGTAAGAAACAAACAGGTTATTTTCTTAAAAGCAGGATCCCATTTTGTGCAAGTTCAATTTAAAGCATTAAAAATCCATCCAAAAAATAACATCAATTCTTGTGAGTAGTTAATTTTTTTAATATAAGCATATAACCTCAAAATTGTATCTCTTATCAAAGAACTGTAATAGCGCTTTAACAAAGCAGGAAATTGTATTGCAGTATGACTACTGTCACTGTCTCCTTTTTGCAGATAATTCCATTTTACCAGTACAAACCTTACCATAACTACTTTCCACTGTTTCTCCTCTCTCAAATTTTCCTGTATCATAATGTTACAGAAGATAACTCTTCGCACTTCAGAAACCCAACATCTTGCTCGGAAATAGCTTTGAAAAAATGGCATATGGCCAACTTGCAACTGATACTACAGTTTAAATACCTTCCCAGCAAAGTTGCACAAACTTCAAAATACTCTGGGATCAGTCATTAAAATGTTTTTGTTTCGGTTACAACACTAATGAAAACCAAATGTCTAAATTTATTTTAGCTAGCTTAATGGTCTAGGGACCTCACTTAAGAGAAAGGTCTGAATCAACTCCCATTTCCTTAGCTGAATAGTCAGTACAACATTGTAGCAAGATACAGATAATGCCTAGAACAAATTTTATTATAAGAGTGTTTCAGCCACAGGTTTAACTAAGGAGGCCCAATTAATTATCTCAGTTTGATTCTTCTTCTGTAAAGTCTTCAATTATAATCCACTGAAAGTATGCGCTTCTAGCATAGCAAGTTTACCAGATTCAATCTTTTTGGCGGACAGATTCCAGACCCAAAGCCAACGCTACGCTACAGCGTAAGCTACTGCAAACTGGATGATTTTACCTATCCAAATAGGGTACACAATAACCAACCTTGCTTGAAGTTTATGCTTTCCTAAAGTGTTTGCTGTCATGCTGTTATGTAAGCCTATCTATCTCCAGGTTACCATACACGCCACATTCAGAACACAGGAATATTCCAGGTGGGAAATTTAGAATACAAAAGGAAAGGCTTTGTACAAGCTGCCTTTCAGCTAAGAGCCAGGACATTCTGCTGCCAGTTTAATCCATACCCTCTACAATTAGGTCAGCAATTCTTGTACAGGCTTAGCAATTGATAATAAATTACTTTCCCCCAAAATACATTTTAGAAAGCCTTGTACATTCTTCTCCACAGCAAACAATACCAAGGTTCTGCTAAAACAAAATCAGCACAGACTGATACGAATATCTAAGTTTTCAATGACGACATTGTTGACTGCCATCCACATCTCAAGATATTGAGAACATGTACCACCTGTTTCCAACTAGCCTTCAAACTGTTCAGCTGCACAATTAATGACAGCTGCTAAAAAGTCTAAAATATCAGGGAAAAGACATAAAAGTTTAACAACAGCTATGCAGTACTGAGGCAAGCCAGAGTCTTTTACTAAATATGAGGCATTATAATACCTACAATACTCTAAACACATATATTCACGTTTCAGAGCGTTCTCTTCAAAACTATTCAAAAGTTAGGTTTCTTTATCTGCAAGAGTGCTACAGTCAGTGTGTAATGCTGTCTGCACACATTTCTAGAGCACACTGTCTGCACATTTCTAGAGTCTTACATATTTAAGAAATTCCTAGAAGAGACTTCCAAAATACTCATCCCTACATGTACTCATCCACAATTCCTATTTATCCAAGAACTTGTACAACAAACACTTAAAGCACTCAAGACAAAAAGGAGGGACTAGATATATTTCACTTGAGAGGCAATACCACGCGCGCATTTTGCAATCCAAAAAGAAAAATTGAGATTCAGTCATGTGAAATTCAATCGTTTATTCTCTAAAACAAGTAGAATTTGATATCTAGCAAGAAATAAAAGGTTATACACCATTGATCATATAGTAAGTAAGCTTTAAAACATCAATTACCCCTTTTTTTGAAACTGCAGTTTACTGAACACCGACATTCTCACTATGCTTTCAAAAGCATGTGGAACTCTCCTCCGTGTAGAAAACCCTTTTTCTAGCATACCAAAATGCTGAAATAAGCATATAAACACAGTTACTCTTTCCAGAGGGTTCCCCAGTATCATCACATGCTTACAGTGATTCAATTAATTTTGTGTATTTCAGAGGTTCTTTTTATGAAAATGAGAAGATAAAAACACATATCAGCTATGTAGTACTAGAATTCTATGTTAACCCCAAGAGGAGGAGAAAGGAGTAACGCAGCAAACAGCAGTTCTAGACTCCTACACTTGTGCTTCACAAAAAGCGTAACAAAACTGTATGCAGGGTCACGTGCCTTAAGACTCAGTGTCTTGATCACTACTTTGAAGTTTCTCTCTCAAAACTTTCAGCTGAACTATCTCTAAAAGCAACAGCCAACATGCTGAAATAGTTCAGCTGTTTAATTGCGAATGAAAAAGCATAGGAACAGTAATTCATTACTCCTCCTTCTTCCCTAAATCCACATACTTGCCCTTCACTACTTTAAGAAAAGGGAGAATCAAGGCTCAACCTTCATCCTACGCAAGAGAAATAAGTAACTATACAAAACAGAAAAGACTGAGTACTATTCAACCCATAATAATTCAACCATGCCCTTGAAGAAACTTAACTATAAAAACATCATTGCTCAGGATGAATTTTCTCAAAACCTGGCAGTCTTACAGAACATTCATATGCATAGCTCTAGCCAGCAAAGAGACACCCTAATGAAATACCACAGAGATGTGAAAATGCCTCCTTCCCTCACTAAACTTAACATACCTACGCACCTTAATTTGTTTCGGGCATTCAGCATGGAACATTGATAGGGTATTTGGATAAAACAAACAACGCTCCTAGAGATCAAGAAAAACAAACCTCTGTAACAACACAGAGAGAAGTTCTTCCCTATCAGGCACTGTTTGCACATAGTAACGTAAAACTGCAAATCGTGAACTTTAGAAGACTGCCACATCCTATCGCCACTGAAGGCAAACTGCAGTCCTAAGTTTTAAACCTACTGTTTTGGGCCTATAAATTACAAACTTCTCAAAAATGAATCTACTAAGTAGTACTGAAATTCAAATACATGTTCATTCCTATCTCATAGGAAAGTGATCATGTCAAAAGGAGATTAATGAAGAAATGATAATATTGACAAATCTCATAAATTCAGGCTATCAAGACTGACTTTTATGAAGAACAATAGATAAATATTAAATCTTCCCCACTGAAGCAGAACAGTCTAATACTTTCCACAGGTACACCATTTTTGTTTTAGCACCTCATCTACTTGGGTATTAGTTTAAAATATGCTATATATAAAAAGCAGGTACTGCTTGAGCACTGCTTGAGCTGGCTGCTCAACTGCCATCAAATCAGCATGCTCACAGCTGTAATCACTCCGTTCAGAATAAGACAGCAACATAGTGAGTTAGCATTTCACTATGTTCCCCCCCTGCAATGCTCTCAGCATTTGAGACTTTTCTCACTGCACATTAAGAAAAATCCTTCAAATGGAGAATTTTTATGTATGACATACAAAACACTGATGACACTTTTTTTTTTTTTTTTTTTTTTTGCTGTTAGCCAACCCATTTTCAAACAACTTTTAGCAAGCATAAAGGGAACATTGCTTTGTATGGCACAACTGAAGGCATTTAATAGATTGCTCCGTGAACATTCAGGCTCTTTGTGGCTGTTAGCTTTAGCTCTGGAAGCTAGCTGTCAGGCCTACGAGGCCTGACAAAAAGTGAGGGAACTCAGCAGATATATGCAGCTGTTCTGGTTTTCTTCCCCCTGCCCCTAGCCAAGCGGCTTTACTCACTATAGCACCATAATGCTACAGCTGGCAAGGCATACTGGGGATGACCAGCAAAGGTACAAAAAGCCTCTTATCTACAAGTCTGCTTAGACAGTAAGCTTGAACTGCCTTAAAAGCAGACTAACCCAAGAGCATTTGATCACTGGTGATTACCAGGTCATCAGCAGTTTGGTATTGGTAAGACAACACCTAACCTTATGAAATGGACTGCACCAGGCATTAACCCTCAAGCAGTCATTTTAAAGCATTCTGCTAAATGTGCGCATTTGGGGTATCTGGATAGCATTACAGCAAGCAGTGAGAGCTATACTGGCCATCAAAACCCACAGCTAGAAAGGCATGTTTTTCAGTGATTCCAGTGATCGCTAGCAGTATTATTTAATTGTGGAGGGCAGAAGGACAGGCAGTAGTAGCCTCTTCAAAGTTCATGCTCACTTTCTTCCTGAAATGGCTGAACTTTTGTTCAGGAAAAGTTGACTATAGTTTGCTTCACTGTTCCTGGACATGAAGCTCCCACACATGCACACTAGTGTCTGGATGTCTAGATAAGAAGGAGGACCCTTCTAAACTCTCCAGACAAGTGCAGAAAGAAGAGAACATGCGTTTCAGATTCTGAATGGGAAGTGAAGATGTTTAATGGTAGTGACTCAAGTGGTATTTATCTTGCATGAATCACTTAGAGAGATTTTGCACAATACCTGTAAAAGCAAAGAAAGAGCTCTCCAATTAAACAGATATAGGTACAAAGACAGAGGTGTTATCAACTACCACTTTAGAAAGACACCTCTCCAGTTACTGCTGGACAAACCCATAGAACTTCTTCCTATCTCAGTCTGAAACTCTGCACCGATGTACTGCAGTAACATCGACACACTTCAAGTGTATTCTGCTTACATATTTAAAAACCACAGTAGGCAGTTCTCTGTAAAGACGTTTCCAGGTTTATGGAACACACAAGGTATAAACTGTTGTGCTTTTGCCAAAAATACCTTTTATTAAACTTTACATATGACAGAACTTTAAAACAAGGTTCATAGGAGTTAGCATAGGAAACGATCGGTGCACAGCACTCTCTTATGCTGGTGACAGCATATCATGCTCAGGCTTTATCCCCAGGAAACCTTCCTTTGCATATGAAGTAGTATAGGATAAAGTCATTGCAGTCATGACCAAGGAGTTCCAGAACTAATTTTATCTTGGCATGCACAAAAGGCTCAGTTTTACCAAGAAAAGTGCTGCTGCTAGTACTGCTAAATAAGTTTATTTCGCTCCATTAGAAATGGTGATCTCTTTTAGGGGGCTGCCTCTTACTCACTACATGTTTTTCTTCTTTAGCCATCTTTCACTTTCCACATAAAAATGTCCATCTTTTCCCTCTTTTCCCATGCAGTTGCCTCTTCATTTTTGGCCGCTTCTGACATGTAACTAACCATGTGTCCAGCAGCAGTTAGTAGCCTTGCCCTTAAGGACTGCAGAGGTTTGAAGAGTGAGACATCAGCAGTATTTAGTTTGCCTGTTTGTATCTGTAACAAAGACTGATCATTTTCTTCAGCTTTGAAACATGCCTCTCTCCATACCCCGTCTTATGCGTGACTTGGGAGAGGAGTCAGTTAACACTTGACTTCTGCTTTAATCTTACACTTTTCTGAGTGGTTATTTAACAGGAGGGTCTGGCATGCTCTGTGGGTAGTTCGCATGGTTTGAAAGTCTGCAGTTTGTGTTTTGAATTAGGATTTAAGAGGTTGCATTCACAAATTCATCTATTTGTGTGATCCTTACTTTGGAAGGAGAGAGGAGTAAAACAGCAGTGAGGAAGGAGCAAAGCAGATGGTTTTAAAAGGCAAAGAACAGACCAGAAACATATTTCTAGTGTTGTGTTATATAAGTAGCCTCTACCAGACATTTGCTGACCTATGTATGGGGTTTTTTTGTTTGTTTCTGTTTTTTAATTTTCTTGTTATAGCAATTACGTGAAAACACCACCCTCTTTTTCCCAGATCATAGGGAATCCTTGCTTCATGAAGATGCATGAAACCATGCTGCAGGTTTTGTAGCAGCAACCTTGCATTCCTCAGTTCCTGGGGACAGCAGTAATACATGCATATTGTCTTCGCATTTAAATGCTGATACACAACAGTTAACAGATTAACATGATGCCAAAGTACTGCAGGGCACACATTAAGCCTGCTTGGTTTTTTTCCTGCAGAGAAAGAAAAGCAACCCAGAAATGTACCTGGGAGCACTAACAAACTAGTGCAAAATGAAGATGTACACAGAGACTCATCCGTATTAATGCATTCCAAAGTGAACTTAATCCATTTTCAAAGTAGAAAGTAGAATTCATGTTCACTGGTCAGCTGAACTCCCAGTAAGAACAGCATCTTTTGGATGCAGACCGTTAATTTGAAAATAGTTATCATGAACCTCCTCTACCTCATTCCTCTGTAAACAAACATTAAGAACCTGACATATCCATGGCAACTTGTGCTGTGGAAACCAGACCTAAACACAGCCTTTTTTAAAAAGTGATGTCAGTTCTTTCAAATAGAATTCATTGAAGGAACTGAAAACCCTGTAGGGTGACACTGTAATAATAAATTTAAATGTAAACTTCAGTGGAGGCCTAACTTAAAACACACACCTGGAGAAAGAAGCCCACAGGGATTCCAGTCTGGTTGTACCACATTGAAAAAGGTATTTCATTGCCCTCAAGACCCCACATCATATCTCACTGTTCAACACTTATGGTTTGTTAAAACAGAATTAAGTTATACTAGTACGGCCCTCCTAAATCAAATTAGGTTTAGAAAAAAGATCCACAGGAAGGTTGTATTGCTATAACCAATTCTGAAAGTCACCTCAGTTTAGACAGATACAACCTCCCCACCTAGAAAAGCTAGGTAGCACAACAGACCTGGGATTCTTCTGATAACACTTTAATTCTGCAAGTTTTAAGTAACTTTATAATTAAAGATCCAAGCAATTGCACTACGTGTCTGAAGACACGTAGAGAAAGGAGCTATCTTTTCTCCTTTGAAAAGGGAGCCTTTTGAGAAAGGAGTGAGGAGGGAAGAAGGAGAAGAGGCTGCGTTTTCCTATACAGCAAACAGATAAAGGGGAAAAAAATGCCCATCACAGTAAATTCCACTGTGATGGGTATTTTTAGGCTACTGAAATCTTAAACAGCTGTTCTTTATCCCGAAGACACTGTAACAGAAGTCAAACAACCTAAGAATCCAACAGTGAAGATCTCTGGCATTAGGTATTAACTTTTAATGCAGAAAAAAAGATGAGTGTCTGAAGAGTTTCTATCTCTCTAGCCGCTGACAAAAACCTGATCCTTACAGCATTACGTGCTGCTTGTGGAAAACAAAGAAAGAAATTAAGCATGCCCTTCACCAAATCATAAGTCAATATCATATCCAAGATAAAAATGCTGACAGTCCTGTCTCCTAGGCCTGAGTTCCTGCTACCAGACTACATTGCCTCTTATTTCTGCATCTTAATTGCTAGTTTCAGCAAAGAGCACATGCAAGATAAAAGCTGGTATCTGCTAATGAGTGGATGTTTTATTTCATATCTTAATTTTAAAGTAATGCAGAGCAGTCTGAAATCTCAGATTTTGATATCAAATTTACCATGGTTTGATGAGCGTGATTTCTCCCTTGCACCCAAAGCAAGTTTATATGACGCCGGGGAAGAAAAGATTCTAGAAGTCTGTAGCTGCCAGTATACACTTACCTTATCAACTGCAAGATGTTTACAGTTATGAAGTGGAAGCACATTGGAAGGCTTAGGTCAGAAAGCTTATAAAAGTACTTTCCCCCCTGCTATGCAATATTACTTTTCTCTGAAGAGAAGGCAGTGGAAATGAGGGTGTATGGATGTGCTATTTTGATAGCAAGAGCCATTATCACAAAAGAAGATAGTGATTACATGGACTTGATGCTATTAACCAAAACGATATTTTTTAAAATTGTATGCCCTGGCTTTCTTTGTACTGTGAAACTCTTCTTGGGTTTTCTAATCCTAGAAAATAATGGTTGGAAAGGAGCTCAATAATTCAGCTAATCCACCTTCTCAGAACTAGATTAAAAAAGCATGGTCCAGATGTAGTTAATCAGTTCTTTTAAGAAGTACTCTGAAAATGGAAATCTCACAAGCTCCCTAAGCAATTTTATTTGAGCAGTTTGCAACTTTTTTTCTAGTGTCCATCATCTCTGTGGCCATTTGAACCCATTCCTGCTGGTTCTATCTTTAGGGTGGCAATGGTGAACAACACTTTCCCCTTTTCTTATATTTTGCTTGAAGATAATTCTTTCTTCTCCTTGCAGTCTTTTGTTCTTTAAAAGAAACTATTCTGAATTTTTGTGGGGGGGAAAAAAAAAAATCATGCTTTAAATACTTTGTTCTCTTTACTTTCCTCTATACACTCTCCAGGTATTCTGTATCTTTTCTTGAGGCGGAACACCTAAGTCTAGAGTGAAGGACGTATCAGTTATGAAAAGTTATCCTGCTTACATCTCTGTATATCTGATGTATTTGCAACACTAAGGTAATAAATCAGATGCAGTTCTGTTAACTACAACAACTGCCAGTTCCTGTGCACAAAGTTCTTTCTGCTCTCCCATTGTTTACTTGTATGACTGATTGCCATTAAATGGAGGACCCTGGGTCTTGTCCTCATTTGAAACGCATACTTTTCCTTAGACCGCTTTTCCAGTGCATTCAAATCATTCTGAACCCTAAACATGTTTTCCAACATGCTTGCAGCAACTCCCAGCTCAGTACCATCTGCTGCTAATATCGCATAGCCTTAACTTTTCACTTAAGTTGAAACTAACGGAACCCTGCAGAGACCCTTCAGTCTAGACATCCTTCTAGTTTGACAGTGATCCATGAAATTACTTTGTTTTCCACCAACTTTACGGTATTTTGGGAAACATTTTCCTTGCATTTTACAAGGATAGTATCATTAGATTAGCCTCATTAAAACAAAGACATATCTGTTTCTCCCAAAGCCACAAGACTTGATACCATGTCATAAACAGAGATTTGACTGCTTGTCAATTTGGTTTCGAAAAAATCCATATTGGCCTTTATCACCTTGCTATTTTTTCTTGTAAGAGCTTACAAAACAGTTCATATTTGTTACAACCTTTTTGCAAATGGTCTCTCCTTCTCCAGTGGTTCTTACCTATCTGACCCCTTTAGATGCAGGTAATGTCTTAGATTATTCCCCTTCCCCACCCCACCATCCCCCCCCCCTTTTTTTTTTTTTTTCCTTTTAAGAACTTCACCCATCTACATGAAAACTAACAGAGGTTCTGAGACTGGGAACCAGGTGAAGCAAAAAAAGCTGTGTCTGAATTTCATCTGCTTTTCAGATTAGCACTTCTGTGTTTCCTCTTCTAAGGAGAGTTCCTACACCTCTGTTTCTGAGGTCAGCTGTAATTGCAGCTTATCCTGCAATAAAGATAAGTCTAAAAAAAGTAGTACATTAAACACTGGCTTTCTCAGCATCACCTGTTACACTTCTTTACTCAATAGCAGGACAGCTCCTTATTTTTCTTACTGCTAGATAAACTATTCTAGAAGTAGACTATCACGCCTTTGATACTCAGGGCATTTACCATAGGCTTCCTATAGTTCAAATAGGCTAAACAGATATAAAGAAAGAAATGGGCGTACAGAAAAAAGCTCTCTGAAGACTGCACTATTCTAATGCACATAGCTTGCTGTTGCATGTTGTACAGTCTTTGTATCACGCATTTCTATAATATCAACCTTTTAGTCTTGACTTTAAGATTCTGTTTGACATACCTTTATAATAGCATCAGCTCTGATCTTGGCCAATACGTGTTCTTACCTGAGTTTATAAAAAAAAAAAAATCACCTGTTGGGGCATTTGAGAGTACATAGCCAAAAATCATGCACCAATTGTTTTTTGATAGCTAGGAGGAAAAAACACACAATCAGTCATGGAACATATACATACAAGATTATAGCATTGTCAGATAACATCATTTTTCTTAACGACTTCATACTTTAGCTTGGTGCAAGTTTTACAGGGCTCATAACTGCAACCAAAAAATGCAAGAACTCTCATCCTAGAGGAAAAAAGTTTCCATATTTAACACCTTTGCCTTTCTACCCCAGTTCAATAGAAGAAAGTTTCAAATGTGTGAACTAAATATGAAAAGTTTTCTTCATAACACAGAAACCTTTCCATCTGAAGTTAAAGCTTCACTAATGTGAATAGACAGTTTTTAAACGAGAAAAATCTGTACCTTCATTAAAGGATAAAAACAAAGCTTAAACATTTCCATCTGAAAGACAATAAAGTTCATCCAAACTAGTCTTCTCCAAAAACGTTGCACCTAAGAGATTTCTGGAAACTTTTCATCACCCAGCTTCTTAATTGTATGCACCCTAATTTAGTAAACACCCAGCAGCAGCCCACATTCAAGTGGTAGCCAGTCTAGTTTGGTAAACTGGGAAAACAAAGCTTTGTGTTACAGATGGAAATGATCTTACAGCTCACTAGCGTTAAATGAGACACTTCCTGCCTCCCTCTTTTGCCTCCTCTTCTGGAGGAGCCGCACCAACCCCAGCTCATGCTCATTCTGGTGTGCATCTGACCTTGTCTTGAGTTCATTCAACTTGGTAACCAGCAAGTAACCCAACTCAAATTAAACAACTAGTTTTCTACCAGGTTAGCAACTTGAACAGGCTTATGCCATGAACAGCTAAACGTGAGGAAGGCACAAAGCAGAAGGCAGGACCATGCTGCTGGAAATTTCTGATCTAGGAAAGTAGTTATATGTATGTGTTATGGTTTTATTCTATATACACACGCTATTTGTTTTACAATGTACACTACTAAAAGCAGGAAGTTTCTGCTCTATATTTCTCATCACAACCTAGAATGCCCTACACAGTAAGAGCACAGCTGCTGAACATGGCAGCCACATCCATACCTAAAAAACTGTTTGACTTTAGCTTCCCGAGGTCCTCTAACTTGGCCGTCCACAGAAGTCTGAATTCACTGAACAAAGGTAGTGTTGAAAGAAGAGTTTAAGCAACAAAATTGCCTAATTTAAGCAACAAAGTTGTTACATCATTTTTCCCCCCCCGCTTGCCCTTCTCCATGTAATAAAATACACAGGTGTTTGCTTTTACCTGTGTTTTTATTACACTAAACAGGAAATGACTGAAGTCTACCCACAAGCAGCTCATACTTAAGATGTAACTACTTCTTATTAAGAATTACCAAAATAAATATTTATACTGTTCAGCCTTTTTGCTTACTGTATTTGCTTTCTGCTCTGCCTCAGTCATTCTGGTTAGAGCTATAATACAGTGGAGGAAGTCTGCAAGAGAAATATGAATATAAGTTTCCAGTAAACGCAAACCAGACACCACAGAGCGTTCTTTTAATCAGTTTGATAAAAGAGCCAGCATTAACCCTTGATGAGCAAAGCTGTAAAATCATTTCAGGATGTTATTCAGCCCCATTACTAGCAGTTTACTAAATTTTAACGTGGAACCTCTGACACTAAGACAGTGATCACCTAACTCTGCCCTGAAAGAGAGAGGGCAATAGGGAATGCTGGGGTAGGCAAGAGAGCTCAGCTAATTATTGGTGGGCCTCAGAAGTAGGAAGAAGCTGAACATCGTCTTATCGTCCCATTGTTACAGATTCAGTTTGCTGTTCTTACAGATTTAGCAGTCCAAATTAAACACAGCAAGGAACTCTGAACAGTGCAGTTCAACCACCTTTCGGGGCTAGAGAAGATGCCAGTTCAAGAAAAACAAAACCCAAAACATTTTGGGCACATGAGAACACATGCTAGTTTTGCCTGCCTCAATTGTAGTAAAATAAAGATTAGAAGGTCAATATTTCTGAAAATTAATAACCTCTATCGTAAAAATATTATCAGCAAAGCCATCAATAAAGAAGAGCTGTTATAGGGCTTCTGCAAAGTAACAGATTTTTAAAAACTAGTAAGGGGGGGGGGGAAAAATACACCTAAAATTCACCCACCTTCTTTACATTTCAGTGATGAAAATCCATTTTTAAAAAAATCACTTTAAAATCCCCGTAACTTCACTGTAAAGCTATTTGGCTTACAGAACTCAACAATATTCCAGGCAACTATAACCAGCCACGTGACCCGCTTGTGGAAAGGCCATGGAAAAGAATCTGTCCGGAGTTTGTGTTGGCCAAGCAAATCAATATACTTAGTCATAACTCAGCAGCACTACTTACAAAGCAAGTAATTGTTCTCCCAATAATGCCATCTCTACCATTTTTAGCAGAGAACAAGTTGCCGAAGCACTGAGTGGATCTTAAGCTGCCTTTGCCTAACAGAAGATTATACGCAAAAAAAAAACCACAATGTGTTGATACAATAGTTAAGCATTTGCACTTAACACTAGTTGCAGCTCACAGTCAACCATACCACTACTTTCTTCAGCAATCCTAATGTACACACATTATTACACAATGATACATTTCAAACACATTCTTTAAAACCCTTGATACAAATTTTGCTTTATTTTGTAAACTTCCATTGTCAAAAAGATATACAATGACTAATTCACGCCCACAAGACTTCCAGGAGTATCAGGACCTTAGACTTTACTTTCACAAAAGTGAGTTCTATATTAATGCTTTTTAAAATTTTATATCTATTTCACATGATTTAACTTCAAAGAGTCTTAAGATTAAGTCACAGAATTCTTGCAATACTTGCTGTAGATTTTTCTTGTGGTATTAAGAAAACCTATCAACAATAAGTGAGAACATATGTTTAAGACCAGGGTAAAATTTATTCCAAGAGGCAAAATTCCATTCAGCCTTATATAATTATTTTGAACAGCATACATAGTAAAATCTTTAAACCTACTTACATATTCAAACTAGGTGGCAAAGTATCTTGTAATTTTCTAAGCTCAAAACATCACAATTACAGTAATCTTTAATTTGGTACTCTGTTCTCAAAGTCCGCCTCTTCCTTCCTCCCACTCCAAGAATCCCCACATCGCCACGTTCTCATACAATGTTAAGCCAAATGCTGACATGGGTGTTTTGATATTGAGTATTTTTAATTTTAGAAGATGTTCTGTAATACAGCTGATTGGAGCCATGTAAGAACTTTCAGAGAACAGAAAGTGTAAAAAAAATTCCTAATACAGCCTCTTCACTTCAAGCATCAAGTATCAAGCAACCACGTCTTACAACTAATGGCAACGTGCAAAACTCACAGAGGACAGATGAGGCCCTTACAAGAAGCACAGCTTCAACTCCAACACTACCCTGAAGCATAACTGTAATCCGAGCTGTATCATTCCACTCACATTCCAGGTAGAATAGGTTTTATGTTTACAAAATGCATCTTCTCAAATCTCACTAGTGATGCTCCACCCTGTATACAAGTAACTTCATCACAGACAGGCACTTCACGAAAGACACATTCAACACATTGGTGGTAAATGCATCTTCCCTAAACTAGAAAGACAGAGAAAAAACTTATTGTTCCACGTACATTTAAACATGACACTGGTAAAGACGACTTAAAGAGGCTTGCATTGAAAGAATGAAGTCAAGTCTGTCACTTTACGTCCAAATATTTTTAAAGCCTACTCACTGTTCAGGCAAGCAAAAGTCATAGGAAGACATCAGTGTTCTATTTAAACATTCAGATTTGAAATGACACTCATCAATTTTCTATTCAAACGCTTAGGAAAACTGCAAGTGTGATACTTTGCAAAAGCAAGCAATAAGCATAGTATTAGCCATGGCAATAAAATTAAAAGAAAAAAATTGCTGCCTTTGAGCTTTATTCTTTGTTACAGCTTCAATAAGCATGTCTTATCACATGTAAAGATGGCAACGGCAAAGAAAATATCGGGAGGCCTACAACAGAAGACTGTTTGCAGCCCTTGACCAACCTTAGTTACATAAAGACAGGAGATAAAGAATTAAAGCTCTAGCGGACCAGAGATTCTTGACAATCCAGGAATAACAATAGTCTCAATTTCTAAGTGTTATGGCTATGCACAAGAAAGCACTAGTGCTCAGAACACAAGCTTAACCCTGGAATGTAAATATTTTCAGATGAGAAGGGATACATCCCTCCTTCTAAAGCTAGAGCCTTCTCCTTACCGTTTTATCTACATGTCAAGTTCATTAACAAGGAGAGAGTACACAAGCATAAAACATAGTGTATCCATCTGCTAAAAGTTACGGCCTAACTTTGTCATTTTTAATTATACTACAACATAACTCTTGTGCTACATAGAACCATTTTCTGGTGTTTTGTGCTATCATGCTGTGTTTGTCTGTTTCTACGAAAACAGCTCAATGTTATAGAATAAGCCACCCAGCAAGACCTTTCTTCAAAAACCCTAACAGATAAGGCTAACATTATTTCCAGTCATAGGTTGAATATACCAGTCTATCAGAATGCAAGTTTTTCACTTCCAGAGACAATAAAGATGGAGGAGGAGGTAAGAGAATAAGTATGTGGGACATAAAAAGAGTGTTTCATTTGCAGCTGTTGTAAGCTGAGCACGCTGGGAGCCTCCTGTGCCACCAAGGACACCCTACCATGCCCCTCTTGAGGGTCCCTATAGTTCCTCTCATTCTGGGCTGCGTGTCTCAAGCGCTCCGTAGCACAAGTCCCCCAGTTCCCCACCTCAACACTCAGGTTTTCCCTCACAGCCATGGGCTTTACACGCCCCACTCTCCATCCCCCTATTCCCCCCAGCAAGACTATGCACCTCAGTCACCAGCTCTTCTTCCAAGTACCTGTCCCCTTTTCATGTATATTCAATTTCACATTGTACTTAGGAACTGGTTGGTAGATGGGCAGCTATTTCTCTTCCCTCATTGCTACCTTCCCTCCCCACAAACTCTTATTCTTGTTGAGGTCTGTTACCCAACACCATCACCAGCAACCTTTAGTCTCCTGTGGCACCCTGCTTCCCACACTCCATTCATAGCACCACTTTTCTTGCCTTTTTGCCCCACTTGTCCGGTCTGATTGCTTCCACTTTTAGATCTTTTCCTTCCCAATCTATCATATGCCACCAGCACTCCTTCCCCACAAGGTCTCCCTGCCAGATATATTTCTGTAATACTGCATGCTAGAGAATCTCCCACACAGCAAGTTAAAACTGCTATTAATAAGCACAGAGAGCAGAGGATAACTCAAACAAAAAATAAAAGTTTCCACCTTTCAAATTCCTTGGTTAGGAAGCCATGAGCTGCCTGTGAAGCAATCTTCTCTGCTATTCTAGTTTTCACCAAGCTGGCTGGACTGTACTCCTTGATGACCAGAATGTTTCTCAACAGCTTTTGACTTGACAGATGTGATGTTTCAAAATTACAGAGAGACAGATTAAATGCACACCTTTTTGATTGCTACAAACCTCAAAACCAAAATTCAGACGTAAATTGTGTGGCTACTCCACTACTATCAAAAGATTCATGCAACAAGAGAATTAGCGTATTAAGCTTCATGAAAGGAGAGCCCCTTAAAAGGCGAGCTACTGTAACAGAGGTCTCATTTTGACAGTAAAGCAATTTGCAACAGAATATTGATCTGTCAATAGTTACGTTTACGTAAAAAGCTTCAGAGTGTCATACAAGCAATGGTGAAAAGTTTTAGCTGTCTTTACGTTATAGTCTCACCGAACGTATAATTTAGTGACTATAATCTATTCTTATGCTACAAAGTGAGAGCAACATGCTTATTTAGGTCCTTCTCAAAAACAGCATTTTCACACCCTCCCATTGGGCTTAATTTTTGTTCCACTTCACACCAAAGCACAGCTGACTTCGTAAAAACTGCTCACAGGAAGTCACACTAAACTCAGAAATACCATATGGTCACTGAACAAGAAAATAACCATGGTTACAAAAGCAAATTAATTCCATTGACCACTTTGAAGAGAGATAGCTGTAGACTCACTAATTATCTAAGGTGCTTATTACGTATTTCAAAGTTTGAAAGTAATTCTATACCTCTATCAAAGCTAATAAATCAATCATCTCTGTTAAAGGCTTAAAGGAAAAGTAAAGCTTACTGCTCAAATCTATAGTTAACATATGAGAAACATTACTATGAAAGCCATTGAAAAAGTCTCCTCATGGGAAAGGGCAACATTATGAGAACTAAGTGTTTTCACATGTTCTTTTTACCTTTGTTCTTTAATAGTCTTATTTTTCACCTCTTCTCAAAAAAAAAAAAAAGTCTTGCCATAGGTTACTAATCTGAATTCCATCTCTTTCTTCTCAGGGCCCTTTGGGACTGCTCTGCCCCATCGATGTCTTTTGTTCCTGCTACAGTGATTCTCTGATCAGTCAAAAATAGCTTTGCAGAGTGTTCCACAACAGAGTCGAATTAGCAACAGCAGCAAATTTGGAAAGAGCCAGCAAGTAGAAAGACACTTGAAGGGACAAGACAACTACTTTCTCAATGTTTTAAACCTGTCCACTGAGAAACAGCAAACAGGCTTCATCCTGAACTCATGTCTCATGTATTAATTAGACAGAAAAGGCCAAACTGAAGCAAAGCTGCTGCTATATCCACACACTAAAACCTAATCACTGCTCGTGCTCTTCCAGGTTTTGCGGAGGTAAACAGCTACCAGCACAGCCTTATTTAGCACATATCGCCTCCACAAACAACCTTAACTATGCTCCTATGACTTCAGGAGCAGATCAACAAAAAACAAAAAACCACGCAAACCCACCTAATGCTTACAGATCTAAGTTAACAAATCCAATGTCTGCATGTTATTCTCTACGTAGAGAGAATACTATCCAAATGGGCAAAAAAACTCCTCAGTTACGCTATAAAGACTCAGCTCCTATTGTAGTCTTTAATAGTTTGCACCACTACAGTATTAGACCCTAGTTTCAATACCCATCTGCTTTTAACTGATGTACACACTTAATCTTTAATCTCAAAATAACTGTGTCCTCAAACTAGGCTATTACATTACTAAAGGATACTACTCACTTCACTGTAAAGCAGCAAACAAATGTTTTAGTAGAATTTGACTTTCCTTTTTATTTAACGACTTCCAAGGTATCTAATGCTGAAACTATGGCACAGATTTATTCTGACATACATTCCTGGTTTCAAAGGATTTTCTTTTTTATTTAAAGTTTACAGTTTAAAGATAATTACTACAAAAGCTGCAAGAACTTTACAAGACAAGGGTTTTTGGGTTTAGACTTTTTAATTTCTATCTTAGGTCACTTGTCTGTTCAGCAACTAGCACGACAGCATCCCAGTGCTAACTGCAGTTTCTAGGAGCTCCTGAAAAAGTGAAGAAAGTACAAATTACAGTTATTTTACATTTTCCTTTTTGTAGTTGTTTATGAATGTTACTATTATTTGTTATATTATCGTTCCACAATTTAGTGATGACAAACTTAAGTATTTGCAGCAAAAGCCTTTAAATTTTGTAAGTCTTTAAGTTGCTTAATATATGCTTCCCCACTCCAAAGATTTTTCCTCCACTTGGCTGTTTCACACTAGACCTTTTCCCTCTCCATCACTACAGGATGTTTGCTTCGGGCTCACATGCCCCCCGCTCTAACATCTCTTGTCCCCTTGCCCTGTTAAGGGAGGCCATCTCAAGGAGAGCCAACCCCACCTCTCCAAACGAAATACAAGCAATGAAAAGATTCTGAGACTAATAAGCTACCAGCAAATGATCCTACCATGCTCAGATCCTATTCTGCTTTGTCATCCACCCAGCCTTAAGTCTAGGCTGAATACGTGGTTTTTTGGATAGAGATTAGTCTAACGCTATCATCATCTGATGGAATGGCACAGAGAAGCTCTGACTTAAGGTAGGTCTCCTAGGTGATATAAATACTTTTAAACACAGTATACTGCAGCTCTCCCCACCAATTAATAGTGGGCTAACTTTTTTCTGCAGGGGACTTTCATATCAGCTAAGATTCCGGCCAGTCCTCCTACCTGTTCAAACTGTTTTCTAGCCCTTATTTTCCCTGCAATCCTACCTGTCAACACTTTTAAATCTGAGCATGTTTATTTATGAGCCCATTGACAATTCAGACACGGTAAACTAAGCATTCATTACCATTTTACAGGTTTGCAATAGTGGCTTCTTTTGTTTGCTTGTCAAAACCAGAAGTTAACACTGCTATTCTGAGAGCTAGTTAGGAATTCTGATCAAGTAATTTTAGTAATTCAAAATACACACAACCTACAGACAGGTACACAAAGTAACTACAGCTCTTCATCCCTCTCCTCAAAAGGATATTGTCCCTTATTTCCCTACCTCCAGTTTGAACAACCGAAATCAAGTGTTTTGCAAAATTTTGTTTTTCCATCCCTCAGCCACAGGCTGAGAAAACCGAGGGAGCGCCCTGCTCCTTTCCCGCAGGAGCGCTCTCGAACAACTAAAACGCTAACATCCCTTCCTCTTCTGCTACGAAGAAGATGGGATAAGAAACCACCAGGCGAGTCGTCCTTTACGTGGAGGGTAAAGGCATTTGGTGAGCAGGGCGCAGCTGATGAACAGGCGCAGCGGCTGCAGGTGCCATCACCGATAAGTGTTTCCGGCTCCAGCGCGAGTTACAAGTTACCACGAAGGGGCTTGAACATCGCCCGCTCCTACACAAGTTTTTGAACTGAGGCACAGAAGAGAGGGCGTCACTCGCTGCCCGCTCCCTCACACACAGCAACGTGCGCCTGCCGCCGTCCCAACGAGACCCCCTCCTCCAGCTAAGCGCACAACCCGCCGTCGCCCACGGGTCAGGGGCGCCCCGCCCGCGGCTCAGCGGCGCTCCGAAGCGCTCCCGCCGTTAAGGTTCCCCACCGCGGGCCCCCGGGGCAGGCGGCGCGGCGGGCTGGCAGCAGCGCGGCGCCGGCAGAGAGCGCCTCCGAGCCGCCCGGCCCCAGCCGAGCCGAGCCCGAGCCGAGCCGCCCGGCCAGCCCCGTCTGCCGGCAACCGGGAGGCGGCAGAGCCGAGCCCGCCGCCCCGCGCCGCTGCGGGGGCCCCGCCGCCCCGGGCCGGGAGCTCCGCTCCGCGCTGAGCCGGCTGCGGGGCGGCGCGGCCGTTACCGGCGGCGCGGCCGTTACCACCCTCCCCGCCGTCGCGCACCTCGGTGGCGCCGGCAAACCGCCCTGCCCGGCGGGCAGCCGCCTTCCCGCCCCGCTCCGCTCCGCCTTGCAGCGCGGCGCAGCGGCGGCGGCAGCGGCAGCAGCGCGTACCTGGCCGCGGCGCGGCGGCCCCGGCGGGCTCCGTTGTTGTGGCGCGGGCGGCAGGAAGCGAGCGGCCCCCGCAGCGTCTCCACCGTGGCGCAGTTACCATGGGACAGACGCCCTCGCCCTCCGGAAGTCACTGCCGGGGGCGGGGCCGGGAGGGGGGCGGGCGAAGGGGGCGGGGCAGGGGCCCATCTTGAGCGCGGCGCCAAGAGCGGCGGCTGCTTTCCGCCATCTTGAGTGTGGCTTGCTCTCGAGGCGGCCTGGGTCCGGTCCGGTCCGGTCCGGTCCGGTCCGGTCCGGTCCGGTCCGGTCCGGTCCCTTCCCTAGCTCCTTCTTGAGACGAAGCCCAGTGAGGCGGCAGAGTCATGTCTGGAAGGTGCTAGAGCAGCATTCAGGGCACCCAAAGGTGCCCCGGCCGCCTGCAGGGCCAGGACGCAGGAGGCGAAGCCCCCGCGCTGTCTTCGCCCTCTTCCCTGCGCGGTTTGGCTAGCGTGGGGTGCCCTTGGGTTCACCTCCAGCTCGTGCTGGCCGTCGCTTTCCCTTTTACTGCGAGGTCAATAAATAAATCTGATTTTAGCGCTTAGCTGGGTGACTGTGCTGGGAGCGAGGAGAAAGGGGAGGCTCAGCTCAGGGTCAGCGCTGGTTCTCTCAGCCCCGCTCAGAGCTGAGGAGGGTCTCGCCCGCGGGGCTGCAGCCGGCAAGGAGCTGGCGCGGGGCCTTCGCCCGCGGAGCGTGGGAGTAAAATAATGCTCTCGTCATTTTTCCTTCTTTTTTTTTTTTTTCCAGCCATCTAAAACAGTGGTCGAGGGGTAAGAGAGCAAGCCGGGAGTAGCAATCGCTATGATGTTCTTCTGTACTAAACATGCAGCTGTGGTTCCTTGCGATACAAACTCAACCCTGCAAAAAGTAAGGAAAGCAAAACCTGCCTTGTGATATCGGGCACATAACTGACATTTTCCAGTTGTTTCAGAGTTGTAGCAACTGCGATAAAACGTGTGCCACAAGTCAGTGAGGTCGTTGGTTGTATTCATGTAACTACCTAGTACCTATAAAAACAGAGGTCTGGAGCGGGATTTTGCAATGAGAGGTTGAAGCAAGGGTTTCCCGAAGTGGCTAGTGTAAATCTGAAAACATGATCAATGTGGGCTTTGAGATGCTAGAAAGAGAAAAAGTGTGATTATCCAGCCCGCAGAAAACATAGCAGTGGATGTTTTCTAGAGCTCTCCAAAGAACAAGCATTTCAGTGACAGTTTGATGTTCGCAGTTTCAAGCAGATGTAAGCAGAGATCTAACCAGGTCATACTTGGGGTTAAAATGCTGGAGTACACTCTGTTGGAGTACACAGCTCTGGAGTACAATGCTGTGGAGTACACAGCATTGCACTGCATCTTTTTTTTTTTAATTAAATGTTATATATAAAATTACATCTAGAGAAGAATTTTATCTGAATGGGTAAGTCAAGTGCTGAAATGCTAGGACAGGCTTGCTACAGCCATAGTTGTGCTGTCTTGTGCGTGCGCTATATGCTACATTTTTTAATTACATGAACGCATACCATTTTGTCCCAAAGGATCTCTGCCTCATGTCGTGCACAGAATAGGCTGAAATACAGTTGCATTGTTACTCGTAGACCTGGAATTTCCTAACTTTGGAGGGCTTACTTTTCCATTTTAAATAAAACTAAGTATTCCTAATTTTTGAGATCAGAATAAAACATCAAATAACCAGCAGTCATCCCTTGCACATGACAGGCCGTTACGTTTTTCCCACCATTATAAGGATAATTGGCCCTTTAAGAGCAGGCTGAAGTGTTGTCCGTTGTTTGTGAGTCAGAGTTTGCAGCCTGAGTCAGAGGCACTGATTCCCGCCCCAGTTCTTTCCTCTAGTGTTTACTCTGCATGGTTTTTATTAAAGGCTCATTGTAGTTGTAAGCTCTGACTTTGTACCAAACTCCGACGTGTCTCCTCTATCAACCCAGAGATTAGTGTTTGATCAGGTAGGTGTACGGTCAGAATACGAAATGCTGTGAAAGCTGCTGTTCCTGACTCTGTTGCGCCGGAGCTGCGCTCAAAGAGTACAAGCGTAAATACGGGAAAGCTCATGGATTGAAGAAGAAATTCCTTTTCTGCGAAGCAGCACAGGCACATGGAAAAGGAAAGCTGCAGCACCTCTGGCTCCAGAGGGATTTTGCTGCCAGGCCTTGTCCCAGGGGTGACCAGCCTTGTCCTCAGCAGGCAGGTCCAGTGGTGGTCCTGGACAGGGCGTGGGACACGCTAAATATCATAGTCTGCCCTTTAGTCTCAAATACTGCTCATTTCTTCTATAGGTTTGACCGACTACTAAGTCATGTAGTATAGTTTCTGTAATTCTGTGATGCTTTCCTTTTTTCACAAAATATATCTACAGAATATCAGTTTTGCTTCAGTGAACCTCCACTGAAGTACACGAACCCTGAGAAATTTAAAGTAAGTCTCCATTTTAACTACCCGGCTCCTGTCTTTCAGTGCCATCTAGTGTTCACACATGGAAAAGATGCTGCAACTAATGGAATTGCTCCTTGTCAGATCGATTTGCTACAATTAACACGTTTTCGAAATTGATAGATTTCACTAATAAAACTTATCACTGTAAATTAATAAAATATGCCTATATATAAAACTTAGCGATATAAATATTAATATTTTTATTTTATGGCATTAACTTCTGACACTGATCTCTTTTACATTATTTAAAATCAATGACGCTTGCAAATCAAATGTATATATCAGTTATTTACTTCTAGCTACACCAGTCGTGGTGACTAAATAGACTACTTCAAAAAGTAGCAGTTGCAAAAAAAGAAATGTCCTGAAATAACCTGTCATCCAGCTTCATTTTCCGCTCTCCCAAAAGGGACTGGCCACCAAGGTGGAAGCCCAATCAGAATTTCCTGCAATGCTAGGAGTGACAGATCTTTCAGCTCCTCTAATGAAAAGGAGTTGGGTGGCTTTTGGTATATAGAGGAAATGAAAAATGAGGGATTATCCAGAGATCGTCTGTTTTCAGCTTCTTATCTTTTCTCCCCGATGTCTTTCTTTACAGTGACTTCTGGTTCTCATCCTCATCCATGATCAGCAGCTAAATAGTTCATGACCATTGAAAATATCCTTGTCTGGCTTTACTATTAAACACACTAAGTTACTTAGGAGAAGAACACAAGGGACTTACAACAGGTTATAAATTAAGATACAAATTCTGCATGTAACAAATAAAAGAAGACAAAATTCTGGAAGAAATTCTGAAGAAATTCTGAAATTCTGAAGACAGAATTTCATAAGATAGTTTCGTGCATACTCTGGTCTTTGAAAAAAGCAAAACTGAAGAGGCTACACTCCCACCTAGTCATGAAAGACTCTGAAAGTCATTATTATCTGAATTAGTCTAGTCGAAAAGAAAGCAAGGCAAGGTGCTTAGTTACTTTCATTGCAGTGACAATTAAATTAAATTAGAATAATTCCAGATTACATTTCTGGCAGCTGTGTTTATCGCACTTTTTTCAAAGCGTAGGAATTAGCATGACTGACATTAGTATCAAAGCTTATTTATCCACCCACCCACGTTCTGCCAGCCTTCTGAGTCGGTCTGTTTATTTAGTGCTTTAGTAACACCACAGTAAACCCGATTTCATTTCAGAATATACGTGGTTTTGCCAAAGCATTTAGCATGGACTTCTTGTAACGTCATGTTACAACCCATTGTTGTAGGTGTGACAGAAGAACAGCTAGCAGTGCTACAGAAGAGATATTTTAAATAGGACCAGATGAGCAAGACAAGAAGGACACAGGGTGGGATCTGGAGTTTCCTTTTCCTTCTTTTTGCCAACAGCATACCTTAAGCTGTTGAAGACTTCTTGAGCCCTAAGGCAGCCAGATCACTGGTGTATTGACCTCACAGAGTTTGATTAAGCCAGGCCCTAGTAAAGACTCAGCTGCCTTTTTCACAGCTTCTTGCCAGCTCATAAGGAGGCACGAGCACTGCCCGCTCACTGGCTGTGCGTAACCTGTTATCGTCGATTGTGAACTAAAAGTTGCTTCTCACTGGTAAAGGCCATCTTTTATTTCTTATTTCCGCAGCACCTGGCAAAATGAGACTCGATCCGCAGCTAGAGCTTCTGGAGCACAGGAACAACTTAACTGCGCAGTAGCTCAGCTGCCTTTCTGGGGGCACATATAGACTGCTGCCACCTCAGATAAGACACTAAAGACAACAGCAGGAATCTACTGCCTACGCTGCAACTTCAAGCCTCGAGGTGACAAAAACAAAGCATTAGGGTTGGGTCCTGAAGGGGTCATTCTCCACGTATCACCAGTAGCTTGCATATAGTCTTGATTATTCATGGATAACAAAGAAAATAAGAGGAAATGATGCTACAGGAGGAGACACAGCTCCTTTCAATTACCTTCCAGAAAGATGTAAAACAAACAACTCTATTTTAATTTTCAGTAAGGGGAACTCAGTGGACTTATTATACCAGTTTCACAGCTGGGTAACCTGCTAAAGAGTCCCTCCAGATCTCCATCACCCATTTCCTTTTTCTCACCCTTACTCCCAACTTCCCAACATAGGTGTCATCAGGCGCAAACTAGAAGCAGCGAAGAAGAGAGACAACCTGCCAAAAACCGAGCAGAGTGGAAACGGAGCCTCTCGTATGTATTACCCAGACAAAAGGGGCAGGTCGCGAGCCATCTTAGTTCAGCTTCCCTTATGCAACCAGGAGAAAGCCAGGATGAATGACTCTGCAGGCAACAGGATGCTGCGGTGATTTTCTGCCTTGCAGTGAAACATCAAAACTGGTGATGGAAAAGACTGTTCCTTTCCAAAGGTTTATTGTGCTAAATGCAGAACAGTAATCTCCCTTAGACACTGTTAAAGGCATTGGCACTAACTGAAAGAAAAAGAAATCAGCACCCTTGTTAAAAACGTAATTCAGAACTTGAACAGTGAACAGCATAGCTCTAAGTTGCCTCTTCAGTAGGCATAGGATTGTGAAGAGACGTCAAAACAAATTCAGTTTAGATTGAGACATACAAGTATAAATTTGAGTAATTACCCTTTGAATGACTATTACCCTATGATTCTTCCATACGGGAGACATGCATTGCTATATCCTCACTGAAAAGACACTAAAACTGCTATAGATAGAGCCTCTAACAGTTGCTGAAGCACACTTCCGAGAGACCTGCAGGAGGCGGTGACATATAAAGAACCCCCTGTACCAATATACTGACATCTGCTTGCGCTCCAGGGCTAAATGGTGGACAAAAGTGTTACTTACTGTGCAAAGTTCACTGCAGAGGTTGAATGAAAATCGTAAATTCATAATCCTTCCTCAATTCTCTCTCTACAATATCTTCAGCAGCTCTGTAGTTGCTGCAGATTACAGTATGGTGCACACCAGCATATTACTAACAAGCCTGGCTGCATTGTACGGGTGGCTTTTACAGCAGAGCTGCCGAACCTCTGTGGAGCGACGACGAGAGCCTCCCAGAAGAGGGTGGACCTGGCCGTGGCAGGCAGGAACCCTCCCAGCCAGCCTGTTCGGAGGGAAGCCATTCCCGCTCGTCCAAGAGGTTAGACCCATCCACTCTTGCTGGTATTGTACAGGACACTGGACTTAAGAGATAGCACTTGGTTTTGCATCGGGGTGACAACGCTGTGGGAAAAGATGAATTTCATTAGTACAGTTGGCTACACCTGGAATTTTCGGTAAAAGCAAAAAATACTTCAAGAACTGGCTCCTTTGGCATTCAAGACTGTGCATATTAAATGCTAAAGCATCCAAAAAAAATAGGAAAAAAAAGAGAGGATGACTAATGGGAATAATTTCCACTGTTTTGACCGCAGCATTACATTATAAAATCCTGGGACTTAACATGCAGAAGACTTATCACAAGACAACAGTTGTGCGTAATGGAAATCATTTAAGTTTCAATATTTCATCCACCAGTGCAGACAGGTCTGTGGAGTGCTCCACATCAGCTGAAATATTTATTGATTCTGGCCCCTAGTTTATATAGCAGGAGGTGAAAGGTTAAGAATTCAACTCTCAAATTTTAAAATTGGGAAAACAGAAACGCCAAGGAAACTACACACTCAGCAGCCTGCGGGAGAGCCTTTCAGTCATCCCCAGCACTTGTTATACAGAGATAGGCTAAACACTCACTCCTGCTTGGAGGTCGTGTCATTTTCTATCTTCCCTGAGGGACTCAGGCATGGTTTATAGTGAGTTGCATTTACACAAATGGACCCTCTGCTTTCAATGACCGTGTTTCAGAAACTTATTTTTTCACCAGTTCACTAGTTTTCAGAAAGAAAAAAGCTTTTGAGGTGACTATTTGTCTTGTAAAAAAAAAAACAGACAAACCCATCCTCATGGCCTAAACCATTATACTCAGTCTACTTCTTCTTTTTTTTAAACGAAAAAAAAGGCACAGTATATACAACAGAGCACCACTGATTTGCATTTTTAGCTGACAGCCCAGTGACTGGAGAATTTTGTTTATTCCATTTAGTCAGGCAGAAACCACACAGGCCCATACAGAACCGAGACTGGAATGTGCTTTTTCTCAACTACCACGGAACTGCCAGTGAAAAGTGTATTTCAGAAATCCACTCAAAATGTTGTCCAGAAAACTCATCTTGCATAGCACTTTCCATAGTCCACTCTTCCAGATGCTCTTCTCACTTTCTTGATGCATGTAAGTAATCAAAAAAGGGCAACTATAAGTAGCTTAGGCAATATTCAATATCTCATAATGAGATTATTGTAGGAGCACATCAGCTAGGATAAGTATATTCTTCTTTTATTAGCTTGATTGTTCTGTAAAGCCAATACACCTTCTTATGAATATCAACCAAGATTTGAGTTTGCAAAGAAAATCAGAGGCCAGACAGCAAGAATTCATAAAATCATGGTTAGTAGTGTTCAGCCACTCACTTTATTGACTATTTAATAGGATAAGCTTTACGTGTTTTCAGTCAGCTAAGATTAATTTTTTATTCATTTTGCTGCTCTGATGAATGAGGAAAAATCTGTAGCCCCTCCCAGAACAAAACAGGACTTTGCAGGCTGCATTAAGTGTTCCAGAATATTGAATTGCACTGTACTGTCTGAAGCGGTACGTTTTCCGTCTTGGAAAAGTAATCAACTAATAATGACAGGTCTAAGATCCATGCATCAAAAAGTAAGAGCTTCAGTTAAATGGGAACCAGATGGCAGAAGCTCCAGCTATCTCCTTAGCTTAAATAAAGTGTGTTGTAAACGCGGCAAAGGCCTTATTAGACCCTCACTGAGCTCCTTTCTCTCTTCAGTGACGGTGTTGCTCTTTTCTCTGCTGACCACAGAAATCATGCTGTGCTGGGCAGAGGGAAGAGATGTGTTATTCCATGGCCTGCTAGTGATTCATTCATGGCCTGTAAAGTATTTTCATCAGAGACATAGCGGAATGGCAACATTCATTATTTAAAAGCTGAGACGCTTTACTTTATGGATCATGTTCTGAAATTTCATTAATCTTTGCAAAAGTACTTCTTTGAGAAAAATCCACTATATCATTAACTGATCCATACTCAACACCTTGTACTCCAAGGTGGCATTTTTCACTCAGAGAGTGTATATCATGTCTCTCAGAACCTTCTTCATCTTCTTCATGTTCCTGAAGACAAAACAGTACAAAATTCATTAGACAAAATGTAATTAATTTCAGTGACTTCTGTTAGGAGCACTGACAAATGATAGCTGTCTCAGTGCTCCTAGATACCTTGAGTATTAGTGGCTCCATTGCGTAAGGCGGATTTATGGCTGTAGCTTACATGGTGAAGTAAAAGAAAGACACTCGCACTATCAGAAGCCACAGAACGTATTTAAAATATGTCTGGAAAAGCAACAAAGTGGAAACACTGGCTACAAATCTGCTATTGTATTTTGGAAGTTCACCAGTTTTACTTTAGTGACAAAAGCCTGCATGAAGCCTGTGTTAGACACAGAGCTGGAAAGGTGAGCTGGATTCTTTTATGGCCCAGGTTTCAAGCAGCGTTCCAACTGCAAAGTCTCCTCTGTTATCGTTTAACTCTCAGGTTACTCCCTCCCCTTTTAAGGCCAATAAAATGTGATTAAATAGGTTTCTGTAGATGTATCAGAGGTTTAAATTTAAGACAGAGTAACCAGGAAATAAAAATAGCATTGGATGAAGAAGAAATCAAATCCAAGTGCAACGTCGCTGAATACGTCAGTAGCTCTCCTGAGCAGAGCTGAGATCTTCTTCTAAAGTTCTGCTGTACCACACCTACGGTTTGGAAGACCGCGCTACCGTTCTGTATCCTCTTTTACAAAAATGATATAAAGAATAAACTGCCACCAACTGGCTCTTTAAGACTTAAAGGAAGTTGCGTTGTGACTAAATTGCAAGAGTTCATGCCTGATTCATCTCTAAAGTTAAAATTCTATGTAAAACGATCAACTTGGAATTTGAAATACAGATTCAGACATTTTCGGAAAGTTTTTTGGCGCCTCCATCTCTAGGCGGTTCTCAACAATGTAAAGCGAGCTTAAAAGGACAAAGTGTTCATAAGCTTCTCTTCCCACATGTTAAACAAACAAACAAACAAAAAAAACCCCTCTTCCTTGGAAAATGTTAGTGCTAGAAGAACTGGACTTCACTGCAGTTTTCCTCTATCCTTACTTTAAAAATGTCACCTGCTTGATCAACTGCGCAGTGTTTCCTTAAGCAACACTGTGACATTCCTTTGATCAACTAAGTATACAGTAAAATAACCATTATCACAGCAGTCAATAACTGGTTTCTCAGCACAACAGAGCAGGGCAGGTTATTTTGTTCCTGGGAGGAATTAGTAAAAGACCTCATCACTACCTCAGAACAAGTACCTCTTCTATCTGCTTGTGTACATCTGCCTTGCTCTGTACAGCAGAAGAAGAAATGAGATCGACATCTCTTGTATGGTAGGAGGCTGCTGATCTTTGAGGAGAATGAACTGATTGCAACCACTTGCAGGCCCCACCTCTACAGGCGCAGCACTGCCCTGCCTACAGCAGCCTAGCAAAACCCGTCCGGAATAAACCTCAGCCAGCAGAGTCATATTGTCCGGATGCCAGCTTCCTGAGACAACGTTCTTGGCAGCAGTTATTATTATGACCCATTTGCTTTTTCTTTATGCCCTCAGTTCCTGCCTCTAGGCCAGTTTCTACTATTTTGCTAGTCCTTAAGCCTTTTCTTTATTTGCACCGTGCTTTCCATTTAGTTATGGCCGTCCAATCCCAAATGCTCAACTGCTTTTCCCAGACTGGAATAAATTTTGTTTGAACGTAGCCTACTTGCTGCCTGCTAATTAATATACCTTATTGTAGGTCACATTGACAGTGATACCTTTAATTAAGTTTATACAACGCTTATCAGAAACATTATTTTCACTTGCTGATAATTTGTTGCTAGAGCTGAGGTATTTTGTAACACAGAGAAAAAAAAAAGGTCTTCAAAATGTTAGAAAATATGGGTATGAGCGAAATAATGGATTTTCTTTAGTCCACATTAAAACAACTCTTCAGCATTTTCACTGCTGTAAATCACAGCGATATTAAAGCATTTCAGAGTCTTGAGATTTGGCAGAGGAGAGGGCTACTGATTCAGCTTTCACTATTCTTATGAAAATTTGCCCCAGAGCCAAATATTCAAAGTTGTAGAGAAGACCCATGAGTGGAAAGGACATGGGGCATTTCGCAGAATTATGTTTTATTATTCAGACTGCTTAAGCTTTTCAGAAAGATTAATTTAGATTGGACTTAAAGAAGTTAAAAGAATGCTCAGTGGCAGCTTTTTCCATCATGAAGGGGATCCTAAATCTCCTACCTATATTGAAAAATGGAAAAGGGTCTAGGCATCATGCATCGTTCTTTTGCCTACAACGCAGGCCTCCTTAGCAGCGGGATGGAGCAGGCGATGACTTTGGCTGGACGAGAACTGCGGAGCGAGGGATGCCGCTGTCTACAGGAACCTCACCTGTAACCACTGCGAACATGGCAGATGCGACTGAAACAGAAGCCTGAGAAGGAAGAAAAGATGATTTCATAATAAAGGCAACTGAAAGGTGACTCAGAGAGTCAGATACTATGGCAGGCTCTACCTTAGAGTTCCCATATGATCCCTATGTTAATTTTGACAGTTCATAAGTGTATGATATGAGCTTGCTGGGCTCCAGTCAGAAACACCTGCAGTCTGCCGGCAGCACGGTTGACGTTCATAGCTGCTACAGAAGGCTACAATAGGACCGCTATCCATAGCGTAAAAAGCTGGATGTCCCATAGCCTATCTAACTGGATACTCTAAATGAACTGACTACCGACAATTTTCGCTCTCATATTTGTACGGCAAACATTCATATTTATAGACCATTCAGATACGTCATATGACACCCCTTTATGTGACGCCCCTTCAAGAGCCCGGGAGGAATGACCAAGTCCCCATTCTGCACTGCATTTGGATGTTGCACAGCCAGTAAAAGAGGACAGACCGCACGGGTGCATAAAAGACACTGAGAATAGACCATGCTCTCTTGAATGAGTAACTGTCCTACGCACAAAGAGAGGCAGTGGTCTTTTGGAAAAAGTGGTTCATAATCTTGTAGTTAAAGCCTATCATGATGCATAAGGACAAGGCATTGAATTCAAATCCTGTAGGCAACCCTAGTTCTAGCTATTCACACTTTTTGAGTAACTAATTTTGCCATCTTAAGTTGCTTTTTGGTGTTTAACTGCAATATAATAATTTCTCTTTATAGCTAATACATCATATGGTAATAAAAGAATTAATCTAAGTATCTGCCATAATGGTATAAATAGAGATGTGGTGTTTATTTAAAAAGATCACTGGCAGGAAAAAGTGTATTTAATATAAGAGGATGGAATGAGAGCAAGTAGCTTCATATGGCTTCAAATAACAAGGGTCAGCCATGGGTCTAATTGTTCTTAGAAAATGTGTTTTTCTGTGAAAGAATATACAGAGATTAGTTAACAATATTTCACTGTCGAGCACAGTGGCATGTGCAGAGCAGGGCTCTGCCTTGGACATCTATACTTAGTACTTTCATTAGCAAATGGATTGACGCAATAGATAATGTATCTGTAAATATATCTTGGCAAAGAAGCTGAGAGCAGTATGGAAAAGAGGAATACAATTCAAAAGAATGTCTATAAAAGAAACATTCTGAAAAAAAAACCCCAGGATACAAGGAAATAATTTCAGGGCTCTGCACTTAGCCAAGATGGGAAACAGCTGCTTAAGTAGCAGTCATGCACTCTTCTGCCTCGGTGAGCCCCAGCTGGAGGCTTCCGTTCTGTTTTGGCCACGACACTTGAAAAGCACATGGACAAATCAGTGAAAGTCCAGAGGACAGCAGTAAGAATGAGTAACTATCTTGGAAGTAAGACTAAGGCAAAAAGACGCAAAGAGATGGTGGTGTTTACACTACAGATGGAAAAGCTAAAAGGAGGCATGGTACTAGTCCAATATAGAAAAAGATAATGAAAGACAAAAGAGTAATTTGTTAATAGGATGAGAAATAAACTTAAAATGCAGCCAGCAAGGTCTGGGTTAAACACAAAGAAAAACTTTCTGATAGAAAGGGTAACAAAACACTAAAATCTATCCCCGAGGGAGGTGATGCAGTACCATTGCTACAAGTCTTTTAGAATAAATTTGACAAGCATGTCAGGAAGGACTTGATCCGTTTTTGGGCCAGTGGACAGACAAAACGGTCAATCCTTAATTAGAATCATCCTATTTTGATATTATTGCAAGTGCTTTCTGCCACATTGTTCTGACTATGAAAGTAGAACAAAATTCACAGCGTACCTCACATGCTGAATCCTGGTCATCAGCTACTTTTACAATAATCAGGCTTTTGCCATTGTTTTTAAATTGCTCTTTGACTCACTGGTGATAAACCCTTGAGATAATGCCAGGAGATATTAAAAGGGGGAGAAAAAAAAGCAAAAAGTTTGTTTCTTCAATAATGATTGCATTCCAATTGATCTATTCTTAAAGTGAGCTAATCAATCATAAACTTACTAAGTTTAACTCACTTCGCAATGAACTTATTAAGAAATGAAGTGGTTGCAATTCAAACTGCCTAAAACCAGAGATACAGCCCCCAGGAGAGTCTGGACTAGACCAAAAACAAGAAGAAAGCTTTAATGTAAAAAATATAAAGCCAAGCTCATGCATGAAGTTGCACTAAACATTGTCCTGTACCATGCAGCTGGCAATATGAAATAGTCTGCCACTATGCAAAGAAGAAAACCAGTGGCCTGTTTAATTAATCTCCTCACAGGCCGTTGTCCCTGGCTGGTTTCAGCTAATATATCATGTGCTTTAAATAACCTCACCATGAGCAGCAGACTTCTTATCTACATTGAACATACGTAACAGCTATACAGAGATCTGAATTTAGAAAGACGTAAGTCTCAGAGAAATCACAGAATCACAGAACAGTTGAGGTTGGAAGGGACCTCTGGAGATCAGCTAGTCCAACCCCCCTGCTCAAGCAGGGTCACCTAGAGCACATTGCCCAGGATCACGTCCAGGTGGGTTTTGAATATCTCCAGGGAAGGAGACTCCACAAGCTCTCTGGACAACCTGTTCCAGTGCTCTGTCACCCTCACAGGAAAGAAGTTTTTTCTCATGTTCAGATGGAACTGCCTGTGGTTCAGTTTATGCCCGTTGCCTCTTGTCCTGTCGCTGGGCACCACGGAGAAGAGACTGGCCTCATCCTCTCGACACCCCCCCCTTCAGATACTTGTAGACATTGATCAGATCCTCTCTCAGTCTTCTCTTCTGCAGGCTAAACAGCAGGCCCAGCTCCCTCAGCCTTTCTTCAGAGGAGACATGCTCCAGTCCCCTCATCCTCTTTGTAGCCCTCCGCTGGACTCTCTCCAGTAGCACCATGTCTCTCTTGTAGGGGGGAGCCCAGAACTGGACACAGTACTCCAGGTGAGGCCTCCCCAGGGCTGAGAAGAGGGGCAGGATCACCTCCCTCGACCTGCTGGCAACACTCTGCCTAATGCAGCCCAGGATCCCATTGGCACTTATTACCT
Organism: Struthio camelus; assembly: GCF_040807025.1. Classification (NCBI taxonomy): domain Eukaryota; kingdom Metazoa; phylum Chordata; class Aves; order Struthioniformes; family Struthionidae; genus Struthio; species Struthio camelus. The sequence continues at coordinate 126,890,805 of NC_090944.1, forward strand.
GGAGGCACTTGTGGGACTAAAGTTGGAACCGCTTCCAAAATCTGGCCCAAACGGGATAGTTTTAAATATTTTTAGAGATTTTTTTTTCCTTTCCTCCTAGCAAGGGCATCATCTTTCAGACAAGTGACCACGCTTAGCTTATTTAAATGCTTTAATTTTTTTCTCAAGTCTTTAGAAATGTGTTACATCATGCTGCATTCCCTTCTTCCTGTTATCCCTGCTGAGCTCCAGAAAACCAATACCTGGGGCTCACTGTGTCAAGAGGCTGCTGCTCCCCCTGCCCCTCTTCTTCCTCTTCCATGCTGTAGTCTTCCCTGGTGTTACCATTTGCAAAATAAACCATCCTCCTTGGAGATTTTGCTCATTCAAGCTCTTTTTTGTCCCTCTCCGTCTACTGGAAGCTAGCATCCTCTTCCTGCTCAAAGACGCCCATCAGGAGCACAGTTTTAGTACAGTAGATAGAGAAGGTACAAGGCTATTCTTGATATTTAAAGGATTGTTAAAATTCAGAATAGCATGACTGAAGGTAAGGATTTCTTTTATCCCATCTTCTCCCTGAATTATAAAGCATTCCAAACAGTTCAGTCTAGAAAAAGAGACAAGCACCCAGGACTAACATCAGAAATGGCCAAAAACCAACTTGTGCACAGCTACTTTAGAGCGGCTTTTTAATAGCTATGATTATTAGCTGCACCAGTTATAAACTCTTCTATTGACCTACAAGTATGTAGCTTTTTTTCAGTTAAGTCAAAATAAACAGTGTCATTTAGTAGAAGAAACTGCAATATAATAATGTATTAAAAAAAAAAAACACTCAGGAAGACCAAATCCTGCATTATAGAGAAGGGCCAGTATTTCAAAACATAAGCCTACACGAGTAATTTACTGTAATTAAATCAGCAACCTCTCAAAAGGGTGGTAAAAGACTGACACCCTAAAAGAAATTACTTTCTCAAAAAGAATGTGCTCCCTTTAAGCTTATTTTTTTAATTAATTTTCACTTTTTTTTTTTGTTGTCTAACAACTTGATCTTTGGTCAGAAAACTCAGTAAGGCCTGCAGAAGTATTTTCTTTTTTAACTGAAGTTGTAAAATAGAAGATACATCAGATGACTCAAAAAAAACCTTGAGTACGCAGAGCATCATTGATGTTCTCTTAGCCAAAGGTGCACTTAGAGTTGTGTACTGCTATTTAGTCTTTATTTACATCTCTCTTGCTGTAAGCCAGATAGGGAAAAACAGCACGCATATACTTATGAATATATATATGTATGTATACACACACACACGTGAGACTGCTACTGGATGAAAATTAAAAGAAAACAAAGGATTATAATGATAAGCAAATTAGGCAATGAGATTACTACCACAGTGCCATACAAGAGTAACGTATCAAAGCTCTTTATGGTAGAATTTTAGCGTTAAGTCACTTTATGGAGTTAGGGCGTCAAATAGATACATTTGTGAAAAATACCTTGCATCAACAAATTAAAAAGGAAACTCATCTGTAAAATTTCCTGGGGCTTTTCCATCACATAAAAAAAAAAAAGGTGAAGAATAGTATTTCCCAGGACAAATAAAGAAGACAAACTAGAACCAAGACATTTAGTGCTCCCACACAGAATTGACCCACCAAAAAACAAAAAAAAACCCAAAACCACACACACCTGCATCGTGTTAGCAGCAGTGCAGAGCTGGAGGCAGATAAGAAAACCCAAGCTTAGGGCTACAGGATGCAACTATCTGAAAGGAGTGCTTGTATTTGAACTGTGGGCAGGTCCCGACAATTTGCAGGCTTGGCCCGAGATTAAGAACAGGTAAAATGGGGAGTGGGGCATCTGGGGGAGAAAAAAAAAAAAAAAGCATGAAGCACAAAGGCACAAGCCTATGTAAACTGATACCGTTCAGGCAAGCGTTAAAGAGGCAGTTGCAGGTTTCCAAGTATGCCATACTCGGAAGTAATTTGTAGTATCTGGCCTCCTTAAGCGAATTTTCATATAGGAGCTAAACTAAAGTCTCAGAGGCTAGAAGTCATTAGTGTGTTTTTACACAAAAAATTGAGAAAGAGCCAAAGCTGCCTCTGAAAAGGAAAAATCCTGTTTCCTGCTAACCTATTTGCCACCTGCCGGCAGCTTAGAGAAGCGTCCAGCAATTCGCATTTGCCAAGTGACCCTTTAGCGCAGTACCTGGAGCGGCCTTGCCAGCGCTCCGATTTTGCATCGGCAACAAGCCTACCGTTTAAAAAAAGACAAAAGAAAAGAAGTTTGGAAATCCCATCTTCTCTCTTCCTGCCACGTAACTTTAGACGTGCTTCCTCATGCACCCAATTCACATAACCGTGTGAACCGCGTAACCGTCACCACTGTGACTTGCTTAGTGAAACTCGCCTTTAGACATACTCCAAGAATAAAGTATTCTCTTTCCATTTCTGTATTTGTATTAAATTGGAGAAAGCCACATTCAAGATAGACCCTATTTCTTCTTACTAACAATTTTAAATAATGCAACGAAAGATAACATAATGATTGCTTATTTTTATTTTAAATAGTATTCTGAAACTGGTGGTTATATACAAATTTTCAGTCTATCAAACTTAAGACTGCATGGTGACCATCTTCATACAATAAGGCTGCTTGGTCAATCTCACCATAGTTTATTCCATTCAAGTTCAATTAATTGGAGCACACGCTTGCTTCAGATACTAGTCTGTAACCCATGAAGGCACCATCACAAAACAAGGTGGGCCTTACTTCACGGAAAGCTGATCAAGAGCCCCCTCAGTTGCCAAGTGATATCTGTTGGAATTTGAAAGCATCTCCAGCGGGGCAAGATCGGAGCGAATCTGAGCTGATCTGTTGCGGCAGGGCTGCGATGCTGCACGCTCAAGATCTGGAGACAGATACCCACTACAGGGGTCTTCCATGCCAGACAGTCATTTTCAAGGGGTTTTACTCCTCCCTTAATCAGGCCAGTCGTTAATAAAAATAAAAAAAAAAAAAAAAGTGTAGCTCACACTGCTTTGTTAATTTAGCAATAATGATCTTTAGAGAGATTTTTAGGGATGAGTAATACGCATACACAGGATTTACGTTAATACTAAAGCGTCAGTTTTAGATGCTAGGCATAGGGATGAGATGAAACATTACATATGATTCCCCCAGCCAGTAGAGATAAACTTAACTTCTCCAAATTGACACGGAAAACAGATGAATTACTGCCTCCTCTCATGCTCCCTCTGTACTGAAGATAGAGATAGGCTTCATGAGTTTACTTTATACATAGACAATTAAAAATACATTTTGGTAACGTTTCCCATAAAAATCTTACCAATACCACCGTAGTGAAATCAGGGCAACAAAATTAAAAAGACAGGAAGGAATATTTACAAACACATTGTATTGTACTGAAATTGCAAGATTATAAATTTCTAAAGTGCAAAGTTTGCTATATTCTACACAGATACAGGTATGGTTTCTTGCTTATACTATGCACCAATACCATCATCACAGACACATCACATATCCATGCTGAACATTCAAGTGACCAAATGTTTTCCTTATGCTGACAGGCAAAACTCCCCTACTGAAGCCAGTGGGAGGCAGGCATTAGCATCCAAGGGCTAAATTTAGTCTCTTCGTTCTAGGAGTGTCACATGCCAGATGGTGATAAACTACTGTAAACCCAGCAACATGAAACATTGAGGAAGTATAAAGGTCTCAAAGTATAATTCCTAGAGAGCTTACCGATTTGCTTTTTAATCTACTAAGACGATCAGTGCATTTTTAAAAGCACAAAAATAAAGGGCCCAGTGCTCAGCATTTTATTCAGCAGTAGTTTTGTCCTAGTTTAGACTGAGCACAGGTTTTTAAGACATTACTATTGTGTGAACGACATTTGCAGGTTTAGCCATTAGAGCCTCGAAACCCAGAGAGAGGCCACAAGAATGGGCTCTTGCAGCATGAGAATATCAAAAAAGTCACCATTCAAAATACATCATTAAAAAAAACTATCATATGAAACCATAATAGAAGGAATGTGGCTGCTAGGTTTCCAGATTACCTGAAACTCCCAGTCAAGTCACCAATATTCCTCAGGATATTAGACAGTTAATCTAACTATTATGTACAATAATTCTCCCCACTTCCCAACAAAACTGAAGAGAAAAACTGCCTGCTGACTGACAGCGTTCTACACATATGCTTGGCAAAGCAATCAATCTCAATTTCCTTATTCTTGGGCAAAACTGTTCAGTGTTTGCCATAGGATTTTAAACTACAAGTAAACAAAGTTTGTCTTGAAAAGCAACATGTGTTAAGTAAATTAGTTTGTTCCATTAGGCTATTTTAAAACTACTACACCATATTTACTGACATAGCTATGGCGTAAAAAAGTTTCACAGCTAGCCTTAAGTAATGCCATAATCTGACACGATCCAGTTGCTTATACCGAAAACTATTTACAGGGAATTTGGTTCAAACAAACCACTTAGTTTGAGAAAGCACCAAAGAATTAAAAATTGCAATTCTATAAAATAATATTTTCTAAGATTTTTTGGGGAGTGATTTAGTCAAGATTTGCTCTTTTTATTTTAAGATATTCATACACTGAAACACACCCCTGGTCAAAAGCCTCACTGGAAATGAGTCCAGCGCACACATGTATTAGCGAACAAAGGTGAGTCTGTGCCAGTGTGTAGCGGACAGGAGGGAAAGTGAGGGGGAAGAAGGAAAATGGAATATAGTGCGTTTAGAAAGAACCATTAAATAGACTGAGACATATCAGCATCAACAGACACAGACTTCTGAAAAACAATGAGCAACTGACAATTCATGATTATGAAACTCGGTTAATTGAATCTTGATCCTTAAAGGGGTCAGGCTAAGCGAATGCAGATGCCTATAGCTGTAATAAGTTTTTAAAGAGAATTAAAATTGGTATTGGCAGAGTAGCTCCACGCTCCATTCCGGTAAATCCTAAGCTAGGTCTTTTAACTATGCAGGAAGTCTAAAAAGTCAACTGATCAACTCATCAAGAGCTCTGAGTAATTCTTCATCAAATACAGTCATCTCTTTCTGTATGCTGTGCAGTTGGAAGGAATACACATATTTTGGATAAAATCTCACTAGATACTTGTCATCCTCTACCCACATAAGCCCCTCCAAAACAGAAACTTGTTCTTCCAAAGTGATCCTCTGGATTTTATGCTTATTTTTAATGTGCAGAACTGGTTGAAAGAAAGATTCAACACTGGACGGAGCAAGCTTTGCAGTTGATTCACCCATGGCAATCGGCATTAAGATCCTCTTAGTCTTCTGGAGCAATGAATTCTGTATTTTGGTCCAGTATCCAAGGAAGAGTCTTGTGTTCGTATTAACCTCCTCAACAGTTTTTGTTCCACATGCCTTCAAGGAGCTACACAGCTGGTAAGTTGGTCCAGTCCCACAAAAGATTTCAAACACTGAACCACCAAATTAGACTACCGTGAAAGGTGAGCCAAATCAAACAGTGCAATGCCAGGAATTTGTTCACAGTATCCATCATGCTAAGTGCGTACATCATCGTGTTTTGTTTAAATGGGAACATTTTCAGGCTGTTCAGTTTCTTTCGCAGGTAGAAAGAAGTGCAGCAGCCGGGACCTGGAGACTGCAAGGCTCTCACTACAACACACGCCACACATTTGCAACAAATCAGAAAACTAAAAGAATGATTTTGTTGACATGGATGTTTTGGAGTGCTCAGTACTAAGGAATACTATCACGTTTTCCACAGTAGGAAGATATGGAAGAAACGAGTTCTACAAAATACTTTCCTCCTCAGTCTTCGCTGGGCTTGGCCTTTGGTAAATTCTCTTCATATGGGGCTGATTTCAGTGTAATACTGAGAAAGCTGGGAAATAGCACTGTTTATATATGTTGTAAAGGAAATCTAGAGCTTGATGTCCCAACTGTGTCATTAGCTCTTCAGCTAATCTTTCCTACCTCTTCTCTTGATGGTTTCTTACACACACTATCCAGTTGGAAACAGAGCGTCTTAATTACAACCTCGTTATCTTCTGCAGGACAACTTTATGCATCCAAATTGAGCTCTTCTAGTGCCAGGGGATTTTAACCATCTGCAGCTCTCAACCTTTTAAAATCTTTCTAGATCCAAAAACTACGAATGAATTACACCAATGCGTTACCTTTAGGAGCTTTCTCATTACTTGCTGCATCATTTTCATATACAATCTGACATTAAAGGATTTTAATTTAAGGACAGACAAGCTAAAGTACCTTACCGTAAACTCTGATACAGGAACCTGAATCTATGAAGGAAAGGACAGAGTCCAATAGTTTCAGAAGAATATACACTGTGCTCCAATTATACAGAACTTCAAGCTTTCCAAATTGTGTGAAAGTCTATGAAACACTATACGAGTGCTACATACCAAACCCAGCTTTTCTTCACTCGTTACAGTTAAGTGAATCAGAACAAGACAGGGAGTTAAGCCTTTGTGACAAACCTAAATAAATATAACTGTTCAGGCTAATATCTTTTTGTAGAATTTGACATTATATGGCATATAATTTAATGGAAAATCCTCAAGTGTTACAGTCATGATTCTTCCTTTGCTATTTGTGGGTAGAAACTAAACCCATAAAAAGAAACTCTCTAGAGGCACAATAGGAACATTTAAGCCCGTTCATTCTAGGATATCCCGCTAAGACCCAAAACAAGCCAGATATAAATACATTTCTTCTAGAAATCCACCACATTCTCAAGCAAGATAGACTCATACTAATAAAAACTAATTAAATTAGTATTCTAAATGAAAAAGAAGAATCAGGAGTTTAGAACTAAGAGCCCCAAAGTCCAATTAATATAGTTTTAAAGGGAATTCAAAGCACTTATGGCACTTAAGAAATCTGGCATCCACTGTCTTTCTGAGGCTTTATATCTGGTTCCTTCAGAGGTTTTACATCTTCATCTGGTTTCGGTTTAGCCTGCAAACAAAAAAAGATTTAAAATACCGCAAGTAAAAACCACTATGTCTGCCAAGTATTCATGTACTGCTAACTTTACATATGCTAATGTAATAGTCTCCCCTCTTCCCAAAGCTGAAGGCTTTGAATAAAAAGGAGAAAAAGCACCAAGCCTTCTCTATTTCAGTGTCCTTAAATGGATCCTTTTTCAAAAATAAATCTTTCTTCTATAGCATTCTTTCTTTCTATAGCATTCACTCCTGTAGCATCTCAGCATCTCACACACATTACTGAATTTCCTCTTATGCAGTACTTTGTGACCCCGTAACTTCCATATGCTGACAACGTGACAAACATGAACTGACTTGCCTCTTTGCACATTGGAAATCTGAACTCAGGTGGTAGCCTGATGCTTATGCCCTACACTAAGCTGAGGAAGCATGTCAGAAGAACAAAACGGCAACTCTGTATTATACGTACAACAAAGATGATAGGAAAGAACTGAAAATAAGATAATCTTACAGTGTCATCCTTTGGCCTCTTGGTGAGATCAAACGCAGCAAGTGTTTCAGGAGTCCAGTGCGCATTCAGGGCAGGAAATTCAAAAGGAACAGGCTCTACTAAGCCATAGTTTGCCTTTAGTTCCAGCTGCGGAGCCTCTGCTGGCACCTTTTGAAAATAACTGTGATAGAATATAATAATATGTTTAAAACACAACACTATCTCTGCAAGTCTCCTTTGTAATTCCAAAGAAAAACAGCCTGGCCTTTCACAGCGGCTACCAGTGCTGCTCTCCATTTCATTTCATTAAGGCATCATCTGACATGCATTCTATCAGCAAGCTTCACAACAACAAAAGCAATTCCTCCCTGGCTTTGTTCCTCCCCCAATAGCTAGCTGGGCTCTTTCCTATCCCATAACCACTCTTTCCAATGCTTCAATAAAAAGAGCAATTTTTGCCCCCCCCCCCCCCAATCCTAAAAATCCAGATGAAGATTTAAAATACCTCCCAAGAAAGGTGAAGAGGCTGACAGCTCTTTTCCTCTGCTACTGCAAAATGAGCCTTGGTGTTTTACAGGGCATAATAGTACCAACACTGCAACATCCACAAAGACTTCCTACGATACACAGCCTGAATGAGGATATAAATCTACCCTTGGCAAACTCAGTAATTGAAAACTGACAATTACTGGTGCACACTACCCTACTTCCTGTGCTCCAGCAGAGCTTTATGGCAGGCATATCTCCTAAAACATGCGAGGGTTCCCTGGCGTCTCCTTCACAGTTTGGTTCTACAGAGACATGGATATGTTGAAATCTCCAGCATACCGTTGTTATAAGCTACAACAAGGGTTATTGAAACCAAAGCAGAGTAGAGCATTTTCTTCCTTTTTTCAGTTTATCTTGATATACCCAACAATCCTTTGTGTTAGGTCAATTCCCCTACTATAGAGGTCTTTAAATCCTGTAAAGGGGGAAATAAAATATATCATGGAATACTAAATCATAAGAAGAGAAGAAGGGAGAAGGAAACCAGCTAGAGAATTCTAAAGCTGAATTAATACTGCTATTCTAAACTGCTTCCAAACTCTTTTTGGAAGGGGCATTAACTAACGGAATACCCTATTCACACTATTAGTTACACTTACACCGGTAGAGCTCCTAGCACTCCAAGCATATTCTTCACTGAAGGCACGACTGTGCTTTGACTTCCCTGCTAGCAAGGCAGAAAAAGCTACTAGTCTTCTCCATCTCCCCTTTGTCCTCTTTGCCTACTAGATCGCAGCAGCAGGAAAGAGGGCATTAGAGCAATAAAGGAATCTCTGCAGAACTCCTGCACAGGAGAGAGGCAGAGGAACGAAGAAGAAAACAGCTTAACCTCTCCAGCATGTCAGTCCAATCTACGCAGTTGAACTGGCATAGAGCAGGGACAGGGGGATAGCATCAAATCCACAGCAAGTTCGCTAACAGGAAGTCAAAGATTAATTTGCAATTCTGTGAATTACATCTTATGCCTTAAAGGTGTGTCAGAACTGGACAGTAAAACTTACCATCCCATCCTGAAGCAAAAGCAAATGAGGTATTAACAATTCATACAGAGTACAATATCAACCAGGAATTACTTACATGAATCCGTTCTCTCTCTGGCATTTTTCTAGGGTGTTCTTAATCAAACTTCCTAATTTCCTAAAGAAGAGATGTCCAGAAGGTTTGGCTGTAGTCCCAGGACCTTTGGTTTCTCCATATTCTTTGCACAATGCTTCAGCCTTGGCAAAAACTTCACAAGAAAGCAACGTAATAAAAATCAGTTACACGAATCTATTAAATGGCAGTTCTGATTTACTGTTGCTTTAGTTTTAAGAGATACCAGATTGCATGCAGGCTTCTTATTTTTTGAAAATAAAATAAGCAAGCTCAAGGGTAGCACCTCCAGCCAAGATTTACTGCATCCAAGAAGTGACTATGAACAGGAAAAAAAAAAAAAAAAAGAAAAAGAAAAAAGAAAAAAAACCAAAGCTTTTTGAGTAGGGAGAAGGGAAGCATGCTTACTTGTGGGGCAAAATGTAAGAGTAAGCCTAAAAAACTCTGGAACATGGTGGGAAACAAGAGTGGGTATGAAGGTGCCTACGCAGTGCTGATGTCCAAAAATAAACAGTAGTTCAATAAGGGGCGCGGAAAGAAGCACTTTTATCTGAACAGAAGGCACAGTAAAAAACACAAGGTTTGTTTTATGGAAAGTAATCCTATTTAGTTTATGCTGTCATTCAATTTTTCCTTTATCTACTTTTGAAATTGATACTAAAACTCTCAAATTGGATGACTTGTGTGCTTTTATGTTTTCATGTGTTGTGGTAAAGTAATGCAGTACAGGCCACTGGGATACGACAAAAGTCACCCGTCTTTAGGCAAGATGGTACGGCAATATCTTTGCATATGAGCAATACCTTTGAAGGGAGAAGGATGGTGAGGGGAAAGACTCTGAATTACTGTAATAACTCTAGTTAGCTCCCCTAATCTAGCTTCCAAAGGAATGGAAAGGATAGAAATTATCAGAACTTGTTTAAAAAAAAAAAAAAAGCTGCTTTGAGAGGAATCATAGTATATTTTCATTATTTAATGCACAATACTGCAACTTTGTGATTTGGAGGTTGCTGTAATTTAAGACACAGATCAGAAAATACAGTGACCAGACAACTGTTTTTTATTATAGACAGCTCAAAGCCATTCTTCATAGGCTGAGAAACATAGTTGAAATTTTCTGCAGCCTCTTTATGAGAGACAGTCTTCAGTAAGACATACCTAAAACAGAATACACTGCCTCTGTTCAAATCGTGCTAGATTTTCACCAGGAGACCAAATAAACACACAACAAAGCAAAATAAAACATGCATGTCATCCTCACACCCTGCCATCCATTCTTAATAACACTTACATTTTTCTGATTCCTGCAGAGATCTGATCGCCTCCCCACATTTATCACTGGCCAGCAAAGTTTGACCATGGTAACAGTACGCCTAATGAGAGAGGACAACATCATTATCAGCATCACTTGGGTACCTCCTGCATCAATTAACTTCTGCTCTTCCTTTCTTACATCAGTTGCATCTCTTTGAAGCTGCCATCATCAGAAAGCTGACAAAGCAGCACTCACCAATGACCCAGTATATTTACGCTGAACAATGCAGCTCAGCGTATGTACACCTAAGTTAGGCTTAAAGCCTAACTCTCAAGTATGGATGTAGTTTAGTCACCAGTAACTTGGAGCTTCATCTTCGAAGGCTTTTATCTAAAAGCAGTAGTAGATAGCCTCATCCTCTCCACCTCAGTGTGTAGCATTAAATCCCACCAGCAGAAAGATGATGAACCCCAGTCAAGTTTACAAAAGTGAAGACTAAAAACTAAACTACCTGAACCCTCAGTAACTGCATCTGCAACCAACATCAAAGAATCCAGAAGAGATGAAGGTATCTGCCGCCTGTTTGAGATACTTTGCCACAGTCCAAATAACTTTTCCACCCAAAAAAGTCCCATTCCTGCAAACTCACGCTTAAAGACACAGAGTACTGTGTTCTAGTGAGAACTGAACAGCCTTTTCTATTATCAGGAGATGCTGAGTTTAAAGTACTTAAGTACTAAATTCTGTAAGTATAGGAACATTCCCATGAACAACGCATACCTTCCTGGCTATCCCATGAGAAGAGACGTGAAAGTGTAACCTTAACCTGCCATGGCCCATTTTATACAAATTAGGTACTCTTAAAAAACATACACACACAAAAACCCCACATACCATGCTTGCAAACATGCAGCTTTTAGACACAGTTTTAAAGCAAGAGAAGGACAACTTCAACCGTTTAGTTCCAGGCTTTTTTACAGTTCAAAAGAGCCAGCTCATAGGTTCTGACAGGCTACAAGAAGCAAATAGCAAGCTGAGTAGCTGATGATCCCTAGAGTGCCACTGCACTTGCTAAGAGATCCATCACGCAAAAGGGACAGGACCTGAAACGGCAACAAACGTTATTTGATGCAGTTTCATTCGGGGCTTTAGAAAAGATGATCATCTCTGAATTATGCCTAGAATCAGATTGCGACACAGATAATGGAAGATAAGCATCATGGTCTACCTGACCTGGTTCACTTAGAGGAAAGTAATGGCAATAAATTCTATACAGCAGGCACTTCACCTGGCTCAATAAGAACACTTCAAATGTCATTGACACTGCAGAGTATCTCTTCACAGCATGATAACAAGGTCAAAGCAACGCTCAGTCCACATTCTCTGTCCAGACAACGTTAAAAACTATGATCAGTGTCAAGCTAGTACTTACATACGCCATATAGAAACAGGTCTTCAAGTTTAAGTACTTCCTCCATTTACCTACATAGGTTGGATCCAAACTGGATAATGTTTGATCTATGAATAGGTAAGCAACATTACTCTTTAAGACAACTGGAAACATAAAAATCCCATACACGCTCACAGAGCAGAATTCTTAAACTCAGCAATGGATCTTAACTACAAAGCGGTTAGAAACAATTGATAAAAATCATTCCTGCAAAGGCATAAAGAAACCGTGAGAAAAACACAGAGCTACCATGCAGTTGTTCCTAGACCCCTGGATCTGCTGTCCGCTAGGTCTAGAAGACTAATTTTCCTAAATACTTTTAGGTAGCATTTCAAAGTTTGTTCCCAGTTTAATTTCAGGTACTGACCTACAAAAGTTTATGTAAGTTACAATATTCCATCTCCCATACTGACTCCTGTATTTTTGCCCTTTTCCAACTTGCCTCAGTAAGCCCACAGATCAGCTTGCTCTTTTGGAAAGATGTACACAATTAACCTGCTGCACTCTCTACAGTCTGCATCATACTCTGCATGCCAAAGACAGCTGAACATGCTCCGTCTACATCAGCCATTTGTTTGCTGGCAAGGTATCTCAAGACATTACTCTGTCTTCCAGCTCCTCTCATTAGCATGTCCTACTAGTAGGTACAGAAAAAGATGCCCTCAAAAAACGAAGGCCTTATGAAAATATATCTGGCATGCTGGTAACTGAAGCCTTGAATATACTAAATAGAAAATAAACATGCAAAGCATATCCACTGAGAAACAGCATTAATCCTGCAATCGATGGGCGGGTGAACTATGTCTGCTGGCAAGAATGCATAAATCGGGTCGCTAAGGATACAAAACAAGACACTTACCAGCTTTTTGGTAGAAGTTAGCTGTTTCATAAGCAAGAGCAGCTATTAAACCTGGATTATGTTTCAACTCAATAGCCCGGGCAATTGTCACTGAAAGAAAATCCCAGATCACAGTATTAAAGTTTAATCGAAAATGTCTCAAACTTAGCAAAGGCATTTAGCATTTTAACACCCCTGCATAAGCAGAAAAGTATTATGTTCTCACAAGTCAAACAGACGACAGAATGAAGACAGACCGTTACTTGAAGAGGACGATTCCCAATTAAGAGAACAATTGAAAGATTAGTCAGAAGACCAATGAGTAAACAGAAGCACCAAATATCTTTAAATAAACAAACTGGAATTTATGTGAGGCAAGAATGGTGTTGGAGAGACTGCATGAAAGGAAAAAAGGAGGGGGGACGATTGTTACACACAAGTTCTTCAAAACTGGTCATATTTGTACTATCAGACTGATCTTTGGTGTTTTCCTGCTATAACTAGAACTTAAGTTTCTTTAGAAACAACCCTCCCCACCGAACCACAGTACTTGGAGAAAAAACTGTCATTGCTATCAAGAAGACGTCATGAGACATCAAAGAAGCCCACAAAGACCGCCACTTCCCAAACCAACCCATATTCCCAAACCAACGTGCATATTTAAAAATACCTTCTTGAGCTTCAGCTTGGCACTGTACGATGTAAGAGTCTATAAGTCGAGCTTCTAAATCTCTTCCCTTTTCCACAGGTGTAATCAATTTTGGAATATGACTTTCCTAAGTACAAAGCAAGTCTCAAAATTAGTTAAGCTTAGTATCACTATCAGTAATTCAAAGCAAGTCCCTAAATGGGGGCTATTTGATGCTGTTCCTAAACGGATGCAACACTGAGTGATGATCACAAGATGCCTGGCTACACCGTAGCACGTGCTACTGTCCAGACTTGATTGCTACTCCACTGCCATGGGGAAAGAGCAGCAGGAACTGAGCGGTAGCACAACAAACTAATACTCTTTTCTATATGAAAACGGAAAAACTCTGCAGGGAGTCTGAGGTATTTGTTCAAATATTCTCTAACTTCATCAGAAAAGCAAAGCCCTTCTAAGACAAGCAGCCAAGCACTCTAATTAGAGACAACTTAAGGAACAGACAGCAAAGAACATTTTTCTACCTTCAAATGTTTAAAAATCCCAGCTGCTATCTTCAGGCTTCTGTGAACATCTTTTGCTTCATCTTCTGTTATACTAAGAAAGGGCAGAACACACACTGAATCATAGAAACGTTGGTTGGAAAGGACCTCTCAAAGTCATTTAGTCTCACCTGCTGCTTGCAGCAGGACTATTGCCAACAGTAGGCCTGGTCAGCTATGGCTTTGTCTAGCTGAATCTTGGTGTCCTTCAAGAATGGACAGCTCACAATCCCTCTAAGTAACCTGTGCAGTGCGTCCCTCTGGTAAAGAAGTTTCTTACAGTGCCGTATCACTAAATAATCAAGTAAAACTAATTTCGGGAAAAAAAGTAACACCTTGTAATGACTTTCAACTGAAAGGGAGCCTCAGTGTTAAAAGCCAAAAGCTTTAGAAACCTGTAGGGTTAAAAGACAGCAGAGCTGTGGTTCTGAGAATGTAAATCTTGGAATTTAAATCTTGGAACTAATAGAGTAGGACTGATGAAGGGTTTATTCACAGCTGATGCCTTCCCTATATCACAGTCATTTAGTATTAGTACCCTGTTCGTAGATGCAAGGAGGGACTGAGGTGCACTTGGACATTAAAGCACATGAATGAAGGCCAACTGCCTCCCCGAACTCATAGCTGCGTCCATTGGACTTGCACTACAGCGGTCAAAACTCAGAAGCTACTAAATTTTTCGTGGAATACTGTTGCAATAGAATTACTAAGAAAAGAAAAACACTTACTCTTCTTTTCCAGCAAGCCTTGATGCATATTTTGTGTACCACAGAGCTACATTAAATCCCATGGAAACCAGTTCAAATACTGCATCCTGCTGGGAACTAAAGAAAGAGACAGAAACCCCAAAACAACCCCCAAACAATTTAATGCTTTCCATTTTGTTCTGACAAATTCTCTCTTAGAATTCTAAAGCATAAGTTGCCATTTCTGTCCATAAAATAGTTTTCATTTAAGAAGTCAATAGTTTCCAGTTCAGAACCTCCTGTTTGTTGAACTGCCTAAAAGAGACTTCAGTTTTTGCTTACTCCCTTCAAGAGCTCATAATTATAATTTCCCACATTCAGATGCCTACCCTTCCCATTTGGGAACTTTTATTTTAGAACAGTAACTTGAGATTTGTTTAGCTTTGGGTGTGGCTGACATTTTTCCATTTTTTTTTTTTAATTGCACATTTTGTGGAAAGCTTCACTCTGGAATGCCTATTTTAAAGTTGTAGCTGCTAAGTTCATAAGTCTGCTAATCCCTCAAAATGCATTTTATTGCAAACACATAAAACTGCAGTCAAATGGCACGTATAAATAGCAGGACATTTCAGAAGTTAAAAACATGCTTGGTCTTTGAAAGAGTGAACTTGCCATCACAAGCTCAATGCAGCTTAGGAACTAAACATCTCTAAAAAGAAAGGTGTGTGGGAAATAACGTTGGCACAAGAACAAACGGGTACATCCGTGAGAAAATTAAAAGAATCCTAATCAATAGATTGTCCTCCAAGGGGAACAAAAGCTGTGAGGGAGCTGAACACCACTTCTAGACAACCCTCGACAAATCTGTAAGTGTAATACACGTTATACAATGCGATCACCAACAACAGCAACAGACCACTGAGTAATCCAGGAGGCTCTTTCCAGGTCTGTACTCCTATTTAAAACAAAAACTTTGTTTGTTTGTAGCTTCTACATGTACTAGGCATTTCAGAGAACAGGAGCCAAAAAAACCCAAAAAACAAAACGAAAAACCAAAGAAATCCCAAAAACAAAAAAAACCCTCAAAAACCCCAAAACAAACAAACAAAAAAAACCCCCAGACCCTGAGCAACATGTGGACTTCAAAAAAGTCAGAAGATCAGGCAATAGGGCCAAATGGAAGAGTCAGTTTTAAACAGCAGGATCTATGCTATCACATTTAATTCAGAAATACTCTCAAAGTTCTCTTTTTGTACTCCTCTAGGCAACTGTACATACAATTTGTGTTTTAGTTGATCTCTCATGTAACTGATATCACAAATTATCACAAATACAGGCAACACATGCTTCAGAATACGCAGCACAGAAGAGTATAGCAATTATTAAAAACACAAAGTAACAAGTTTTTGGAAACTACTTTGTGTCCAAAATGTTGCTACACTTAAGTTTTCCCTCACACACCAGCTAGCACAGGGGCACGCATGTAGCAGATCAAAAGAAAATAGCTGCGTACCCTGTAATGGTGAAAGCACACATACCTTGGAACTTGTCCTTGTAAAGTGTCTGTCCACTTGAAATTCTGAATATATCGCAACTTACATTCTTGGGAAGAGTCATCCAGTGAAATAATAAAACCTATAGAATAAAACATGTACCAAAAGGCAATCTCAATATGAGAAACACAAACAAGTAATGAAAGGAATGGGGATCAGTGAGAATACAGATGAAGGAATGTTTTTTGTCGTACCACTTAAAAATCTGTGTTATTTCCTGAAGCTTTTATTTCTCAATATCTTGAGAACAAGGCTTGCAACAAGACAAATTGGCTAGTGTAAGAAACTGCTTGCCCAGCAGCTTATCAGTTCAACCCTGTGTGTGGTGCTTGTTCAAGGAAGACCTTGCAGATGTCCGCATGCCCCCATACGGGGACTAGTGAGGATTTTGGCTGGCTCAGGTAGTGGATGGCTGGGGCTTCTCAAGGTGAGTTGATGACTGTCCCTGCTACTGCAGTGGTGATACAGGAATTCCAGGAAAAGCTGCTTGGTCAAGAGGGAGAGGGAAAAGGGCTTTTAGGAAAGGACTTGCTTAGAGATCAGCTATTTTATCTCAAGGGCTACCAGAAACTGATTCTTTATATCCAGCTGCTCAGAAAGGGACAGCGAGCAAGAAGGAGCTCATGTTATGGGATGCACAAATGCTAGCATATGCAGACCCAGGAAGGAATTTTTCTGCATGAAGACTGGCTTTTGCCTGCTAGCAGTTTACCGAGTTCAAAAATTCAAGACTTGCTAGCTATTTAGGGTACAACTCTAGATGTTGTCAGATGTTCAGAAAGAGAGCAAATAGTTGTTTCTTTCACAAGCAGAAGATTGTAGCGACCAAGCACGATGCTTTCTTGAAGACGCTCTTCAAATCTTGTCTGCAGCAACTTGGACTGTTATCTTACCTTTATCTAGAATGTCTAATTAGCTTATACCTTTCTAGAGGCCGAGACCTACAGCAGCTTGAACTGTTTCACTTGCCACAGAGTGGAGGGGGGGGGGGGAACATGCACAATATTTTAATTGATCAGCTGATTACTGACAACTCTCAATCCTAAGTAACTTGTCTGAGTATCTGACTGTTAAGAGGAGGTTATCAAAATGTTGGCAGGAGGCAGGTTTCAAGGAAACACATTTGAGCCATCACAGCTGACCAGCTACATAAAACGTAGATGTTACAACAGCAAGAAGCTATATATGCATCCAAGATAAGCAACAGAAGAAGTGTAAACTTGAAATGAGTCTGTTATCTAGCACTAGACAAATCAGGAGTTTACGCTAAAGAGTGACTCCTATCAACTAGTTATAGGTTCAATTTATTCTAAAGGAGCAACTCAGTACAATCTATTTTTAGAGACAGAGGAAGAGAGTCTCCTCCAGCAGAAAGCTGAGCGAGGTTAAAAACAAGAGGACAGGGCTAACCAACACCAGGTACTGGCAGGGTCACAAAGGATACTGAAACCTGTAGAAAGGGCCTGGTGAGCACTCGTTGGTAACAAGCAGGGAACCCACAAAGACACATGCCTTCCTGCAAAGTGCAGAGCTTCTTTATATAAGATTAGTACAACATATGTTCTTAGCAGTGTCATCAAAACTCAAACTATATGAAAGAGCTCTTGACTTATTAGCAGTTTTGCCTGTCCCTACCTTGCAAGAGTGAGAAGTACAAGTCAGTTGCATTCTTCATCATTTCTGGATTACAACTCAAGTCAGTGAACAGCTCCAACAGTCGTGTTCGAGATAATCTTAAATCACTGTATGGAGGGAAAAGAAAAAAAAAAATTAAGAAATTCTACTCCAAAATGTTCTATTGAAAAAAAAAAGTACCCACCCATGTATACCATCACAGCCTGCTCTTTTAGCTAAGAAAGTGAAGCTCACATTCAACTTAGCTAGCTTAACACAAAGAGAGGTACTTTAGGTACTTAGCAAGAAGCTAATAAACATACAAAAATCTTCCCATCTCCTCTGGATACATAAGACTGTGCAAAATAGACCATGTTTTAAACCAAAGAATCAGATAGCAATGGGTAACCACTACTCACTTTGAATTTCTTGTTCAAATATAGACCAAAAAGAAACATCCCTTTATCCACAAAGAGGTTGGATGCAAGGAAAGGCAAAAGAAGTAACAAGCAGAAATATTCTTCAACATTAGAATGGGAAGAGCACATGAATAAATAAGAACAG
The DNA here is from genome assembly GCF_040807025.1 of Struthio camelus. Taxonomy (NCBI): domain Eukaryota; kingdom Metazoa; phylum Chordata; class Aves; order Struthioniformes; family Struthionidae; genus Struthio; species Struthio camelus. The sequence continues at coordinate 126,909,056 of NC_090944.1, forward strand.
ATCTGGAAAATAACTGAGATCTCTTTTCATTATATCCCTACCTACAATAGTACATTCATGCCTTAATCACTTATGGAAATTACCTAAAATAATCCTTTCGCAGAAAAGCGCACAGTCATCAGAGATACAATGAAATGTTTAGTCTTTTGCCTCTGAGTTATTATAATGTGCCTTGCTATACAGTAAGAGACTTGAAAACTGGATAATTCACTCTTTGTAACGAGCTGCTCAATGTTATCAGTGCTTTATTGTCTCCCAGCCTACACATCTCTAGTATCTTCAGAGCAAAAATTTATGAGTAACCATTACTTTTCAAGATGCCCTCTAAACTGTGAGAGACAGACTGAAGTTAATCGCAAGCACTTACTTGCAAATCTTTGTTGCACCAGGAGTGGTAGCTACCCCATAAAAATTGAAGGAAACAGGAGCTGTAGCCTTCAAAGGGTTGCGATGAAACCAGTGGGTCATTTTCTTTCTGTAGTGCTGTTTATGCCAAATCTAAAGAGCAGAAGGAAATGATTAGCTCTAGTAACAGGTAAAACTGAGGTGCTGTAAGTGTCACGTTCCTCTGCCCAGTAAAATAAATTCAAAATGTAAACGGTTAGAAAAGAAATGAATTTGCAAAGTTTTACAAATAAGTACAAGGAAATAATTAAAAACTTATTTCAGTAACATATATAACATAAGCATTACAATGAGATGTTTTTACAAGCTTTTCCCAGTGCGGTATTTTCGGAGGATGAGATACCACGGGCAGAAGCCCATGGGAGGTTTGTACTGGATAAAGGGAGAAACTTTTTCAGCATGGGGACAGTCAGGCAGTGGAACAAGTAGTCCTAAGTGGCAGTGCAGTCTCCATCCACAAAGCTTTTCAAGACCCAACTGGATAAAGCCCTGAGCAACCTGGTCTAACCTCATAGCTGACCCTGCTTCGAGCAAGATCTCGGTTGGACTGGAGACCTCGTAAGGTCCCTTCCAACACGAATTATCCTGTGATCTTTTTTGAACCTGTAAGTTCATCACCATGAGCACCGTGCAGCTTAGCTGGAAGACGCAGGTCTGCCAGAGCCGCAATCGCTACCCATACTCAAGGCCGCTGTCCAGTGCTTTGCGAGCGACCGCAGAGTAACCTCTCTACAAACCTCCGCAGCTGCCAACGAACCTTTCACCCCCCCGCACAGCGGCTCCCTTTAACGGGCGGCAGACCCGAGGACAACCTGCCGGCTCACGGACGGCAGCGGACAATCCGACAGGTGCTCACCGAGAGAACAGCGCCGGGCAGCTCTTATCACCTGAGTCCTCCTTTGCTCCCTCCAGGTGACGCACTCGGCAGTTTTACTTGGCCGACGGGGCGGGGGGACGACACGGGCCTTGTCCAGGCAGGTTTCGACTCCGGCCCGGCCGCCGCGGAGGCGCCCCACCACCCTCCCCAGGCCTCGTCAGGCGGCGGCAGCAGCAGCAGCAGCAGCACCGCCGCCGCGGGCTCACGGCGCCCCGGCTCCCAGCGGCGCGGGAGGCAGCCGCGCACCCACCGGCCGCCCCGGCCCTCCCGCCCGCCGCCGCCGCTCCGGGCCCGGCAGCGGCCGCCGCTGGTGCGTCACGCAGCGCCCCGCCCCTCGCCGCAGGCAGCGCGAGTGGAGTGCGGATGTCATCGCTCGGCGCGCTACGGCGGGCCGACCGCATCGAGCCCGCCGGTTGTCCCGGCCCCCCAACCTCTTCCCCCTGCCGCCGCCGCCCTCCCGCACCCCGGCGGCGGCCGCCGCTGCCCCCAGGCCGCCTGCGCCACGCGCGAGTGGGCAGCGAGCCTGGGCAAAGCCGAGCTCCCCCGGTCTGGCACCGCCGTGACCGCGGCTCCGCCCGCCGCGGCGCCGCCCCGGGCCCGGGGAGCGCCCGGGGAGGCACGGCCAGGCCCCGCGGCCCCCCGGCACCGCGCACGGGGGCGGGACGGCGACAGGGACGGGCGCCGCCGTCAGCAGGGGCTCGCCGCGGCCCGGCGGCGGCCGCGCAGCGGCGTCGCTACTCACCGCGCACGGGGGACCTGCCGCGGCGGTACCGCCAGCCGGGAGCGGGGAGGGAGGAGCCGAGCGGTCCCGCCCGGCCGCCGCCGAGGCCTGCAGGGAGCGCCCGGAGCCCTCGGCAGCGCGGCGGCCACGTGACCCCCGCCGCCATGACACGTACCGAGGCGGCAGCGCGCCCTTTCCCTACGGGCGGCGGCTGCCTCGGTAGCGATGGCGCCGGCGGGCGGAGCCGGGGCGCTCTGGCCGCCGAGGCGCGGCCGGCGCAGCCTACCTCGCTGGGCGGCGCTGGCGGGAGGCGCCCGCAGCGCTTGGTTGTCGCGGCGGCGGCGGCGGCGGGGCTGGGCTGGGCCGGGCCGGCGGCAGCGGCGGCGGCGGCGGGGCTGGCGGGAGCGGCTGCTCGGCGCGATCCCCCGGCCCCGGGGTGAGCATGGTGCCCTAGTGCTGAGGCTATGTCGGAGGCGGCCCGGAGCCTCCTGCAGCGCTGGGGCGCCAGCTTCAGGAAGGGCACCGACTTCGACTCCTGGGGGCAGCTCGTGGAGGCCATCGACGAGTACCAGATGTGAGTGGGGCGGCGGCGGGGCCTAGGCCGCGGGGCGCGGCGGCGGCTCCCGGCGGTTGTGTAACGCGCGGGGCAGGTGTCGCCAGCCAGAGGCCGTGGACGGCTGCCGCGGCCGGGCGGCGGCGGCCCCGGGCCGAGCCGGGAGCCCTGGACGCTGCCCGGCCGGTGCGCGCCCCGTCCCGGCCCACGGCTGGGCCGCGGGGGCGGGAGGGGGCAGCGGCGGGGATGGAGGGCGAAGAGGGAGCGACCCCGGCCGCCCGCCCGCGCCTGGCCGGCCCGGCCGCTGGCGGAAGCCGTGGGCCGGTGTCGGTACCGCCGAGAGAGCAGGCCCCGGCGCTGGGGAGAGGTTGGTGCTGTCACGGGAGAGCCGCTGGTGGCCTCCTCAGCCGTACGCCTGGTAGCTTTAGCCCCACGCGCTGGTTTAGCGCGCTGTTGGCCGTGAAGATGGAAGCCGTTTCCTTGCGAGTTGAGAAGTGCAGGTTGAGTTTCTTACGGTGAGCTTTCGGGAAGACGTCCGGAGGGTTTGCGTCTCTTCCCCAAGAGAAAGCCAAAGAGGTGCCATCTGAGAAGTCTTCTAGAGCTGTTCAGGGCTGTTCGAGTTACGGGCTCTAACTCTGGGCTGGCTGCTCGTTCGCTTGCCGCTCGGAGCAAAGAGAGTGCTGGCCAGGTACAGCACAGAGTCACGAGCTGCTATAATCTCTTGAATTCTTTTCTTTCGCCAGGTAGGATGGTGCAGGTTTGGTTGTTTGCGGTTTGCTGATGGTCTTTGGATCAGGGCAAGCTGTCACTGCACAGCTTGGCACAGGGATGGGAAAAAGTTCTTGTCTAGGTCTGTATCTGAGAAGAAAAAACCTTCATCAGAAAGTAAAAGAAGATATTTTTAGTAACTGCCCTTAAGTGGACACCTCTGAGGTGTCTGCTAGGACCCTCATGCTTCAAACCATCGTGACAGTCTCAGCAGTCGGTTTCCTTTAGTGACGTTTCTTCAGAGTTTTCGTTCTGAGCGTGCTTCACTAAGAAGTAAGGTCTCTAAACTTCTGCAGACAGTCCTGTTTGAGAAGTGAACTATAACTTCCATTCCTTTCCTCCCAGCATCACTTGTGCCTGACAAGAACTGAGCTGCTCCCTGTGCCCTTGCTTCCTTCAGACTTTGTAGCCGTGTGATGTCTTTGTAAGAAAGCTTGCCTTGGGTAGTAGTATTGTAAGCTTCTCTCACAAGCTTATCCGTGAATTTCTGCTGAAGAGAGTAGTCAGTAGATGAACTCTTTGTGGTTCCAGCAGGGAGAAGAAAGCAGAAGGAAAGGGGATATTTCCTGGGAAGGAGCAGAACCTTCTCAGTGTGCATAGCCACTTGTAGTATCACAGGTACAATAATAGCAATTTCAATCAGTAGGGTAGAGGCTGCCAGTAAGAGGCATAGAGCAAGATATCTACTTGTAGCTCTGGAGAGATGTATCGGCATGGTTTTGTGCTGTTGCCTGCTCAACTGGTAACCTGAGATGGGATTAACAAGTGTGTTGCTGCAGCTGATTAGGTGCTGCTAACATTGGCAAGGTCTGTACTGATCAACATGGGAAGGCTGGGGATAATTTGGATATAGGGAGCTTGCTGATGCTGGAAAACGTTTCCATGAGCCTGAGCTACTTCATTTCATGGACTTAATGGCTATTGACACAGAACACAATTATTTGCCTCCTGTGTCCAGAAGGACCTACATCTGCTTAGGTCTTTACGTTGCTCCTGGAAGTGCAGGAACCTTGGTATAAAGATTGTCCCATGTTCATTCAAGTGCTCACTTGTACAAGAGCCCTCTGAGCTGTCATCAGGGCCTTCTCAGTTGAATATTCCTGGCAGTGGAACTTGGTCTCATCCAATGCTGAACAAGCTTAGGGTGGGATGCCAGAGGCATGTATTTGGATTAAAGTGGGTTTTTTTTTTTTGTGTTACCGACAAATGGAAAGATTGTTGTGTTACTGATGCTTGCACAAATGTTAGTTCTGTAATGCTGTCTGTTGTGGGTGGCTTATTGCTGCTATGGTGATACGTTTTCTTAAGTCATGACTCTTCAGTGCTCTGTGTATCGTGCATCCAACGCTTGCCTTGTGTATCCCTTCAGACATACCACCAGGGCGGCAAGAGAGGACTATGTATTTCAGTGCTAGCATGTTTGTGCTTTTTGACTTTTCTCTGCCACCATCTTCCCTCTTTTATAGAGGAGGGTAATGCTACTGGGTTGTCTTGTTATCTTGTCCCCTTGCGTTGGTTTTTCACTAGCGGAGGGTGAATGCTACAGTGGTGGCTTCAAACCTTGTGTCTTTTTAATGGAGCTTGTTTTTTATAAAAAGAACAGCAAGAATTGGGTTCTGGTTTTGGTTCTGCTGCAGGTTTTGATGGTAATCTGTTTTTGTGTATGCTTTTATTTTAACCCTCCCCCCCCCCAAAAAAAAAAAAAAACAGGCTAATGCTCACTGCAGCAGTGGTGAGAAGCAGTGGTGAGATTCCTTTAACAACGTAAAATTATGAGGAGATTCCAGACAGAAGTGTACTGAAATGTCTCGAGTACTGTTGTTTTCATTGTTCCCCCCCCCCCCCCCCACTGCATTTTTTTAAATTATTTACAGGGAATGGCAACAATTGCACAGAGGTTTTGCTTGTTTAATTTTCTCCTTCCTCCCCGGACGGAAACTATAACTCTTCCCATAGATTCCCTTCAAATGCTCTCTAGCTTCCTTTTGCTTTCTTGCGCTGTTTGCTTACTGTTACTTTCCAAACCCCTTGATACTCCTGTCTCTGTGGTGATAATGGGTGGAGTCTCAGCTCCGCATGTGATGCTTGCAGGAGCAAATGTGAACTAATACACCCAGAGAGCCTTGGCCAAGCCACCCTGTGCTTGGTTTCCAGCAGCAGGAGAGCATGTGGCCATTACCTAGGGCACCAGCTGCCTCTCTGCCTGTGCTCGCTTACTTCTTCTGGCAGTCAGAGCTGCCTCATATTTTCTCCATGAAATGCAGATAGGCTTGTACTGCAGTGGGTCTTCTCCACAGACAGTATAGTGTTAGTTTTTAAAAAAAAAAAAAAAAGAGGAGGAGGAGAAGAAAAGGTCAGTACTTGTACAGTACAAGAGGCTATTAGCTAGAAGGGCTTCCTTACCTGTTCTCCCTGCAAGACACTGTTATATATGTAGTTACATAGTTATTCTTGCCTAATATATTTGTATACTTTGTCCACCTTCTATTTTTTTTTTTTTTTTTTTTTAGTAAGGCCTAGCATAACTACAGAAAACTGTGAAAAAGAAACTATTTGGAGCAGCAGTCTGTGGACCTTTCTGCTGCCACGTTTTCTGGCAACTGTGATGGTGGTGGTGGGGTGAGGAGGGTTCTGCATTGTTTCCACTGTACAATTTTATTTCCCCTTACCCAGATTAGCAAGACATCTACAAAAAGAGGCCCAATCTCAACACAACAACTCAGAATTCACAGAAGATCAAAAGGTATGTATTAGTGTTTGCTCAGTCAAGGGGCTTGACTCCTCCGTAGATGTCAATGTGTATTATGGTTCTTTGTATCTCTCAGACCTGAATGTTAGAAGACGTTTTTCTCCTCCCTCAATGTACAAAGGGAAACAGAGCCTAGCATGGCTGAAATGGTTGCTATCATTAGATGTGACAGATGCTATGCTGTGTGATATTGAATGTCTTGCATGCTGGCCGGAGTCTTTCGTAACCTGGGTTTTTCTTTTTTTGGGTGACCTCTTGATAACTTGCTTATACAACGTTAGCACAATTTATGATGTGAAGTCTGAATACAAAATGTCTTGAACCGCAGACATCCAGGGTGTGCGTGGAGGATGTTAGCTTAACACATAACACCTGACTGGGAAGGGTCCTGGCAGAAGACTCCCTATGAGTCCCTTAGAATGTTTTTTGTTTATAGTCTTTCAAAATATTCAAGTGACTTTAGTCCTTCCTCCCTCCCTCAGCTGAAAAGGCTGTTTCTTGTCTCAGCATCAAATTGATGCAATTCTGTGACAGGATTTAAGAGGAAAATGCTGGTTGAGTTCTCACACACTCAAGCATCTTCAGTATAATAAAACAAAATCTTTTGAGAAATGAGGTCCTGGTAAGTTTTAGTATCTTGCATAAAGGCATGTTTTTCTGAGGAATACCTGGCTGGAAAATGCCCGTGTTTCCAGACTTCTGAATAAGATCACTTGGTTGAACAATGCCATTAATTGAAGAGTGACATTTTCTGGCCCCGAATCCCAGATATCATAATAGGGTGTTACAGTAATGGGATGTGTGTTGTGCAATATCTGCTCTGAAAACAGGTCCTGGCTACAGAAATTGGAGATGAACTTAATGTGTTTAAAAAACTCATCTGCCACAAAGAAATATACCTTTACATCGAGTCTGACAGTGGTTTCTAACTGTTTCCTTGGCATGTACCAATAAAAAAGCAAAGAACGGGCCGTCCAGGTGCTACTTCCCTTTTGCAGAGAGGAAGATTAGAGCCAGGATGTACCTAAAGAATCATAATCTTGGAGAAAGATTGGGATCACCTTTCCTGAACTCAGGGTTTGGGAGCTTTGTTAACACAGAACATCTGTTCGTTCTTTGGTTGCTTCTGCTCCCCCCCCCCGCCCCCCCCGCCCCGCTGATACCTTCCTTCATAGTTATCAGCTATAGTGATTTTTACTGCCCCGTGGATGCTTTTGAAAGTGCGATTACTTCATGAAGAAGAAGCTGTTAATGTCACTTTTGGAGGCATCATCTCCTGTGAGTATGGGAACCAGAACCATGCTGGGCTTTGCTTCCAGATGTTCCTTGAATCTGGTGGAAAGGATCTTGGAAGTGAGGTCAGCCATGAGGGAAGGCCTGGGAGGCTCAGGAAGCAGAGGTAACTGACCTCCGATGTGAGATGCACAACCGTGAGCTTTTGTTAAGGCGACAGTCTTCTGAAAAGAAAAAATGAAGAGTGGTTGTTTTTAATGCCTGCAGAGTGATACCTGTTTCCAAAGCTGATACAGCTTACAGAAGAGGTTGACATATTGAAATGTATCATTTGCTTTTTGGCAGATCAGAAAGGGGCGGATGCACCTGAATTTCAAAGAGCCTGTCATTTGAGCCTCGTTCTCAAGTAGCGGTGCCTGTTTTGTTCACCACACACACAGCCAAACTCCCCAACTTTTTGTGATGTGTTTAAGTAACAGCATTCTCTTTCTCTCTCCTACCAAGAGTAATACTAGTCACAGCAAAAATGAGTCCTGTTGTTGTTTACAAAGAAGCGCTTAAAAGTCTTTGTATAGCAAAATCTTTTAGTCTGACATTAAGCTTCTTACTGTTCTGGTCTTCCTTATTTCTGCAGGAGTTGGGCTGATATAATCTGGTGATCATGAGCAATTACTAGCAGCGTTCAGTCGGCGTGTAGGGATAGAGTTTAGCGCACTTTTTTCCCCAGGTTTTCAAGCATTGTAGTTGAATAGGAGCATATTTTCTCTCTCCTCACCTCTCAAAAATCCAAATACTGAAACAGCTACTTTTGCTCAACTCGGTTCCTGCTGATGCATCCATCAGCATGCTGTTTTCTCCCCCTGTTTCTGGAAGGTCTTTCTTTCCCTAATTTCTTGTCACTTTCCAGGTACTGTTTGTCATAGGAGAGCCACCTCTTTATTTTTCTGAATGCAGATTAGTATGTTCATTTCGGTGTTTGTGCATCTGATTTCACTGGCTCAGACTGAGCACAGAATTTCATGGATTGAGGAAGGGGGAAGGCAAGATCGTGAAGCTAATTATAATCCCGTCAGTCTACTCTCATCGTAGTCTCTATGCAGATTTACAGCTAGCTGTTTCCTAAAGCGCGATTCACACTGTTGAGAATTACTGTGAGGTTGTCATTGATTCTTACCTGATGTACCACGTGTAGAAGATGGACTTAAGCAGATTCATCTGTACCAAGGAAAAACCACCGTCTTTACAGCTGTGGGAAAAGGAGAAGGTTAGGTTCAAATTCTCAGCCCTGTCTCTCTGTATAAGATTTTAACAGGTTAGCATTATTTCATGTATCACAGGTGGTGTTACTGTGCAGCTTATAGCCACATCATAGTTGATGGTGTATTGCTTGCTAATTTAGTCATGCAATCTGTTAATCCAGCAACGCTTGAGAGATGCACCAAATTCCTTCATAGGTGTACATGAACCAGTTATCATTTAGCATTCAGTAAACGTATAGCTCACGATAAAAATGTAAACTTTTCCTCCATTTTACCTTTTTGCAATTGATCTGAAGACTCTGTTTTGAAACACTGTACCCTACTCCATTTGATAGGGAGACTGGTCTCCAGAATGCAGTGTTCGTTCCTGCATTCTCAGCTTATGGGGGCTTGTCCGTCTTCTTATATCTACTGCTGGACATAATTCTGGAGTTTTAGCCCTTAGGGAAGATGCTGTCATGACTTGGATAACTGACAACGTTGAAATCTTCATTAATGATTATGAACTTGGTTGGAGACTGCACAGAAATACTGTAAATAACAAATCGTCGTTTGTGTTTAAATGTAGTCACTCTGCAATGGTTTTAAGGAAGCTGTGCAACACTTTCATCGCCTAAAAGCTCCCTGTATGGGATATTAGCAGAAGATTGTTACTGGCAGACTTACCCCAGCCTTAACATCTGCATCCCACCTTTCTTCATTTTACTTTCATTCTCTGAAACCCTCTCCTCATTCATGATCACCCATTGTATTTTGCTATGTGAATTGATCTGCTTAGATTTGGCAGTGGCTGTCTGCTTGCCTCCAGCTATAGTTATTCTCACCCGGTGCTCCACACAATGAATGTGACCTTTCAACCCCTCTGCTAACCACAATTGTTGCTTCTCGTATAACTCTTCTGTGCTAAGCTAGTATTAAAAAATCATGCGTTTTGTGCAATGGCAGCTTGCTGAAATAACAGCATTGTTGTACAGTCTTAGTATGATTCATTAAACTACTGGTCTGCTAACAGCCTAGACCTCTCTTTAAAGCCAAACTCTGCTCTGGCTCTGTATTTATGCAAACATCTTTGACTGCGTTACAGTCATTACTCACACAACTGCACAGAAGAAACCTTGACTACAAGATCGACTGACTTTTTCCCTTTCTAATCACTAGTTTGCATAAAACTGGATCTTAACTACTTTAAGCTAGCAAAGTTAATTATAACTTCAGTCCTTCTAATGAAATGCAGAATGTTTTCCCTGCTGGAAAAAGGAGCCCTTGCATGGGATAGTTGCAGCTGAAAATGATAGCAGTGTTTAGCTGCATTTTTAACTTTTGGATTGGGTGTGGTCCCTTAAAAAAATAGTTATGAATAATGCCTGCTGGGAGCTTGCCATATTTCAATAGATTCCATATAAAACCTATTCTTTACTATTTTAAGACTCCCAAATTCTTTTCAATTAATCTATTTCTAGAGCCATTATTGCCCTTCAGCCCCCAGGAGTCAAAGGACACACATTTTGTGTAGTTGTCAGTCCTATTAGGAGGTTCCTAGTTCAGGCAATTTTAAGAATACAGAGTTAAGAATCTGCAGGATGGGGGACAGTGGCTTTGCTGCACTTATCAGTGGATTAACAACAGAGACAGGATCCGAGCAGCATTTCTTGAGACCTCATTCACAGTGTGGTCTTAATGCTCTGTGTGAGAGACGGTGAGAGGAAGAGCAGTGTAAAACTGTTTGCATGTTCTGACTCCATTGTGGGGCACTCGGACTGTTTGCTAGCACCCTGCAAGCTTTGAGCCCTCTCTCTGCAGTGCAGTTGGGGAGGTTGTGATCTAACATGGAATTGGCATGCTCTTTGCTCGGCAGTCAACACCCAAACCATAGGAACAGCTGGCTTTTTGCAAATGTTAGAGATCGTAGTCCAACTTCAGAGATTTCCCCTCCCTTCCCGAGGGAGCCTCTGTGGATTCCTCTTTTTTACCCGTTACTTCACACCTTCCTCTTCTTTGAGGCTCTACCTTTGCAAACATATCTTCCAGATGTTTTCAAATATAAGAAGGATTTTTTTTCGTGTTATGCTGCAGCTGATTAGAAGGATCCAGTGCATTTGCTCCCTAGGCCCTGAGAATCTGCTTCTGAAGTCCTACCTGGTGTCTTCCCACAAAGCCCCAATCCACAAATCCCATGTGTGAAATGTGGATCTGAAGGCGTCAAAATGAATCCAGGACTGTATATGCTCCTTTCCTTTTCAAAAATCTATATCTTCTCCAACTATGCTGGAGATCCAGCTATGGATCTCTGTTATGTAGCAGAAGTTATTCCAGGGAGACAGAGGTTTGTTGACTGGACCTAGATTGTAAAATGAACCTCCACAGAAATGAAAAGCCATAGTATTTTTTACTCTGCCGTGTTGCATATAAACACACAGTCGTGTTGCTCTGTATTAAAATTCCCAAACAACACGCTGCTGCACACACGGCATCCCAGGGAGAGGAGAGAACAATGCGTGTCCTGTGCTAAGACCCATTGCTCACTGCATTCCTGGAAAGCACTCAGAGGAACTGAAATTTTATGTAGGACCTCCATGTAATGGACAGTAATGTAAACTGCAAGGATGCAAAGTCTGGATTAATGCCATGTTGTGATAGAGTGTTTAAAACCAGAGGAGATACCAGCTGGGGAGAAATGGCTTCGAAAGCTTTGATGGGCCTGTGGTGGCAGATGAAAATCAGGTATCTGAGGCTTTTACAGACTCCAGCTGTTGACTTTGCCCGTGAGGTATTGATGTCTGCTCTGCTCATGAATCAGCTCCTGAACTCTTTCAACTTTCAGTGAGGCCTAAGGTAAACTGAAACTGGAGCCTCTTTGCTTTCAGCCCTGTGCATTGAAAGTAATGGCGGCCAAGGGGTTGGTTTAGACACAATTTGGACATGCTGGTGCAGGAGAGTCAGTGCAGAAGACTGGGGAAGTTAGCTGTGAAAGCAGGCCCGTTGTTTTTATCTGCTGCTGCAAGTCTCTTGGAGGCCTAACGTCACCCTTCCTTTAAAACGACGTTTTGGCTTTTGACTGATACCACGGAGTTTGCCAGGTGCCCGTACTCTTGAAGTTCTTTGATGCTGGAGTTGCTCACTAGGCCGTCTTTTGCTCCCCCTTGCATGCAGCTTAGAGAGAGAGCTGTTTTTTTGATACTGCCTAATTTAAAAGAAGAGAATGAGTTACAGGTGCTTACTTCAGCTTTTATCTTCCTACTGGGGGAAAACTTACTTTGAAAATAAACTGCTTTTTTTAAAAAAAAAAAAAAAAAAAAGCTGAGTTATTGCCATTTTTCATCCCCTGTGAATGTTCTGTAAAAGAGTTGGATTTTCGTTTGGCCTCACCTAGGCAGACGGACTTACTTTTTTTCCACTAAAACCTTTTAGTTGATAAATAAACTTGTGATGCTTAAGCAAGATAAAATTTACTGTGCCGTTGTGTCCGTTTGATGTGAATTACAGACATCTTAATTCCTCCAGACGTTTTTCAGTTGGTAGTAGCAGAAACTAATTTGACTGCTGCTTGAGCTTCTTATTTTGTGAGACATAAGAACTTCAGTAGCATTGTCCTCAAAGTAGACTGCTAGAGAATGGCTATATTAAAGCCCTTCCCTTTCTTCTATGTTTTTAAATGCAAACACAAAGTCACAGTTCTGCTAAGAGATGTTTTAGATGGCTGACAAGTTTCAATCAAAGAAAATCTATTTTATAGTTCATTCAGAGTTCAAATGTCTTTGCAATTTAGAAAAATAGAACATTAGAAAATTAGCCCCTTTTGTATTTCCTTCCCCACCAAACCACACAAGTGGACTGTATTTTTTCAATGCTGAGATACTGGGCATTCATAACTTCTGAGGAGGGCTGACTTGGTCTGCTAGCACTGTGAACTAGATAAATGAACTGTAGGCATGATTCCTAAAAGGGCAAATAGAACAAACCACTCAAGTGCTCTAAAGCTAATATAGGGGCTTGGGTTTTTTTTTTTCTTCTCTTTTCTTTTTGGCTCTCTCCTATCACTTCAGAGTGGTTGAATTTATAAACAGTTTATGATGTGGTAGGCATTATTACGGTTTCTGCTGAGTGAACAACTCCCATCTGTGCTGATGAACCATGGGGAAGGGAGTTCAATGGCAGATGTTTCGATTTCATCTATTGCACTTTCAGTAAATCTTGAGTGTGTATAAAAAAGCTTTTGATGCTGAATGATCTGATACTGAATAATAGATTTGAAATCTTTGCAGGAAAAACCAATTGTTCATAGTTATATCTTTTTAAGAAAAGAATGTCAATATGGACAAATGCAATATCAGTATTAAATTGTTTCCTCTTTTTCTCCCTTTCAGAAAACCATAGCTAAAATTGCAACATGCTTGGAACTGAGAAGTGCGGCTTTACAGGTATAGCTCTTTTTCCCATGTGATTTCACACTTCAGTGATGGACAGCTGTAGTGCTTTTTTTAGCTAGTTTAATGTCTTTAGACATAGCCAAAACTTCTGAGAACACAATGAATGACCCCTTTAATGCTTGCGCTTTCCAGGTTGTCAAGATAATACCCCAGGTAGCTGCCTGAAAACCTTTGAGTGCTTATAGGAGCATGTGTTAGAGTTTGTACAGGAATGAAACTGTAGGGTTTGTGCCTCTGGTTCCTTGTCTCATTTTCCTCCTGCAGAACTGATTAGTTTCTCTGCCTAACCTGTGTGCAAGAGAAGGAAGATCCTTGGAGTGACCCTTGCACTAGTCCAGCCACTTCACAAGTCATAATAGAACACAAGGAAGAGTGTGTGTGCAGAATGAAAACGGCTCTGTAGCCATCATGAAAGTTGGCAACAGCAGTAGAGATGTGTGTAACAATAACTGTTTAGAAGCTGTTCTTTGGGCTTTTTTATGGATTGAAGGTAGATGCCATGGAGGTGAATTTCTCTTCTGTACAATCTTATCACCAAAAAAAAAGAGAGAGAGAGAGAGAGAGGGGATTTTTCCAAAAGAGGGTGGATAGGGGAGAGATGAACCATGCCAAAGTGTGGTAGCTTGGGTTACTATATTAGTTCTTTCCCAATGAAGGGTAGTGACAGGCAAACTTTGCACCGAGTTGCTTACAGCAGCACCTCTGACTACTTCACGTTGCTGTACAAGGTATAGCAGCTCCAGTTGTGTATGAGGCTGGGGAAGAGTGAACATTTAAGCAGCAGGCTCAAGCTGGACTAATGGGGGGGAGGCTGACCAGTCCGGATGCTGAGCAGCATTCAACAAGTTTTTTAATTGGCTCCAACTGTCTTTCTATTTTGATCCAACCTGGGGCCTTTGAATAGTGGTACGTTTGTTCTGAGTCACAGCGGTTTTGTGACGAGGGAAGAATCTCCGTTGTGAGACAGTTTGGTAAGTCAGGTCACTTAGAGCAACAGCAGATAATGCTGAAACATCCTCAGCTGCTAAACTGAAGAGACCCCCATCTCACAAGAACGGCCTTCCTTGTTGTAGCTTCATTCAGGGGTTTATAACCTGGTTAATGATGGTTTTGTTTGTTTGGGTTTTTTTTCTTTTTGTCTTTTGGGGGTTTTGAGTTTTTCGTTTGTTTTTTTTAAGTAAGATGAAATGGAAGCCCCCCCGACCATTTGAGGAGAATAAAAAAGATCTTGTTTGTTTTTGGTGACACTGGGTTTTCCTGACTCACCCAGTTGAGGCTTACGCCGAGCGAGTCACTCTTTTCTCAGCAGTAACTCAGGAATTTTATAACCTGTGAGGATACTAGAACTTCTCATCCACCTCACTTCGAGAAGCATTTTTACATGCTGCAGTTTTGTTACAGTTTCTTAGCAGGGTTAATGAGTGTGGTCATCTTTTACTGTTCTTCTAACAGTATGGGTACGTTCACTGTCCTGCAGTCCTCTGTGGTGTCTTGTTGACACTTGAGCAAGATCAAGAGAACTGTCAGGCCTTAAAGAAGTATTGAAAACAAAAGGTAATCCAAAAATATGCTGAGGGTGCGATGGGACAATAGGTAGTCCTCCGCCAAAAAGAGGATGTCCAGTGTCACCCCTCTTATTTGCACCATTTTTATTGTGCTATATCTGCCACTCATCATCTTGGAATAGGCGGGTTCGGCTCTCCAAACTGGCAGTGAACTAATTCAGAAGAAAAAGTTAATAACTTCTCTGTAAAGTTAGTAAGTTTAATAGGCTTATTGAGAGATGCAGACCAGGGTCCTAGCCAGATGGGGAAACTTCATGGTCAGGGCTGGAGAAGGGAGAGACGGTTCCTCTTCCATTCCTCTTAGGTCAGCTGAATTTTTTGTCAAACTCACCCAGAATATGCTAATTTCTGCCACGGTTACAGCGTTGGAAGTATTTCTTCAACGACTACTGGAGCATCACTTTGCAATCTTAGAGCTTATCTTGCTTCAGGTTGGGGAAGAATTAAAACAAGTCCCTCTATCTCAATGTTCTCATGTGTAGTGAGTACAAAAGATCAACTAGTTACTTTAAAGATATTTATCCTGTGTTAGAGCTTGGAATTTGGGATAAATTTGTTGTCAATACATGAGAAGTAACATCCTTTCTGCCTCATCTGTGAACCTAGCCTCTGTTGGGGAGTGTTTTGTTTGGGATTTTTTGATGACATAGCTTTAAAGTAACTTGGTATACTTGAACTAAGGACATGCCTTACATGCTTGTTATGAGATATGTCTAGGGGTGGGGGGAAGTACATATCAAGTTCTCACTCTTTCTTTGTAATATCCTAGTCCACACAGTCGCAGGATGAATTTAAGCTTGAGGATCTGAAGAAGTTGGAACCAAGTAAGTAGTATCTTTGTATTTTAAGTGAGTGACGTTTATCATTACAGTGGAAAATCTGACAGCAGCATGAATACTGACTGACCACAGTGTGGTTGGCCGGTAATGCTGTTTTTAGGTGGTTCTTCCAAATCTCTGCTACCACATAGACAAAAACTTGACATGCCTTAAGGAGTGTAATACGGGTATCTTTGAAGTCCTAATGTTTCAGATAATGTATTATTATTTTTTCTCTAACCTGAGTAGTTCTTTGGATGCTAATTTTGCAGAGAATAGTAATTTAAGCTATCAGTACTGTAGTGTATAATCAGAAGAAATCTAAGAAGTTTGAACGTTTACCTCCGTATTATTTATTTGAACTTCAACACTTTGCGGTCTTCCTACTTGCAACATCACGTGTGTTTTTCTTTTAAAAACATTTAGTATGTGCTCATGGTAAGGCAATCACCTGTCACCTACCACAGTGATGCTGTTAGACTAATGAAGTTAGAGTCAAACTAAGGATGTGAGTCAGTCCTTGGAGGGTTTTTTTTTCCCAGCTGATCCTGGATCTGTTTTTGGTATGTCAATCCAGAAATAACTTTCTTGTAGGAAATGCATTTATCTGCTACATTTTCCTTCTGGTAACACTGGCTGTTTTATTTTCAAAGCATCCTTGTGATCAGATCTTCCACATCTAAACAACATTATCCTGAATGCTACAGTTTCTTCTATCCTTGTGGAACAGGAAATGTGGAAGAGCTTCTTTCATGCTGGAAAAAGCTGGTTCTATTTCGCTCCTGTCACAATTGTGCCGTTTAGGGGAATTTTGAGAATAAACATTGTGGGTAGGCAAGTGTTGCTGTGCCCACTTCATGGAGAGCGTCTTTGCGCTCCCATTCTCCAAGTAGCACAAGATCCTATGGGAAGCTTATGGTGAGGCAGGACATTGAATTGAGGTTCCTAATGTCTCTACCAAAATACAGAATCCAAATGCATTGAAATTGTTCCCCAAAATGGAAAGTGAAGGTACATAACAAGAGCGCTATGTCTACGAAGACCATAAACTCAGGAAAGGATTTAAGTATATATTGAAAGTATTATTTCTTTCTTCTGCTGCATATTGTGTGTCTGGAATCTGCATCCTCTAATTCACGATTATTTCATACCTGAAACCTAGGTACTCCTACTCTCTGTATATAAAGTATTTAAAATGTTGCGCTCATTTCCTGCCCATGAATTTTAGACTCTGGTATGCAAGTAGCCCATGAGTGACTACATGAGGGGAAAGGGAGAGGAATCGTATTTTAATTGAATCAAACTATTCCACAAACGAAAGGAAGTGAATATTGAAGGATTTAGCCAAAATTTGCGTCCTGCCTGGAAGACTTAATGCCTTCCTTGAAATGCCTCCTTTTCTTAAAAGGCGAAGTTTCAATTTACAGTGTAACAGTCCTGTTCCTTATCTCACCCTTCCTTAGGGAATTGATTTTTAGCTGTCAAAAAACCGTTCACCAGTGTGAACAACACTTAGCCCACTCTTCGTACAACAAGCAACTGTATTAAAACTGAGGGACTGTGTGTGGCCATCAGTCTTTAAAAACATTGAGTTATTTTCCTTGGAGGAGAATGGGTAGAATTGGTGCTTCTACAGCAACGAGTGAATGTTGCAGTTCTTCATGTTGCTGTCTGACTTGGATTGTTCTGATAATGCATTGGCCTGTTTCTCTCTGAACTGTGCCTTTGTTTTGTGGTTTTTAAGAATATCTTGTTGAATAGATTAAAAATCAGGCCAAGCCCAAGCATTTCATGAAATATATTAGGAAGTGTTTTAATTTAGCATTTTCTTGATTTCCTCTTGTATCCCACCAAAATAGGCTAAAAACTCTGGACTGGCAACGCTAATAAGTGATTCTTCCCTTAGACCAAGTCAGTCTGTTAGGATGGAATGAAAACAGCTCTTCACATAATATGGGCTGTTTTACTTTTATGTGTGAAATTTTCAAAACGGCTGAGAAATTTGGTTTTGGTGGTGTTATAACAAACAAGACCCTTAGATTTATCCTCTTTTTTTTTTTTTTTCCTCTGTTGTGAAGTTCTAACACGTTTCCTTCTTGTTAAGCTTGCATTTCACGCTGCATGTGAAGTAAAACAGTAGGCTGGTTTTGTTTGTTTGTAGGATTTGTCCCTGAATCTTTCGTGTTGGAATAATGCTGTAGGAAGGTCCATACAAATAGTTCTCTTGCGAATACACTATGTGAAATCATTACTAGCACGCTGGATCTTGCAAATCCTTTTCTTGTGACAGCTTATCCCGGTGTTAATACACATAAAAATAGATAGGCTGTGATATCTTGTACATCAGAATTGGCTTTGGTGTGCAAATAGGATGAAGTGGATCAGGCAGTGTTCTGGCTGAAAACCGGTGTTATTTGCTGGGTCAGTTTGGTGACCTGCGTGGGAGTTACAGCTTGGCGAGAGCGTAGTTGGGAGCATGCGTTCACAGTGAGGATAGGACTGTCGCTCCCGCAGCAGCCCCCACTTAAAAAGTCATATTATAATTGCTATGAACCAACTTAAGTGCCTGTGTTCATACGTGTGATAATTCTAGCCAAGAGTGGCCAGTTCCAAAGCTCTTAGTTTGTGTGCATTGCGAGGGGAGTAGGTACTGGGTTGTACTGGGGAATTTGATGTCTGAATTGATTTGTGTATCAACTATGTAAAACGATATTCAGTACAGGTGTATATCATAGGTTGTCACAAAAACAAATTTAGAATTTAAATTTAAAAGTGGTCTTTACCAAGAAGTGCTAAGTGGTCTTACTGCTCATGCTGATATTCTCATTTGAAATCTTTCAAGAAAAAAAACAGTGTGGTAGTGCCCAACACCACAAAAGAAATGTCACTCTTGAAGAGGCAGCTTCTGCATATAAGCCTGCTGAAGCGTCTTTAAAAAAAAGACTTCTCCTGGGAAAACGCACATAGATTCAGGACGCACTCCTGGAGATCTGCCTTTTAGTTCTGAATTCTGAGTTAGCAACATGGAGAGCTTTGTGCGGGTCGTGCTCTCAGCAGCAGCGTTATCGAGGGGAAGTGCTCTTTCCTCAAGAGATGTGTGCTAAAACAAAACAAAAAAGCGGCTCATAAGTTTGGACGTCTTACGCAGTGTTTCAAGGGAGAGTCTGGCGCATTATAACCTAGCGTTTGTCCTGTATCTGGTTATTTTGTTTTAAAAAACAGAAGTTCCAGATGTGATAGGTGAAAGAGGGTTCTCTTTTCCCCCTAAGAGCTCTTGTTACATTGCGTTTGTATTGGTTAGCTTTATCCTTAATGACTTTGAATAAGTATTTCATCAGACTGAAGGCTGCAGATACAGTACTTGTCCCTGATTACCCAAGTTTGAGGAGCATATTTAATAAATCCCAGTAGTAAGACTTTGCAAAATTATTCTCTATTGCTGATTAAACAGGGTGTGCACACGTAGCACTGAGTTCAGACGACGACAAGCTCTCGGCACTGAAGCTGTTTGCCCTTTTCTCTGTGGCACTCGTGTCATGTCGGTAGAATATTTTGTGCCCTCTAGTGATGACTGGCGTGAATTACTGGAAGGCTTTTTCGGAGGATGTTCGTTCACGTAGCTAGAGAAACCGCTCGCTGGCAGCAGCGAAGAGTCTCGCGCGTAGCGGGCCTGCGAGAGGTGGGAGAACCCCTGTAACTGACCTTGCTGCTTTAGAATCTGCCTGTGCTCTGTAGGAGGTTTTCCTTTTCGGAGATTTTTCTCTTTGGGGTATAGTTTCACTTTCCTTCTCTGGCGTGATGCAGCACTCCAAGACTAGGGGAATTCGGAGAGTAATAAAAATCCCCTTTTTTTCCTGAACCTCAGCTGTACTCCAAAGTTGTCACCTGCTATTAATCAACTGCCTTCCTTTTGGAAGGTGGCTGTGATTCTTCACCAGCATACTGAGATCTCCACTGATGGTCCCTCAGGGCAGACGTCCCTGGAGAGGGAGAGGTTTGGTGTTTTTAAATTTGCCATCAGTTCTGTCTGTCACATCTCTGACTGAATGGAGCTTAAAGCTTTCCGACTGGACACAGTACACGGATATACAGAATTAAGCAGTTACCTGGCCTCTCACATGGTGATACAGAAGTCAGAAAAAATCAGAATGAACAAAGGCTGAAAAGATTTACTGATTTCTTCATAGTTGCCCCACTTCTTCATAGTGGGGTTCTCTATTCACTATAGGATTTGGAAGGTGTCTTGTAAGTTCACGGCGAAGCCCACGTGGAGTGATGTGAATGTAAAGAAATACAGAGCAGCAGCTGAAGTGTCACATGCAGAGACTGAAGGGCCTAGCAGTCCTTGCTCAAATGTAACTGGCATTTCCATACCTCTGAATATTTGTATAATTTTAATGCTATTTAGAAACATTTTTGTTGTCATCCAGAAGGCATAAGGGGAGATTTCCAAAACCTGCTATGAGAGGGCTTATTACAAAGTGACACTCGGTGAGAGGACTTAGCTTTTTCCACTCCCTCTCCTTCCTGCCCATTCTCAGATACTCGTTGTCTGCCAGGAGACTGCCTCCCCTGCAAGCTCGCTCTCTTAATGTTTTTAGGTCCTTTAACCATCAAGGCTACAACAGAACTGTTGAAGTGAAAGTAGGCACATGACCCCTTTGGAAGTCATTAACAATTGAATATTAAACAGTCATTTGGCTTGAAACTAACCTGGTTTTTAACTGGCCCCTGATGTTCAAATTGGTATCAACATGCAAGTGAATATCTAGGTTTTAAAATCAGTATATGTATTTTCTGCTGCTTTTGTTTAGCATTTTGAAAGTTCTGCTTTCAGCACCTCTGGGTTTAAATACTTATTTCCTTTTTGTCTTTTTAGAAATATTACCTCTACTAGTTAATGCTTTTTGAAATACAAGCTAAATGTATGGTAACTAAAACTTGAGTAAGTTTCCTTTACAGAAGGCAAAGCTGAAATTCCAGCCGCTGGAGAGCGTAGCTGCTTTCTGTTGGCCTTAATGCTAACATACTGTACTGCATCTCTTCTGAGTGTTTCTAATTTGCCCAGACATCTGAGGGGAGGAAAAATCTGCACATGCATGAAAAAGTAGGAAATCTCAACTGAGTTATGTGTTACCAGCGTTCCTGGACTTCTACAGTTGCTGTTTGGATGCGCAGCCCAGATGTGTGCCTACGTGCGTTAGTTCTGGAGACTTCACTCTGTTTGGAGCTGATGCCAGTAACAGCATCACCCTCCTTTGAATGAATACCGAAGATTGCTACCGTTACCCCAGGGGCCTGTAGCTTTTCCTCACAATGCTTTTAGTTATCGCTGTGTTTATCTTCCCTGGCTGTGTAAATGTGGTAGTGATTATGTCCCGGAGTTGCACTTAGCCAGTTTGAATGCTATAGTGATATGGCTTTGACCAGGACTGTACTGATGTTTCAAACATGATGAGACAGATATTTTTGGCATGATCTGATGTGTTTTTGTGAAGATGCTGTGACAATGGACATAGCTGTGCAAAGTGGTGAAATTAATCCTGATTTATGGATATGGATTCTTAGTAGTTTTTTTTGTTTTTTTTTTTTTTTTCCCTCTCTACAGTCTTAAAGAATATCCTCACTTATAATAAGGAGTTCCCCTTTGATGTTCAACCTGTCCCACTCAGGTAAGAGAGAGGACTGCATCACTGCATGTACAAATAAGTGTTTGAAAGGGAGCATGGTCTGATAACTAGTGTACGTCTGAGACATGAGAATTTCTAGAGCCACACACATGCTGAATTGCTTTTAGTAAACTGCAGTTTAAGCAAGAACTTTTGAATTCTGGTTATCTAGGTACCACCAAAAATTAAGCCCTTGCTCTTGGTAGTTGATAGGCCCATCGGTTTCTCTGAAGTTGCCTCTTTTTTTGTTTGCAAGCTCTCTGCTCTCTTTGTGTGCGCTAAGCTTCTGCAACCTCTCTCAGGGTCCATATCTACAAGAAGTAACTAATTAGAAGCATGAGATGATATTAAAGTATAATGCTTCATCTCTACACTGAGGTGCGGACTTGCGAGTTGAAAGCCAGATGATAGCTCACTATCTCTGGTCTCACTTTTCTTTTTCATATTTTACAGGAAGATTTTAGCACCTGGAGAAGAGGAACACTTGGAATTTGAGGAGGATGATGAGGAAGGAGGAGCTGGAGCAGGGTCTCCAGACTCTTTTCTTGCTAGAGTTCCAGGTAGGGGCACCAGCTGACATAGCATACTTAAGTTCTGTCTCTGAGAAGCCCCTTTCTCCACCTCTGGTTTGAAAAGTTTGAACAAGGAGCAACAAGCTAACGTAAACTCTAAGGACGTATAGGAGAACCATGAAGGTGGCTGGTGGTTTTTTTCCTCAACGAACCATTTCTTACTGCAAAACAGATAACCTGTGAGATGGTACCGTCTGCTTCAAGTAATTAATCTTTATTCCTTTTTCAAACTCAGTATTTTCATTTCATACACTTTCTTAACTGTATTATGTGAAGTGACTCAAAGGCATTCAGATATAAATTGTAGCAATGTTTGCTCCTGTAAGTAGCATCACCTCCTGCTACGAATGTGATAAGTTGTTGCTGCTCAGTTTTTTGTTGCATCATCTGGTGAGACAATAGCTTGGATTAAAGCCCAAGGGGGCTAGGGAGGGATAAGGATGGGTAGCGCTGGTTTTGCTAGCTTAAGTCCTTGTCCTCATGAAAGCGTTTGCAGAAATGATTGTACCTGTTGATTCTGCAGAAGTCTTCTCGTGGCTTCAACTTTTGACAATTTACTAGGTAACAGAGCAAAACTTTTCAGTGGAAGGTCTTTTGGTTCCGATCTAGTTTCTTTGCAGAAAAAATGACTTTCTAGTTTTAGAGCAGGCTGGCAAACTTCTGACTTCTGGAAAGCAATAACAAATAGGGAAACTAGTACTGGAATTATGGTTGAAAGAACTGGGGTGTAGCATTTCTTATACCTGAGGAAAACATGACCCTGTCCTTAGATGTGAGCCCATGGGTGCCACTGAATATTGTCCCTGTAGGCTACACTGATGTAGACATGCAGAGTCTACAGTTGTGTACAGTAAGCTCACAGATAGGCTGTAATACATTGTGGTATTTCATTACTGGCATTCTACTATCTTTATCTTTGTTATCTGTCACCATGAATCCATATGTGAAGATGCATTCTGTCTGTCCTGAGTACAGCATTTGTTGGAAATTTCATTTGGGCTTCCTCTGAGTACATGTATATTTTTCTCTAGTTATATTAATGTGCACAATTCTAGATTTTTGACTGGGATTCAGCATTAAATCCTACCGCTGCTGTTTGATGCTGACATCTCTAGGTAGCTAGATGGAGGTCAAGTTAGAGGAGGAACATATTTCTGGGTGGTTTTTTCTTTACCTTTCGGCACACTGGTTAGATAAGGTTCAAGGTGCGGGGGAAAAAGAGAGAGATCTTGAGTAGCTCACTGGAATGGTGGTGAATCAATAAGGCTGTGACCACTTACCATGGTGCCAACAGTTAACCTCTGTGCAACCTGTTGAAGCTATATGGATATAATAGACATGGTTCGGGGCTGTGTATGTGCTTAAGAAAGAATCAGAGTTGACTGTAGACAGGTTGAGTTTACAGTTAAATCCTGTTCTAAGAAGTAGGATATCCAAATCAGAGAGAAAAGAAGTTTGGGGCATTTTCTTACAGAATTACTCCTCATGATAATTCCATGCTTTAAGAGGAGGTGATAGTAATTCCTAAATTTACTGATGTATTACATTGTAACCTACTTCATGAACTGCATATCCGTCTTTTCTGATTTTTTTTTTTTTTTTGCACTAAGATAAACTTTCCCATAGCTATGTTAAACTAAACCTCTGAGGTGGTTTTGTACTAGTTTGATACCACAGACCTTTTTTCCCTGTTGAATGTAAATTTTTGTATGGTTTTCTCAGATAATTGGATGTTGGGTTGTTGCTTTCTCTGGATGATGAGGCTTAAACAAAACAGTTTGCAGTCTTCTAAGCTGAGCCTTATAAGTCTAAGTGGACTTTCCATATTGAATTGATAGAACTGTGTTGCACTCTTTGCTTCTATATGCCTTTAATCCATAATGCATAACTGTATTGTCTAACTGACCATGGTCTTGTCTTCTACATGCATGGCTTCATCGTTATCACATTGCACCATTCATCTAACCCAGGAGCCAATGAAGGTATGATAACCTTTTAATACATACTGTAATTTCTTTGATCATGTTCATGTAGCTGTGACATCTTTCATTTAGCTCTTAATTTCAGCCCTCGAAATACAATCTCTGGTAACAGTCAAAGAACTGAGCATCTATTTGTTGATCTTTATGTGCCTCCTGTGCCAGAAAAAGGGAAGGCCATATTTGGTGACACACCTTACATAGTGCTCTAGAAGTCTTACTGTGCTAATAAAAACAGGCTGACTTGCAGTGTTGCAGAAGGTAGGCATACCTAGCTTTTATTTAGCGGAGTGCATATTTGATGGGAAATCTTACACTAAATGTACTCATGTACTTATGACCTCAGTCCTGTAAAGAGATGACCTGATCCAGTGGCAGGCAGCCCCTAACACAGAGGGTCTCCTGGTTGTGTACTCTTTTATTCCAGTGCTGTGCTGGCCACAGACTCCTTTGTGAGCCGTTTCCACGTTCTTTCCCCTTTTCCTGGTGAGCTGAACTGAGGGCTGGGGCTGGAGAGACAGGACACCTCTGTCTTGGTGGCAGTGAGCTGTTAGGTTGGCTCCTACAGGTGAAATGCACCTGGAGGAGGATGCTTATTTCATTTATAGGTGCCCTGTGCCTTCTCTGGTAATGACTCCCTGCCACTATGTCTGAAATGACTGACACTTCCCTAATGAAAAGCCTCAGTGTGAGCCTGCTAAAGGCTAATGGGCCCCAGCCATGATGGCAGACTGGCATTGCGATGGCCAGCCGTACTAAAGGTACCTCAGAGAGGTTACTGTCAGCTGATGTCTCCTGCGTGGAATGACTACAGAGTCAGCGAAAGACCTGCTGGGTGGCCACAGCTCACGGGAGATAGATGTATAGTCAGCTGCTATATTGCATTTCTCACTTGGCTGTTCCTCCAGCTGAAGTGGCAAAAAACCCACATTTCCTTAGAGACTGTGTGTCCTATTGTTCTCTCACCCACTGAAAGTGAGCTTGACTTTTCTGTTCATTACAACTCTGCAATTTCTGAAAAGCATTTTGCAAAGGTAGAATTTTTCTTAAGCTGATTTTTTTTGTTTGTTTTTAATAATAATAAAAGGCAAAATCTGATGCATCTGTTAGGTTATTTTACATGTCAAATATCCTATCACTTGGTCCCTTTCAGTGATGGACAGGAAACTGGAAGTTACAGCTGGTTATGACTCGTGGCTGGGCATGCTGCTCTTTGGAGATAACTGAAAAGTGTCAGAGCAAAATTTTGTGCCAAAGAGAAGACAGGCTTGCCTCTGCCTTCCATTAGGTTGAAATAACAACCCTGACTTTGAACATCTGTTCAAGAGATATATTTCAAAAAAAACTCAGTTCTCCAACTCTTCAAGAATATCAAGGGAAAAGAAGGATGAAGGAAATCCCTTTATGACTTGCTGAAGGAAACTATTACCTGCTTTAGATCTCAAAGCCTTGGGATGGATATATATATATATATATATATATATATATATATATATATATTATTTTTTTTTTTATTAGAAAAATCAAAACTTTAAGTGAAACTTGCTCATAAGTCTAAGCATTGGTCTTGGTGCTTATTCATCTAATACCAGAGACAGGCTTTAAGCAAGCCTGCCAACTTCTTCTAAAGTCACCATGAAGAAACTACCCCATTGCTGGTTACAGAATCCCACAGCTTTTAGTGGGCTTGTACAATTTGGATTTTTTGCGAGCTGCACTCTCTTCCTTAGTACTGCAAGGATTCACCTACACTGACATCAGCCAGTGACCACAAAGATTACCTGATGTTAAAGTCTCTTCATACAGAGCTAGTAACTCCTTCCTTAAAGCAGAAGGGAACTTGAGGGATGCAAAAACTATTTTCCTTCCCTTCCTTTAAGTCCATGCCATTGGAATTTAGATAATTAAGAGTCTCTCTTCTGGTTTCCTTTTGTCCAGTGGGATTTTCAACATTGCCGTTTTCCTTCTAATTCTTCCAGTCTAAATGCTCAACATGAGGCCAAGCCATGTTCCGTGGGGTGGTTACTCCTGATTAAGTGTCTGAACTTCCTGCAGCTGCAGATTGAATCCAGCCTCCCAAGTTTTATTCTTAAAAATGATGTACATTAAATTCCATGCATGAGTTATTTTGCATGACAGCCAGAAAGAATACTTAAACAATGTTCCACTCTGTTCTTAAGATATTACAGTTTTCTATGGATTTATTTAACTTGAGGCAGTCCTGAGGGTTCTTGGTGTGGGCTTTGAAATCTGTCAAATGGTGCTGTGTATCTGTGCACACAGACTTTCCCATAGTGCTGTGTACTATCAGGGTATGAATCCTTGGGCTTTGAACCCTCTCGGGAGAACAGCGTCTTCCATGAAAGATGATAAATAATAGGTGGAATAAGCAAGGCCTCTGCTGTAAGATTACTTAAGGGGTTAATAATATGCTTTACTCTTCCCAGGTACTTTATTACCCAGATTGCCGTCTGAACCCGGGATGACATTACTCACCATCAACATAGAGAAAATTGGTCTGAAAGATGCTGGGCAGTGCATTGATCCTTACATCACAGTCAGTGTAAAGGGTAATGATTGCTGTTCCTGGCTCCTTATTTCTGGTGTGGAGAAAGTGTGTTTTCTGAAAACTGTGTTGATTTTTAAACCTAAAGGGAAAAGTGTTTGTTGATACTTGCATCTTCTGTTGTGGACTTGCCGCTCTTATTTTAATCAAAGATAGGAAAATTCTATGTTTGAGAGAGACTGAGAGGGTGAATCTCCTCCTTGCTCTCTGCAGGAGCAACACTTGTCTTTGTACCCTGGGGTGCTTTTCCCAAGCTGGGAGCTGAGTATCAGTGACTTGGCAGATTGTACTTCTCTGTCTCGTGTTCTTCAGCTGACTCTGAAGAGCAGGTCCCTTTGGACTGCTTGTATTCCACAATACATATTGGTTTCTGGGTTTTCTGGAGACAGCACACCACCACCCACTGGCTCTATTTTTGTGCTGTCATTAAACCAGTTCTTTAGTAAAACAAAGATCTGCTTACCAAGGCTCAAGGTTCGGAGAAACAGAGGTAAAGTCAGGAAGCAAAGCTTATAAGCGAAATAAAACATAAAATGCGATTCCGCCTTGGCAGTGAAAAATCTCAGCCAAAGTCTGGTGGGCTAACAGTCTCCATGCCGATAGCCGCCATGAGTCTGGCAGAACCTCTCTCTGTCAGCCCAGAGTATGCAGCATCAAGTTTTCTCACTGTTTCAGATGGCCACATGGTTGATGGCTTTTGTTTGAGGCTGAGATTTTTGGTATTCTGAGTCTTTCTGCTGGGAGTATCTGGCTCTTCCCCATTTCTTAGCAGGAAGCTACTGTCAGGATTGCTTACCCTTAACCTGCCCTGCCTGACTCATGCTTATCTTTGCAATTTTTTGAGGTATATCATTTTTTGTTTATCAGATTAAAAAAAAATATGTGGCTGGGCCTACATCCTCTAATTATGTTTAGTTTTGATAGTGACTTTGTATGTATCCTCTTTAGATGTGCTATCGGATACTAACTATAGGGGTAAAATATTTGTTAGATGTGTAATCAGGCTGCTTCCTCTACCAGACAAGTTCTTTGGTGGAGATGAGGGTCACAGTATCTAATGTCACTTGAATCCCAGTGGTGCTTCAGATGCCACCTGACAAATATGTAGACAGAAAGCTTTATCTAATCCTGCTTCCTGTGATGATTTCTCAATAGTCAAACCTTCTGCTTCACTCTGAAGGTTTGAGTTGTTCACCTGGTTAGGGCAGAAGGCTGACACATGACTCTCATCTTCCCCAGCTGATATGCTTGTTCTTTTTATTTTCAGTCTGGGAAAAATGCAGTCTTTTTTTTTTTTTTTATTTAATTGCTGTACGTTTGCAGCATTATTTTTAAATTGTCAAACTATTCTTCAGGCCCCGTTTCTCTAGTCACTTTTGGATCTTTCTTTGCCCCCAGTATGCTAGAAAGCTGAGGGACAGGTGATTTCAGTGGCAAGACTAGCCAGATGGATGTAGGTTTAATCAAACGTAATTCTTTCATGTTGAATTTCCCTTGGCCAACAGGGAAATACCTGTGCTAAGGGGTTCTAACATTGAATCCTGGAACTTAATGGAATTTGTAAAGCAAGTGTTCAGTGTTCCTTTCCACTGAAGTGTTTGTCTTTCTTAACAAATATATATTTAAACTGTTGCTTGTCTTCAGAGCTAGCTTTCGTTTCCTTTCTGGAGCAGGTAACTCTGAAAAGTTGTTTTATCTGTGTTAAAAGAAGCCTCAAGATGCTTAGTAGTCGTTTTCCCAGCTGTCTTAGAGCAGGTCTGCTCTACTAATAGCTTGGAGGGAGGATTTCTGCATCACACAAGTGCATCGTTGGTGATCCTTGCCGGCTCCCTGAAAGAGGTGTGTTCAGGGGCACTTTGGGCCCTGGCCTGAGCCTGTACCCCAGGCACACTATGTCTGTTATGTACTTATAATCTTGACCGCAACATTAGCAGCTTGGCTCCACCTGAGGGAAAGGACACACTAGTGAGAGAGAAGGAGAGTAAGAGGACAAAATTGCACAAACGTGCTGGTGCAAACAGCAGAAATTTACCGAGAAACAGTATTGTTTGTTCCGGCTTGTGCCTGAGCAGCACAACCTGCAGCTGGTGCCGACAGCAGGATCCGAACCCACGGGCCCCCGTCCCTCTGCCTGCGAGCAGCCAAGATAAGTAATGCACACTGTGCCCAGGCAGCAAACCAGAGGGGGCTGCAATGACTGCAGCTTGTGCGCAAGCTGTGCTATCCATGCCGCGCAGATCCTGTGTGGAGGGGAGGCCCGTGGTGCCTATCCCTTCCTGCCTGTTCAGCGGCAATTCTGAAGCCCTGCTCAAGTCCTGCTTGCAGAGGGAATGGAATCCTTTGCTGGCAGCAGCAAGAAATGTCCTCTTGAAATAAAAGGAGGGATAGTTCCAAATTTTCTTCTTAAACGTTGTCAGAACTTCATCTGCTTTCTCTGTGCTGTCAAAAGGTAAGACTGACTGTAGAGTATGATTGCCCGTTTTTAAGGTTAGGAAAAAATCCAGGCGGATGTTAAATTTCCACTGACGTTTTAGAAGTTATTCTCAAATCTCTTAAAGAAAGCAAGACCTTAAAGTCTGAGAAGCTTCTGCCATTCTCATGGTATTTCTTCCCTGCAGATTTGAATGGGATAGATCTGACTCCTGTGCAAGATACTCCTGTGGCTCTGAGGAAGGAGGACACGTATGTCCATTTTAACGTGGACATTGAGATCCAGAAACACGTTGAAAAACTAACAAAAGGTATGTATTGTCAGATATTGGAAATGGGGCCCAGGAGCTTTCAGAGTATAGACACTAGGCTGCTCCTGATCTAGTGAACAGGCCATGCCTGAGCTGCTACTGCAGGGCTCAAAATCCAGATGTGGATAGAAATAGACCTTTGCATCCTGTCTTTTTCAAATGGGTCATTGTGATGACTTGCAGATAAAGGAGGAATGAAAACAGATACAAATGCAGCACTCTGCTCTGTTACATATTTAGCTGCTTTATGACCTTCTCAATTCATTGGACAAACTGTTACCTAGATATAAGTAACTGAATTGGGAGTGCAAGCTCACGTGAGTGTGATGAGCAGTGTAAGAACATGGTGTATCTTCTGAGTAAATTACAAAAGTATTGGAGATAATTCTCTCCACTGTATATAGCGCACCTTAATGGCAGATAAGTTTTCTGATAATTGTTGCCCATAATTGCTAACTTTCTGTTAAACTGCTTTCCACTCTAGGTGCAGCTATTTTCTTTGAATTCAAACACTACAAGCCTAAGAAGAGGTTTACTAGCACCAAGTGCTTTGCTTTCATGGAGATGGATGAAATTAAACCTGGGGCAATTGTTATAGAACTGTAAGTGACTCGCAGTTACAGATGCCAATGGCAGGTGCTACAGAGGAAACGAACTAGACTTCAGTTACAATGTGTTGCTTGTTGCATCAAGGAAGGTTTTCTGGGCTCATCGGATTGACTTCCATAAGAAATATTCTACTTTTAATAACGAATGGAAGATAAAAAAGCCTTTAGACAAAAAATGGCTAGAGACCTTTCTCAAAACTAGACTATTTCCAGACACCAGCATTTCATTTGGAACTGAATTGTTTAAGAAGTTAACAAATTCTGTGTGGGAGTCTTTCGTTTTGACCTTAGCTTGAGCATCAGATCAGCTATGTAAGAAAATATTAAACTCTCATGAACTTCTAGTACAGAACTTCTGTAAAGGAAATACAATTTGAGATATTTGAGGTTGATTTGAAATTGAATTCTTACGAACATTTCAAAGCATTTTCTTTTTTTTTTTTTTTTTTTTTCCCCTCTAAGCAGGCAGGGAGATAGATTAGCCAGTTACACTGCAGTGCTTGTGGTGTGCATCCTGCCCTTACTGTGTGGGTGAGGGTGTGTTGAAGGAGGTCTTTGCGGAGGAGGGTTGAAGAAGAGGGGGAACGTGCAATTCAGAGCATCTTTAAGACGTGTTTAACAAATGCCTCCATTGGCTGCAGTACTTCTGACGTACTGAATTAACTGGTACTGTATTTCCTAGGATCCAGAGTATTATAGCAGGAATTCTCCTTACATAAAGCTTACATGTATTTTAAAAATTGAAATCTTTATTTTTCCTAAAGTAATATTCCAGAGAAAATACTGCTTGGAGTTTCTTCATGTAAATCTATTCATTATTGTTCATTTCAGTGAATCCTAACTGATGTATTTGAAAGATTATGGCAATAGGATCTGGACAGGACAAGCTTTTTAGCATGCTTTCATTTTCCTACATAGCCTTTAGCACTTGTATTAACTTACTTTCTTGTGGTTACAGGTACAAAAAACCCACTGACTTTAAAAGGAAGAAATTGCAACTGTTGACCAAGAAACCACTTTACCTTCACCTCCATCAAACATTGCACAAGGAATGACCCTATTTGTGAGACTTCTGTGAACTAAACAAGTCATGGTAGCTGTGTGTAGTAGCCTTAGCCTTCAAGGGGCAGGAAAACGACTGTATTCATGCCAGTAGGTCAAATGGGACCATCACATACTGCACAGCACTACTACAGGGTCAGAGGCAAGCCTACCATTCAAGTGCAAGTTTTTTCAGTACCTTCCAGATGCAGGCTTTTCTGAGAGCCCTGAAAAATTTTGACTGCTTTTCCTAATTTTGCTGTTCAGAATTTTTTACCTTAACCATTATTCTCCTTTGCCCCAAACTCCGTTGAGGGATGGAGACTGCCCCTTTTCCAAAGCTGTAGCAATAAAGATGTGGCAGGCCTACTAACCTGTTTACACTTGCTGTGCTATTGTAGTTCCTCTCATCTGCATTTCAGGGTCCTCTGTAATGGGGCTGGGTGGCAGAAAACCAGGAAAAAGAAAAGGTGGTGTGGGAAGGAGCTTGAGCTACCGCAAGTGATGTCAAATGAGGGAAAGGAGGATGCTGGGTGCGTCAAGGAAGGGAGACGAGCTGGCCTCAGGAGAGCTCCTCAGTCAGCTGGTCTTCTTTGGTCAGGCTAGGAGGAGGAGGAGATGACTGCAGATGAGAAAACTGAACTATGATTTTAACAGCTGAATCTTAGTTCTTAGACTTGCCTGATCCACTCTTACCAAGTTTTGGAAAAAGTATATATTACAAACCTTTAAATCACAGTTACTCCCAGGTAGAGCTATTTTTTTTCCCCCTATGTCTTGTCACAGAATGATTTGCAAAGATGGGCAGAGGAAGAAGAGAGGCTTCCTTTAGGGCCTCATCCTCACCCCTAGGTGGCGGGGTGAATTTTACCGTTTTGGTGATAGCAGGACAGGCCCCTCAGTGTTCAACAACGTCAATTTTCCAGAGCTTTTAATAAAGTAGATCTGGCTAGCAGGTTGACCCACCTTTTACATGAAACTGCTGTTTTTATGGAAACTGATTGTATGCAGTTTTTTGCATATTTGTGCAAGTCTGGAAACTTACTCTAAAATTACCTTTTTATGTAAGTAGATAGGATTATCATTTATTTTCTTTATTATTGATTCAGTGTGTAATAAGCTGCAGGACATTGGCTTATTTTGACACACAATTTCACTCACTTTTTGACCTAATAAAGGGACAGAAGTAGAACCCAGTCAAATCTTTCATATATTTGAGTGGATATTTAATACAATACTTTAAGGTTTGATATACTTCTTGCGTATCTAACTCGTGCCTAAATATTCTGCTATGCTAACAAAAGACCCAGCCCTCAAAACCATGTCAAACGTTAGGTTGATTTTAAACCGTCTGGATGCAGATGTTTGTTTTACTAATTCTTCTTTTCTGAAATGTAACACTAGGATGTTGCAGAATGCTTTTAAAAAAAAGGATTTTACTTCTCCTTGTGGTTTATTTGTCTGTTCATAAGGAGGTGTTCAGAATTCTGTTTGCTTTACAGATAAGGACATTCAGAAACAGCTTTTTATCTTCTCTCCTTTCCTCTGTTCTGGCATAAAAATTGAGGATGTAAACTTTCCTCACTGAACATAATTATTTAACTCTTATGACAAAAAACAGCAACAGTTACTCAAATTCTATTTATGGTTGGAAAAAAATACAGAAGTGCAATTGTATTTTCCTGTTTACAGGTCTTTGAAAGAACCCCTCCCCCCCCCCCAGTGGTATTACAGCTGATATGTCAGATTACCAAGCCCTGAAAAGATATCCCCATGAGTTATGGAAATACCTCTAATTGAGGCATGCCAGATGATACCTTACAAATGATGGATACATTCTTAAAAACAAAACAAAAGCAGCAACTTTATCCCTCAAACTCTGTAAAAAGGTTGGACAAATCCTGATGGAGCAAAACATTAGTTAAATTTCTACAGTTACAAGTAAATCTGAGTTAAGTCAATAGCTGTATTAATTTGCCAACAGTGCTTTGCTGGCTCAGGCCTCTCCTAACCTAAAAATCTATAGCACCAGGCTTTTTTGCGTGACGCATACATCTCGTCTTACTCAGCAAGTGGATATTCTGCAGCTCTGTCCTTAGTCTAACATCCTACTGTTTCTTTTAGTGTCACTCAATACCTGGTAAAAGCACTGAACTAAGCTGTGCGTTCTGCCTGCGACTAACAGCGCACTCACCCTCCTCCTGCTGCTCCCAGAGGATGATTCCTTCCAGCTGAAAGTTGTGTTAATGCTAACTGCAGTGGGCAAGGGACAAGACATTAAACATCATAAAACTTGGTGTTGGGGAAGGAAAGATGCTAAACTAGGAGAATCTGACTTTCAAATACAGATGTTCAATGCGTATGTAATTAGCCACTATTCAAATTGAACACTTTTCATTTGACTTACAAACCCACTGTTATCAGCTACTTACCATGACTCTTCCCCAGCTTGTAGATGTCTGTATTAATTCCAGTTATATGACATGTCAACTTTGAAGTATTTTTGTTAAATACATAAGTAGAGCTTTGTATTTAACTAATTGTGAAGTAATGTTTGTAGAGTGTGAAATACCATTTTTACAGTTGCTTCTATCCTTTGCATTTTTTTTTTCTGCAAACTGGCTTTCATTGAAAGGACTACTATTCCACAAAACACAAGCTCCTACATGTATTGTTTTATGCTGATGTTCTATCTTGTCTTTCATCTTAAATCTAAAGCTTACTACTTGTACTGTAAGAATGTAACACCTACATGACAAGTTTAATGGCTGCTTGTACTCTGGCAGTAAAGCTATAATGGCCTTTTGTTAGATTTTTTTTTTTATTATTACTCCTAATTGTTTTCTCTTCCCCCTTTTCTCCATAAGTACTTCTGTACAGAGTATTGTTTAAAGCTTAACGGCTTAGCATCTAGATAATTGGCCTGCTATGCCCACTATTACATGTCTTGCCTTCAGGGATTTCTTTGAACGTCTGCAAGTG
Organism: Struthio camelus; assembly: GCF_040807025.1. Taxonomy (NCBI): domain Eukaryota; kingdom Metazoa; phylum Chordata; class Aves; order Struthioniformes; family Struthionidae; genus Struthio; species Struthio camelus. The sequence continues at coordinate 126,942,589 of NC_090944.1, forward strand.
TACAGTGTGTTTTTAAAGCTATCCCATGTTCTGTGTATATAAACTGATTTGAAACAATATAGGTTAATATGGTTTACTTAAAACTACTCTGCTTAAGGAAAATTTTTTTTTTAATTATTATAGCATTAAGCGAAAAAGGCTGAAAAACACCGACTTAGTGCCAAGGAAGCTGAATTGTTCTTGAACACAAAGATTTAAACTCAGTTTTCAAACCTTGCTCAATATGCTGCTTTCTGCCCCTTCTCTTTTGAAGGCAAGAGAGGCTCTAGGAAGCCAGTTTTGAAAGCAAAAACGTGATTACTATATTTTTTCATTTCTAGAAGCCTCGAGCCATAACCTGTATTTCTGAATTAACCACATGATTGTGGCATTCAAGAGCTCAGGCTGTCCATAGTTTCCAGCACTAAACTGCCTTTCAGTTGAGGTCTGCATCCCCCACTGTCTTCATAGTGGAAGCAAGTCAGCAGCATGCTAGACCAGTTCCACATAAGGTTAACACAATCATTAATTCTACAACCTATGCAATTACTCAGCCTTGATTCAGTTCTTAAACTTGATCATGGCTATAGCATTCTTTGGTTAAATTACTGAAGCAGTGTCCTTTCTGAATAAAAAAAAAAATGGCATTGGAACCAAGTCTTGAGGGTTTAGCAAAAGGAATTTTGCTTTTTATTATAACTTTCCTTTGAATACAGTGTCATTTGTGCTTCTGATCTCTGACCAGACATCTTTTTTTTTTTTTTTTTAAAAAAAGTTCTTACAGTCCTTATGTAAACCCCTGGTCTACAATAACTGCAGCTTAATGATGTGATGGAGAAGGCAGGTAAGATAACATTTTACTTAAAAATTATTTCCACAGGAAATGATTTGATTTACATTTTTCATGAAATTAGTTCATTCACCAACTGGTTACAGAGGCTACATTTAATTAAAACTAGCCACACAGGTACTTCCTTCCTATTGCACGTTTAGAGTAGGTTCAAGTCCATCACAAAAAAGTTCTTGCAGCCCAAGAGGATGGATGAGTTTAAGGTGATCATAAATGCACATAAGATGTCTGTAGCAATTGGATAAAAATTAATCCTGCGAAAGCTGAAATATACTGAAATGAGACAAATGGCTTCAAACAGAGAACCATTTTCTAAAGTCCTGACTGCAGGAAGTGCGCTAGAGTCTGTTCCACTGAGCTGCTGATCAGACACTGCAGTTAGGGTTTCTGTGCTGGAGGCTGTGTATAGTCCTTTGAGCCTGCAGGCGGTGGTGGTGGAGGGCCTGCTGGGTAGTCTCTAGGTCCTGATGGAGGCAAGTCTCTACTAGGAGAAGGTGTATAGTCTCTTGAGCCAGGTGGGGGTAGCCGTGGGCCTGGAGGATAATCTCTTGGGCCATGAGGACCAAGAGGTCGAAAAGAAGGATGCCCACGTCCATATCCTCTTGGATCTGGAGGCGGTAGTGGGCCAGGAGGCAGATCTCTCATTCCTAACGGTGGGCCAGGTAAGTAGTCTCGCACAGCTGGAGGTGGTAAGGGAGCTCCACGAACTAGAAGAAACGGAAGACATCAAGTTAACAGAAATTTTGCTCAAATCTAAACATATTAAACTCCCAGCTTGTTCCTCATTTTGTAATTTGTTGGAGCCTCTCTGGGGTGGGGTCCCTATCGCATGCAGACTTCACAGGCCATGAACTATATTCTAGTGCCTTTTGGCAGCTGGTTTCCAGTTTAGACTTAACAGGGGAAAAACACCTAGAAATTAAGGAGGCTTGAAGAAAAACCTGTCCAGACCTACCAGGCAAGACAGCTAGCCCTCATGAAGAGCAGGGAAGCTGTGTGCTAAGGGATGGCAGATTCTCAGTTCTGCAGTAGGCTTCATGAGAAGCACAATGGGAGATCAGTTTCAGCACAAGGCAGTGGAACTGTACCTAGGGGCCCAGGAAGAGGTCGAGGCCCAAAGTGCCCACGGAGAGGAGCTGGTGGAGGTCCATATCGAACAGGTGGTGGAGGTGGAGGTCCCATCACTGGAGAGGTCATGATAGGTGTCCCAGGGAAAGAAGGTGGGCCTTTCGGACTAATGTTAGCCTGTGAAGGATTAGGTTAATACTTCAATGTGTGACTCACTGCATCACAGAAATACTGACACTGCTGAACACCACACTCACTCACCCAAATGCCAAGAGATGGAAGAAAGAAATACATTAACCAAGTGGAAAGTAGCAAAAGTCACTGCAGCTTCATTGCCCCTTTGCACAGAACATTGCTTGCACTACCTCCTAGGAGCGAATACTTAGTGTACCTTCTGGGACAACAGCTTCTTTAGCTAAAACTTCACTAAAGAGCACTTCCATCCCTTTAAAAGTGTCCTTGAGCCTCAGAGCTCTTAAAACAGCCAGAAACCCTCCAGAGGTTAAACGGCCTGGCTCCTTATATTGCATATGGAATTGTGCTTAAATACCACAGGTAAGACAGTTTCTTAGGATTGTTGTAGTCACTCAAAAGTGAAGTGTTTGCCTGCAGTCAACAAGAAAGATTTGATTTCCTCAGTTCCATGAAAATGAGACAGCAACTGTTCATCATTAAAGAGACCTTTTGAGACAGAGGTGTAAGCCCTTGGTTAGTTTTGCAGAGCATTTTGTTATTTAACAGTTCAGAACACCAAGCCTGTTATTCCTCTCCATCAAAGCAGAGTAACACCATATTCAGCCTCTGAATACTCACTGTAACTGGTTCAATAGATGAAGATGAATCAGTAGTTACACAGGGGGCTTCAGACTCTTTGGGAGAGGGCTGCTTTTTTTTTTTTTTTTTTGGACAGCAAATAAGGATGGTGACAGGATATAGACAAGACAGAACATGATACAGTTAAAGAAGAAGCAGGAAGTACAGTAAATCATGTATTAGAAATGCTTCCTGTAGTTTTTTTTTTTTTCCCCAGCTTACCACTCCATCCATTGCTGCAGAAGGGGAGGAGGTTCTTGGCACACTACTGATGAGGGATGCTACCGCAGGCCCGAGATCTGTAAAGAGAGATGCAATTGCATGTCTTACCCTGCTTTGGGCAAAAGGAACGTGTTTTTTCAAATTACATTTCTGAAGTGAAAGAATAACTGAGTGAGTTACAGTTCGCTGCACAGCACATAACTTACCAGGAACTGACATCCTTCCAGATAGCTCTAGTGGCCTTCGTGGAGCGGAGGGGCCATCTACCACTGTACCTTAAGGGAAACAAGAACACCACAGAGCCTAATCAACACATATGTCAGCTATTTCTATTAGAAAACAAAGCAAAAAACAACATGTTTATTATAAAGCAGGTGTCAATACATACACTTCTCCCAGAATCAGACCGGAATTTAGTGTTCTTGGTATTTTAGCATATGAGATACTTGTGACAGAAAGGAAGCTGCAGCACTTACCAAATTCACCTCTTGAGCCTTCCCTTCGAGGAGCAGAAAGGGGACGACCAGAAACTTCCATCATCTGTGTGGGGGAAGGATTTCCCCCGCTCACAGGCGATGGGCCAAAAGATCCATCTCGGCTTAAGGGCCCTACATGAAAGAAGAAACAATATTCAAATTACTTCTCTAAACTGACTCAAAGACCAAAGTTTTAGGAGAAATAGCAGGATTTACCTCTTCGTGGCGGGACCTGGCGATCAGGTCTGCCTGGAGTTGGCTTGACAATTAATGGTCTTTGAAGCATGACAATTTTTTGGTTCACTTCTATTAACCTAATTTTAAAACAAAATTTTTTTTTTTTTCCATCCAAATACATGAGAGTTATTTGTTATGATGTAATACTATCATAAGCAAGTTACATTGTAAAATGTTAGAGCTCTTCACTAATAAAGTGTATTTACACCGTCAAAACAGTTTAACTAGTTTAACATTAGTAACTCAGACGTGCACTGCACATTCCAGGCTAACAGCCACTTGCAAAGTTTGAGCGTCTTCTCTCCTAAGCAATACAGAACATTTTCAAAAAGCAATACAAGTGATCTGCCCTGTACTTACTTTTGCCTCAGGTTGGCTGCTTCTCTTTTTTCTTCAGCCAGAGCTCTCTCAGCAGAGCGGGCAATAAGCTATTAGGGGAAAATTTTTGCCAACTGCGTTAACTGCACCAACTTGAAGCTAAATACAAAGTGTTTGCTTTATTATAGTCAGAAAAGGAAGATTCTTACCCAATTGTCATGTGCCTTTTTCTCATGAGCAGCAATCTAAGAAAAAAATAAGTGTTTTAGCTTATTTTTCCCAACAACTAATATCGCCAAGAACTCACTAAAGAGCGTTAGAATGATAAAGTAAATTGTGACACAATAACAAGCAAGCAGGAAATTTACCTGATTTTTGTAAGATCTCTCTGTTTTCTGCAATTCTTCTTCCATATCGTGAATCCTTTGCCTGTCAAGAAAAAGAGGGGGAAGAGAGGGGTTTAAATGAGTTTTCCTCAGCAGCTGAAATAAAGGAAAACAACAATCTTCAGAAACTTAAGTTACTTGTAAACTTTCACTTCCTCAACGGCCAGCACTGCTTTTTCATCTGCAGCAGACAATTTCTGCTCCTTCTCCTGGCGCTCATACTCTTCCTGCGTCAGCTTTCTATAGAGGGGGAAAAAAAAAAAGTGTGTGTGTGTGTGTGTGTGTGTGTTTACACACACACACACGTATAGACAAACAGCATTTTTAACTTTATGCTTCATTAATACTTGCATTTTTGACATTTTTCTAGTAGTATTTAAAAGAAGCCAATAACGTGTTCATGTCTTACAACAGCTATCCCATAAAAATGGAACCATTAAACTAATAAGTTAATTATTGCTAATAGCCAATTCAACACAAGACATTTCCTTAGCTACACATGGAAACAATTTTCTGTAAGAAAACTGTGGAAAGTCCCTCATTCAAATCAAGAGGTAGTAATGGGTAACGTAACTTTTTAAACCTTTTGGAAGGAATATATATCCTTCGGTTACAGAGGTCAGGAGGAAGTTTTTCATGAAAGACGGGTTATCCTTTACCTTCCTATTATGCGTTTACTACATCAGGATGCTCAGGTAATGAGACCAGTCCGTTTCATTTCTGAGGTACTCAGTAGAGCCTCAATACCCTAATTAGTTCCAGCCTTGTGCTTCTGCCCAGCACACACACACGTGAGCCTTAGAACTTTCAACTGCTTCTCTACCAGAATTTCCTGAAGAAATTTTTAGCTGAAAAGACCTGAATCATATCTCAAATTCCCCTCATAGAATTGAGATTGTATTATGGACGTTTCAACAAGTTGATAAAAATAAATGAGGAACGAACATAACTGATACACAGCTAGTTATTCACTCCCAGTCATTCATTCATTTCAGCTATTGCCATGAACCCAACCATAATTTAGTCATTTGAAAATGCAAAAAGCTCACAAGGCTAAAAAATAAGTTTCTTCATTATGAAAGTTAGATTCATTTAATTGACATTCAGAATAACTGAAACAATATTAATCAATGGTCACCATCTTCTCCTTGTCACTTCTGAACAAGGAGATACCCCAGCCACAGAGTTTGCAGACCAAGCCATGTGGACAAAAGTCTGAAGTTTCACCCGTTTCCCTCCAAAAAAAGTTTTTTTTGGCTAGAGACATTATCGTGTGTGAAAAAAAAAAACTGAGTTTTGGAGAACCTGTGGAATGGCAAAAAAAAAAAGAAAGAAAAAAGTAAAAAAGTTGGGGCTAGGTTCAACCATACTGAAGCATTAGCCATCACCACTCATTCAATACAACTTGAAGTCATTTGATCCTACTGAGCAAAGAGTACTTGGATAGTGCATATGATATAATACGCTCTCTTGTGGAAAAGTAATGAAAGGCTTACTTCTGGAGCGCCATCTCTTTCTGCTGGTAGAGTTCACTGAGAATCTCCACTTTCTGCTGTAGCGTTTTGCACTCATTTTCCAGACGAGCTTTGGCTGACTGCAGTGAACAGGAGTCATGTTCTAATTTTTTGATTTGCTCTGTTGGAGAAACAAGGGTAGGTGAGGAAGCTGAAGAGAGGTGCTATGAGAACCATTATGCCACTTAAGGGTTCTAATGTTTCTTTTTAAACTACAGACAGAATTTGACAGCAAGCAATTCTTTTGCTAAGACTACCTTCCAGCTCATGTCTTGCTGTTACTTCATCACTCAGTTTGGATTGTAGAAGATCTCTATCTTCTTCAACTATGGATAACATAGTTTTTACCTGAAAAGAAGAGCAAGAAGTTTATCATCATAGGTACAGCAGTAATGGGGCTGTATTTATTAGATATCTTGTGCAGCATACCCTGGAGACATCCATCATCTGCTTAATCTGAGTCTTCATCTTCTCACTCTCATTATCTTTAAAACAAATAAAAAATAAGAAATAAATTTTTTGCCTCTTTCTTAACCCCAATTCCCTGTAATCAAAAGCTGTTAAAAATAACATTCTCCACTTTTTAAACTGGGATAAGTTTCCTTACATGTTGAAACAAAGAGGGGGGGAAAAAAAAAAAAAACACAACAGTAATTATCTCCGATATCGCAATTCTGTGACCAGCACAACAAAACCAGAAGATTTATTCAAAAAGGTGTTCAGAAGGTTCTTTTTTGTCGCTCCTTCTAGCCACCACACTAATATTAATATGCATGTAGTACCTGCTATTGGAAATGGTATAAGGTTAAAAGAGAAAGACAAAAAAGGAGTAGTAAAAAAGTCTTCAAAAACAGAGATATAGCAAATACAAACAACAGCAAGGATGCTACACCTTCTAAATAGTTTTGAAAACTTGTATTTCAGTCTTTAAAAATGTCATTATCTAAAATAGTTATGTATACCCATTAGCAAGTACTCATTACTCATAGAACTTGCATAAAAAAAACTAGCATAACAAAAAAGCTGAGATTCTCACGTTTTGCAGTGGCCTTAACTACTAATCTTCATGCCCTTCATCTTTATAGCTCTGTCATTACACTGACAGTACACTTAAACACTATTTTAAAAGCAATTATAAACCTTTTAACTGGTTCTTCCCTTGGAGCTAGGAGGTATTTTGTGTTGTTTGAGGATTAAACCTGACAGTCGCTTAACTCATAAGCAGCTATGTGCATGGAGTCTCCTTGTTCCCCATGATATGACATGAACATAGCAGCTTATTATATGCTTTATCTACTGTGTGTGCTTAATAGTCAAGAGATAGGATTACTGTACCTGGTAACTCTCCATTGGCCAGATCGTCTCCTGTACTCCATTCATGCCCTTCACCATCCTTCCTAGCCTCAGAGGCAGGAGCTACATCAAGCTGCTTCAGCTGCATAATGCAGTTAGTTAAAACCTAATGAAGAAATCAAAGGATCACTGAAGGATAATTGCTCTGCATTCTGTTAAGTATTCCACACTATTTTACAGTGTGTAATATTCAAAACTTGTTAAAAAGAACTTACTTCAATTTCATTTTCCTTGTAGGCGAGTGCTTCTTCTATATCTTTCTGAGACTTCTGATACAATTTAATTTGCTCACTGAGCTCAGTATGTCTCTCACTCCAACCTTCAGCTTCTTTTAGCAGCTGTACAAAGAACAAGGCAAGATGATTTTTTGTTTTATTTTTAGTACAGGAGAGACATAATTGAAGTCTTTTACTACCAGCTCTGATCATAACTGATCACCGAAGGTCACAGAGAAAGGGTAAACTTCAGAGTTATCATATTCATGACTAGTCTATTGGTAGAAGTGGATGCTGGAAATCTTTCTGCAATTTATATTACTAGGCACTTCTACAAATTTGATTTTTTTTTCCATCTGATATTCCAACATTAGAACCAAACTGCTCACATGCTTCAAAAATGATAGGAATTAACTGCAATCTAGTGGCAACCAAACCACGTTCCTTAAAATGACTACTACTTCATATGTGGAGAAAGACAACAGAGATATTTCAATTAATTTGTAAAAGGACAGTCACGACATTTCAAGGCTAAAGAGCCTGCCTATCTAGCCTAGCTTCAGAACTGATTCTTGGCAATTCTTTACTGTGACTTCCTTCAGTCCCATCCCCAAATGGCATCTCCTGATGATCATAGGGACCACCACATCAATACAGACTTTTGGTGAAGTTTGATAAAAACCAAATCACTGCAACTGGCAAAGCCTTCATAATGGAAGCACACGGTTCATTTGCACAAAAAACCTGTTTTAACAAGTGGTTTAAGTTTTATCATAATCATATGAAATCCTGACATGTTAAAAAACATAGGAGAAACGGACACACTGAAGTCATACTCAAGAAAACTAGGACAAAACGTCCTAATATTTAATACAGAGGAGAAACAAAGTTGCCTGGCCTGGGAAGAACTTACTTGGTCCTTGCTCTTTTTCAGCCTAGCGTTCTCTTCCTGCACGTGACGAAGCTCAGATTTCACCTTTTCTTCATTTAGTTTAGCTTCGTTAAGGGCTATCTGCACCTACGTATTAAACAAAAATGAACAAAAAAGAGAAAGTCAAACTGTAATGGAATAAGAGCTACATATTGCTTGGTAACACATAAAAGTAAACATGTGCAGACAACCTGGAATCTGGCAAGCTAGCATCTGCTATTAGATCTGATGCATGAGTCTTCCCAGTACAAGAACTTCTTCTACCTATGAATGTTGAGAAGATGTAAGATAACGCTTTACCTCTGAAAGCTCTACAGAATGCACACTGATAACTTCTTGAAGTTTCTCCAAGGACTTCTGGGTTTCAGAGATCTACATAAGAAAAAGATGAACAGTGACTTTCCACTATCTGGTATGTACCTTAGCCTGGGTATGTAATTATTTTATCTGTGTATTTTGAAAGCATAAAGGGAAATTCAAAGCATCAACCAATCCCTATTTAGAACAGCCACTAGACTAGTAGCACCACAGTGCTGCCTTATCAGCAATGCAGAACTAAGAACAAACTGGAGGTTAGAATCAGCTCCAACCCCCCACCCCTGCCTGGTGACTCTGCCTTTCTGTGGCGGGGAAAGTTCCATGTACATCTGCGCAGTCTAGAACGAAAGTAACACGTGCTGCTGCCATTAGCAATAACCTTTGATCACAACAACACCAAAGAACTTGTTGGAACCTACCATTATTAAAGCAAAACAGGGTTGGGGGGGGACCTATGGACAAGAAGAACGAGGGGCAGGTCAAAGAGTCTCACACTTACTATAGAACTAGAAGCCTCTTCTCAGCAAAACCATTTCCCATACCAACCTCAAACCCTCAGCCCATATTTTTAAGGAACTTCCTGGCTTTGGTAGGAAGTAGTAGACCAGCCAAAGACTGGAGTACATCTGTTTGCATGTGAAGGCACATAACCACAGAAGTTCATCAAATACCTTAGAGAATCAACATAAATTTCAGTTCATCTCAAGTTCAAGGGGGGAGGGGGGATTCATTGCAGTTTTCCTTCTGAAGTGGCTCATCTCCTTTTCCCTACCTCTATCTGTTCACCCATCAGATAGCAATCAGCTTTAAGGCACCTAAGTTAAGGACAATATAAGACATTAGTGTGATTGTTCTTACCTTGCTCTGTTTCTTCTCGTTCTGTTTTCTCTCAGTTTCAAGCATTGTGTGCAGGTTTTTTACTTTGTCATCCAGCAGACGATTTGTTTCTTCTAGCCCTTTGACAGTATCCTAAAAATAAAGGAGACACATCCAACTAAAGCAAGGTATTTTATTAATGCCTTTATTTTCAGTACAGCAAGAATGAACCACGTGTTACCTTAAGTTCTGCAGCTTCATCTGAGAACACGCTTTTTTGTTCCTGGGCCACTTTCACTGATTCCTTTGCTTCCTTTATCTAAGTACAGAAACAATCAAACAGAACTGAGGAAACTGTCAACATAATATTCAGTAAGAACAGAAAATTAAAAGGTATTAGCTGTTGTATTGACTGTGTCATTAAACCAAGAATAGAAAATTATGAAGCATATGACAACAACACAGACAACAACATACCTTTTTATCGTATTCTGACATCTTTTCTAAGATTTCTGTTTTTTCTTGTAGAAGGTTTTTAATCTTTTCAGCAAGTTGCTTTTCAGTCACTAGGAAGAAAAAGAAAGCTTGCAGTAATTGTACTTCCTGGAAAAAATTCAGAGCTATTATTACTACCACTTTAGGGAACATTTTCTTCAAGTAGGGACTAAAGCACAAACCAGGACGCTGCCAGTTCCCTGGCAGTCAGCACCTTCTGCAGAAGTCTAAGCATCTTCAGCTTTCGTTAAAGTTAGGACTGAAAACAACTTAAGACAGTTAAGCACCAAGCACTGACACGAAGCATACAGGTCTTGCATCTGCTTCAGAGAAGCCAGTCGCAGAACGCAGACTAGAGCAGGCTGACGTGCTTGCTATACCTAGATGACATATGTTCAGGGAAAGAACTGCCAGTGAGGATGTCGGAGCACCCTTAGACTGCTGCTCTGAGACTCAAGGAGATGCAAACACCTTCCCTAACAACCAGTTCTTTCTGCTGTACTGAAACTTCAGTCAGCAAAGAACAGGACAAAAGCTTTGGAAGATCTGCTGTGAACAGAATGACGTCGTCAGCTAGCAGATGGCATCAGTAAGCCTCAAAGAGCTGCATATTTTTCTAACAGACACTATTTCCGGATCTCGCAAACGGCTATGATCAAGCAGCAGTTCTCTGAGGCATTTTCATTTCTCAGTCTGAACAGCTTGCTGACCATTCTTTAGGATTCAATGCTTAACATACTTAATGTTACATTACCTTAACATACTTAAATTATTTTATTGCAAATTAGTTTAGAAGCAGCATCCAACTGGCATTCTTTTCCAAGTCCTAAACCGTCTCCATTATTTGACCATCCCAAGCCCCATTTGCCTCATAGCAAATCCTGCAGCTCAGACAACACGAAGCACTGGTTGTTCCAACGGCATCCTGCAGGTTGTAATGGCAAGTGCTTCTCCCCCTTCCTCTCTCCCATATGAGGGCTTTTGGACTACAGGATCCCCAGCCCTTCCTGCTCTGCTGAGAGAGGAGGTAACAAATGACTGCTGAGAGATACAAGATCTTTCTCAGCAGTTTAAATGAGGCAGGAATCCCTGCATTAACTCGGTCTCCTGACTTTCCTACTGTGATGAAGAACAGATTATAGATTTTACCAGTGGGGCTCCAAATGAAATCTATATTTTAATTCATTTTATCATTGTTAAAATTCCATTTCAGATAGAGATTTTAATAACAAAAAAATCAACTTTATCATGTTTGAAGAGTATTTATTTGCTTTTAGCTTTAGTAGTTTCTATACTCTAACATACAAAATAATATTTTGGAAAAAAAAGGATTAGACAGTGTTCCTTAATTTTTTTTATTTTTTTATTTTTTTAAAAAGAATGGCTGCTAAGTAGCTTCTATACCATCAATACCAGCACTCTTCCTCCTCAATATTTGTTTTACAGCACAGAAATCTCCTTACAGACCTAAAGTAAAATTTTTCAGCTCACCAGTTCTGCATTCATTATGTAACAGGAAACTGCAGTATAACTACACTGAAACTAGAGGGCAATGACAGATAAGAAGCGCAGTTTGTGAAGAAACAGGCAGAGAGTTCATGGGAAGACAACTCTTCCATGTTTTTGTTCACTTCTGAATTTCAGCAATGGCCCTATTTTGAACTTTTATCCTTTTCTATTCAGTACACTTGAATTTTGTATATTTGAAGCTTGAGAAATGCTCTTGTAAAAAAGCTGTGTGCTAGGCACAAGACTATCTGTGTATTTTTGTTTTCAGAAGGTCTCTTTGTAACCGCACAGTAACCATTATCAGGCTCCCCTCATCAGAAAAGGCAAGATGTATTAGATACTGCTTTTTGCAAGAAGGAACAAGCAAAAGTATTAGTCGGAAAACCAGAACAAACTCTGCCCCACCACCACCTTAGCAGTAAGCCAAAGGATCACATTTAAGTTTCACAGGGTGGAGCTTTTCCTTGCCCTTATCTTTGATTTGCAGGTGTGGGCTGCTTCATTTCTCCCCAGCCAAGCACATTCCACATCCTCAGATTCAAATAAGTATCATCTATAGGCCTTACACTTAACCTTACACTTAACGTTCTCCTGGAAAAGGAGGGAAGATTAACACTTGGTCCTCAGAAGATCTTCAAAACTTTACATACATAAACATAAGCATCAAGTATGCTGTAAGTACAGAGAAACTTACCTTGATACATTCTACTCTTTACCTACAGAAGAAAAAGAAAAAAGTAATTAGCCATAAAGTGGTAACTGAAAACTTCTATTTCTTTTTCCTAAAAAGGAAAGAAAAAAAAAATCAATTGAACATATATGGATTAAAGAAGCATACGGAAAGTTCTGTACATTCATCAGTGCCAACAAGAGTGTTGAATAACACTACACAAACAAGCTTAAGCAGTTTTCTAATAAAAGCTTCTAGGTTAATGCTCTATCTTTGGGCCCGAGTAAAGGTCTGTTTACTCAGTCACTACAAGGATACAAATAACAGATCACATCCAATTTTCCATAAGGAAAATTAAACCGTTTTTACCAGGCAACAGTCATGAACTTTTAAACATAAAAGATTCTTGCTCCCCACTTTTGATTCAACATTTAAAGGAAGGTATGTTTGCACGGCCATTGCTCATTTCAAAACAAACACCATTTAAAGAAGAAATGCAGAAGCTATTCTTCTCCTGCTATATATTAACAGTATTTTGCATTTGAAACAGATCTAATTCATTAAATATCAAAGCAAGAGCAAAGAAAAAAACACTGGTGTTGTTCCAGATAATATTTAGTTTTAATATGTTTTTATAAAGCAAAGATAATAGATTCCATAGATTTCAAGTGCATATCATCAATGAGCTTGACAGATGAAAATAATCCATCCTAATTCATTTTTCATATATCCATTCCCAAGGAGATGCATTGATATATTTGAGAGCTAGTGATAACTTGTCTGTTCAAGAAAAACATCTGTGTAGGAAAGAGGGGAACAAGTGCAAACTGAGCAGCAGGTTTGGGAAGGCGCTCTGCAGTCAGAATGAAAATCAGGTTTTTAGGTTTCCAGATGTGGCACCTGCACTTAAAAGCAACTGAAGAACATGAAGGGGGGGAGGACTGTTTGTTTTGGAGATCGTTAGCAACAGGCTCAAGCACATGGAAGGCATCTCATCTCAAAGACATGCTAACCCTTTCTTCAGCCTTCTAGGTTTATACCACACTCCCTATTTTGCCTTGGGAACTGCCTCTTACTAGGAACCGTGCTAAAGCGAGTGCTCTCTTAACTTGAAGAAAATAACAACTTACTTCAGCTATTAAGCCTAGCATTAAGTTTGTGTTAATGATCTAAATGGAAAAAGTAAAAAAGCAAAAGACTAGATACTGCTTTGACCCCAGGAGTGCTGAAATACTTTAAATCATACAAAAAAAACACTCAGTGAGTTAAGTAACAGCAAGCTTGCAAGCATGAACGATACTCACTGAAAGGCAGGTTCTCCAGAAGATTATAGCAAGCGTAGTAATTCCCACTAAGGCAGTCATAATGATAGGCTCCCATGGAAGTCCATGGAAATCAGGCCCAGGACGGATATCCTCAGGCAGGGTGGCAACCAACTAAAAAAATCAACAACATTGACAACTATGAATATTGTTTTCATTAAATTCTCAGGTACAACGTGTAGTCTGAAAAAAGCTTTTCTTGCACTCGTAAAATCAGAGTGCCATCTAGAGCTTTCTTGGATCTGCCTCAGAAGGCAGGAAAGAACAATAGAAGAGAAAGAAAAACTGCACTATCTTGTCAATAAACTGAAAAACAAAAACAAAGCAAACCACAGAGCAGTTTACTGCTTGCGTTACTACTCAAAAGTCTGAGTATCTGAAAGACACCTGACAGTAATAATCTGAAGGCAAAGAACAGGCCGTTACGTCAAAATAAACTGATGTACACATTTTGCATTAGGAAACACTAACAGTTAGGAGATTAATTTCAAAATAAAACTATAAGGATAGAAAAAATAGAGAAAGAACAACTTCACATCTGGATGTCAAAAACAATCCAGTGAAAACGGCTCGGGTCTTTTCACAAGTTTTACCATCATCCTAAGTCTCTCGCTGAAGAACATAAAGCACTGACTGACTGAAAAGGGTCCAAATACCTGGTACAACTTACAATGCTGATGTGGAAATGGCTTTTGGCAAGTAAACCGTACGACATGTATCACAGAAACCCCTTCCTCCTCCCTGATCAGGACTCACGTGAGGACGAAATAAGTAAATAAATAAATAAATTTGGGGCCTCCAAGGGCCAAACCTAGGGCTGCCAAACCTAGGAAAGCGCTCTTATCTTCACAAACACCCTCCCTCCCACAGCGTCAGGGTGCGACAAGCTGCCACGCAGCAATTTCTCGCCACGTTTACAGCAGCAGACGCCTCCGCTCGCTCGGGATTTGCCCTAAATCGGAGGAGAGGCGAGAGGAAAGAAAGAAAGAAAGAAAGAAAAAACCACACACAGCTCCTTGCTAAAGGGCTGTGAGCAGGGATGACCCAAGGCGCCGAGTGACCCCCTCGGGGACAGTGAGCAGCATCAGGGCCGAGGCAGATGTTGCTGCCTGTCCCCGAGGTGGGTCACCCGGCGCCTCGGGCCCGTCAGTTTGGACTGGGGGCGCCCCTCCCCCCTCCCCGGCTCCACACAGCCGCCCGCGCGCCCGTTAACGGCTCCCAACGGCCGGCGAGGCGGCAGGGCGGCCCCGCCCGGCGCGCGAACCCACCACCCTCTCCCCCCTCCCCCTTTAACCTGCAGCACCGCGGCGGCGCAGCCGCGCGCCGGAGGCCCCATGAGGCGCGCGCCGGCGCCCGCGGGTTCCATGGCGGCAGCAGCGCAGCGGCGCGAGCCCAACTTCCAAGAACACGTCAGCCCGGAGTGACCCCCCCCCTCCCCCGCGCCCCCGCCGCGAGCGCGTCATCGCCACGCGCCGCGGCCACCCGGAAACGGCCGCAACGGTCGCGGCGGCCTCCCGTTCCCGCCGCGGGACTCACCAGCTGCGCGAACGGCCGCAGCGCCGCCTTGGCCTCCGCCATCGCCTCGCCGAGGGCTCCCCGTGCGGCGGGACCTGCCTCCGCGCCGGCTCCTGCGCCGTCCTCGGCGGCTGTGGGCAGAGGGAGAGCGGTGTTCACTCCGCGCGGCCCGGCCGTGCCCGCCCCGGGGCACCGCGGTGACACCCCGTCCCCCCCACCCCCAACGCGGCCTGCGCATGGGGTGGGTGGAGGGGGGGGGCGGGTTTCTGTCTCTGTATTTCTATGGTCCTTGTTTGTCCCCGGCATTGAAGAGGAGGCAAAAGTCCTCAGAAATGATAGCGATTTTCTGCTGGACTTCATTAGAAAAGCTACTGTGAAGAGGGACGTGGATACAGAGCTCCGGTTGCTTTCCCAAGCCTACCTCAAAACACACACGGCAGGCAACGCGTTCCCACTGACTCAACAAAAATGGGCATGCTCTTTGATCCCCAGGCAAAAGACCCACCTTGGGATCCAATAAATTTACAGCACTGTGAATACAGTGCAAGAGTCTTAAATCATCTTTATTTCTACCCTGTGCTGAAGCTTGTCTCCTTCCCTCGCTGCTATTGTTGCCAGGAATTCACATTAGCAGATTCAAATAAACTTTTTGCCCAGTCTAATGTTATATTGTGGGAGAGCTTCTGTAACAAATGGTGCTACAAACGGCTGCTCTTGTTTCCTCACCAGCATTTCCAGCAGTCTTCATTGGCATTGCTGGCAAACAGCATTTAAACAGTTAATCTGATGTTACCATGAAGGAAAGGACGATGGTCTAAAATACAACTGAAGGACTGACCGCTTAAGCACATGTAAGTAATGAATTTTAAATGGCTGGTGGATTAAGTACCTTTGCATTCAACATACAGTTTCCCTTAGTACTTAAACTTGGTCAAAAGTGCTTGACTATGGGGACAGAGGTAGTACGGTACCTCAGTTGAATACGGAGGCTAACAAGACATGCCTAAATTTTGTCTAAATTCTCAGTGAAACCTGATTTGTTAAGTGGATGATGATCAGAGATGAAGGCATACCAAAGCTGAGCTTGGCACGAAGAATGGAATCAAAGCCAGTTTCATGCCAAAACAGAACTGGGGATGATGGCGGTAACAGAAACTCTCCTACTTCTCTCTCTCTCTCTCTCTCTCTCTCTCTCATAATGACCGTGCAGCACAGCTCAGCACATATACCTCCAGAGGAAGAGAGCTGGAGTTAAAATTTTGTTTTCAGAGGAATTGAGTCAAACCTCTTTCTCCTACTCCAACAAATACTTTAGCCAGAAACTACAGAATGGCTTCAGTGGAACTACACTCCTTTTTTCCTGGAAAAGTATTTTTGAGAGGAATATAGTCCACAATCACAGGTTAAAAAGAGAGCCAGAAGAGACAGAGCATGATTCTATATCCTAATGGTTAGGTTGTCAGTCCTTTCTGTAAGAGAGGAAACCTGGGTCTACCCTTCTTTTTTTAATGCATTACCACTGTGAGACACAATCCACCACCCTAGCACAGAATTCTGACAATGATGCTTGCAAGAGGATTTTAGTTTTGCAGTGCAAAAAGGTAGTGCCAAAAAAGAAAAAATCTGTCTATTGAGATCAGTGTAAGCTAGAAAATACTGCCACTAGAGACTCTTGTCTTAGATTACTGGAAAAAATGCTAGAATTATAGTGTATATAGTGAAAACATTAGTGAAAAACCTCAGTATTTGCATAAAAGAACGAGTCAACTATACTCATATTTAAAAGCAAAAGAAGAAAACAAGAAATTTCAAAAGCTTTACCTGCAGCAATATCTTCCCTGGTACTCTGTCCTGAATCAATTGACCCAAAGGGAGCTTCTGCTGGCAGCAGTCGTCTTTCATTGTCGTACCCTTCCTTGGCATCTCTGTTATCCAAGAAGATGGCCTCTTCGTGCTCAGGTGGAATGTTAACAGCTTGCTCCTCCTTTTCAATAGGCAGAACTGGCCTCTTATCTTCAGGTTGCTGAAATATCTGATTGCTCTCAATGGCATTTGGGTTCCTGAAGGGAACTCTATCATGTTCAGTTTCTTTTGCAGCATCTGTGGCAGACAGAAAAACATGAATTTAGCACTGAACTGATATTTATTTCTTACTAGCAGCTGTCTCCAGCAAAATACTGCATTTGACAAAGCCTTGCTGATGCTTTTTGACACCAGCTTGTATGTTGCTTCCAATATATTCTTAATCAACTTTCAGTGACATCTAATTAAATGCTTATAAGGAATTTATGCAAGGTATCAACCACTGACCAGATAGTGAGATTTTTTTTTTTTCATTGTGTGACATAACTTTATCAGAAATTACATGCTGAACATTTATTACTGTGAGAGGAGCCTTGCTAAGGGCATATCTTACTGCCTTACTAATTGGATAAAATAGCAAGCTTATAGCAGACTCCAGTGCTTGTTCCTTCCCTTGTCAAAAGATAGGCTTGTTCAGCATTTCTTCTATTTATGCACCCTCTTTTATGAATGTGGACAAAAATATGCTGATAGAGACATCTGAAATTGTAGGTGTATATTTTTAGTGCCTGAATTTATTGGTCACCGCACATCTCAGAGTTAGGTGTTAGTTTGGGGCGGAGGGGAATCTCTAGACCCTATGGAGAATTCAACACATGCTACAGACGTGAATCCTTATTTCGTGGGGGGAAGGGGGAGACCTGAATGTCTCCTTCTAGCCATATCTATCCACTGATCCCACTTTCTTACACAGAGCCTGGCCCATAAGAACAGACGCGCAGAGCTCAACGTTTTCTTTCTCAGGATTTCCCAGGGCCACCTATTACCATGGCAAAAAATTGCATCAGAAGTAGTCAAAATCTCACTGATTCCACAGGACCTCTTCAATTCTGCTTCCTCAACCCCCTCTTAAAGCTTTTCTGGGTTACATAGCTTGGTCTGGGATAGGGTTTTACTTCCATTTCATCTATTCATTAACTAGTTTGGGTTTAATGTTTTATTGGGTTTTTTTTCTGCAAACGTGGAACACGATCCTCACAAACTGTCCAGAACAGTCCTCATGCATGCATTTTAACATCCTACCTTTATCATGGAGTGGGTAATCTTCTTCCTGTTCTGGAACAGCTGCAAGTGGGACACTCTCACTAGCAGATGAGTATTTGCTCCTTAAAGAGTATATTAATTCTTGAATATCATCCATCAGCGCACTCTCTTCATCATACAAATCCATCTCTTTCACCACCTCCTCTTTATTTTCTGCCACCCTGGAATCTAGAACTTTTCCTACAACATCCATAATACTAGATTCTGAAAATTCAAGTATCTGGTCCAAAGCTTTTTCTATATCTTCATTATTATGACTTGCCTTCCGAGCAAGCTCCAACTCTATCTTCATGTCCTGAAACATGGCTTCTAGCCTAACCACATGTTCGAGCCCAAGGTACTTTTGTAAACGTGCTACGCGCTTTTCATCAAGGAAATCCCTCATTATTGCGAGCCGTTTCACAGACTCACTATATTCTGATGTGACGGTGTCTTTTGTCGTTGCTGAGACATCAGCGGGGCTGGGAAGATGTGCAGAGTGCTGGTGATCATTTCTTGCGTACTCTAAATTTTGCATCTCTTTTAAGTCTTTTTGCAAACCCCCCCCTGGGAGAGGATCTTTCCTTTGGTTAAAGTCATCACTGTCTTCTGTTTCAGGAGATTTGAAATTATGTTCTTCCACAGCTGATGGTTCTTCAGCTTCAGAAGACTCCTCATCATCTTCCTTGACATGTTCCATTCCATCCAGTTCAGAGTCTTCACTGACTTGTACATCATCCTCTTTGTTCGCAGTCTCAATTGCATCTTGCACGCTGATCATTTTCTTTGCTTCCTCAGGAAACGCATTTGTTTCTTCTCCCATTTCATCAGTTTGGTAACTAGGATTAGCAGTTCCTGAAACAGCTTCACTTAGAATTTCTAATTCAGGGTTTGTACTTTTCATATTTAGTTTATTACGCTGTACATTTGCAAGTCTTGCTTGTGACAACTTTGCACTAGCAGCATTCTCGTCTTCCAATAGCTCTTCCTCTGCTTGTTTCAGATCAGAGTCTTCTTCAGCATCCAACTCTTCAGATGGGAATTCTTGTCTTTGTGTTTTTTCTCTAGCTAAATGTGTGCCAAGATCACTGTCTGAATCTCCATCCTCAGTATGATTAGTTCCCTGCTGAGTAAAATTCTCTGTATTAGTATTCTGTGTGGTGCCTTTTGGTTCTTCTTCAGGAGAACTTTTCTGAATGCTTTCTACAAATACTGTAGCCTCGCCAAGATTTCTTGAAAGCTCTTCTTTCACATTTGCCTCTGAATACTGTGTCTCGTTTTCCCATGGCCTAGGTTGCTCGACAGCTCCTCTGCTCACGTGCTGATGGTTTGGGTCTCTCTCTCCTGTAGGGCTTTCTTTCACGTTTACCCCTTTTATTTCAGGTTCTTCTTTAAAAGGGATATTTTTTAGATTTTCCTGATCAGCCTCCCCTATTTGTTTTAAATCTTCATGTTTCAGAACTTCTTTCTCCACAGCAGGCATTCCACGCTCCATTTTGTCTTTTAAGGGGTCAGCATCTCCCAAGTCATACTGAGATGCATTTTGTACCTCTTCCACTGGTTTGGCTGGAACATCAACAGAAGGCTTATCCTCTGCTCTTCCTTTCTCCTTTGTTTTCTCCCATACCATTCTGTGCTTCAAATCACTTTCGAAGATCTCCTCCTCCAAGATCCCATCCTCAATGTTTTCCTCCTCTTCAATTGTTTCAGCAAGTGGCACTCCTTCTGGACTTCTGTTGATGTCACCGAGGGATGGTTTTAAAGCGTCTTGCTTGTTTTTAATAGATGATTCATCTCTTGGACTAGGGAAAACATGGGAATCAGGCACAGATGTACTCTTCAGCTCTTTAGTATGTGATTCAATCCCACCATCCACGAGCTGTTCTTCAAACTGTTCAGTTTTGTTTGGTTTTCCCTTTGAACCAGGATCACCTGCAACTCTAGGTTCCTTTATAAGCAGCTCATTGGAGAGATCCTCAAGCTGGGGTGTTGCTGCTGCTTCTTTTTTACTTATTAGCATTACCTCTTCCTGCTTCTCCTTTGTTTCTACAGATTCAGACCTATCCACATTTATATTGTCACCTGACCTCCTGCTCTCACTGAAGGCATCCTCAAGAATTAATGCATCTGAATCATATTTTTTCTCATCATCTCTTTGGTTATTTAGCTCTGTAGCATCATTTGGTGACTCAATGCCATTGTTTTCATCAGCTTCTGAATCCTCTAGGGATACAATTTCTTCTTCTGCCATAAACGACAGCAAAGGGATTTCTTCAGACTGCTCTGCAAAGTCTTGTTCCTCCTCTGTATAAGGAGCATCAATGCTCAAATCTTCATTAAAATCATCTTCCAGTGATGTAACAAGGCTAGTCACCTCATCATCAGATACAACAGCATCAGCAGTGGAGCCAAATTTTGTTTTCAAGTTCACAGACAGCTCTCTGTTTAAAAGCGTATAGGCATTGACTTCTTCACTCTCTTTGTCAAGTTGACTGATTTCACCCTGAAGAATACTAGTGTTTTTGGTATTTTCACTTTCTAGCCCTTTTAGTTTCTCATGTAGCATTCCTTTCAAGTGCTCATGTGCAATTTGAGCTCCCTGAGAGTTTTCTTCATGACTGTTTACACTGGGGTCTCCCCCAGTATTTTCAATTCCTTCTGTAAGAGGACTGTCTATTTCCTCTGTCATAGCAAGGGTTTCCTCGTCTTCCTCTGTGCTTAGCTCAAGATTGTCTGCCTCCAAAGCATCACGGGACTTCATTGTATCAACCTCTTCCATCTCTTCATCTGTTTTGATTCCTTCAACTGGTTTTGTCCCTGGATCGCTCAATTCTGTTTCCCTTTCGTTTGCTATGGTCTCTCCTGATGACTTCAAAAGTTCATCCACATTATAATTATCAAAATCATCCCTTCCGCCATCAAAACAAACAAAATCTGTTTCCTGAAAAGGAAAAAAAAAAGTGTCAGTCACAAAACTGATTCTTTTCTTTATTACAGTGATGACACCCAATCCATTTGGTTGGTTAGAAATACATCAGCAAAGGAAATGTTATTAATTTTGCGTGCCACATTAACTCCTTGAGTCCTTAACTAAAACTCTCGTTGAAATCAGTGGATATTTTGCCCAAGAACCCATCAAAGCTAAGTAAAAAGCTCATGGCTTAACCTGTTCTAAGACCTCCTAGTGAGGAGCAAATTGGAAGTTGGCAATGGAGTTGATAGTACTATAATTTGTCACATGTATCTTTGAAATAAGAACAATTCCATCACTAAATGACAACGAGGAGTTCTTAATTGTATAGAGGAAAAGCAAATTCACTAAGCCTGTTTGTCCCAGTCTTCATTAGCTGGTCCCTCCTCAAACAAACTCCTCCAAGCAAGGCTGCCCATTACACAATTTCTGAAAAATAAGAGTGGTGCAAGCCACAGAATTCAATTTCATAATGGTCTGAACCTGTCTCCACAAATAGGCCTTACTCACACAATTCTGGAGTTACTAGCTATTAGTGCATGAAAACTATTTGTGTGAGGAAGCGTTGAGGGATCAGCTCTAGAATCAAAGTGCTAATAGTGTAGCATGTTTTGCTTGTGTCTGTAGTACTTTTGATACTGATTGATTTCTGATAGTACTAGGCTTTTGAAGTTCAAGACAAAATTCTGAATATATACCAAATAGTCTAGTGAGCTCTATAAATGTTGTTAGCTGGCTTGCGCATAATTAGAGGTATTCAAACAGGTTTTGTTAGAAGAAAAACATAACATTCAAGAAAAGAAAAATCAGTTTTACATACCCATCCACATACATATCCGCACAAACATTCCACCTACCCCTAACATGTATGTGCACATGCACACCTATATAGCTGCTGACTTACAGAAAAATAACTAAGGTTTACTGATACTCCTATTCTCCTTAGCGATTTTACTGAATGATGAGGTAGGAAGTAGTAAAAAGCTTAATTAAAAAATAACAGCCAAAACTTACATCTGTTGGTAATTCTAGCTCCTCATTGGTATAATTATGATTTATTTCAAGTAAATCCTTTGGAAAATATCCAAAATCACTTCCGACCTGCCGGAAAACAAAAGCAAGCAAACAAAAGGGAGTTCAAGAAGCTTCTGAAATCATGAAATTATGAACTAAGTACATGTTAGAATCCTAATTACGGACACTAGTCACAAATACGTCAAACTCAAGCATTTCTAGATGAAGTTTAACCCAATGAGTAGAAGAAAATAATTAGCAATACCTGGCTTGCACAAGACTTTTCATGCAAGTTTTATACATACAACTGTTTCACAACAGCTTGGTGAAGTTGGGAAGTTTTATTACTCCTGCTTTAAAGATTGACTTATATAACAAATTGTTAGGAAAGTTGAGAATGAAACCCAAGCATTCTGGCTCACGTGTGCTTCATCTGCTAATCCATGCTCTCCCTCACACCCTATTTGTCTCAAATATTTTTTTAATATTTGAGCAGAAGAGAATCTTTAATAAGACTTACCTCCTTGTAAAATATTATTGTACAGTAATAGTATTGTAGCCTGTAAATATACTCATTTTGTAGTTTAAGAAAAAGGTAATTCTTAGAGCAGATTTTAGGAAAATATATAGTTGTACTCAAGGTAATGTAATATTCCGAGACCTGTGTGCAAAACACACCCCCTCTGCAAACACATTATTGATCTTGAGTGACTAATGTGAGCAAGTTAGTTGCAGGTGGCTATTTAAAAGCAAGGCAACAGCTGAGGCAAGTCAAACAGTGGAAGACAAGAACATCTCTTATCACTCACTGGATAAGATCTACAGAGTAATACTCTCACTTGAGAGTTCTGACAACTGCTGTCAAGAAGCCAATATTAATAGCATGCTATCACTGTGCCGATTAGATAATCCAGACAAATAGAGCCTGGCGGACACACCCAGAGGGGTAGATCGTTCCTAGAGGAACGAAATATCCAGGAGAAGAAAGTATTGCTCATTTCCTAAATGTTTTGTTATAGGAGGAAGACAGCTGCCAATTTTCTTGAAGAGTTTATTTGTGAAGAGCACTGACTTAAAGAGTAAGTTAAAAAGAAAAACAGTTATGTCAAAGCAATTAGGGAAGCCAGGTTTTGTTAGGCTCATATAACTGAAACCAGTTAATCTTGGCTGAAGTTTTCTGGGTTTACAATGGCTTAAAGACAAAAAATCTTATCCAGTGGATAAGATGCACTACTACTTTTTTTTGGTTTTGCATGCAGAGTAAGTACTGATATGTTGTGGAATTTCCCTTGTAAAGTATTTTGTATTCAAATCCTATATTACATCGTTAAGATTTATGAAGTTAGTTATAGGGAAACAAACAAACAAAAACCCACACTATTTAATCCCCCCCCCCCACCACACACACACATTTTACAAATACACAGCAGATAGTGCACTAATTACTCTCTTATGGAAAAGAGATCCTGTATGGAGTTGTGATAGTACAAACCAATCTTGGAAATGGAAATTAAACTCGACAAGCCAAATCAAAAGCTTGTTACTATGTTACATAGCACAGTTTTATTCTAAATTGTCGTGTTTCTCTCCACAAACTCTTATTCCAGTTTTAAATGATTTCTACAAAAACAAAAGCAAAAGCTATCAAGTAGCCTCCTTACAGTCTAATCTCCATGACTACCATTATAATTAGGCATTACAATTTGGAACTGATGTAGTATAATCCAATCTGCTGACTGCAGAAGTCCTCTGTGGTGACCCAGTTTGCAACTTACATGGTTTATGACCTATGCAAGCACTGTGTGCCCAAAATTGTGTCTGTTCCTCTCTCTACAATTCCCATCTTGCAAGGGAAAAAAATGTCAGCTTCGTACCATTACGCAGGGAAAGGAAACATGCTTAATTCTGTATGTATATGACAGAGGAGAGGCAATACGAATGCCAAGTAAACAAGGGAGAAAAAGGTACATCCCTCAGACCATTCAGGAGACAGCTTCACTCTCTTGCCAGCCACAATGCCCAGGGTGGAAAAAACCATGTGGGTGGGTGTGCAGCATCTGTCCCCACCTGTAACAGCAGCCAGCTGTTGCAGATTCATCAAGCACCACTGACAAAGAAGCCAGTCCTTCACTCTACCTACCTTGGTGACAGAAAACAGGGAGTTTGGCAAATAAAATGTTCAAATGTTTTTAATCTTAAAGCTCACATCCCTAAAGCACAGACGTTACCAGGAGGGCTCCTGTCACAGGTAGCAAAAAGTACCAAAAGATTGGTCCAAGGAGGGAGTTGTTTTGGTCTGCTCTTTTTAAGTGCTGGCATTGTTCAGAAAAATATAGAAACAGGAATAAATCCCCCGATTCTGTTGGTCTTCCAGACATACTGTCTTCTGGTCTTACTTTAAATTAACTTCACCTTTCTTTCCTCTCTGCTATGTTCTGTATGAGATTTGGAAAAAAAAAAAAAAAAAAAAAGAAAAAACAAAAAGCAATCAGCCGCTAAGTCCATTTCTTGAGGCCAGAAATGGTTTCTTCAATCATGCATCAAGAAAAACAAAGTTCAGCTCTTTGCTGTAAGGTAAAATAATAGTCTTGTGCAGCAACAACATGCAGCATCTTTGCTAAAGTGTTTCTTCAAAAAAGAGCAGTTTTTACTCAAAGTTTTGGAGTTTCGGACCCTGCTGAAGGTGAGGGGAGTCTGCAGAATTGTATAAGAAATTCTGTATCACAAAACTTGATGATGTAAACAGTGTGAGGTGGATGCTCAAAAAAGAGGCTAATTTTAGAGTAGGCCATGGAGCACTAGACAATGGAAGCACCAAATATGCTCCCTCTCTTTGGCTTTGAGAAAAACCCAAGTATTTTTTGGACTTGAAGTATTCATGAGATGTGTAAAATAAGATCACTCAGAATACTGTCCCAGCATTTGGCTTTGCACTATTGATGAGGTTCAGATAGCTCTGCTAAAAACTGCATGCCGTGTAATATAGCGAATAGATATTATAGGTAGGTTCCAGAAATTTTTCACAAGCAAAATACGAGCTCAATGGGAATTCTGCAAGCAATATCGTACAAAGTATACAAGACTGAGTTCATAAAACAAAGATTCTGTTTTGTTAAAACAAAGCATGTTTACTGGCACAGGTCAAAACTGAACAATAACTTGAACAGGGCAGAGTGAACTTGATAAGTAAAGGCAAATAAAGCCCAAATACAACTGCTTTAGATTTTCTAGCCTTGATGAATCCTTTCTTATCAGATCATCTCCTTTTAGGTCAATAGTATTTCTCATGGCTCCTCAAAATCAATTCCATGATTAGAGCCTGCATTTATAATTTGTTTGGAACAAGCCCCAAATTCCAGTAGTTCAAGCTTCTCATACGCACTTTCCCCTAACCTTTGCCCCAACCCAAGGGGAGGAATATCTGCTAGGAATATCCATGAGTTAGTCACAAATTAAACCCTCCATCCACAAGGGGAAATCAAAGCTTAAACATTTTAGTAGAAATTCATGCAATATATTTCAGACTATTAACTCTTCATGAAATATACAATTTAATGACCTTCAGTTTTCAATAAACTGTAGTTGGTTAAGTTGGAGTTATCCCTGGATTTCACAGTTTCCATTATACTCTAAGAAATGCTTTCCCCCAAAGCTTTGGGAAATGGAAAAAAAGCAGTAGAGTCAGATGACACACATGAGCACACATGAAGGCACGTGACAAGATTCCCAAAGGGGCTGCAGCAGAAGGTAACATGCCTTACACTAGAATTTCTTTGAACATAGACCTCAAAAGGTTGCCTGTTTCCAATTTGCAAACAACGGCCTCTTCCCAGCTCCAGGACTCCACATAGCAGGTACAGCTGGTCTGCGTAAATCAAGTTGCCCAGCTGAATCTGGCACGTGAAGTCATACACTTGCAGATAGTGCAGGAGAGAAGGACCACTGCACTATCTGCAAGCGTATGACCGCAGGGTCAGTGGCAGCGTCAGGCATGCCAGTCCCCTATTGGGCATGCAAGGGTAGGCAGGTCTTACCCCTCAGCAGCATTTGCAACCTATTTCTTGCAGTATTAGGATTCGCGCAGAAGCAAGCAGTCAATGAAATTGGTGGTGGTGTGGGAAGGGCAAGGGGACTACAGTCACAGATTGAAAGGAATTAGTCTGTATTAACTATCCTAAAAGAAATATAGGAAACTGAGTAACACAAATAAATAAATAAATTGGTGTTTTAGAATTCTTTCAGACCTGCCAACTTCAGCTATTATTTGCTGACCTCAAAAGTCCTTTTAACTTGGAGACACACACTTACCTGTTAGTACTGCATTACTTCCCTATCAGTGAATACAGTTAAACTGAGTATTAACTCAGCAATTACTGAAAACCCGCAGGTCTGATCTTGCGCCTTGTTAGCAGAAGATGTGGAGTAGTAACATGGGGCCAATTTTGCATCTGAAGAACTGTCAGCCATGAAAACCTGTACCATCTAATTATCTGGATTATTTATGGTACAGTACATGTCAGAAGGGAATTACCAGCATGATACAATTATAAACTCTTTTCTTTTAACCACCTGCTGCAATTTTCTGGTGTCTTCTGTGTCGTTTCAATTGGATTCGACTCCTGCTGAGAGCCTGGCTGTCCACACCCAACCTGAACAGGTTAGAGAAAGTGATACATCCTGCTTTTCACTAAACCACTAGTTCCACAATAAACACACAGGCGTGGCTTTCAGCAGTCTAGACCATTGTCAAAGGCAGCATCTCTGGCAGCAGAGCAGAGCAAGAAAGGAGGCTGAAGTAAACAATTCTGATGCAAAGAATAAGGGAAGGAGAGGGGAGAGGAAAAAAAGCAAGGAGCAGGAGGAACAGGGAAGTGGACTAAGCAGCCTCCAAACTGCCAGAGTTTTTGCAAAAAGCCTAGAAAAATCATTCCTCCTCAGAGATATCTCAGAGGATATTGAGAGGAAATTGAGAAGAATTTTTTGTGGAAAAACCTGCAGGCTCACACCCGGAGAAGCATTTGCTGTAGAGACCCTCCTTTCACGTTAAGCAGTCTGAGAGGGTGAGGACAACAACTGAATATTAGGACGAGAAATTTGTTTAAGATATATACGTTGAACGATCTTTAGATTGTTCACAGGGCACATGGGTCATGGGTAAAGGCAAGCTCAGGCTTAAGTCTCTCTAGATGGGAAGGGAAGCATAGTATCTACTAGATAGGTCCATGGGCCATCAGTTACAGTGTTGCAACGTGGGGGTTTCAACACAAAGGAAGTTTTCTCAAAGAAACAGTATTTATCACATATTAGCATGTCTATTTTCACAGCACTTAATACCTTAAGTTGGATGCAACCACACACTAACCTCAAGCATTGATTATTTATGTTAAAAGATTAAAGTGTTCTTATAAGAGGCAAAAGGATGAAAAAAAGTTACCAAAGAAAGTGCCAACAAGATCAAATGGAATAAATGCTTTACGGTACTTACACTTCCAGCCCAAAGCTCAGTTGATTTCCCTATTAGTTTGTAATACACATACACTGCTTCTCCTTTCTTAAAATTGACAAAACGACAGTCTGGACCTTTAAAATCCTGCATGGCCTTCCCTCGGCACATCAACACTGTACAAAGAAAACAAAGAGCAGAGTATTACTTCAAAAAATTGAACGTCATAGTTTTGCGGAAAGGATCTTTGCTAATCAGCAGGAAAGACGACCTCTCCGCACGCACAGTTTTTACAGACTGGGTCAAGGGGTGAGAATATAACTGCAAGCGCAAATAGGATAAGTAAGGGAAAAATATTACCTAAGCCCACACAAGAGCTCAATAAAGCACCGGAGCGTTACATTTGAGAAGCGCGCTATGAGGCGAATTGTTAATATTAAATAAGAAAGGCTGAAGGATGGCATCTGTTTCATAATGAATCAGCCCTTTTGCTACTCGGGCTGTGAAAAACACCCAGCCAGCGTCTCTTACCAGGGGGTCTTGCGGAAAGAGAAGAAGCTGCGGGAACGGGAAAACTTGGCCCGAAAGACCAAGCGGGTAAATCCCAACCTGCCTCCCCGCGGGAGGCTGGCGAGGAGCAGCGCGCGCCCTGCTCCCTTCCCCCCCCCCCGCAATTTTAAACAAAAACATCAAAAAAACTAACCCCCCCCCCACCCGCGGCGCTGCCCCCTCCCCGAGCGGGACCCCCCCCGGGGGGGGGGCGGCGGCGGCGGCAACAAGTCGGCGGGAGCCGGCGCGCCGCCCCGCAGCCCCCCCCCCCAGCGCTGCCCCACGGCCCCGGCCCCACTCACTGCTGCACTCGGGGTCGGCGCAGCGTTTGCGCTCGGCGAAGCGGCGGCCCAGCTCGGCGTCCAGCGGCCGCGGCAGCAGCAGCAACAGCAGCAGCAGGGCGAGGAGCGGCCGAGGGGCCGGCGGCGGCGGCGGCGGCGCTGCGGCCATGATCGCTGGGCGCCGGCGGCAGGGAGGGAGCAGACACGTCAGCAGGGCCGGCGGCGGCAGCAGGCGGCGCTCGGACCCCGCCGCCGCCGCCATTTCGCCCGCCCCCATCCCGCCCCCTCGCCGCCATCTCACCGCCCCCTCGGGCAGCGGTTGGCGGCGGCTGCCCCGCCGCTCGCACGCCTGCCGGGGCTGCTTCTCGTCAGCGCCGTCCCGCGCGGGAGGGCCAACGTGAAGTCGGCGTCTGCCCGGCCGCCTGTTCGTCGTTCAGCCAAAGGAAAGTTCCCTCTGCGAAGAGGAGGCGACAGCAGGGCAGCGCGGGTAGGCGACAGGCCGCGGCGTCCTGCGGCTGGTTCAGTCAGACGGCAGGTGTTCGTTGCCCTCTCCGGGCGCGGGGCAGGCTCTGCAGCTGCTCCAGAAACGAGCCGGAATTGGGCCGGTCCGGTGGTCAAGGGGAAGGGCCCCGCTTTTTCCGTGCGTCTCTCAAGAGGCGTTTTAAGCGACACGTTTGCGCGCGCTCTGAGCATCAGCTACCAGAGGAGCTGATCCTCCTCTTCCGCGGACGGCCAGCTCTTATCGCCAGCAGCTGGCAGTCACCGCTGCTGGCTGCCTTAGAGGTACTGCTCGTGTTCTCGTATCCTTACGGTTACTGATTTTGCTTTACCTGCTCTCACTTCTACGGCCCCATCGGACAAGATCTGAGAGCCAACCGTAGTTAACGCTACATGATCTCTGGAAAAACAGGTATTTTATTTTAACCTCCCCCCACTCCCGAGCAGTTTACTGTTTTATCACGTTATGAAAAGGCATCAGGACAGAAATAGGTATCTTCCTAATTTAACGCTACAAGGACAGGCTTCAGTATTTCACAGCCAAACTTACCTTAAACATCTAGCCACTCCTTACAGCCCCATCTATCCCAAGATTAAGGAAACACCTATACGTTAGAGGAACGCAACAGTTCATTCACCCCGTACTATTTTCTCCAGGAAGGTGCCTCCACATATTCCCTAGGCCCAGCGCAGTATCGCGGCTGTAGAACACAGCCCCCCTGGAGTTGTGCTGGCGTTTCTCTATTTCACATCCTATAAAATGAGGTGATACCTATTTGCCATTACTGACGCTGTCTGAGGAAAAGCTCTAAGAAAGTCTAACTCATAAAATTGAAACGTGAATTTCATCACAGCTTACAAGCAGCCTGAGCTGTGAAGCTGCAGTTCTCTTGAAATATATCCTGTAAGAGTTAACTCCAAACAGAAACATAAAAACAGATTTTACCAAAAAACTATGAACTACAAACTTGGCAAAATTAGAGGATTTTAACACACTGCTGTATATGGAAACTAGAATATTGAAGTCATACAGCTTATGAGACTTTAAGAATAAAAGACAACTGATTTTTCCCTTGACGTTAAAATTTCTTGTGGCTTAATTCCCATTCTGATCTTTAAGTCCACTTGCTTGTGAAGATATAGCTGTTGGATAATTCCCTGACAGTACTAGGTTATCAAGCTTATCTATCAAAAGACCAAGATAAAAAGTAATGGTGTCTATGATCATAAAAACCAAGCACAGAAAAGCGACACATGAAGAGAAACAAGATTACTTATTTCTTGCAAGAGTCATTGCCATTATTGTATATATTGCTGTCAATATATATACATGGGTTTACCACTGCAACCATCCAAAATTCCCTACAATTTCAAATATTTCATAGTAATAATATGTACGCAGCTTTCTCTTTCTCACTTAATTAAATTCAAATGTTTTAGGAAAGATTTCCTTCAGCCTTCAACCCCAATCTTGCAGATACGTGCATTCAAATTTGAGAGGAGTGCCATTATGTGGAATCTAGAGATGTGTACATGTTCACAGCTACAAACAAAGCAGTTTCCCCATCTCTTCTGCGCTAAAGCATCTACCAAATTAAAAACTAATACCCATGAATAAGACCAATTGGCAAAGTTCACACAGGAACCAGCAAAGACTCTCATTTATGTAAGACACAGAAAAATTGAAAAGCCCAGAGAAACATTAATCTGCTTCTAAGCAAACATGAGAACTTTCAGAGATAAAATGGGGGAAGCTGAATACCGAAACTAGGGTATTGATGCAACAGAGCATCAGAAATATTGTAGGACGTGACGCCATACTTGGGGAACACCAGTAATCAGTGAGACGCTTATACGAAGCATTGCTTATAAAGGGTAGACAAAGAAAATATATACTCAATAAGGTTTATAGTCAAATTAGTTGAATAAGTTAACTCTGTCTACGAGTAATACCGAATACTTATGAACTGAAATTCTGGGCCTAAATTGGAAGAGCACTGGATTAAGACTGCACTGTTGTGATAACACCGGGGACCGGGAGATGCCAAGATCAGAAAGGCTGAAAGAGCAGAGAAAAACAGTAACATGAGACTCCTGCTATCCCCACATAGATTTATTAAGTGTCACAGTAGGGTATGATACTAAGGTTAAATGTTTAGACACTACAAAAAACTGCCCTGCCTTATACTCGTCCTCTGACACCTGTTCTGGATCTTAGCTGAAGACAGGACACTGGATTAGGTGAACCTTTCATCTCAGCCAGTATCATTCACTTACTCACCTTCACCTGGCAGAACTGTTTAGAGAAAAATAAAAGTACGTTTTTATTCAGAAATCAGGACTTTGAACATACCAAATCACTCCGAGGCTAAGTCAGTTGCTGCTAGTGATTTAATGAAACGAGCTCCAGCACAGGTTTGTACAAACCAGGCTCTGTGCAGACGGACTTCTGGCATCTAGGTGTTCTAGACTGACTCTTCTAGGTCCTTTTCTTCTGTAGAAAAACGCTGCTCTAAATTACAGACCCACAGAAAAGTACCAATAAACCTAGAGGAAAAAGGTGGTAACAGGATGTAGGAGGTAACCATCACTTTCGGAGTTACTGGTGGCAGGTGTAACAACGCTCTGATGGTGCTATGCATTAGACGGTTCTCTGCTACCCCTCTGAGCACGTCCACCAAGCCTCCCATCCTCCTTCTAGGTGCCTGCTATTTCCTCACCCTGCCGTTTCTCATTTCCCCACCTCCACAGGCAGTTTATCTGCCAGCACATCCCTCGTACACGTGCTGCGCTCCCTTGGCGGGGCCGGGGCGCAGGACAGCTCAGAGCCCGCCGGGCCGGGCCATGCACCGCAGCGGTGACAGCAGCGCCTTCAGCCTCCACACGACCGCTGCGGGCCGCTGGCCCCGGCCCAGCTCCGGCCACCTGCTGCAAACCAACGCACAGCCACGCTACTTGAGGGCTGATTTCAGCTGGAAGTGGCCCCAGCTACCGCCGCACCCTGACCCGCAAGGGGCGCTCGCTACCGAGGGTGAGCGGCACCTTTCTGGGACGCATCCCAAGGCACGCCCGAAGGGCCGCCAGCCCGGCCGCCATGAGGAGAGCAAGCGGGCGACGCCGCCCCCTCCCGCGCCTCCACACGACCCCCTCCCCCCCCTTCACTGCGCAGGCGCACGAGACAATTCCCCCTTTCATCATGGCGGCGGAGGTGGCTAAGTTCTTCAGCGCGCAGGCGCAAGAGCCAGTTTCTCCCGTTTCATCATGGCGGCGAAGCGGCCCATGTTCCATAGGGCGCATGCGCCTTGGCCGCTATGCGCACCTGGCCAACAGCTGGCCTACGCTCTAGGAGCTAGGGCTACTTGGGAGCGGAAAGAGGTGGTCATCTTTAAACTGAGCCCCGGCTAAGCTCGCCAGGGCGGAGCGGCTTCGCCTCTCTCACAGGATGACCTTAGCAGCTCGGTTTAGATGAGGCTGGCTAGAAACTCCAGTTAGTTCGCCCCGAAGCCCGCCGCCAGGATCAAAGATGGCCGCTGCCGTCAGGCGGTTCCCCGCTATAGCCGCGTGGGGGGGGGGGGGAGCGGTCACGTGGGAAGAGGACGGCTCGCGCAGCGGCGCCGTTAGCGATCGCGGTAACGGCCGCCCGGCGCACCGGCCCCTTCCTGCGGGCTATGGACGGCTTCGTGGAGCGGGCGGCGCCGTGCCCGGCCGCGCAGGCGGGCGGCGCCCTGCTACCGGCCCTGCACCTGCCCTTCCTGCCGCCACACCTCTACCGGCCGGGTAAGGGCGGAGCTGTGCGGCGGCGGCGGCGGCCCCCGCGGGTCCCTGGGGCCTGAGGGAGGAGCGCCGCCCGCCGCGTGTGTCCGCCGCCCCCCCCTTTTCTGTGGTCTGCGCTTGGCCGGTCTGTCTGGCAGCCTTTGAGGTGCTCGAAGGTGTCGTTTCTGCTCCGTGCTGTGAGGTCTCAGTGAAGCAGGAAGAACTGGTGACTGTCCTCTGGCAGTCTTGGCCTGCTCTCCTCCGTGTGGGCAGCCCCGGCAGTCTCGTGGCTTCAGGGGCCTGGAGGATGTTTGGTACCTCAGAGACTGAGGTCTTTAATCATAGCATCCCTGTGTTGTTTCTCTCTGTTTCTGTGGGTAATAAGCTGCATGTGGCTTATTCCGCATTTTCACTGTTAGTAAAATAAGGTAGATGAAATAACTGATAACAAAGGCATAGTGGATGTAGGTAACTGCCAAACCTCTAGCAAAGTTCCTGTTTCAAAATACTTCTGTAGTAAAACACTTGGCAGAGCCTTTACATCGCATCTATCTGTATCAGATGACTTCTCAGTAACTTATGTGATGGGACTTACCTACAGTAGTCATAGTCCTTGGTATATTTAATCTTGCAATGTTTGTTGCGGTTTTTCTATTCTCAATGTTTGGAACCTGTGAAGTTACAAATAATTTAAATGTTAGGCCAGGTGTGAAGACACTATTGCTCTACTAAAAGAAGCTTCTTTTAGACTAGTCAGTATGGTCTTGGGAAGGTTGGTTAGAGGTAACTGTGTACAATGCACTGTAATAAAAGTGCTGTCAGCCTATGTTTGAGTCACTGCTTTGCCTACAGCATCCATGTAGGAGCTGGTTTGCTCAGCTCTGCACATCCTTTGCAGAAGGTTTCTATGGCTTGAGTGACATTGTGGGGGCACGTTAGGTCAATGGCATGCAAATATTACATAGGCATGGGCTTAAACATGGAAATGGGTTCAATATTGTGCTATAACAAAGGTGAACCACTGTCTAGCACCCTTTATATAAAAGGGATGAGTGGCCTCCTTCCCATTTTGTATTCACAAAAGAATAATCTGCTATGTGTATCTTTGTGTTTTGCTTTTTGTTTTTAGTGGGTGTTGTTTCACCTTTGTTACTGGAGTGGCCCATCTGTATGTACTTATGTGACACTTCAGCACAGTAGAGTCACAAGGTCAGTTCAGGATGAATAAGGGAAGAGAGAGGTTCCCTTCTCCCCCTCCCCAAATATCAACATACACTACTAAGTTACCAAAGCACCATGGTTTTCTGATTCCTCTAGAGCAGTAGTGTGTAACAGCTAGTCCTTGGCTGTTTCAAAAGTGTCTTCATCTCTGTGTTGCTTGTGAAAATGCTGTTTTATACTGTATTTCCAGCTTTTTTCATAGTTTGTTGCTCTCCTGTTAGGTTTTTCAGAACCTGGATGTGTTTACTTTCAAAGTCATATAGGTGAAGACTGGTTTCTGTAGTGTCTGAGGAATCATGTCTCTTTGATAGAGAGACACTAAAACAGTAGGCATGTTATTATTTGAATGAAGACTGGGTTTTTTTGTTTGTATTTAGCGACTTCCCATGAACACAAATTAAACTTCAGGAAGAGCAAGGAAGCATGCTTAAGTTACATTCAGGATGCCATGCTACAAAAGCAGTGGAAAAGGGCTGCGGAGTTTCTGACCTTCTATACTGAGTCATTGGAGAAAGACTTTTCTACTGAATACATGGGTCCTTCAGAGGTAAGTAAGTCGAAATCCCTTATTGGAGTTGTTCTGCAGTTGAAAAAAATACTTGCAAGAAGCATCTGTAAGACTTTAGGGCTAACATTTGTCTCAGTTGACTAAAATAAATTATATAGACTTGATTTAGAAAGAAGTGTCAAAGGTAAGACCTGAAAAGCCAGGTAACTTTTGCAAGCTAAGTAAGTGCCCTTTTTTTTTTTTTTTTTTTTTTTTTTTTTTAATAAAGGTCATTGTATAATTGGGTTTGACCTGCTGGAAAGCAGCTCTGCAGAGAAGGACCTAGGAGTCCTGGTGAACATTAAGTTGACCATGAGGCAGCAATGTGCCCTTGTGGCCAGGAAGGCCGAGGGTATCCTGGGGTGCATTAGGAAGAGTGTTGCCAGCAGGTCGAGGGAGGTGATCCTGCCCCTCTTCTCAGCCTTGGTGAGGCCTCACCTGGAGTACTGTGTCCAGTTCTGGGCTCCCCACTACAAGAGAGACATGGAGTTACTGGAGAGAGTCCAGCGGAGGGCTACAAAGAGGATGAGGGGACTGGAGCATGTCTCCTCTGAAGAAAGGCTGCGAGAGCTGGGCCTGTTCAGCCTGGAGAAGAGAAGGTCAGAGGTGATCTCATCAACGTGTACAAGTATCTGAAGGGAAAGTGTCAAGAGGATGAGGCCAATCTCTTCTTCGTGGTGCCCAGCAACAGGACAAGAGGCAACGGGCAGAAACTGAACCACAGGCAGTTCCATCTGAACATGAGGAAAAACTCCTTTCCTGTGAGGGTGACAGAGCACTGGAACAGGTTGCCCAGAGAGGTTAGTGGAGTCTCTCGAAACCCACCTGGACGTGACCCTGGGCAATATGCTCTAGGTGACCCTGCTTGAGCAAGGGGGTTGGACTAGCTGATCTCCAGAGGTCCCTTCCAACCTCAACCATTCTGTGATAACAGAGAACATATGGATTTGAGCATGGTGCTACAAAGGGGGGAAGACTGTCAGTGTAAGTAGTTATTCAAGTGCTGATGGAGAAGTGGAAGGTCTTGCATGACAGGCTGCAGAAAGTACATCAAACTTGATTACTGGTAATGTTCACGGCAGTATGCTGCCTGATTACTCTTTGAAAGTGTATCAGGCTGGCATCTGTACAAGCATGCCTCTCTGCTGTGGGTTTGACCAGTCTTGCTGGACATTGAATTCTGCTGAGATCTGGCTTTCGGGAGTGGTGAGAAATTACTGAACTCTGACGTCCTTCCTGACAACGTTCAGCGTTCCTGAAATGTTCTCCTCACTTGCAGGCTTTTTCACATAAGCCAGTGATGCAACAGATGAAAACTTGGCTTTGTACAAGTGAATTCCATCAGTGAAACAGATGAAAACTTGGCTTTGTACAAGTGAATTCTTAGATATGTCTATCTAAGAAAAGTCATCTTAATGTAGTCCTCTAAAATGGAAAAGCAATAAATGTATTTGCCTCTGGCATGCCATCAGTTAGAATCTGTTTGAAAGTTAGTGGCTTACTTAGGTCTTTACTAGCTTTTCCAGTACCTACAAAACTTCAAGTAGTTACTGAGACAGAAGGAGGAGGAAGGGTATCAAACTGAGCTGTTAAATAAATGAATCATCTATAACTTGCACTTCAGTGAGAACACATCAAAGAAAAACAAGCTTTTCGGTGACAGGAGGGGGAACTTTCTAACATACAGTTTTCATATGCTTTAAGTGCTGGATTTTTAATGAGCAATTGTGAAACACCCACTGAATGATTATAAAAATGTGCTAGATGGTCATGTAAGTAACGATAGCAGTAGACAACATTTAGTATTCTGTTTTTAATTGGCAATTCAGATGCATATTTTATTCATATGTTACAGTAGCTACAAGCTTGATAAGATTGAGTGTATGGTGATTCTTTCCATTTTTGTAATAAGGTTATTTTTGGATTTTTCTCCCTTGCCTTGATAGATGATTTGGAGAATAGGAACAGAAATTTTGTGCCATTATTCACACAGCAGCATGAAAGAGTTCAACTCTTTCATAGAACAGATGAAAACTTTAGGAGTAAAAAGATACTTGAAGGTAAGAGTGTACTTAATGCAGCCTTGATGACTTGCCAGACGTGTCTGTCTACTTACTTGAGTATTGCTGTTCCTGAAAGTTCTATATCTTTTAGAGTGTATTACTGACAATAGCGTCAACAATTATACATCTGTATTACCAATTGCATGATGATTTTATATGTTGTTCTATACATACAATATCTCATTGGTCTATGCATTTGATCACAGTTGCATTGTCAGTCCTTAGTAGACTCTAGATCTTTTAATTAAATCATTTACTTTGAAACCTCTATAAATTGGTTTTCAAGCATGCCCTAACGTTATCAGCAACATCTAATTTATTGTTAACACCTGCAGAGTTTTCTTTTATACTTAGTTTTTTGCTATCATTATCTACTCACTTTTCAAATAGTTAATCTATATGTAAAACAATAGGCCTTATACAGTGGACCCTTGTGTCACCCAGCTGTTGTTCTTTGTCCATGATGGCCCGTTAAAAGGTATGCTGTTTTGGTCTTCTGACTGTTTCTCATCTGTGACTACCTCTCTGTCCTACTAGTTCTAGTAATCTCTTGTGAAGAACTTCTGGTAAAGGTCTTCAGCAACTTAAGGCTCAGACTTTTATCCATTGCCTGATCAACATGATAGGGTAGTAAGACATCCCTCTTTCAGGTGGGCTGCATTTGGGTAACCAAATGGAAAAACTAGGCAACTGTGAACGTGACTAGATTTCCTCAGGTCATTTCTGGATCTTCTAAAATAGATACAGCACTGACTAATGACAAGCAAGCTTTGGGACAACTGCTTTTGATAAGAACCAGTGGATATAGACCACCTGGGTTAGTGATTTTTCTCCCCCACAAATTATCAGAAGGTTTAGCCCTCTCCCTTCCCAGGGACACATCTTAGTATCCCAGATATCCTTTTCATTCATGTTTTTCCAGTATCGTCAGACAGAGCAAAAAATGTTTAGGTTCTTGGCACACCCATTTCCTCACCCTGCCCCCCCCCCCCCCCGGTCCCCAGTGGCATTTGCATTCTTGCATTCCTGCATTTTTCTCCAAAATTCTCTGTAAAGATATTTCGATAAGTGAATACATGTAAAATGCAATTCTAATTAAAGTATTTTACTAACAGTGTGTTTGGAATACTTTATATGGATTTCAATAGTGAGGCTCTTTTCTCTCCCTGTACATCTATATAGAACTTTGCTGCTTTGCTAAGATTCTCTCCATTTATGACGTGAAACGCTGTGGTATGGACTGTTTGAATTGTAGGTCTGTTTAGAGCATGCCTTTCATCTCCTTTGTAATGGACGAACAGATGAAGCCTACCAAAACCTGTCCCTGGCAGAAAGCTGGAGATTTGGAGAGCAAACAACTGCTCAGGATAAAGAACTGAAACTAATTCAGGCTTACAGGGGACTGTTGGACTACTATAGCTGGTCTAAGCAGAAGAATGTCTTGCTAGAGTATGGTAAGTCCCAGTACTGCTTTTTGTACTGAGCTGTAAATTTCAACTTGCTTATTCTTGTGAGCCCCATGGTTTATAGTGACAGTTTTTTTCACATAGGCTGCTCTTCTCTCTGTGTCTGCATGTTAAGGCACCAAAGTGACTTCAAAATTTAGGGTACAAATGGTACATAATTCTGTATCAACAGTGATGGTCGGTGGTGCTGGAAGGACACACTGACCAGCACCTTTCTTGCTACTTCTTAAAGTAGCTTGAAATGCTGTTCTGAAACAAAGTAACGTTCCCTCCCACCATCACAGTTCTTGTATCCAGCCAGTATGGCCTAAAACATGACCGAGGGAGTGTATCCATCTATAGCAGTGGCATCTTTGTAGGTGCATGAGAGTGTGTGACTGCTGCTAGAATTTTGAGTGCTAACAAAAAAAACTCGTGTGTTTGGGTTTTCTGTTTAAAAATGGCAATGTGTGGGTTGCTGCTGGTGCATGGCCTCTAACCTTGTACATACCTGCTCGCTGTGTGTTATTAGTTGCATTGGCTCTCTGCTTGTTTCTATTAGAAACTCAGTATTGAATTTGATTTGTAGATCTTGTGTTGGTAGTGTCTTTTCTTGGAACAGAGCATCTCATGTCTAGTGATTCGAAGTTTAGTGATTATAAATGTGAATGCAGAACAGTGTAAACTTCTTGTTGTTCCAATACTGAGGGTCTGAGGATTGCTCTGAGGATTTTTTTTGTTTTTGCTTTCTTAAAAGCTCTGAGAGTGGAGCCCTTGCTTAGCAAAATGTGATAATCTCAGATGTACCACTTCAAGATCCCTCTTGATTAACAAAGCTAACTTTGTGGCATTCTGTCATCTTTTGGTAGATAAGGATGGATTTGAAGATTTGTCTGTTGAACAGGAAATGCACAGTTCCTTCCGGAAGGCAGTGGTGAACTTAAAGGAGATCATTCAAATACCTGGAGTCTGGGATCTCTTTGTGAAATGCTATGTGGATGTAAGAGCTTGTTTCCTTATCTGATTTTTGCTGTCAGAGTAAGGTATATCTATAGTTTTGTTATATATATGTGGGTGACAGTGAAATACTTTAAAAGCAGTGTATCTAGTGCACGCATCTCATTGGCTTTGATTTAGAGCAACAGCATAGCCTGTATAGAATACAAACAGGATTTCATCCATGCCTTGCCAATAAAAAGGCAACCAACTTGCAGATTTTGTTTTTATAGTAGTGCTGACATAGAAACTGGAGCACAACTGCTTTTTTAAATTTCTGAACACAGATTCTTTCCCTTTGTCAGGACAGTGAGAAAGAAATTGTTTTTCTGACTATACTAAACCTTAAAGACACCGAACATTCAATCTCTCAGTTTCTTTTTAAGTATCTGCTTAGACATTCTGGTCAGGAAATAAAATTGATCTTAGAATCACATTGAAATGACTTAATATTGTAATGGCTGATAAGCTCTGACTTCTCTTACCACGTCTTATGGAATTTTACTAGGTGCTGATAACTGCCAAATTCTCTCATTGTGTTTCCCCTTAAAAGACATGGTAGGTTGCTGCTGTGTCTATTTCCCCATGAACAAGTGATGGTGATTCTTAAGCAGATAAGTGTTAAAGGAATTTTTCTCCTGTAGCTGCTTCTATATGTGAATTTTTGTCTCCATGTGACAAGAGCAGTAGCATTAGGGACCAGTAAAATACACTGGTCTTATTCTGTTCTAATATGCTGTATTGTTGGATACAGACTCTGCTACTGGACAGTTCTGTGGCATCCCAAAATTAGTTGCAAGAGTTTGATTGCCAGTATGTGGCAAATGAATGACAGACTTATCTTTTCTTAGTTGTTGGAGTTCTATGGGGACCATGATGAAGCCCGCCAAGTATTAAGCGATTATGCCTACAACTCAAAGTTTCCTGCTAATCCCAATGCTCATGTTTACCTCTATCAGTTCCTAAAAAGGCATGGCGAACCAAAGAAGTCACTGATCTCTGTGCTCAAGGTATATGTTATGTAGTAGATACAGTTGTTCATGTTGCATAGCACTCTGACAGTTTGTTCAGCTGCATCCCATTACTTTATTTGCCCTGTCGCATTCTCTGTGGGAAGTAGAGAACTGGAGGAAAGTCAGATGGAGGGATGCTGATGAACGGACCAAGCAGCATCCTTTGCTATCTTCCTTTCCTCTGCTAGCTTGCATTCAAGTCTTTCTTCTGTCTCCGTAACTTGATACGTCACAGCTTCTTTAAGCTGATAACTCTAAGCTCAGAGAGGATGTTTGTATGGTCCATAAGTCTGTACCAGCAGCCTTGAACATGACGTGTTGATTTCTGTTAGTTTGAACTTTATTATATTAAATAAATGATGGGGTGCTTGCTTTCTTCACATTGATCTTGTCTAGCAATTAGTTTTTCTGTTTGTTTTCAATGAGCCATGCATTTAAGCTGCGATACAACTTTGTGCTGACTGACAGACAAGACCTTGCTGTATTAAGCTTTTTTGTAGTTGCTTTCGAATTTCTACTCTTCTTGCCCTTGCTCATTGGTCTTGGTAATTTCTTGCCAACGATACTGTATTATCTCTTTTGCCACTTGATGGCACTAAAATGCTTTCACTAGGGCGGATACTTTAACAGAGCATCATAAAGTTGAGACTTTTAAACTGCAGCCTGTATGAACAAAGCGCCGACTTCCCAGAGTTGTTCAGCAGCGGTTTTGTAAGCTAATCTTTTACAAGGCAATGACAAATCAAAGAACTGGTCTTGAGAGATCCTGAAACCGTTATCTAATGCACAGAGCAGTAAACAGGGGAGCTAGAGCTGGCCTAGGAAGGAGATGATGTTGCCCTCTAAAAAGAAGATGCTGGATATGAGTTTGGGCTGCTTCTGGGGGATGTTGTATTTACGTGCAAGGTTTCTCAATTCCCATCAAGGTATTTCATCTATCATGTCACAGAGTAGTGTCACAGAGCTGCAAAATGGCCCTAGATACTTGTTATGTCAAGACACTAAGGTACCTGATTGCTTAATTTTTCTACTTAAAAAAAGATTCTGAAGCATGTGCTTCTACCTGACCAAGATAAATCTTTGAAAGTTTGCATGTCAGAAACAATGTCTCTGGGTTTTGTTGTTCTTTTTCAGATTTTGCATGATATTGTTCCCTCTCATGAACTAATGGTGGATTTTCATACCTTGCTTCAAAAATCGAGTAAGTCTTTAGATATCTTTACTCTTTTCCTTAATGTTAATCTAATGTCTAATGATATTCTGAAATCCTTTCATGCTTTTTAAAGGAGTTCAAGGTTCCTGTGACCTGAAACTAGACCTTCTTTTTAACTAGAAGTCAGCTGCTGCAGTAGGTGTTTATAAGCTTATATAAACAAATGCTTTCCTAAGTTAAAAGGCTGATCAAAGCAAAATGTTGTAACATATGCCTAGGATATCGAAA
This sequence comes from Struthio camelus, assembly GCF_040807025.1. Classification (NCBI taxonomy): domain Eukaryota; kingdom Metazoa; phylum Chordata; class Aves; order Struthioniformes; family Struthionidae; genus Struthio; species Struthio camelus. The sequence continues at coordinate 126,983,936 of NC_090944.1, forward strand.
ATACTTTTTGTTTTGTTTTTTTGAAGTATCAAAGTCTGGGTGCTAGACTTGCTGTTCTCTTTGTGGAATCTCTAGTTTTTTTTCTTCTGGAGAAGTTGAGATTGACCTTAGTTCAATGTTATTGATCAGAGAACAAAATCTTGATCCTCTCCAAGGGAGTTCTATCTTCAAGCTGGTAGAAAAGCTTTCTAAACTGGAGATTTGTTTTTCCATGCTGATAAGTTATATTCCAAGTTGACTGTCTTCCTGAAACCTGGTATGTTGCAGCAAGTCGGCAGATTGGTTAAAGGTCTTTGAATCAAGATTGTTCTCCTTTGTTCTCCTTTTTCTGTCGCTCCTCTTTCTGAGAAATCCTACTCTTGGCTGAAATTTCATTTTTCAGGGGAGAGGAGTATCTCTTGTTCTTGCATGATACTTTTGCTAAGTTTTCTTAGCTCTTGTGGGCAACTTGATTTTTGAAGAACTTGATACTCATAAAAATAACTTTTCACAGATCTACCTGTTCTGATAGTTCAAGTCTTGTTTTAAAATCTCCACTGATATGTAGCTGCTGATGTGAAAGGCCCGTTTTATTGATATCAATCCCAGATGTGCTTTGCTGCTTCTTTTTTTTTTTTTTTTTCCTCTCCTGATAGCATGTCAGGACTTGAAATGGCACAGAGGCACAGTGTTCAGTGGACAGCAGCTCCAGTTGGGAGCATTGATTAGGGAGCTTTGGAAGCAGCAGCTGTGTTCTAAGCAAGGGCAGTATGGGTTAGGTGAGCAGTTCTAGGTATGCCTTTTGAATGAGCAGTGTTTGAGCAAGATGGGACTAGAGACAGTGTCTCTCTGATGTGAAGTGTTCTCTAGACCCAAGAAGTCATTTACTTAATCTCTTGAATGAGGCAGTAGGTAGAAGAGTAATAAGGAAAGTAGCAATGTGTGGGAAGGTAGAATGAATGGAGAACTAGATTTCACTTGTGGTTGCTTACTAATGAGTTCAAACTAATCTAATTTCAGAGAAAAGAAAAAAACGTCGATTGGGGCTAGAGGTTATTTTTGCAGCCTTGGATTATGCTGGGTGGAAGGAAAATGTAAAAGCATGGAGTTGTTTGGGAAGGCAATTTAAACAAATTATAATGTAAGTATGGTATCTCTGATATAACATACTAAAAACAAACTAGAGTGTGTCTGGTCTCCACCACATCTCCATCTCCATGCTCTCTACCTGTCTCCTTGGACGCTTGACAAAGTGATCCGTTGTCGAGTTTGTCCTCTATGCTGATGAATGGAAGAGTCAGCAGACCTGCTCCGAGTTTTGTGGCGGTACTTGGCTGCGGTGTGCTTTCATGGGGAGGAAAGAAGAAATACGGTAATTCTTGAATTTCAATTGTCTTCAAGGATAATCCTGAAAGGATTTTGTTTAATCACGCCCTGTGCTCCTGCAGAAGGAGTTGTTCAGATGTTTGGGTAGCCTTTGCTGCCCATCACCATTTTCTATCTTCTGGGGAAAAAGAGTTGTTGGGTCTTCTGAGTGTCTACTGTGCATATGTTACTTGAAGCTGTTTGAGAATCCCTTGGTGATGACACGTGCACAGCTGGCACTGTACAGACTGATGTGTTGTATTCTCCTTTGTTGTGTGATAGCGGTAACTGTTGAAGAATGAAGCCAGTGTCGTTTCGAAGGCTGAGCCAACAGGCCCAGGGATTGATGTGTCCTGGTCAACACTGACAGGCATGGACTCCACAGGGAGCCAGCTCCGGGCAATCCATACTCCGAAGGCCTCTGACTAGACTTTATTTTACCCAACATACAACTTTTTTTTTTTTTTAAAAAGTTCTGTATATTTACAGTAAAATTAATTCAGTAGTTTGACCCATTTTGCTCTTATCATGGCTCCTTCCCTACAAAGCTAAGGCCTAGAGCTTGATACGTTGAAGCTAGGAGTGTTGATGCATATAGCTAGTAAAAATGGTGTGATACTCTAACTTTACTTGCAGTTTTGTGTTTGAAGACACAGCTTCAGAGTATCTTGAAATATACTGAGTATTTTGCTTGTTTATGGAATATCACTTGTATATTGTAGTTAGCTTGAATTTCTGAAATGATTGTTTTAAAGTCTTTATTGTGTAACAGTTACAGGGGTAGGTTAAGTCTCTGGGATAAATTAGTCTTTGAGTATACAAACTCTTAAAAATCAAAATACTAATTTGTTGACAAATTTAAAGAAACTTTCTTATTACTATTGACAAACTGGCACACAAGTCAAAAGCTTGCTTTGTTTCGTAGCATAATCTGTGTCACTGTAGAATCTAGAGACTGCTATAATTCACCTCCTGCCTCATTAGCATTGCTGGAGATTTAAAAAAAAAAAAAAAAAAAGTGGATATTTCTGTCTAGCAGTGTTTCAGTCTGCAGTGCAAGATCAATTCATCTATGCTAGTATTTTCTGAAACTTGCAGTGCTCTGATTATAAAAATCCTCCCCCCACACACACTCCCAGTCATCATCTCAGCCTAATTTAAACTCTTCTGTAACTTGTTTTGCCTTTTCCAAGCTCCGAGAAGCATCTTGACTGGATCAAGCAGGAGTGGAACTCCAGGAAGGACTGGTGGCCAGCCTTCCATTTTAGCCGATACTTGGCAAAAAAGAATTGGCAGGAAAATGAAAGCCTTGCGTATGAAAAAGCTCTGGTGGCTGGAATCTTATTGGGAAAAGGTAATACTAAGTCTTTCCATTTCACTACATAGAAATATTGCCTAGTTCTAGTCCTAATGAAATGAGATGCATCTGATCTATTCACTGGAAGAAAGGCAATTTCATACTTCTAGGGAAGATTGTCTTCTCTGAAGCTGAACATGAGTAAAAGTCCAAAATGGTTTGATATTTGTCAGAGACACGTATTTCACATAACTTTGTTTTACATTAGTTTAAAGTTCTCCTTTATCTGGCCTTGTTGAACAGTCATACTATTAGTTATCTTGTTCTTGTTTATAACCTTGAAACTACAATTTCAGAAATACACAACGTGCTTCTGAGTGAGTGTTGTGGGGACTGTGGAGACTTTACTTGCTGGATGCCAGTCTAGGCAGTGTCCCAGCAAAAATACTGGGGAGTAGCCGGTGTTTAAGGATCATGGGTGTATATCTTAGTATAAGAAAGAGGAGGAGGGAGGCCTTGAGTGTGTGCTGTCAGCAATTTGATAGAAAGATGAAGATCATGACCTCCTTGATAGCGTTCTTTGAAACGCTGACAAAACCAAGTGGAAGCTCAGACCAAGAAGCAGCCACTAAGCTGAGAATGAGAAAATCGTGCAGAGAGCATGGCTTGTAGACAAGTCTGGACTTCTGGATGGAAGTCACTTTGTTCTTTGCCAGCGTTGCTATAACTGATACCTTCTGGCCTTCATAAAACAGAGCTTTTTTGTTTTCAGTAAAATGTTATCGAATGTCTCCTGGCTTTTATCTCTAGATGACTAATAAAATGGTTCCAGCTGTGACTTTCTTTAATGAAGCTATCTGTGCTAATTGGTGTAAAATAGAGGCTTATATGAGCCTCCATCTCACTTGTCCAATATAATAAGTTAATGTGTGAAATAAATGCTTCTTTATACTTTTGAAATCTTTCTAATATATCTGAAGAGTAAGACAAAAGAAACATATGCTCTGTCTTGCAGAATATGTAAATGTTTTATGGGTCAAATGAGGACTAATTATTTAAAGCTACAGTTATGCCTCTAATGTGCCTGCCATGGATAATAACTTTTTATTACCGGAAAATTTTGCTGAGATTTTTGCATGTGAAGATACTGTTATTTTTGAAGAATGGAACAGTTTGTATTGGCTTGTATCATGGTATAACCTACATTGCTGTTTGTTGTTGTTGGTTTTTTTTCCCTGTTAGATTGCAAGTACTTTAAATATATATCACACCAAGGCTGTAAAGATCAGAAGAAAAGGTTTCGGACACTGAAGAAATTTGTGAATAAACACGGTCCTGTCTACCTGAGAATATCTGATCTTTCAGATTCTTCTGTACAAAGTTGAGAACCTTAAGGATATCTAATCACTGTACCTTTTCTTCTCTGTGAAACTGGGTTCTGTATTGGTGCTGCTCTAAAATGTCCAGGCGAACCCTATCAGCTCAGTACTAGACTTTTTGTATGTTTCTGTAAACAATTTTTTTAATTTATTTTATAATAAAATGATTATATATCAACTGATAAAGGATTTCTTTAATATTAGTCTCTTTTTTTGTGAAATGCAAACAATTATTTTCAAATACATCTTAAAATATTTAATTATGGAACAGCATTTCTGTGGCAGGAGTACAGTAGGGTTGATTCTCCATGTATTTAGATACGGAGACGCTGATTTAAATGGCTGCTGGAATCCAAAAATGGCTGTTCAAATCCATTCAGGATTAGCTGTGGTGTTCATAATAAGTGGAATGTCTTAACCTAGGAATGCTGCATGACGCAGTGCAAGAATATACTTCTCAGCCTGTAAAGGTTACATAACTGGCTGCTTGTAATTGATTTTCCGGGAATACATGGAAAATGATTGAGGCCTATATTGTATTTTTGCACTGTATATTTAGTAGAATTATAGGTCTTGAAATTCTACTGCAGTTTGTTCAAATGGATGATGAACTTAAACATAGCCAAAACTACTTTTCTCACATGTCGTGCTTGTGGGCTGTATCCGGTTCAGGAAACACTTTTTGTCCCCTTCCTGGTAGGAGGAGAGGGAAAGGTCGTCTCCATTGCATGGCTGCAGAGGAAAGCTGGTGTCACAGTGCTTTGAGAGAGCAAAGGAACAGAACTACCAAAAACTTTACTGCCTAGTGGAAGAGGCTTGCTAGAACCTTCTTGCAGTCCTGCTCATGACAGCTGAAATACACACTCTTGCTCTTTCTGGAAAGCACATGCTAATGTGTTGTTACAAACTAGCTGTACAATTCTTTTTTTAAAACAAAATGAAGCTATTTCCAAATGCTTGCTTCTGTTTTAATTTCTCTAATGACAGCTCCGTAGAACTCTGGTGGATGAACAACCACTGGGGATGGCTTTAACAGGGTAGGACAGTAGTGTACGGATGAGAGTAGCTGTGCTTTAAAAGCCAAGTGTTCGCTGGCTGCATTAATGTTGAGTCTTGTCCTTTGACTCTTTAAACATTAAGTGAGCTACTTGTCATAACTTCATACGTAATCTAAAAATTAACAGTTATCCAAGTCAGTCCTGGTCTGAGCACTTAGTTCTGACTCACTAGCAATGCTGCTCATTCTGCAGTACTCTACCTTTTGTTGGAGGTCTTTTGCTGAGCTTTGAGTCCTTGTCCAGAAGCAGCATGTCTCCAGGAAAGAGAGAGAAGGGCTTAAGTTCTCTTGCCAGAAAAAGTTGATCTGGTAAATAAGGTTAGTTACCCCAAAGTGCTCAGTAATGCTAAAGGAATGAAAAGCACAGGAAACTTGAAGGCCTGTAGTTACAAATGAGGAATGCACAAGAATCCTAATTTATCGTTATCATTTATATTTCTAGCTGTCACTTTGCACTGGTTATTTTACTGGGAATCTAGGACTGGGAAATTCAATTTCCCCGTGAGCCACATGCAGCTAGACCATTGGGAGTAAGCGACGATGTGTGGGGAGAGGGGAAGGAGTTTTGAATGAGTGGAAGTGTCTCTAAACGTGAAATTCTCCCTTCAGGTTCCCTTTTCCTACTCTCTGCCCCATGGAGGAAGAACAGGTAAGTTGGAAGCTGCAAGAAACAGCACAAACAACATCTATGGATTGGCTGTAATAGCTTCTTCCAAGATCTATGGGGAGGAGAGACATCTAATTGGCGTTTTATTTTTTAAAGGCAGAAGCTAGTCACTAAAACACTCCCCAAACCATGCAAGTTTTTTATATGGAAGAACATTCTGGATCATGAAGCATGTGTGAAAGGCCTTTTCCCCGAATGTGGTTGGTTCAAGGCTAGCTGGACACGCCTGAACGTTTTGTCAGTGTTGCTCTATCCTAAACAGCAATTAGATTTTTTTCCTAAGTGCTCCGAGATTTGTGTAACCTTGAACTATATAAAACTTATGCAAAATGATTCTGTGAAGATGGATTTTCAAGTTATAAATGATATCTTCATGTCCTTCATGTCTTCAGTGTCCTTTGAAATCACTGCCTGCAGGTGCTGTTAAAGTACTATGCAAACTTTAATGGTCACTTAATGAGAAAGGAGCTTATTTCAGATGACAATGTCTCTGGGTGAAAAAGTTCTGTAATGCTGAGTTGCAGGAATTGCTTGGTTCCTTGCTAGTGCTTCAGAAGCAATAGAACAGATTGCAAAGCCTGGTTCTGTTGCATGGAAATGTCTAGAGGGTAGATGCATGCTAAAGCCTTTTCCTCAGTAGAATCAGACCTGTCTCATTGCTCCTATGTTTGTAAAGAGCGTGACTCTCCTCTTCATTGAATCACTTGGGCTCATGGTTTGAGGGGTGCACTGCTGTTTTGAACTTGTGTTTCTCATGGTGTATACTGTGATGATAAACGTTATGGACGGGTGTAGGTTTGTTGTTGTGTTACAAAGAGTGATAGGTATGTGAGAGGAAAACGCTTGCTTTTGATGAAATGGTAACGGATCTACGTTTTGGTCAAAGGAGTCGTGGTCTGCTTGTGGAAGAGTGGAGTTAGGAAAAGGTGTCATTCTCAGAAACCAAGGTTGAGTACAGTATGTTCAAACATAGTACACTTGCATATGCAGCTGATGCTGTACTTAGTGAACTCTGGAGGGAGCTCTCTCGCACTGCTCTCCAGAAAGGAGATAGCAGGCAGAAATCTCATGCTTCTTTAAGTATCAGTAAACAGTACGTGGGTCAAAACCACTAAAATCAGTTAACTTAAACGCAGGATTACTGCGTAATATCATAGCTCTGTTTCGGGTTGCTTAGGTGCCTTAAATGCATATTTTCTTTTTCACGATTTCTGAATTTCTTTTCAGTTGAACCCCGGATTTGTACCTGGATTTGGAAGTACTCCAGTATCTCTGTGAAGCCTTTGGAATTGTAGTTAGTTGTACCTATGGTCCACTGCTGCCTTAATCTGATCTTTTTTTTTTTTTAATGATCCCTTGTCACAGGGTAAGAATTCCTCTTCAGTCTTTATAAAACCAGGTATGAGTCTGATCCATTTTTAAAAGTACCTGAAAAGGATTCATCGTGTGTTTTGTAAATGGGGAGAGAGAATCAGATTCTGTATACAGGTATCGTACACTGTGTTATTTATTTTGTATTTGTATTTCTTCGTGAATGATTTCTGAGCCTATTTAAACTAAGCTGTAGGATTAGATTTGTGAATGCTTTTAGGGACATGAGAAATGTCCGGGGAGGGGGGAGGGTTCAGCAGTCTGACGTGTGAAATACCAAAGAGGCAGCCTGGAGGGTTTCTCTCTAGCCAAATAGTAAACTACAGAGAGAAAGAGGGAGAGAGAATGTAAGGAAACCTGAGCAAACACTGAGTTCTGCAGCTGGCAAATTATAAAGCACAGAGGATGAATGAACCATACCACGAAGAGGTCGAGGATTTCCATACATCTGACCTCAAGAAGCCTCCAGTGGAGAAAGTGAATGTTTGGCCACGCACTGGCAGGAGCAGCAGCAGCTCTGGAGTTTCCTTTTCTTGCCCATATGTCTGTCTTTGCCTCTCCCTGTTATGCCAAATTGGCAGTCTTCTGGGGCATCCTCAGTGCCTGGATTATGGGCCGCCTTTCCAGCCCCCTTTTCACTTGGAGTTTTGCACTGCCTATGAAAACTTTGGCTGCTGTGACCAGGAGAAAGACAACAGCATTGCAGCAAAATACTGGGAGATCATGGATCATTTTGATCCCCAGCGGCATAAGCTGTGTGGAACGTATATCAAAGATATCCTGTGTCAGGTAGGGCAGAAAATTAGCATCTGAATCCTACAGTTTGGGCTGACCGTTGGGGTGGTTTGGGGCTCTGATCGTCTCTATAGCTGTGTTGCTGCGAAAAGAGGTAGGGAGCAGGGGAGAAGTAGGCTGTCATGTCAGAGTGATGATACCTGATCCCCAGCATGCATTTTGCGAAGTGCTTTGTGTAAAGCACCTCCCTTTGTGGTATCTTGCAATATATAGTGATGTTTGATAGCGATAACGATTTACGAAAGCATTGCCCAGCTCATGATGATGGCAATCGTGCTGCTATGTTTATATTCTTGTAACAAAGGGGAGAGTTACAGATCAATATTTATTTTCTGTTCTGCTTGCAGCTACTGGATGCTGGATGGCAAATTCTACAGGATCAAATGATACCAGATTATCAGGCACAGTGTTTGGATTCCTAGGTCCCAGGAAAGGATGTGTTAAGATTGCGTTCCTGCCTAGAATGCTCCAAATGTTGTGGTTATTAAAACATAACGACATTTAATAGACAGTGGATTCATGCAACTGCATGGTCCCAAGGTTTCAGTTGCTGTGTTTCTTTCAGTGCTGTCTTCGCACTGTTGGCCTGGCTCACAGAAGCAAGTATTGCGCAGTGACAAAAGACCAAGGGCACAGTTCTTCCTGAGCTCTCTCCTTAGAAAAAGAGTAGAACTGACCTGCCTTTAAGAACTGTGTTAGTCATGCAGAGCAGGACTTCATGCCAGAACATAAAGCAGCCAAAAGACACACTTGTTCTAATTAAGAACACAAAAAACTCTTCTAATGAAAATTTTCTTAGCCCTAAATTTTTTTTTTTATCAAATGTGTTAGATGCTGGCAGGATTCTGGCATCTCCTTGGAAAAAAATAATTTTTGGCATCTAGGCTGAAAAAGAATAGGCTCAGGGTTCTCTTTGTCATTTTACAGTTGATAAACCAGAAAAAGGTGCATTATAGGTCTTAGCAGAACCACCAATATTCATGTTTACAAGATTTTCTGCATGTTGCAGGTAGAAAAGAAACAATAAAAATGTGACAGTTGCCTCCTTAGACTTGAGCTGCTTATTCTGCAGAGCATAGTTTAATTTCACGTTTGTTGGAATTGTATTTTACAGCATATAAAAACATTGAGATATATATTTTCAAAGTAATGAATTAAGACTTTGTCATATCTTTTTAGAATAAGATTACTGTAAAGTATTTGATGGTAAGGAGCTCGTAATTGCATTAGGTCTTCCTATTCCTGTTCAAGTTAGTGACAGCCATGGGAATAAGGTTAGGTTCTTTTGACAAGTATTATTTGGCTGTTGAATTAGTGGAGGGGCAAAAATTTAATGAATGGTCTCACTTTAGTGATGTCACTTTGCTGGATCGAATTGTTGCTGGTGATCTCATGTGGAGAGGGTGGAAAATGATGACCGATCTCCATTGTACCCAGTTCACAGTATCCTAAAAATTAGTAGTCACTAATGTGACACGTGCTTAATGGCAACACATGCTTAGTGCCACCTCAAATACAAGAAGATGCATGCATATACATAATCTGGATGTGATTCTGCCAAGTGCTTATTACTGCTGTGTATGCCAGGACATCAGGTAGACTGCTCTCAGTAACAAGCACTTTTTTGATGTTGTTAGTATGGAACTTGGGACGTGAAGATTAAACTCAAGCAGTGACAGATGAAATAAAATTATTGGTTTTTGTTTTCTGAACAAAACAAACTTAAAGAAAAATACAGGTGCTCATTGATAAACCTGAATTTTCAGTGTTTGCTCTAATACTGTGAAGATAACATTATTTCACATCTTCTGGGGAACTGGACTAGTAGGGAGGCATTGTTACACAGCCATAGCAGCCCGTCTAGTCAAGTGTTTCTTTGATGCCCAGAACAGTGGGCAGTAAACAGCAGTCCAGCTATTTTTTTCCCTAGTCTTCCTGGTGCGGTAATGAGTGGTGTACTGAGTGTTGAACAGAGGAAACTGTTTTTGGTGACTGCAGCAGTCTCACTGGTCCTGCAGAGCCCAAGAAAGAGCTACAGAATGCCCCTTACCTTGGCGCTGTAGCCGTGTGTTTCTTTATAGACAGAAGATGATTAGTTGGGGATATGTTCTGGATCATCTCTGTATTAGCTATGTTTCTCTTAAAAACTGCCTTGAAGAGGCATCCAAACAGTCTAGAAAGCAATCTGACTCTGCTGGTAGAGCTACTTCAGTTTATACCTGACAAGATCTGGGGCTATATTTGCCAGTTACACTTGTAAGCGTTTGCAGGTATAGAGCCCGGCCCTCAGCTGAGCTGTTTTTAAGGAGATGCTGTACAAGTTGCATGGCTGCTGAAACTCCCTGGACACAAACCTTGCTACGTGTGCTAGAACTACTGTATGGCCACTGCCTGAGAGGATGTTTCTGTACTCGGAAAACAGCCTTGTTCAAGCTGAATTGAAAGCTGTGAGAGAAGCCTAGCGCAGGGAAAGCAACGTACTTTTCAGTTTTAATCTGAGGCCTGACTTGTGATTGCTTGAATGCATGCTGTTAAGTCTATTGCATCCTAGTTTGGACCGGTAGGAGACTGTGCCCTGCACATACAGGTCAGTGCTTTAGAGGTTTTGTCTCCTCAGTCAGGGGGAGTCTGGCGTGGCGATAGGCAACCCCAGGTTTGTAATGTAGCGTTATGTGGTTCTGCACACACTTATTTACAATGACTAGGAAGAAACTGGATGGATACTCTTGCAGAGAAATTATTATAAAATGGCAGAGAAGTATCAACTTGATCTTAGCAGCTTCTGCTTCTTCTGCTCTATTAAGTAGCTGGATTAATTGTACTGTTTCATGCACACTAGAGTGAAATGAATGCAGACAACCAACGATTACTGCAGGGCCGCTTAATCCTGGGAATTTATGTCCACCCTCAGGAATGCCTCTACCTCCTGCATTTTGCCCAGATTGTGCTGCAGATGTTCTTTGCCAGGCAAACAATGTGTGGGAAGCTGAATGGCTGGAAAAACATGGCAACTGCCCAGGGACTACACTTAGTTTGAAATCATAAACTATAGGAGACCCTCGTGCTGCAGACTGTCAGCAGAATAGAGATGACTGAGCTCAGAGGTGCTGAGAATATGCCCTGTCTCAGAGGAAGCTGTTGATAGTAGGTCTCGTATCCTGTGCTGGGAGCTTGATTCTGCTCTAACTCCTACTGAGGCAAATTAAAAAAGTTTTTAGAGAACTTAATCACTTCAGAACAGAACTGAGAAGAGCTTTAAACTGCAACTGAACTATGGAGACTCGGGTGCAATGAGGAACACTGAGCTAGCTGCAGGGACACATCAGTGGGTTTGAGTAAGCTTCCTAGGACTTGATATGCAACGCAGGTTAGGCTCTATCTACTCTTCCCCACCTTTCCTTGGTGACTCCCTAGCAGGCTGTCACCTCTCCTTGACTTCTAGTCACATGAAATTAGTACCATATTTTGTGAAAACTGCAATTTAACTGGAAGTTCAACATATTTAGGTGTATATGAGTTAATGCTGCCAAAAGCTGAGGGGGAGAGCAATGAATAATGGACTTAACTAGGTTGTAGGAGCACACCAGCCAGATGCAGTAGAAGTGCTTGCACCAAAGCTGCTCTATTTTAAGAAGATAAGGACAGAAAGGCACTTACCTGTGGCTTTGACTTTTTGAGACAAAAGGCAATCAGGACCTAATGGCTCAGGGAAGAGCTTAAGCACCAGAAAAACGTTGTAGTTTTACTATTTGGGACTGGGCTCAGGCTGTAAGGGCAGGCCTGGGGGACTTGGCTCCGCTTTGTTCTGATTTGGGAGGAGATGAGCGTGGCGTAGAAAAGAGGTACAGACCATTGACATGCACACAGAGGGCTCTCCTGGTACCTGACATTGACCTGGGGCAGTTTTTTCTATCTTGGATTCCTTGCAGATGTGTGAAACCAACAGAAACCAACGTATTCCATGCAATTTTCTAATCAAATGGCAACAATGAAAAGTGAGAAACCTAGCACACCATCCAACAGCTGGAAAGGCCTTTGGTACTTTGAAGAGGTCATATCTGTCTTTAGGATGGCCGCAAGCCATTGGGTTCTTCTGTAAGCAAAGTATACTGTTTGCTATGCTAAGTTCAGAATAAAGGTCTGTAGCCTTCGCATTAAGTATTCTGGAAAGGCTGCTACTTGCAACAGAAATAACGGAAATACTTTATATAACTGCCCCAGATTTGTGTAATGAATTTTGTTTAATGAAGCAGGGAAAACAAAACAAAAAACGCTAGTGTAGTAGTTCTTCATTCTTAGACTTGTCTTTGTACTTATCTTCCTACGTAGATGCACAATACAAAATCTGGGTAGACTTTTTCAGGCTGCTGGCATGAAAATAATATTTCTGCAGAATTTAGCTCCTTCTGTTTTGACTTCTGCAGTTTTGTTCTGATTAATATAAATAGGTGGGATTTTAACAGAAATATTTTACAGAAGTTCTGGCCCAGAATTTTTGCAAGATGAAGAATTTGAACTTAAGCACAAATTCAAACACAGTGCATGATTTCCGGTATTTAAGCTGTATTTTGTGCAGCTAAAAATTTACTTACAGAGGAAGGTGCATGATTACAGACACATACATTTGAAAACGTTGCCCGAAGTGACTGTTCCCAAAGATCACATATACAGTCAATAGTAGCTACATTGATTGTTTAAGATTTATTTATTCCAAATAGTTTTAAATCTCAACTGTAGTTGACTTCAGTGATACTCTGCATACAGGAATATGACCATTGTTGTACAGCATCAGGACAAAAATTCAATTAGTCCAGGGCACTATCTGACAGCAGCCAAAAGCTGTTGGAGGAGAGTGTAAGAGCAAATACAGGTACTTCCCCAGAATACATTCCCAGCCTCAGATTGCTTTCAGCTTAGGGACTTCCCAAACTGGATGTAATTTCTGTGTAGTTAGTGATCGTCAATGGCTTCTCTTTCATGCAGTCATACAGTCTCCCCTTGAACCAATTTACATTTCTAGCATTTACAGTTTCTTTTGACAAAGTTTCACCTCCATTTCTAATCAAGCTCCTGCTAGTTTTATCTGATGCTCCCTCACTTTTCTACTGCGGGAACTCTGGGGGAAGGAGTGAACAGCTGATCCCCATCCATCCTCTAATGTCACTTGTGATATTTACAGACCTCTGTCAGACCCCACTCTGATCATCTCTCTTCTAGACAGCTCCGTCCCACCTTACTTAGCTGTTCTGTATCTTTGTGACCTTTTACTTGTAGTTCTGCCATGTTGCTTTTGAGAAGGGGGATCAAAACTGCACAGTGCTGAAGGTGCAGGCCAAGCTGTATCTATTTTATTAATTGATTTGCTTCCATGAAGGTATCCCTGCTTCTCCTAGATGTGTGTACACTGCCACATATTCAGTTTCTTTTACTTCCTAGGAATGTTCTCCATATGCTGCACATCTCTATGATGCAGAAAACCCTCAGACGCCTCTTCGAAACCTCCCAGGACTTTGCTTTGACTACTGCTCTGAGTTTCACTTCAACTGCCGCTCTGCTATCGGCCTGCTGACTGCTGATAAACACATCCAAGAATGCTGTGAGACAAACAAGACGCGCTTCTGTAACCTCCTTAACGTACATGATAAGGACTATTGCTTCCCCAATGTGCTAAAGAACATAGCCCTTAACCGTAACCTGGGCTCGGTGGTGGAGGACCGCAAAGGCTGCCTCCAGCTGTGCCTGACAGAAGTTGCCAACGGCCTGAGGAACCCAGTTCTGATGGTCCATGCAAATGACCATACCCATCGCATGTTTGTAGCTGAACAAGTGGGTGTGATCTGGGTCTACTTACCTGATGGCAGTCGGCTGGAGGAGCCCTTTCTGGATATTAAAACTATAGTGTTGGCTACACCGTGGATCGGGGATGAGAGAGGCTTTCTGGGGATGGCTTTCCACCCCAAGTACAAGTACAATGGGAAGTTTTATATCTATTACTCTTACATGGATAAGAAGCAAGTGGAAAAGATCAGAATCAGTGAATTGAAAGTTTCAGCATCTGATGTCAACAAAGCTGATCCACACTCAGAAAGGTAAAAGCTCGTATTGAATGCTGCTGTATACCATGATGAGAAATGATTTCCTGTCCCTGTCTTCCTCCTTCCTTGCAGAACTTGCAAATTCCCAGTCACTTTGCTTTAGGCATGTGACTGGACCTGTTACGAAGCTCCTGGAGGCAGAGTGGCTCAAGGTCACATAGCAAACTAGATGAAAACAAAACTGAAACTAGAACCAAGGATCTGGACTTCAGGTTTTCCATCTTGTACTCCTGCCTTTTAAAAAACAGTTTGTTACTGCCTTAAGCCTTAACTGGAATGAACATCTGCTCTGATGTTGCTTTATGCTGTTGGAGAACAAATTGAAAAAAAACTGTCTGGTTTTAGTACTTTTAGTACTCACTACAGGGATGTTTCATTTATGGTACTATATGTTCAACTAATTGATCTGATACGTGCCTCCCCCTTCCATCCCCACCCTCCCACCCCCGAAAAAGAAAAAAGCTAATTCTCAGTCATGGAGAATAATTTGTTAATAGTACAAACTTATTTTGATTTTCACAGTCACCACAGACCTCAAAGATGCTTCTAAAGCCGTCAGATTCACCAATTACTTCTCATTTAGGATAACAGCACCCACCTGTCACAAGCAAAGTTTCATTGTCAACTGTTCCATCTAGGCGAAAGCTTTATACGTTTTTATCCTTGTTTTTAGATGAGTTCTGATATTCTTATGCCTACAGTGGTGAGTGAGTTCTCTTATCAGAAGAGGCATTGATAGGGCAGGTTAAAGCTCTAGTTCATGGCCTGTTGAATGGCAGAGAGGCCATGGTGCTGTACGGTTTGTGGGAAGTGTTTTTCCTTAAGGGACTTCATACTGAAAAGACACCTGCTAGAAAGCATGCAGCCAGCCTTGTGCTGCAGGCTCTTCCTGTCAGAAATAGGATGCAACGCAGCCCTTGCACCATATTTGACAAAGCTGAAAAGTCTGTACAGCTGGGAAATTTTGCTTTCTTCTGTAGAACATGTGATGCAGTGCTTCTGCAAACTAACAAAACGTTCAGTAGCTGCATCTGGCGCTGTTTCTCTTTTCTTCTTAGGAATCTTTTGGAGCTTGAAGAACCAGCTGCTAATCATAATGGTGGGCAGCTACTCTTTGGTGTGGATGGTTATATGTACCTATTCACAGGGGATGGAGGGAAAGCTGGCGACCCTTTTGGAAAATTTGGGAATGCTCAGAACAAGTAAGTAGGAAGGCAGGCAAAAGCCTTGAGCTGGTGCACCAAGAGATAAGGCTTGGAGGTAAGACAACATGGAAGAGCAAACTAAAAGAGCTTCCTGGAAGTGCTTGTGCGTCTGCAAGTCAGTCCGATGCAGTATTTCAAAAGTTAGTTAAATATTACATTTTGAAAGCTGAAGGGACCCAGTTCCCTGAGAGGGGGAAGAGCCTTTTGGGCTTGAATGGATTGCAAGACATACCAGCTGTTGGTTTATTTCTGCTGGGCAGAGAATTTTTCTTCTAGAAAGGGGGAAGGAGGAGAAAACTATTTACGCTTTCACTTGTTTCTTATGCTGGGGTTTGTAAACCTGCCTCTATCTGCCATTCTCTTTAGGAGCACTTTGCTGGGAAAAGTCTTGAGGATTGATGTGGATGGAAAAAGCCCCGATGGAAAGCCTTATCTCATCCCTCCTGACAATCCTTTCATGTCTGATCCCAAGGCCCGCCCTGAGGTTTATGCTTACGGGGTCAGGAATATGTGGCGCTGTGCGGTTGACAGAGGGGACCCTGTCACGAGAAAGGGAAGAGGGAGGCTCTTCTGTGGGGACGTGGGGCAGAACAGGTTTGAAGAAATTGACATCATTGTGAAAGGCGGGAACTACGGCTGGAGAGCAAAGGAGGGATTTGAATGCTATGACACAAAGCTTTGCCGTAATTCCTCTTTGGGTAAGGAAGAAGTTTCTTCCAGGAGACTACTTAAAGAACGCTTATGGTACTATATGTATTTAATCAATTATAGTGCCATTTTTCCAATGAAGCTAAATAATCTAGTGTTGTGTGTTGAAATAGAGTTTGTTTACTTGTTAAGAGCAGAAATCCCTTCTCTGCAGCCGTGCAGCATTGGGATGTAAGGATGCCCTGTGTCTTCAGGGAATTTCCTGTCACACACTGCACTGAAAAGGGAGTTTAGAGTCAAAGCCTGCGCCTTTTGCAGATGGAGTTCTTCCAGAGTCAGGAAGGTAACAGATTAGGTTTAAATGCAAGTAATATTTTATTTTCTTCAGAAGTTCTGAGCTGTGTCTATGGCTAAGACAAGGGGACCAGGCTGAGATTGAGATCCTGAAACAAATCCTACGGAGGGGGCAATGTACCCCAGCGAGTAGGACACTGCAGCAGAACAGCCAAAAGCTATGCTCCGTGTCTGACTGTGTGACTGGACGAACTGTCTCTTTCTGCCTTTGTGTTGCTCCCTTTAAAAAAGAACGGATACCGCTGGCCTTTGTAAAGATTTTGGAAAAGCACTGTAGAAGAACTAGGTGTTATTATAATGTTCCTTAAGCCACTGGAAGCAAATACCTGGTCTCAAGCTCATGTAGATGATTCTGAAACATTTGTACGAACAGGCAAGTGTAACTGGCGTGTGTTATCAATGTTTCTCCTCTTCAGTGCTGGTACCCACACGGCTCTGTTATTCTAAAACAATTCTAATAGTGGTCCAAGCCTCAGCTGACAACACACCTGCTTTAGATTTTGCTGTTAAACCACAGTTTTTAATGAATTACATTTATCCTCAGTATTAAAGACAAGCCATTTGTTCCAAAGGGAAAAAGTGAGGACAGGACTAAAATTTTGTGGGATTTGAAATCTGATTTTTCTCCAAGTAAAGGATGAATTCAGTTTTAATGTTGTCAGAGGCAAAGCCTTTACTTTTTATGTCTCATGACACATGCTTTTTGTAGGTAGTCCATTTATGCATGTTCTGTGCTGAGAATGACAACAAATCCATAAGGGTGTGGAGTTGACTTGCAATTGTTTGATCACATCCTCTTCTGTAGAAATGCTGGGATTTGCAAAGACAATCTGTTCAAATGACTGGTGCCATCGCATACGTATATTTCCTGCAGGCTGATACTATTCTATATTGCTTACTGGATGCAAAGAATCTTGGTCCTATGCATTATAGAAGTTCACTGAGCAAGCCTTGATGAACTACACAGAAAGCTCTTTAAAGCCCCTGGATCAATTCTGTACTGGAGTAAACTGTGGAATCCCTACTGAAATTTAATTATGCTGTTTTTCAACTATACCAGTCCTTCTAGTCATTTTTGTGCCCATCAGTGTTACTGACCAATTGCTTTTTGATGCTCCCTAACTGTAAATTTTTCTGCTTTTCATGCATGTGCATTTAACAGATGACATTCTTCCAATATTTGCATATGGCCGCAATGTGGGAAAATCAGTCACTGGAGGTTATGTATACAGAGGATGTGAATCACCCAACCTGAACGGCCTCTATATTTTTGGTGATTTCATGAATGGGTAAGATAGAATTCTTTTCTCTCCAGCTCCAATTTTGTACATGTATTTGCCTTGTTGGAGCAGAGTAAGCATCCTCATACACTTGAGCTGGAGTAAATGAGAATTTCGGATGTCTGGGCATTAGATTAAGGGCTCTGTCTGACCATTATAATGACACTGTGATTGGGATCTGAACTTTCTCCAAGTTAGGGTCCTTAGGACAGGTGGGTTTTTTTTTGTTCGTTTGTTTTTTTTGTTCAGGCCTGTTTTCTCTAAAGAAAAAATTAAAGCTTGTGAACAGTCAGGTTCCTAATTGACATTTTATTTCAGTAATGCATAATTTTAGCAGGTGCTAACTTTGATAATGGAAACATAAAACACAAGGTTTTATTTTTCATCTAGTCGACTTATGGCTTTACAGGAAGATGAGAAGACTAATAGATGGAAGAAGCAAGATATCTGCATCGGTAACACAAAAGCTTGTGCTTTCCCTGGAATGATCAGTTCTTATAGCAAATTTATCATCTCATTTGCTGAGGATGAAGCAGGTCAAGTATCTCACTAGTCATATCTTTACTCAAAATTGTACCCTGCTAGTTTTGTGTTCTAGGGCAAATGTGTGAAATTGTGTTGCAACTCATAAATGCTACTAAAGAGCAGGCACTGCACAACAGGTTTGTAGCTATCTCGGCACGGCAGGAAGGGTTGAAGTGTGGTTTAGAGATGTCTCCTGCCCTGTGAGGCTCTTGCAGGCATGCTTGATAGAGAGCTCAGGAGATAAATCCTCACATGAACTGAGTGTGAACACTCCAGGTACACGGAGGAGTTTGAACTCATGTTTTTTTCAGGCTTACCTCTCCTTTTGGTGCTGTTTATGCTGCTCTATTAATGAAAAGACTATGTCAATACTGTGTTCTTTCACTAACAGCTCATCCTTGCTTGAGATCTTCTAGTTTGTCTGAATCTCTCCCTCTTTCTTAGTATAACTTCCTCAGACTTCACAATAACAGCACTTCACTTTGTAGGTTATAGACCAAGGCTTGATTTGAGGATGAAGAAAGCCACTGATTTCAAAATTTAGTGCAAATGTCTCGATGCACAGGATTATTATGGTCATGATGACTAGACCTTTCACCAGATGCATAGATTGTTCATTTTTAAACAAGCTTCCTGACAAAGACCTATGCAATGCAAAGTATTTGCAAACATTTTGAGAGAATCCAGATGTGCTTTAGTGAGTTTTGATATTTCATGATTTGGCAGAAAACATTTTTTTAATGGAAAGATCCTACCTGATTTTCCTCGTATATTCTGTCAGATGCAGGGAGGCCTAGGAAAAGTGGCTTTATTATGAAATATGTGTAAGTTTTTTCAACAAGTGGATGTTAAATGCTTCTTCTACTGACTGTTCTTTTATAAACTACAATGGTGCTGTAATGTAATTTGAAATGCAAACAATAGTTTTCCATCTCTCTCTCTCTTTTTTTTTTTTTTAAGCTACAATAATCTGCCTGGATACTGTACTAGTAGCTGCTGAATGACAGGCATGAGGTGTGGTTGCTCAGTCACCATTTAGTAACAAGAAGCTTCTGTCTTACATGGATAGCCAATATAGCTCCTGTTGGTTGTTTTTTTTTTTTTTTTTTTTTTGCTATGGTTATGAGATGGCTAAATATTTGTTGTGTGGTTTTCCCCTCTATTTGTAGCTTCTAGCTGCTTCTTTGGTACAAACAAGTTTTTAAAAATACATATTTATGTAGTGGAAAGTAACCTTTTAGAATGCTACTAACATGAAGTAATGAACGCCCTGCTCATGCATTGTGCTTGATACAGGACTGCTAGCTCTGCATGGTATGCTGCTGAAATCAAGAGATCATTCTGTGTCCCCAGTAGCCTGCCTGCAGAGGTTAGGGTGAGACCAAAGCCCCCTTTTTGCAAGTAAGACACTGACTGGGGGGCTGATTGAAAGGATGTTCTTCCCTGACCCTATGAATTTGTAGAAAAAACAGGGAACAGAGGGGGAACGGAGAACAGAGATTCGCCTTGGGCATTTGCATCTGAAGGTTTTCTTACTTTTTTCATCTCCCTTTAGGTGAGCTGTATTTTATGTCTACTTCTTATCCTAGTGCCTATGCACCACATGGATCTCTCTACAAGTTTGCTGATCCTGCAAGGTTAGTAATGAAAGGTCATTTTTTCTGTCCCAAATTCTTCTATAATCACCATATGTTCTACAGCTATCACACTAGATAAAGAGTACTAAGTACTATTGATATACAATCTTAGCAACCTACACATTCAGACTTTGGTCTCTGTTAGCCTCCTGTACGTCTGCTTCAACTTTATCAGTTTCAATGAATTTATTCCACACACATCATATCTATGCACCCGGAAATAGATCAGGTTCAGACCTCTTAAAAGTCTGGGATATTAAGGACCAAAATAACGTCTGCTTGTTTGCATATCTGAAGTATAGCGCAGTGCTGTTTTTAAAAAATGACAATCCATATTCTTTAGGGTCGTGAGGGAGATTACATTTTGTCTACGCTTGAACCAAGGACCTTGTAAAATTAAACAAAACTAATTTTGCAACAGCAGAGAGACTTCTCACTCTTCTGTTTTATTCATACTGGCTGGCATGTATCTCTTTCCATCATAAAACGCAGGTCAGGGGTGTGAAGGGTATCCTTGCAAATGGACTGATAACCTGTGAAATAGTAAAACCCGGTAAAAGGCTGACGGTATATGACAGCATGAAGAGGAATAGTTATGGTCTTCAAGGCTTTTGCCCCATCTCATAAGTTCAAACTTAGCCCAAACTGCATAAGGCTGAAACTGTTTCTATTTCACTAGCAACTTAATGATACAAATTGGTGGTCTCATCAAATATCCTACCATAGCTTGTTTTTTCTACTCACATATGCCTGGGAGGTTGTCCTCCAGCCCTCACAAATAGGCCCACGCTGGAGTGGGCCATGCAGAGATTGGTAACCTTCTGCTCAGGGATGTGGCTGCAGCCTGTTCATGGGAGAAAGCTGGTGATGCTAATCCTCACACTACCCAGCATCTGTGTACAAAGGACTCTTGATATCCTAGATGGTCACAGTAGCAGTCTGCCCTGCTGCTAAAGCAATTTAAATTGAAAACAGATGTGGAATGCTTTACTGAGGCCAGCCTCCAAGGATCCTGCAAACTCTGCTGTTACGTAGTGAGGCTAGCAGAGTTTGACAAGATTGGCTGTGAACCTTCTTCAGGCTGTCTAAAAGACTACCCTTTGCTGATCACTGAAGTAATTGAAAAGTACTGGGAGGCAGATTCTTCCATGACTTACTGCCATTTCTGACTTGACAAAAGGACTGTGGGGATCTGTCCCTGATTGCATGCAAGGAAAACTGGCCCGCTGGAACCATCACATGCCATTAAGAGCTTGCCACTTGGAAGGCAGATTAATAACTTTGAATCCTTGGTTAATTTTCCATGTGAAAACCCTCTCCATGGAAACTGGGGGAGAGGATTAGCCCACACTGTAGAGACCCTGATGAAGGTCTCACATAGATGAATATTAAAGCTGATGGTGGAGGAGAGAAGGCTGTGAGAACAGCTCTTGCAGGTTAGGCACTTAATTCTCACTGATTTCAGGGAGAATTAGTTGTCTAGTGAAAATCTCAAAAATACTTGCACCTGCAGAGATCTGAAACGACAGCACATCTCTGTGATGGACTTTGATTTAAAAAAAAAAAAAAAAAGTAGTCCACAGATTAAGCTGCAAGCCCTCTAACGAAGAAGAGTGAAACCTGGTGGTTCATGCAGTGTTCACATAATAAATGGAACTTGAAAACAGAGTTTTCCAAGCAAATTGTTTTTTTTTTTGTTTCCTTTTAAGCAGTTATTGCTGCCAAAGTCTGTTTTTATAGTAAGCATGCTTGTGCAATTTTTACCTTCCCAAGCTTTTGGCTCTTGATAAAAATCATTAAATGAGTTTCAAATTGCCTTGTAAAGTAGATAAAGTACTAACACGTCTGTTCTGTTGCTGAGACCTCAAACGCTAACAACATGAAGAAATCAAGAAACGTTTTCTTGGGAAGGTAAATCAAAAGTTAGGTGGTTCACCCAAAGTCTGTACCAAGATGGTGGGGAAAGGACTTTGAGTCCTTTACTCTAGATGACTTTGCTGCCACTACTTGAGGAGACTCCTGTCTTTAGTAATGCACAGTGTTACTATGACTCCTCGGGGGCAGCAAGCTCCTGCCAGCAATAAGGTGATTTTTGCTGCTCTGAAAGGCTTTCTGGAAACAAGGTAGCTCCCCCTTGTGCTTTTGGAGCTTCTTATTCATCATTTCTAGAGCAGGATCAGGCACTCGGACCCTTGGCTTTTTGGAATTTATTCTTGTATTTTCTGGCTGCCCTTGTTACCTTAGCCCTGCTGCTGCTCTGTTCAGTTTTGCCCTTGTCTGTTTAGTTAAGCACTTAGCAAGCTTGCCAGGGTGTACAAAGCACTAGCAGTTCCTGTGGAAGCTGAAGTTGCTTGGCCCTGGAGCAAATTAAATTCTGACACCTCCAGATCCTTGGTTGTGCTCTGGCTTCCTCCTGATCATATTATGAGTGGAGACTTTCCATTTTTCTGTGCAATTTAATGCTGTTTATAGGATTCTTCTGTTTCCTTCCTGCTGTGAGCTATGGCTTGGCTGACTGGTTCCTCTGTGACACCTTGCCAATGGGTGTGGCCCTGTTCTGTCCAGCCCATGCACTCCCTGCTTCCTGCTCACACTTCAGCAAACACATTGGCAAGGGTAGCAAGCCATACAAACACCTATATGTACCTAGTGGTGGGACCACTGCCCTATCTCTGAGGGCAAGCCTACAATTTTCGTACAGACCTCACAGGAAAACAGAAAGCAGCAGAGCTGGGTGTCCCCACTTTAAGCTTGTCTCTCCAACAGTGCTCTGAGAGACAGCAGAGTGGGGATTGGATCGGTGCCTGGATTGGTACCAAATTCCCTCAGTCAGGAGAAGAGGGAAGAGGTGTTAGGGGGTGCTTGAAAAGTTAAAAAAAAAAAAAATCCTGTTCTACAATCCTGCCTTAATTAATAGCCTGTCTTTTTTTTTTCTTTTAAATTGAAAATGTGTGGAGGAAACGCTTGGCCATTTCCCATGTCTGAAGGAGAGTGCTAGTTACAAGAAAATGTGACGCTTCAGGTCATGCTTTGCTCTGTGCTATTAAGCATGGCAAACTGGAAAAGCCTGTTTTTATTTGTCTCACAGCAGTTCTCTAGGGGCACAGAAAACACAGCTCTGTTTCTCCTCTTTGTGTTCCTCCTTCCTGTCACTTAACAAGTGACAGCTTTGCCTCAGGGAAAGTGCACATGGGTACTTTTGTACTGGGGAAGCTGCCAGGGAATGCCAGCAGGAGAAGAACTCCAATACCGTTCTTTGCAGCCATCGCTTCCTCCCTGTTCCGTTCCTTTGTAAACCCTCCCTTCTCGATGTAATGCCACCTTATATCCAGCACAGCACCCTTGGCAGGTCGCGTTAACTTTTGTGGAGCTGTATAGGAATGTTCTGTTGAGTGGACAGAAGTCCTCATGCTGTACTGCGAGCACGCAGAAAGTGCTCGGTCCCTGATTAGCCTTATGTGCATGAATATGGGACTCCTTCACTTCAAGGTGGGATGCAAGAGCCAGTATTGGTGGGGACAACCCAAAGTGATTTGGAAGTCTGAAGTATAGTCAATGCATTATACCAGCCAGCTTCTGGAAATAGTGATGTGCTGTGCCTCTAGCAGCAGGGACGTGGTAATTGAACATGCCTAATCAGCACTCTTGACTTAGTGGTGGGCCACAAAGATTATTGAACGGGACATGCAGGCAGGTCAACATCCCATGGCCTAACACGCCAGCTGTCAGTGTCGAAGAAAGAGTGTAGACTGCATAATAGCATAAAGTTGGCCAAAATGGTGGTAAAAGAGAAACTTCAGGTTTCCAGCTGCTATTAGTAATCAGACAGGGATTTCATGGATTGCGACCCTGCATTAGGCTCTTAAATTCCACCAAAACTGCACTCTAGGTGCCTATATGCTTTTACGCCTGTTCCAGCAGAGGAAAATGACAAGGGAGGACTGATACATGCCTCTGGAACAAATAAAATTCTAACAATTTCTCAGATATCTGCATATGTCTTTGTGTTTTTCAAGGAGAGCTCCTCCAGGGAAGTGTAAATACAAGCCTGTGCCAGTGAAAACAAAGAGTAAACGTATACCATTTGCTCCACGGGCAAGTAAGTTGTTAGGCTTTAATGTTACTGAGAAGCAAAACTGTCAACAGTCTTAAAGGCATGCAATTGAAAGGGTTAATGATTTTTAAAGTACGGAGCAGGAACAATCTTGAAGTTAGATAATCACGCTTAATGCATGCTTCTGTTGTCTAATAGATACAATACCTTTTTATTTTTTAATCCCCATTATTCCAAATCTTGTCAAGCAAAAGTATGAGCGGGCATCACAAGGGAATGGGTGGCTTTGATTTAGGCATTGGATTTGGACTGGGAAGTTCTGACTGCCTGTCCCAGCTCTGCGACAACCTCCTTGAGTCAAATAACATAATCCTCCCATGTTATACAGCCTTCTCCATAAATCTAGAGGAGTTAATCTTCCTTTCTCCTGGCCTCTTTCTGTCCTAGGTCCTAAGCAAATAGAGCAGAGGTTGCTTCTTATTATTGAGTAGAAGCAATGTTTAGCAAGGTGAGGTTATGTTGTCTGGGATTTCCAGATATCGGTGTAATATGAATAATTCATAATGTTAAGTCTGCCAAAGAGAAATGTGCATGCTTTCATCTTATTATTTCTGGACTTATTCTCCCAAATATAGATTAATCATTTCTCTTCTAAAACTAAACAAATTTTATTTCTAAAAAGTCCAAGGCTCCTATGATAGAAGAAAAGAGGTAGGCAGGTTTACACAGTCTGTATTTCTTTTCTTAGAATGTGAGATAATTTTTCTTAGCTCTAGCTTTACAAAGGCTTTATAGTAGCCATACTTCTGAATCAGCCTTTTGCCTCAAAGCAGGGATGCTGAAACACGTTAATTATTTTTCTCAGAGACCATCCTTGAGCTGCTTAATGAACCTTCAACGTCCCAGCCTCCTGAAAAATCCTCTTCCTCCAGGGGAGTCACCAGAACAGTTTCTTCTAAGAAAGCTAAAAAGACCCCACCCACCAAGATAAAAGCATCAGGAGTGAAGCCAGCTTCATCCGGTAAAAAGAAACAAAAAATCAAAGCCACGGCTAGACATTACAAGCCAAAGCAGAAGGTGAAGGTTACAAAGGTTTCCAAAACTAGGCCAGTGCCTTCCTTGACAAAAAGGAACTCCCGCCTAACCAGAACCAAGAAGCTTCTGCCAAAGAAAGGAGCAGGAACTAAGAAGAAACTGGTGGAGAAGAGAGTAGATTAAGAAGCAGCTTTTGAAGCTGAGTGATGTCCCCAAAAAGGCAAGTCATTTAGAAGATGGTGACTAATTTGATAGGTAGAAAGAACATTTTCAATAGAGACAAAATTAAAAAAAAATCAGTTGATTTGTTATGCCAATATGTATTGATCCCAGGTGCTTCTCCATTAATGTCAGTCTATATGTTCTATTAAACTTTAATAGCACCAATCTCCTAATATTAATCTTCTTTGCAAATACTGTTGTGAAATTCTCTTCTGACATAAGTAGTTACGAGAGTCTCTGATAAACGTTTGCTGGTAAGATTTGGCTTTGTATGTCCATGGCTAACAAATACAAGTGCCTGCAGCTTTCAGAGCAGTTACAGAAGACTTGCTAATAGGTTTGCATCTTTATTAGAAGAATATGAAATAAATATGTCAATGATCTCACCTTTCAGTGTTATTTTGTGGTCCTGGACACTGAATTTCAGCTAAAGTAAATGTTAAGAGTAGTTGCCTTTCAGATGATGATGTAATCAATAGTGATTTTCGTTAAACAGTACTGTCTTCAAGTTATGGATCAGCCACAGCTCCCAAAGGATGCAATACGGGCTAGAAATGTCCAGCAAAGCTTTAATACCCTCCTCCTACTCTTCCCTACTCCCCCCAAAAGAAAACCAACAAAACCACAAACTGCCCCCAAAAAGGCCAGCTGTGGCTGGGCAATTGAATTTAACTATCCACTGGCTTCTAACTGAGCAGCTGTCCTGCACTGGATTCTGTCCTCCTATGTATCGTGACATTATAAAGCTCCTGTGTATATTACACCTCTTGTATTATGTAAGCTGCAGGATTTTTTTTTTTTCCATATTCCCAGATAGATACCCAGAGGGAATGGAACTATTGCAACTTCACTGTGTGGCCAGTTTAGACAGTTGAAATAGCTCCAGCATGCATAACTAGTTCCACCAAGACTGCTAATGCCCTGTGTGTGAGGGGTAGGGCCATGGCCATATCCCAAAGAGGCCCACTTCCCCTTGGTACTGTGTGGGGAAAAGCAGCGTTCTCTGAAGCTGCAAGTAATGACCAGAGGAGAACAAAGACATCACTCCAAAGACAAAGAAAGGAATCTTTTCCTCAAACTATCTGCAAACTTATCTTTCCCCTCCCCCCCTTCCCCGAACTTTAAAAGGGTCCCTTATTTAACATTTGTATTAGAAATCATTAGATTTGAAGGGCTGGATTCAGAAGCTTAGCACATCTCTGAACATAACTGTCAGGAGCTTGCGTGTCTAGGGGCAGTTACTGTGCAGCTCTCCACTGCTGCGTCTTTTCCTTTTGAGCACACGGTACAGTAAGCGCTGGAGCTAGAGCCCTGAGCTCAAGGGTTCGCAGGGGCTCAGCCAACGTGGCAATAGCTGTGTTCCTTTGTACAGAGAGCACACTGTGAAATTAATTTCAAGGAGAATTAAGCAAGTGAGGATCACTGCCACTAAAGGAGTTCTATTATTTTTGGCGTAGGTGGAGGATTCATAAACCTCAAACGTTCTTTTCCAGAGAAGTATATTTGAGTTGCAGAGCCACCGTCTAGCTTAGCCTGTGCCAGCAACTCATATCCTTAGGCTAAGATGGAGCTAAAACAAATTACCTCACTTCACAAATTTCAACTTAAAATGGAACTGCTTTCAAAGTTATGTTTTCTCCTACTGCCCTCTTCTGGACTCACCAGTTTGGGGTGTAGCATTGCCGTTAAGTGAGATTTAACTTGAAATGGTACAACTGCTGTGTAGAATAACAGTCTACAGTGTCTGGGAAACTGCTTGAGAAGGTGTTAATTGACAACGAGCTGCAGGAGGCTGGTAAGGAAAACAACCCACAGGTGTAAGGCAAATACCTGCAGAACAGCCACGCAGCTCAGCTGACCAACTTCTCATTTTCAGGGGGCAATATATGGTTCTTTCAGTTAGAGCAAGGTGGGATAGAGACCTCAGCAGGTGCTGATAACACAAAATATAAAGAAAACGAGAGCTGCCAAGTAAGGAAATGCAGTCTCAGCCGTTCCTTGCATCAGCCAAACTACGGTCCTGGCCTATGACCATTACTCCCTCCTCCTCGCACAGAATCACCATGGCTGCTGATGGATGACACAGAACTGCTATGGCAAATGCCACAAGCGGGAAGGATGCAAAAATGTCCTGCTGTCCGTGTAACTCGGGAGTCTTCATCCGGGAATTGTCGATGCTGGGGAAGATGAATGAAAATGGGACTTGCAAGTGGCTCACACGGTCTCATTAAGTAGCATCTCCCGTTACCACTACCATATTCTCCTGCCAGGGCTCAGTGCTAAGCCAGCTCTAACAAAACCTTAAAGCTCTTTTAGGGGAAGGAAAGCCTGAAGGAAAAAAAGAAAAACGCAGAGAGAACAACCGACTTCCTCTGCACGGAAGGCTGCAAATAAAAGGTGAGGGGTGAAGGGCAGCGCACGGCCGAGGGCCTGCGCTGAGGGAGCGATACGCGCCCACCGCGGTCCCGTCAGCTCCCAACGGCTGGCGGCCCCGCCCCAACGGCCGCCAAGGGCCGCGCGTGCGCGGAGGCGGCTCGCGGCGCACTGCCGGCCGTGAGGCGCCCGGGCGACGCAGCGTGGGCCCACGGGGCCGCCCCGGAGGAAACGGGGCGGGGACGGCTGAGGAAGAAAACTCCCCAGCTTGGCCCAGGGGGAAAAATGAAAAAGCGGAGGAGGCCCCAGCGAGGATCGAACTCGCGACCCCTGGTTTACAAGACCAGTGCTCTAACCACTGAGCTATGGAGCCACCTATCACTTCCAGCCCTGCTGACGGGTGCTGTGCGCCAGGAGCCGCCCCCGCCGGCCGCCAACGGCTTGGTGCGGGGGGCTGCTGCCGCCCCCCCGTCGGCTTGGGGACCCCGCCACGCTCTTCCTCTGGGTTTAATTTCACCCAAAGTTCAATTTCCCTCGCGACGAAGGGGCCCTCTGCCGCCTCTGTGACTGCCCCCGGGCTCTTCCCCACCTGGAAAACATCTAGCCCAGAGCTAGAAAAACTGCAGGCCGGCTCAGGCCTGCTGTCTCTCAGGACTCCCTCAGGCTGCTTTCTCCCTTGTACCCCCTCTGCCCTGCTCCCAATCCTTTGTGTTTTCCCTGGATCCCCTTCCTTCCTTCACCTGGAAGAAGGACCCGTGCCTGAGGCGAGTGCCAGTCCCTGCCCCGGTGAGCAGCGAGCTCGCTTGCCCTCAGGGCGTCCCCCGGGGGCGGCCAGGTGAGTCCCACCTGTCTGCGCCTATGCTGACTGCGTGCTTAGACTGTGAGCAGAACGTGCCTATAATTAAATATGCCGTTGTAATGCACGGCGTTTCAGTGACAAATTCAGTCTTGCGAAGGGGATTTCCTCAAGGATTGCTTCAGTATTCTTCACTTCAGTCCCTCAACTGCCTGGTTTCATAATCTGCTGTGAAGAAGCTAGTAGTGTCTCCCCCCTGGTGGGAGCTGATGGTAGATGTTGGGAGAGCTGCACAAAGTACAGTTTTGTGCAAAGTGAAACCTCTTAAAAAAAAATGCAATTTAGAAATTATAATCAACTTGGTGTTGTAAATCTCAGGTTTTGTGCAGCTTGATGGTATGGAAAAACTGTGGTTTAATTTTCTTGTAGATAAACCACAAAACTCGGTTGATTAGGATATGAACCCTACTGCAAGATAGGCATTGTGTAGCCTTATTTTTTCTTTTCATTTGGACAGAACAATGAAGTTTGAAGCTGCTGAAGATTTTTCCCTTCCTTGCATGAGAAAGCCAGTCTTTCACATTCAGCTCTCGTCCGTGAAAGTTTGTGTAGAAGTGAAAAGGTAAGCTGTGAAGAAGAAATTGAGAGACACTGCTCTGGAATCATATCCTGTGCTGTGCTCTTTCAGTAAATTTGAGCAGTTCTGTTGAACATTGAAATCACATTCTAGAAGAGCATACATGATTCGCTGGATGCCAGCCTTAAACAGAACGTGACCAAAAAGAGAGCTCCTTGAAATGAGAATGGACAGAAAGAGCTGCATTAAGGAATTACAGACCTTTCATCCATTCCACGCTCCACAATCATGAATTAGGTCAATCACGAACTACGTCAGTCTTTTCTTATTTTTTTTCTCCTTACACCTTTGCTTTAAATGTTTATGATCTCTGTAGACAGACAAAACCAGTTCTGGTGAACTCAATCTTTTTGTTTGTATAAGACATTAAAATTACTTTAAAATTTCTGCTTCTGACTGCTGGTGTGGCAGCTGATAAATTTGTGAAGTTTCACATTTCTCTGATTGTTGGGTTTTTTTTTTTCCCCCCCTTCCCTTTGAGAATGGTGACTCTTTAGAGATGGTGAAGCCCTTCTGGAAAGGGCTAAAATGTCAGAACTGTCCTGTATCTTTCCTAGAGTAAGACAAATCTACTTTAACCAGTCTAGCAGTGCTGAGCCTCAGGGTGAGATGAATTCTGAGAACAGAAGCTCAGAATCAATCTGTCTGTGGTGGTAGGGCCACTTGTCACCTTCAGTTTTACACTTAGTTGCAAAGTCTGTAACTCTGCTGTAGTTGCCCTCTTCCAGGTTTCTTTTACTGTCCACTTAGTGCTTACTATGAGATGGCTTCAAATGCTGTGTAGCAGACAGTGACAGTCTGTCAGACATGCTATGTGGGATTCAAGACATGTGATGTAGATGATATCCTATCAGTAAGTCCTCAGTTCCATTAGAAAGGGAAGCTAAAGGAAATGATACGTTTCTAGGTTGCAGTTCGTCTTATCTGAAGGCGGACCTCTAAAATAGCTTGGCTGAATCGTGGTCTAGAAATGCTCGTTTCTCAGCTGACTGCAGAGAGAGTCTATGCTGAAAACATTGTCGGTGAGACAGATCTTACTGATCATGACAGATTTGTTACCAACAGAATTCTGCTCGTGGCCCACGTAATCAGACAGATAGTCCCCATCAAATGTGGCTGCGAATGGACATAGCAATTGTTTTAACAGGCACAGCAGCACTACACAGCTCCTGTCTGCGAGCTACTAATGCTCTTGACCTATCCATCCTCTCAGGCCATGTCTGTGCAGAATAAGCTTTAGTGTATATTAGGACCCTTCTGATTTAAAGTTTAAACTAAAATAGCCGGAAAATTCTCCGTGATAAAATGTTGCAAAAAATTTTAGTATTTACATAATTTTCTATGTACCCACTGGGACCCGTTAGGACTACGCCAAGAGAGTTTTTAGAAAGATAGCAAGATAAACTCTATGTCCAAAAAAAAAAAAGATTTTAATTATATTTCTGCAACGAAATGCAAAGATTTAGAAATTTAAGCGTTTAGGCCAATAATACACCTGCCTTGTCTTCAGTCTGATGTTATTACTGTCAAAAGCCACTAGATGGAACCTAAGCACTGCCAGAAAGGAAAAGGAAAATACTGATCTCTTAACAGACTTTAAATGCTAAAAAGGGTGAATTTTTAGTGCACAGCTTAAAAAAAAAATCTATAGGACAATTCACCTTTAAAGATGTGCCCCAGACGTGAAAAGATCTACCTTTATGTATGCTCCATAAAATTTCTGCTGAGTAGGATTGGGAGTAGGATTAAATTTATTGCAAGGGGAACACGCAACTTATTAGGGCTTTCCCAAGCATTCTGCCTTTTCATCTTGTTCAGTGAATTAGTACTGATAAAAATGGAAGGCTAATGACAGCTGTTTAGTGAAGAGCATCGTGAAAGCAAGCAGACAGGCTCTTTGCAAACTGCCCAGCTGGCATAACACATTTGGCTTTCTCTTTCATACAGAAAAATTTTGTAACGAAGAGCCTCTCCCAAGGTGAAAGGGAATACGTAAAGTTATTGGAAGCAGCATACAGAAAAGTTTCCCCTTCCTGAGGACAGCTATTAAGAAGGAGCAGGATATGAAAGATGTGTCCTAGACTTTTTTTTACTCCAAGGGTAAGCACTGAGCTAGAAAATATGATGGCTGGTGTGATGTCAGATGTAATCTTGCCCTCAGTCTGGACCAAGGCTAGTATTAAAAAATAAATTAGTTGTTCCTGATTAGCTCCCTGCATGTCCTTACAAGCGTTCAGAGCAAATGTGTTTAACTGTGTAAAGCTGGTGTCAGCTGCAGGTGTCAACCATGTTACTGTGAATTTATATCCATCTCATTGCTAAGAGCAGTGTGCTGATCTCATGCCTATTCCGTATGATCTTGTTGCCATATCTTGTATTCAAACGCTAACAAGAGAAGTAAACCAGAGGAGTGACTCTTCGTACAGCTGGCTCCTGAATTATCCCTGGAAATTCTATTGTGCTACAGTAGATTCTTTTCTGAACTTCTTTACCTGGCTGTCCATGAGCTCCCTGCTGAATTTGTTTTTACTGCTATTTTGCAGGCTTCATTTCTTTGTTCCACCAACCAGCTACCAGCTTTGGGCTGCAGTGGTAAGAAAAAAATAGCGGCGGCAGTTTTCTCTGCAAACGTGGTGTGCCTCGTAACAGGTTGTTGTCGCTTACCTACCTTTGTCCTCTTCACAGCTGATTCTCTGTGTCCTAAGGGCAGTCTAGTATACCAGGGTTTATCTCAGCACGCATACAGATCAGCAGAACTGGCTTGCTTGCCTTTCTTTGTTAAACTCTGTGAGAAAGGACTTGTAGCACAGCTCTTGTCCTTTTATGAAGCTGGATGTTTTGAGGATTTTAGTTCTGTTTGATAGATTTGGAAATATTATTTCCTTTCTTAAAGGAACCCTATAGTAACCTAAAGGTGTCTGTATGTTTGATATATGCATTTTAACTGTCAAGTTCTGGTGGACACTTTGTCTTGTACAAACACAAGGCGTTTTGAGCAAAAAGCCACCAGTTTGGGTGGACTTTGGAGCTGGTCCCTGGGGTATTTTGAGCACTGAAAGATCTGAACGTGTGATTGAGTCCTGGCTTCTCTTCGACATGTGAAATTTTCAAGTCCTGTTTGATCAAGAAGTGCCTGAGGAAGTGTCCTGTTGTTTGGTGGTTTTGACTCAGTCCTCTTTGAAAGACAGTGTTCTTTAAATTACACAGGAGTGATCCGTTTGTCCTTGACACATGGAGGACAACACAAAACTCTGACCTAAAACTAGATAAAAATCAGCAAAAATAAACTTCCATGTTTTTTCCACTAACAGTTGCTGTTTGCTACAGGGGCTGGATAATGTGCCACAAAGGCTATGTACAGGTTTGAGCTTGTGCGCTGTTTGCATCCTGGCATGAGATCATTGGGTGCACCCCTTCTCTAATACCTTGTTTTCCATAGGATAGAAGTTTAGCTGTCAGTGAAAACTTGTGTGGATTTTGTTTCCTTAGGATGTGGTTAGAGAGCCAGGCCTCATATTTGAGATGCCTGTAACCAGTGCATAAATTCAAGGGTTTTTGAGAGCTGCGATACTGTGTATCGCAGTAGCCCATATCTTCTTCTTTGCTTTTATTATTCGTGATTTAAATAACATTAGCCTGAGATTCATTTCATGCAGGAATTTCTCACCTACTGATTTGTGGCACTTTGTTGCTTGAGTGCTGATATTTTTGTTTTCAACCCAAAATGAAACTGAGAACAGGGCTGTCAGGTGAGGACATTCATATCTCCAACAGCTATGGTCAATGAGCCAAGCTTGTGCAAACCCATTGCTTAATCAGCTGGGGGGAATTGGCACATCTTGTTTGCCTGAGTCAGCTACCTAAAGGATTTTCTATTAGCTAAAAGTTTGCCTGAATCATTGGGCTGCCTGGTGCAGTAAGCATGTGCTGACATCCTGCCTGCTGTAATTAAAGAGACAAGGATGTGCTTTTAAAAAAAAAAAAAAAAAGAGAGAGAGAGAGACAGCAGTGCACTGCTGGGCTAAGGATAATCTTTTTTTTTCCCCCAGTTTTGTTAATATTTTAATAATATCGCTTGACTTATCTCTGTTTTTTCTTAATGGCAAGACCATTAGCCGTGACTGTGCATGATGTATGTAGCTATATTTTGGGCATGTTTAGTTCTGGAGACACTTCAGTTCTTTATGATCACAGGACAATAATGTTATGCAAAACAGTTCTTCAGCAATGTAAAAACAGGGCCTGTTAAAGTGAAGTGTGGAGGATGAGGGCAATCCACCAGAAGGAACTGTTCAATAGTGAGGACTGTCAGCTTGGGCACAGGTGAATGAAGTTCAATTTACTGCAGTTCTGCAGACATCAGGTGAGTCTTTAGGTTGATCAGATCCCTGCCAAGATTCCTCACCTGCACGATAGGGATAATAGTATATCCCCAGTGTCAAGGAGATGAGATATGTTCAAAGACAGTTGTGAGCTGCTTGAGCATTGCAGTACTGGGGCCTTAGCTTGATAAATGGAAGTTGCAATGTACATGCACTGTGCAGTTATTGTATGTTAATGAAAGTTTCTGCCACTGATAAACTCAACAAATCCACTTATTTAATCCGTTGGGGGCAAAAGGCAGTTAAACCAGCTGTATCTACTGATGTATTTGAGAACTTTAAAATTACGCTTATAAGCTTAATTTCATTAGATAGCTCTGAGTTCCCATGGAAATAAAATACCTTTCCTGACATATAAAAAGCAGGTTAAGTCCTCCAGAGCGTGATTCTCTCTGTTTATGTCTCCTTTCTAAAAGGAAACCTGTTCATGAAGTCTGATTCCCAGTGCTGATAAGATGCTAAGTTACTTAGAATAACAGTGTTCTTGTAGCTTTGATGGCCCAAGGATATGAGGCAAAGTTTTTCTATCTCCACTGATATAGCTAGAACAAAATAGGTCCAACAGAAGGCCAAGAATTTTTTTTTCCTTCTGTATCATTTGGTCTTGTATAAGCTGTTAAATTTTTCTACTCTGAGCTATTAACAAAAATGTTTAACCTTAAAACTTTTTTTTTTAATTCAATGGGGAATATTCTGATGATATTTTTAATTGCTTCTTTCCTACTGAGAGCTGAAAATCAAAATGGTCTTGTGATCGTGATGGTCACTTGGGAGACATGACTCTTATGCGGAAATTATCTGCAGATTTCAGTTTGCCTCAGTATGACTAATATATTTGTCTATGTCTTGGCTGAAAAGATAGTTTAAACAATGAACGCAAACAGGTGGCAGATAACAGTGTGTGTGAATGCCCAAAATTGAACTTTTGAACTTTCAAGCAGAAGCCTGTTACTTGCTAGCTACAACTGGTACAGGCTGGTTGTAAATTTTGATAACACCTGGACTAAAAAGAAGTGGCAAGTCTCAAATCCTCCAATTAATGTCCTGAATACTCCAGTTAATAAAGAAGATATGGAAAACAATCACCAATTAGGAGGCTGATCATGTGTTGTGCTTTTGCACCCTAGACTATTTAGGTTGGGAAAACCAGAGGTTTGGGGTACTGGAAGGAAGAGGAGGCCCAAAAGAAGACTTCCCTAAAGGAAGTGTTTTTGGAAAGAAAAAGGGGGCCTAGAAAGAAAAGGGTGAAGATCTCTACTGGAGGAAAGATTCTGGAAGTGGAGGAAGATCATGGAGATGAGGGAACTGCATAGTGACGAATTCTGGGGGATGCCCGGGAATCTTGGCTAGTAATGCCTGAACATGAACTGGCACAACTTTTTACCTGACTTACCTGGACCAGCAGTGAACTCCTTGCCAGGAAAGGAAACTGAGACACAATGAATGTAGCACAATGTGGGGAGTGAGTGATTTTGTGAGATAATCAGGTAGGGTAAGAAATCTAATTTTGTTGCTTGTTAAATAAGCCCTAGTATCCAGATTCACTATGGATTGCCGTTTATTCTGTTCTACCCGTGACACTCTGCTACGCTACATCTATAGTGGGAAATATGTGGACCACTGTCAGGCAATGAGAAGTAATTCTGTTTATTGAACTTGAGAAGTGTCATTCTGTATTGGCATCTTTTTTGTCATTGCAATGTTTTTAAGAAATAAATCAATACAGTAAATTTTAATGCCTGGGCAATGTGATTGACAGTCCACAGGGGAACAAGCCTCTATTTTTCAAATAGTTACTATATAGGACAACTTTGATACAGGCATTCCCATACTATAATTATGTCTCAGTGACAGCCCAGCAAACTTTGTGGAGTTTGCTTCCTGTTAGGACTATTAACAAGGTGTTACCTGGAGCAAACAGTGGTCCTTGTGCTGTAGGCCTTTCTTCTCAGATTGAGACAAGACATAGAGGGCTTTTTGGATACCACAGCCATTCATTACTGCTCATCTGGAAGGAATTCAAATTGAAAACCTAGAGAAGAGGGAAAGCAAGAGAATGTATTCAAGTAGCTTCTTTAAACTATTTCAATTTTAAGGTTAGGACTCTATTTGGAAAAATGTTGAGGATCTTTGGGACTGCAAGATTGTACCCTGAAGTATGAAGAAAACCCCAACTCTTTTGTACTCGTGCAGTTTTCCTAGCAACCTGGTATTTTTTTAAATCAAGCCATAACAAGTGAGAAGTGCGGTCTGCTCTGCCTGCTGAATGGAAATACATTTAGATATTTATCTGTACCTAAGCATGTCAGTAAGGCTGAAGCCAGAGCCAAGCTGAGTTATACTGGAATTTATCAGAGGACCAGGATTCATTAAGTTAAAATACACAAGATCAGTGGGAAGCTGGGAATAGCCTTGACAGTTTAATGCTTCCTTGGCTTAGCTTCAATGAAGTTTGATCTGCCATTGCCTCTGTTTTACCATGGAGTATTTCTCACAGAGGGGAAGTTTCTTTGGAATCACCTTTTTCAAACAGACAAGGGGAAGTGCTAAGGACTGATACTTAATGCTAGGATAAAGTAATCACAACCAGTTTTATGAGAGTTGCTAATTAGAATTAGATGCAGATGAGAACCACCCCTAGATTCTATGCAGGACTGAATGCTGAAGTGTAACTTACTGTTGGCGATCACACCTCAGAAATTTTGGCCTTTGAAGATTGCAGTGAAATAGGTTGCTGTTGCAGATGATTAGTATTGCTTAAAAATAACTTGCAGCACATTGATCTGTAGACTTTAAAATGCTTACAGAATGGATAGGCCACATATTTCCCTCTAAAAACAGAAATGGAGGCATGTAGAAGTTCACTGGATTACCTACATTTTTTGCTGTCAGCTAATCAGCAAGGGAATCCAAGAATCTTTGATTATGCTTGCTCGTTTGCTTCACGTATGACTGAAGAAACAGAAGCCCTGTTATAGAGGTTATTTTTTCAGCATCTCCCATTGGCTGGGATTGCGTCTTAATGTTTTGAATGGTCAATGATTATAGTCATTGGTGGCTGCAGAGAGCAAAATCAATCTGAGAATGACAGGTAGAGATGACTGTGGAGACTGAGAGGTATTGATGTTGATATCAGTTGTTGCAGACGGATAGGAAAATCTACGTGAGACCGAAAGCAATAGATAGGTGTGGAGATGGAGAGGTATCGATAGGGGTGGATACCGAGTGGTATGGGTTTTGAGAGAGGTATCGATGCCTGTGGATAGGGATCAAGATCCGTGGATGTTGTTGTGAGGCAACATGTATGGCAATTGATACTCCTTGGGGCGTCTCGATGTTGTAAACGGTCAATGTTGATAGTCATCAGTGGCTGCAGAGAGCTGAATCTATCTGAGTGCAAAAAGGTAGAGGTGACTGTGGAGTGGAGAGATATCACTGGCTCTTGATAGGGGTTGTAGGGGTTGATATCAATAGGTATCAACATCGATGCCTATAGCTGTGTTTGGAAATGGGCAGGCATCAATGGCCCTCAATATCGAGAGGTATTGATGTCGATATTGGTCAATGCCGATGCATAGGGAAATAAGCGCGAGACTGAAAGGGATAGATGGGTGTGGAGATGGAGAGGTATCGATGTGTATCAATAGGGATGGATACAGGGCGGTATGGGTCTTGAGAGAGGTATCCATGCCTATGGATAGGGGTGGATATTTGTGGATGTGGTTGTGAGGCGACACATATGGCAATTGATACCCCTTGGGGCGTCTTGGTGTTGTGAACGGTCAATTTTGATAGTCATCAGTGGTTGCGGAGAGCTGAATCTGTCCAAGTGCAAGAAGGTAGCGATGGCTGTGGAGATGGAGAGGTATTGCTGGCTCTCGATAGGGATCGATATCAGTAATAATCAATGCCTATTGATATTGATGCCTATGGCTGTGTTTGGGAATGGCCAGGCATCGATGGCCCTCGATATGGAGAGATATCGATGTCGATATGAGTCGATGCCGACAGATAGGAAAATTGGTGTGAGACTGAAAGCGATAGTTGCATGCGGAGATGGAGAAGTCTCGATGCATATCGATGATGGTCAATACTAAGAGATATGATGCTTGAGAGTTTATTGATGCCTATGGATAGAGATAGATATCTGTGGATGTTGTTGTGAGGTGACATATGGCAATTGATACTCCTCGTGATGTCTCGATGTGGTGAATGGTCAGTGTTGATAGTCATTGGTGGCTATGGAGAGCGGAATCAATCTGAGTGCAAAAAAGTAGAGGTGGCTGTGGAGATGGAGAGATATCGATGACTGTCGATAGGGATTGATATCGATGCCTATGACTGTGTTTGGAAAAGGGCAGGCATTGATGGCCCTTGATATGCAGCAGCAATCAATGTTGATATTTGTTGATGCTCACAGATAGGAAAATTGGCGTGAGACTGAAAAGCAATAGATGCATGTGGAGATGGAGAGGTATCAATAGCAATTGATACTGAGTGGTATGGTTCGTGAGAGGTGGAGAGGTATTGATAGCGATGGATACCGAGTGGTATGGCTCTTGAGAGAGGTATTGATGCCCGTCGATACGGATCGCCGTCCACAGATGATGTTGTGAAGTGATCGATGTGGAAATCAATCATCCTCAAGGCATCTTGATCTGGTGAACGGTCAATGTGAGGAACTGATGATGATATCAGTGGCTGTCAACCAAGGACAAACTGGTGCTGAGCTCGAAAGCGATGGCTGTGTGTGGAGATGGAGAGGTATGGTGTGACGCACCAGTAGAGGGGCGTCCGGGATTCTTTCGTATTCTGGGATTAGTTGCACTGAACTCGAGAGATCATTCTTTGTCAGATGTAAGAATTTATTAGATCTAAGCGGTTCTGCACATATGACGGATACTGGACAACACTAAACCATCAACAACAGACAATCTACAAGTATAACAAAGCTAAGAAGTATAGTAAGGAATCAAAAACACACACATATCAGAGCTCTACGGTTAAGCCACGGAAGCACAGTACAATGACTGCTCTCGGATGCACGGTATAATGACCGCTCTCGCCCTTTCCTTGTCCTTTTGGGCCACCCCTCCGGTATAGTTTTCCCTGGATTGTTCTCACCACGCTCGAGCTGCGCCAAGAGGATTCAGGTTCTCTCTGGCAGTTGGCATCAGGGGCGTCCCTGCTGATGGGTGGGTTGTCGGGTCCGCAGGCCAGCTGACGGTGAGTCCGAGTCCACACCGAGGTATGTGGCTTACTGTCTTTTATCCTTCCCGGGCTTAGTTCATTAATCAGTGCCAGACCATAGCTGGACAATGGAACAGATGGTCTTAGGTGATAACAGTATGGATGCCGACAGGATGGTCAACAGGATGCTTATCAGTACATTCAGCAGCTATCAGTGCGCATGTTTAACAGTTGCACGTTTAACAGCTATCAGTGCGCACAGTCAGCAGCTATCAGTACGCACATTCAACAGCTATCAGTACGAAATTCCAAGGTATCTAGATGCTTACAGTGTGAGTCTGTGGTGTCACTTCTCCTTTGCTGACTAGGTTTGCTCTGCACTCATGCTCTGCACTCATGAGGCTACGGCAACCCCACAGTGTGGTGGCTCTGGCCGTGGTGCACCCGGGGTTCCTAAACTCTTGGGGAGCACCCCAGAGCAAGCCCCTCTTCTACGGGCTGCACCATCCTGAGTCCCACGCTTGCCTGTGTGGCACCTATCATATGGATGCCAGTGGATAGGCATGACTGTGGAGCTGTCTCTATGGAGAGAGATATCGATGCCTATTGATAGGGATTGCCATCCACACATGATGTTGTGAAGGGATCGGTGTGGAAATCAATGTTCCTCAAGGTGTCTTGATCTGGTGAAGGGTCAATGATGATAGTGCTGGGCACTTGGGGAGAGCAAAATGGGTCTGGGATTGAGAGCCATAGATGTGTGTTGAGATGCAGGGGTATGGATGCCTATGGATAGGAATCAATATTCAGAGGTATTGAGAGGCCCACATTAGGGTTAAGAGAGAGAAAATGTAGAGCCACATGTAGAGTGGGGCTGCAAAGGCCATGCCAAAGGACATGAGAGGCTGCACCACCATTGTTCCCAGCACAGCTTCTTTCTTTTGGCCAGGAATGGGGCCTGCAGGGCTCAGGTGCAGGCCCTGCCTTAGGGTTAGGGTCCGCGTTAGGGTTAGGGGAGAGAGAAAGCGTAGAGTCCCAGGGGCAGTGGGGCTGCAAAGGCCATGCAAAGCACGTGCGGGGCTGCATCAACATTGCTCCTAGCACATCTTTTTACTTTTGGCCAGGAATGGGGACTGCAGGCCCCGCCTCTGATTAGGGTCGGCTTTAGAGAAAGCATAAAGCCCCCTGTGGAGTGGGGCTGCAAAGGCTATGCCAAGAGACATGCAGGGTTGCACCAAAATTGCCTCCAGGACAAATTTTTTCCTATCAGCCAGGAATGGGGACTGTGGGGTTGAGGTGCAGGCCCTGCCTCAGACTAGCGTTCACGATAAGGTTAGGGTTACATTTAGGAGAGAGAGAAAGTGTACAGCCCCAGGTGGAGTGGGGCTGCAAAGGACATGCGAAAGAACATGGGAAGGTGCACCAATGTTGCTCCAAACACATTGCATTCAATGCTAAGCCTAGATGGTCGAAACTTATTCAAATCCATCCCCTGCGATAGGTAAGGCGATGGAGGGCACAGGATGGCTGTGGAGCTGGAGAGGAAAGGATGGGTATGGGCGGGGATGGAGAGCTCTGGAGGTTGTTGCGTAGCCAACGGTCTGGAAAAGGAGAGTCCTCGAGGCATGGCCTAACGGAGCGCGGTCAGTGGGGAGAGTGGGTGGTGCCTGGCAAAAGTGCTGCGAGAGCGAAAGCTAGGGAGGCCAGGACAGAACCAGCGGAATCGGTGCATATCAAAAGGCATTTGAGGAAAGAATACCAAGGGAGCATCTCTACAGAGAACGCCTGAATGCAGAGTCTGAAGAGGATGACATCGTCTCTAAGTTGGAAGATTAAAATCAATGCTGTTCACAGCTGATTAACTTTCCTTTCCAATATGTCCCACAGTGATATATGTGACTTGGATAGCGAGAGGCTTTTAAAGCGGAAGGAGGATCCACTGCTGATTTCATCAACATTGGAGGAAAGAAATAGCAAAGTAGCAACTCCTTGGAGAAGCCCCGAATGCAGAGTCTGAAGAGGATGACATCGCCTCTCAGTTGGAAGATTAAAATCAGTGCTGTTGACAGCTGATGAACTTTCCTTTCTGAAGTTTCCCACAATCACATTTGTGGCTTGGGTAGCGAGAGGCTTTGAAAGCGAGAGGCTGATCCACTGCTGATTTCCTCAGTATTGGAGAAAAGAAATACCAAACTAGCAACTCTTTGGAGGACCCCTGAATGCTGAGACGGAAGATGATGATATCACCTCTCAGTTGGAAGATTGAAATCAGTGCTGTTCACAGCTGATTAACTTCCCTTTCTAATATTTCCCACGATGAAATTTGTGGCTTGGATAGCGAGAGGCATTGCAAGTGAGAAACTGATCCACTGCTGGTTTTGTAAACATTTGAAGCAAGAAACGGCACACTAGGAACTCCTTGGAGAAGCCCCGAATGCAGAGTCGGAAGAGGATGACATCGCCTCTCAGTTGGTAGATTAAAATCAGTGCAGTTCACAGCTGATGAACTTTCCTTTCTGAAGTTTCCCCGAATCACATTTGTGGCTTGGATAGCGAGAGGCTTTGAGAGCGAGAGGCTGATCCACTGCTGATTTCCTCAACATTGGAGAAAACCAATACCAAACTAGGAACTCCGTGGAGAAGCCCCGAATGCAGAGTCTGAAGAGGATGACATCGCCTCTCAGTTGGTAGATGAAAATCAGTGCTGTTCACAGGTGATGAACTTTGCTTTCCAGTATTTCCCACAAGGAAATTTGTGGCTTGGATAGCGAGAGGCTTTGAAAGCGAGAGGCTGATCCACTGCTGATTTCCTCAACATTGGAGAAAACAAATACCAAACTAGCAACTCCGTGGAGAACGCCCGAAGGCTGAGTTGGAAGAGGATGACACGGTCTCTCAGTTGGAAGATGAACATCAGTGCTGTTGACAGCTGATTAGCTTTCCTTTCTGATGTTTCCCCGAATCACATTTGTGGCTTGGATAGTGAGAGGCTTTGAGAGCGAGAGGCTGGTCCACTGCTGATTTCGTCAACATTGGAGAAAAGAAACGGTGAAGTAGCAACTGCTTGGAGAAGCCCTGAATGCAGAGTCTGAAGAGGATGACATGGTCTCTGAGTTGGAAGATGAACATCAGTGCTGTTCACAGCTGATGAAATTTCCTTTCTGAAGTTTCCCACAGTGAAATTTGTGGCTTGCATAGCGAGAGGCTTTGAGAGCGAGAGGCTGATCCACTGCTGATTTCCTCAACGTTGGAGGAAAGAAATAGCGAAGTAGCACCTCCTTGGAGAAGCCGCGAATGCAGAGTCGGAAGAGGATGACACGGTTTCTAAGTTGGAAGATTAACATCAGTGCTGTTCCCAGGTGATGAACTTCCCTTTCTGAAGATTCCCACAATCACGTTTGTGGCATGGATAGCGAGGGGCTTTGAGAGCGAGAGGCTGATCCGCTGCTGATTTCCTCAACATTGGAGGAAAGAAACAGCGAAGTAGCAACTGTTTGGAGAAGCCCCGAATGCAGAGTCTGAAGAGGATGATCTCGCCTCTTAGTTGGAAGATGAAAATCAGTGCTCTTCACAGCTGGTTGATTTTCCTTTCCAGTATTTCCCACAGTCCAATTTGTGGCTTGGATAGCGAGAGGCTTTGAGAGCAAGAGGCTGATCCACTGCTGATTTTGTCAACATTGGAGAAAACAAATACCAAACTAGGAACTCCGTGGAGAATCCCCGAATGCAGAGTCTGAAGAGGATGACACGGTCTCTCAGTTGGAAGATGAACATCAGTGCTGTTGACAGCTGATGAACTTTGCTTTCCAGTATTTCCCACAATGAAATTTGTGGTTTGGATAGCGAGAGGCTTTGAAAGCGAGAGGCTGATCCACTGCTGGTTTTGTAAACATTTGAAGCAAGAAACAGGAAACTAGGAACTCCTAGGAGAAGCCCCGAATGCAGAGTCGGAAGAGGATGACACGGTCTCTCAGTTGGAAGATTAACATCAGTGCTGTTCACAGCTGATTAGCTTTCTTTTCTGAAGTTTCCCCGAATCACATTTGTGGTTTGGATAGCGAGAGGCTTTGAGAGCGAGAGGCTGATCCACTGCTGATTTCGTCAACGTTGGAGAAAAGAAACGGTGAAGTAGCAACTCCTTGGAGAAGCCGCGAATGCAGAGTCGGAAGACGATGATATCGCCTGTCAGTTGGTAGATTAAAATCAGTGCTGTTGACAGCTGATGAACTTTCCTTTCTGAAGTTTCCCCGAATCACATTTGTGGCTTGGATAGCGAGAGGCTTTGAGAGCGAGAGGCTGGTCCACTGCTGATTTCATCAACATTGGAGGAAAGAAATAGCAAAGTAGCAACTCCTTGGAGAAGCGCCGAATGCAGAGTCTGAAGAGGATGATCTCGCCTCTCAGTTGGAAGATTAACATCAGTGCTGTTCCCAGCTGATTAACTTTCCTTTCTGAAGTTTCCCCGAATCACATTTGTGGCTTGGATAGCGAGAGTTTTAGAAAGGGAGATGCTGATCGACCGCTGATTTCCTCAATATTGGAGGAAAGAAATACCAAACTAGGAACTCCGTGGAGAATCCCCGAATGCAGAGTCTGAAGAGGATGACATGGTCTCTGAGTTGGAAGGTGAACATCAGTGCTGTTCACAGCTGATTAACTTTCCTTTCCAATATGTCCCACAGTGATATATGTGACTTGGGTAGCGAGATGCTATGGAATCGAGAGGCAGATCCACTGCTGATTTCCTCAACATTGGAGGCAAGGAAAACCAATGTAGCAACTGCTTGGAGAAGCCCCGAATGCAGAGTTGGAAGACGATGATATCGCTTGTCAGTTGGTAGGTTAAAATCAGTGCTGTGGACAGCTGATGAACTTTCCTTTCTGAAGTTTCCCACAATCGCATTTGTGGCTTGGAAAGCAAGAGGCTTTTAAAGCGGAAGGCTGATTCACTGCTGATTTCCTCAACATTGGAGGAAAGAAATAGCAAACTAGCAAATGCTTGGAGGAGCCGCGAATGCAGAGTCTGAAGAGGATGACACGGTCTCTCAATTGGAAGATGAAAATCAGTGCTGTTCACAGCTGATGAACTTTCCTTTCTGAAGTTTCCCACAATCGCATTTGTGGCTTGGAAATCTATAGTTTTAGAAAGCGAGAGGCTGATCCTCTGCTGATTTCATCAACATTGGAGGAAAGAAATACCCCAGTAGCAACTCCTTGGAGAAGCCCCGAATGCAGAGTCTGAAGAGGATGACATCGCCTCTCAGTTGGAAGATTAACATCAGTGCTCTTCATAGCTGATTAACTTTCCTTTCTGAAGTTTCCCACAATCACAATGGTGGCTTGGATAGTGAGAGGCTTAGCAAGCAAGAGGCTGATCCACTGCTGATTTCATCAACATTTGAGAAAAAAATATCGCACAGTACCGCTCCTTGGAGAAGCCCCGAATGCAGAGTCTGAAGAGGATGACATGGTCTCTGAGTTGGAGGATGAACATCAGTGCTGTTCACAGCTGATTAACTTTCCTTTCCAATATGTCCCACAGTGATATATGTGACTTGGGTAGCGAGATGCTATGGAATCGAGAGGCAGATCCACTGCTGATTTCCTCAACATTGGAGGCAAGGAAAACCAATGTAGCAACTGCTTGGAGAAGCCCCGAATGCAGAGTTGGAAGACGATGATATCGCTTGTCAGTTGGTAGATTAAAATCAGTGCTGTTGACAGCTGATGAACTTTCCTTTCTGAAGTTTCCCACAATCACATTTGTGGCTTGGAAAGCGAGAGGCTTTTAAAGCGGAAGGCTGATCCACTGCTGATTTCCTCAATATTGGAGGAAAGAAATACCAAACTAGGAACTCCGTGGAGAATCCCCGAATGCAGAGTCTGAAGAGGATGACATGGTCTCTCAGTTGGAAGATTAACATCAGTGCTGTTGACAGCTGATGAACTTTCCTTTCTGAAGTTTCCCACCATCACGTTTGTGGCTTGGATAACAAGAGGCTTTGAGAGCGAGAGGCTGATCCACTGCTGATTTCGTCAACATTGGAGGAAAGAAACGGTGAAGTAGCGACTGCTTGGAGAAGCCGTGAATGCAGAGTCTGAAGAGGATGACATGGTCTCTGAGTTGGAAGATGAACATCAGTGCTGTTCACAGCTGATTAACTTTCCTTTCCAATATGTCCCACAGTGATATATGTGACTTGGGTAG
Source organism: Struthio camelus (assembly GCF_040807025.1). Lineage (NCBI taxonomy): Eukaryota > Metazoa > Chordata > Aves > Struthioniformes > Struthionidae > Struthio > Struthio camelus. The sequence continues at coordinate 127,028,487 of NC_090944.1, forward strand.
CGAGATGCTATGGAATCGAGAGGCAGATCCACTGCTGATTTCCTCAACATTGGAGGCAAGGAAAACCAATGTAGCAACTGCTTGGAGAAGCCCCGAATGCAGAGTCGGAAGACGATGATATCGCTTGTCAGTTGGTAGATTAAAATCAGTGCTGTTGACAGCTGATGAACTTTCCTTTCTGAAGTTTCCCCCGAATCACATTTGTGGCTTGGATAGCGAGAGGCTTTGAGAGCGAGAGGCTGATCCACTGCTGATTTCGTCAACATTGGAGGCAAGAAATACCAAACTAGCAGTTCCGTGGAGAAGCCCCGAATGCAGAGTCTGAAGAGGATGATATCGTCTCTGAGTTGGAAGATTAACATCAGTGCTGTTCACAGCTGATGAACTTTCCTTTCTGAAGTTTCCCACAATGAAATATGTGGCTGGGATAGCGAGATGCTTTGAGAGTGAGAGCCTTATCCGCTACTGATGTCCTCAACGTTGGAGGCAAGAAATACCAAACTAGGAACTCCGTGGAGAAGCCCCGAATGCAGAGTCTGAAGAGGATGACATCGCCTCTCAGTTGGAAGATGAACATCAGTGCTGTTCACAGCTGATGAACTTTCCTTTCTGAAGTTTCCCAGAATCACATTTGTGGCTTGGATAGCGAGAGGCTTTGGGAGCGAGAAGCTGATCCACTGCTGATTTCGTCAACATTGGAGGCAAGAAATAGCAAACTAGCAACTGTTTGGAGAAGCCCCGAATGCAGAGTCTGAAGAGGATGATATCGCCTCTTAGTTGGAAGATGAAAATCAGTGCTCTTCACAGCTGGTTGATTTTCCTTTCCAGTATTTCCCACAGTCCAATTTGTGGCTTGGATAGCGAGAGGCTTTGAGAGCAAGAGGCTGATCCACTGCTGATTTTGTCAACATTGGAGAAAACAAATACCAAACTAGGAACTCCGTGGAGAATCCCCGAATGCAGAGTCTGAAGAGGATGACACGGTCTCTCAGTTGGAAGATGAACATCAGTGCTGTTCACAGGTGATGAACTTTCCTTTCTGAAGATTCCCACAATCACGTTTGTGGCTTGGATAGCGAGAGGCTTTGAGAGCGAGAGGCTGATCCACTGCAGATTTCGTCAACATTGGAGAAAACAAATACCAAACTAGGAACTCCGTGGAGGTTCCCCGAATGCAGAGTCTGAAGAGGATGACATGGTCTCTGAGTTGGAAGATGAACATCAGTGCTGTTGACAGCTGATGAACTTTGCTTTCCAGTATTTCCCACAATGAAATTTGTGGTTTGGATAGCGAGAGGCTTTGAAAGCGAGAGGCTGATCCACTGCTGGTTTTGTAAACATTTGAAGCAAGAAACAGGAAACTAGGAACTCCTTGGAGAAGCCCCGAATGCAGAGTCGGAAGAGGATGACACGGTCTCTCAGTTGGAAGATTAACATCAGTGCTGTTCACAGCTGATTAGCTTTCTTTTCTGAAGTTTCCCCGAATCACATTTGTGGTTTGGATAGCGAGAGGCTTTGAGAGCGAGAGGCTGATCCACTGCTGATTTCGTCAACGTTGGAGAAAAGAAACGGTGAAGTAGCAACTCCTTGGAGAAGCCGCGAATGCAGAGTCGGAAGACGATGATATCGCCTGTCAGTTGTTAGATTAAAATCAGTGCTGTTGACAGCTGATGAACTTTCCTTTCTGAAGTTTCCCCGAATCACAGTTGTGGCTTGCATAGCGAGAGGCTTTGAGAGCGAGAGGCTGGTCCACTGCTGATTTCATCAACATTGGAGGAAAGAAATAGCAAAGTAGCAACTCCTTGGAGAAGCGCCGAATGCAGAGTCTGAAGAGGATGATCTCGCCTCTCAGTTGGAAGATTAACATCAGTGCTGTTCCCAGCTGATTAACTTTCCTTTCTGAAGTTTCCCCGAATCACATTTGTGGCTTGGATAGCGAGAGTTTTAGAAAGGGAGATGCTGATCGACCGCTGATTTCCTCAATATTGGAGGAAAGAAATACCAAACTAGGAACTCCGTGGAGAATCCCCGAATGCAGAGTCTGAAGAGGATGACATGGTCTCTGAGTTGGAAGATGAACATCAGTGCTGTTCACAGCTGATTAACTTTCCTTTCCAATATGTCCCACAGTGATATATGTGACTTGGGTAGCGAGATGCTATGGAATCGAGAGGCAGATCCACTGCTGATTTCCTCAACATTGGAGGCAAGGAAAACCAATGTAGCAACTGCTTGGAGAAGCCCCGAATGCAGAGTCGGAAGACGATGATATCGCTTGTCATTTTGTAGATTAAAATCAGTGCTGTGGACAGCTGATGAACTTTCCTTTCTGAAGTTTCCCACAATCGCATTTGTGGCTTGGATAGCGAGAGGCTTTGAGAGCGAGAGGCTGATTCACTGCTGATTTCCTCAACATTGGAGGAAAGAAATAGCAAACTAGCAACTCCTTGGAGAAGCCCCGAATGCTGTGTGGGCAGAGGATGATACGGTTTCTCAGTTGGAAGATTAACATCAGTGCTGTTCACAGCTGATGAACTTTCCTTTCTGAAGTTTCCCACCATCACGTTTGTGGCTTGGATAGCAAGAGGCTTTGAGAGTGAGAGCCTGATCCGCTACTGATTTCCTCAGCATTGGAGGAAAGAAGTAGCAAAGTAGCAACTGCTTGGAGAAGCCCCGAATGCAGAGTCTGAAGAGGATGATATCGCCTCTCAGTTGGTAGATGAAAATCAGTGCTGTTCACAGGTGATGAACTTTCCTTTCTGAAGATTCCCACAATCACGTTTGTGGCTTGGATAGCGAGAGGCTTTGAGAGCGAGAGGCTGATCCACTGCAGATTTCGTAAATATTGGAGGAAAGAAATAGCAAAGTAGCAACTGCTTGGAGAAGCCCCGAATGCAGAGTCTGAAGAGGATGACATCGCCTCTCAGTTGGTAGATTAAAATCAGTGCTGTTCATAGCTGATTAATTTTCTTTTCCAGTATTTCCCACAATGAAATTTGTGGCTTTGATAGCGAGAGGCTTTGAAAGTGAGAGGCTGGTCCACTGCTGATTTCCTCAACATTGGAGAAAACAAATACCAAACTAGCAACTCCGTGGAGAACGCCCGAAGGCTGAGTTGGAAGAGGATGACACGGTCTCTCAGTTGGAAGATTAACATAAGTGCTGTTGACAGCTGATTAGCTTTCCTTTCTGATGTTTCCCCGAATCACATTTGTGGCTTGGATAGTGAGAGGCTTTGAGAGCGAGAGGCTGGTCCACTGCTGATTTCGTCAACATTGGAGAAAAGAAACGGTGAAGTAGCAACTGCTTGGAGAAGCCCTGAATGCAGAGTCTGAAGAGGATGACATGGTCTCTGAGTTGGAAGATGAACATCAGTGCTGTTCACAGCTGATGAAATTTCCTTTCTGAAGTTTCCCACAGTGAAATTTGTGGCTTGCATAGCGAGAGGCTTTGAGAGCGAGAGGCTGATCCACTGCTGATTTCCTCAACGTTGGAGGAAAGAAATAGCGAAGTAGCACCTCCTTGGAGAAGCCGCGAATGCAGAGTCGGAAGAGGATGACACGGTTTCTAAGTTGGAAGATTAACATCAGTGCTGTTCCCAGGTGATGAACTTCCCTTTCTGAAGATTCCCACAATCACGTTTGTGGCATGGATAGCGAGGGGCTTTGAGAGCGAGAGGCTGATCCACTGCTGATTTCCTCAACATTGGAGGAAAGAAACAGCGAAGTAGCAACTGCTTGGAGAAGCCCCGAATGCAGAGTCTGAAGAGGATGATCTCGCCTCTCAGTTGGATGATTAACATCAGTGCTGTTCCCAGCTGATGAACTTTCCTTTCTGAAGTTTCCCACAATGAAATTTGTGGCTTGGATAGCGAGAGGCTTTGAGAGCGAGACGCTGGTCCACTGCTGATTTCCTCAACATTGGAGGAAAGAAACAGCGAAGTAGCAACTGTTTGGAGAAGCCCCGAATGCAGAGTCTGAAGAGGATGATATCGCCTCTTAGTTGGAAGATGAAAATCAGTGCTCTTCACAGCTGGTTGATTTTCCTTTCCAGTATTTCCCACAGTCCAATTTGTGGCTTGGATAGCGAGAGGCTTTGAGAGCAAGAGGCTGATCCACTGCTGATTTTGTCAACATTGGAGAAAACAAATACCAAACTAGGAACTCCGTGGAGAATCCCCGAATGCAGAGTCTGAAGAGGATGACACGGTCTCTCAGTTGGAAGATGAACATCAGTGCTGTTCACAGGTGATGAACTTTCCTTTCTGAAGATTCCCACAATCACGTTTGTGGCTTGGATAGCGAGAGGCTTTGAGAGCGAGAGGCTGATCCACTGCAGATTTCGTCAACATTGGAGAAAACAAATACCAAACTAGGAACTCCGTGGAGGTTCCCCGAATGCAGAGTCTGAAGAGGATGACATGGTCTCTGAGTTGGAAGATGAACATCAGTGCTGTTGACAGCTGATGAACTTTGCTTTCCAGTATTTCCCACAATGAAATTTGTGGTTTGGATAGCGAGAGGCTTTGAAAGCGAGAGGCTGATCCACTGCTGGTTTTGTAAACATTTGAAGCAAGAAACAGGAAACTAGGAACTCCTTGGAGAAGCCCCGAATGCAGAGTCGGAAGAGGATGACACGGTCTCTCAGTTGGAAGATTAACATCAGTGCTGTTCACAGCTGATTAGCTTTCTTTTCTGAAGTTTCCCCGAATCACATTTGTGGTTTGGATAGCGAGAGGCTTTGAGAGCGAGAGGCTGATCCACTGCTGATTTCGTCAACGTTGGAGAAAAGAAACGGTGAAGTAGCAACTCCTTGGAGAAGCCGCGAATGCAGAGTCGGAAGACGATGATATCGCCTGTCAGTTGTTAGATTAAAATCAGTGCTGTTGACAGCTGATGAACTTTCCTTTCTGAAGTTTCCCCGAATCACATTTGTGGCTTGGATAGCGAGAGGCTTTGAGAGCGAGAGGCTGGTCCACTGCTGATTTCATCAACATTGGAGGAAAGAAATAGCAAAGTAGCAACTCCTTGGAGAAGCGCCGAATGCAGAGTCTGAAGAGGATGATCTCGCCTCTCAGTTGGAAGATTAACATCAGTGCTGTTCCCAGCTGATTAACTTTCCTTTCTGAAGTTTCCCCGAATCACATTTGTGGCTTGGATAGCGAGAGTTTTAGAAAGGGAGATGCTGATCGACCGCTGATTTCCTCAATATTGGAGGAAAGAAATACCAAACTAGGAACTCCGTGGAGAATCCCCGAATGCAGAGTCTGAAGAGGATGACATGGTCTCTGAGTTGGAAGATGAACATCAGTGCTGTTCACAGCTGATTAACTTTCCTTTCCAATATGTCCCACAGTGATATATGTGACTTGGGTAGCGAGATGCTATGGAATCGAGAGGCAGATCCACTGCTGATTTCCTCAACATTGGAGGCAAGGAAAACCAATGTAGCAACTGCTTGGAGAAGCCCCGAATGCAGAGTCGGAAGACGATGATATCGCTTGTCAGTTGGTAGGTTAAAATCAGTGCTGTGGACAGCTGATGAACTTTCCTTTCTGAAGTTTCCCACAATCGCATTTGTGGCTTGGAAAGCGAGAGGCTTTTAAAGCGGAAGGCTGATTCACTGCTGATTTCCTCAACATTGGAGGAAAGAAATAGCAAAGTAGCAACTCCTTGGAGGAGCCGCGAATGCAGAGTCTGAAGAGGATGGCACAGTCTCTGAGTTGGAAGATTAACATCAGTGCTGTTCACAGCTGATTCACTTTCCTTTCTGAAGTTTCCCCCGAATTACATTTGTGGCTCGGATAGCGAGAGGCTTTGAGAGCGAGAGGCTGATCCACTGCTGATTTCGTCCACATTGGAGGCAAGAAATACCCCAGTAGCAACTCCTTGGAGAAGCCCCGAATGCAGAGTCTGAAGAGGATGACATCGCCTCTCAGTTGGAAGATGAACATCAGTGCTGTTCACAGCTGATGAACTTTCCTTTCTGAAGTTTCCCACAATCACAATGGTGGCTTGGATAGTGAGAGGCTTAGCAAGCAAGAGGCTGATCCACTGCTGATTTCGTCAACATTTGAGAAAAAAATATCGCACAGTACCGCTCCTTGGAGAAGCCCCGAATGCAGAGTCTGAAGAGGATGACATGGTCTCTGAGTTGGAGGATGAACATCAGTGCTGTTCACAGCTGATTAACTTTCCTTTCCAATATGTCCCACAGTGATATATGTGACTTGGATAGCGAGATGCTATGGAATCGAGAGGCAGATCCACTGCTGATTTCCTCAACATTGGAGGCAAGGAAAACCAATGTAGCAACTGCTTGGAGAAGCCCCGAATGCAGAGTTGGAAGACGATGATATCGCTTGTCAGTTGGTAGATTAAAATCAGTGCTGTGGACAGCTGATGAACTTTCCTTTCTGAAGTTTCCCACAATCACATTTGTGGCTTGGAAAGCGAGAGGCTTTTAAAGCGGAAGGCTGATCCACTGCTGATTTCCTCAATATTGGAGGAAAGAAATACCAAACTAGGAACTCCGTGGAGAATCCCCGAATGCAGAGTCTGAAGAGGATGACATGGTCTCTCAGTTGGAAGTTTAACATCAGTGCTGTTGACAGCTGATGAACTTTCCTTTCTGAAGTTTCCCACAATCACGTTTGTGGCTTGGATAACAAGAGGCTTTGAGAGCGAGAGGCTGATCCACTGCAGATTTCGTCAACGTTGGAGGCAAGAAATACCAAACTAGGAACTCCGTGGAGAAGCCCCGAATGCAGAGTCTGAAGAGGATGACATGGTCTCTCAGTTGGAAGATTAACATCAGTGCTGTTCACAGCTGATGAACTTTCCTTTCTGAAGTTTCCCACCATCACGTTTGTGGCTTGGATAACAAGAGGCTTTGAGAGCGAGAGGCTGATCCACTGCTGATTTCATCAACATTGGAGGAAAGAAACGGTGAAGTAGCGACTGCTTGGAGAAGCCGTGAATGCAGAGTCTGAAGAGGATGACATGGTCTCTGAGTTGGAAGATGAACATCAGTGCTGTTCACAGCTGATTAACTTTCCTTTCCAATATGTCCCACAGTGATATATGTGACTTGGGTAGCGAGATGCTATGGAATCGAGAGGCAGATCCACTGCTGATTTCCTCAACATTGGAGGCAAGGAAAACCAATGTAGCAACTGCTTGGAGAAGCCCCGAATGCAGAGTCGGAAGACGATGATATCGCTTGTCAGTTGGTAGATTAAAATCAGTGCTGTTGACAGCTGATGAACTTTCCTTTCTGAAGTTTCCCCCGAATCACATTTGTGGCTTGGATAGCGAGAGGCTTTGAGAGCGAGAGGCTGATCCACTGCTGATTTCGTCAACATTGGAGGCAAGAAATACCAAACTAGCAGTTCCGTGGAGAAGCCCCGAATGCAGAGTCTGAAGAGGATGATATCGTCTCTGAGTTGGAAGATTAACATCAGTGCTGTTCACAGCTGATGAACTTTCCTTTCTGAAGTTTCCCACAATGAAATATGTGGCTGGGATAGCGAGATGCTTTGAGAGTGAGAGCCTTATCCGCTACTGATGTCCTCAACGTTGGAGGCAAGAAATACCAAACTAGGAACTCCGTGGAGAAGCCCCGAATGCAGAGTCTGAAGAGGATGACATCGCCTCTCAGTTGGAAGATGAACATCAGTGCTGTTCACAGCTGATGAACTTTCCTTTCTGAAGTTTCCCAGAATCACATTTGTGGCTTGGATAGCGAGAGGCTTTGGGAGCGAGAAGCTGATCCACTGCTGATTTCGTCAACATTGGAGGCAAGAAATAGCAAACTAGCAACTGTTTGGAGAAGCCCCGAATGCAGAGTCTGAAGAGGATGATATCGCCTCTTAGTTGGAAGATGAAAATCAGTGCTCTTCACAGCTGGTTGATTTTCCTTTCCAGTATTTCCCACAGTCCAATTTGTGGCTTGGATAGCGAGAGGCTTTGAGAGCAAGAGGCTGATCCACTGCTGATTTTGTCAACATTGGAGAAAACAAATACCAAACTAGGAACTCCGTGGAGAATCCCCGAATGCAGAGTCTGAAGAGGATGACACGGTCTCTCAGTTGGAAGATGAACATCAGTGCTGTTCACAGGTGATGAACTTTCCTTTCTGAAGATTCCCACAATCACGTTTGTGGCTTGGATAGCGAGAGGCTTTGAGAGCGAGAGGCTGATCCACTGCAGATTTCGTCAACATTGGAGAAAACAAATACCAAACTAGGAACTCCGTGGAGGTTCCCCGAATGCAGAGTCTGAAGAGGATGACATGGTCTCTGAGTTGGAAGATGAACATCAGTGCTGTTGACAGCTGATGAACTTTGCTTTCCAGTATTTCCCACAATGAAATTTGTGGTTTGGATAGCGAGAGGCTTTGAAAGCGAGAGGCTGATCCACTGCTGGTTTTGTAAACATTTGAAGCAAGAAACAGGAAACTAGGAACTCCTTGGAGAAGCCCCGAATGCAGAGTCGGAAGAGGATGACACGGTCTCTCAGTTGGAAGATTAACATCAGTGCTGTTCACAGCTGATTAGCTTTCTTTTCTGAAGTTTCCCCGAATCACATTTGTGGTTTGGATAGCGAGAGGCTTTGAGAGCGAGAGGCTGATCCACTGCTGATTTCGTCAACGTTGGAGAAAAGAAACGGTGAAGTAGCAACTCCTTGGAGAAGCCGCGAATGCAGAGTCGGAAGACGATGATATCGCCTGTCAGTTGTTAGATTAAAATCAGTGCTGTTGACAGCTGATGAACTTTCCTTTCTGAAGTTTCCCCGAATCACAGCTGTGGCTTGCATAGCGAGAGGCTTTGAGAGCGAGAGGCTGGTCCACTGCTGATTTCCTCAACATTGGAGGAAAGAAATAGCAAAGTAGCAACTCCTTGGAGAAGCGCCGAATGCAGAGTCTGAAGAGGATGATCTCGCCTCTCAGTTGGAAGATTAACATCAGTGCTGTTCCCAGCTGATTAACTTTCCTTTCTGAAGTTTCCCCGAATCACATTTGTGGCTTGGATAGCGAGAGTTTTAGAAAGGGAGATGCTGATCGACCGCTGATTTCCTCAATATTGGAGGAAAGAAATACCAAACTAGGAACTCCGTGGAGAATCCCCGAATGCAGAGTCTGAAGAGGATGACATGGTCTCTGAGTTGGAAGATGAACATCAGTGCTGTTCACAGCTGATTAACTTTCCTTTCCAATATGTCCCACAGTGATATATGTGACTTGGGTAGCGAGATGCTATGGAATCGAGAGGCAGATCCACTGCTGATTTCCTCAACATTGGAGGCAAGGAAAACCAATGTAGCAACTGCTTGGAGAAGCCCCGAATGCAGAGTCGGAAGACGATGATATCGCTTGTCAGTTGGTAGGTTAAAATCAGTGCTGTGGACAGCTGATGAACTTTCCTTTCTGAAGTTTCCCACAATCGCATTTGTGGCTTGGAAAGCGAGAGGCTTTTAAAGCGGAAGGCTGATTCACTGCTGATTTCCTCAACATTGGAGGAAAGAAATAGCAAAGTAGCAACTCCTTGGAGGAGCCGCGAATGCAGAGTCTGAAGAGGATGGCACAGTCTCTGAGTTGGAAGATTAACATCAGTGCTGTTCACAGCTGATTCACTTTCCTTTCTGAAGTTTCCCCCGAATTACATTTGTGGCTCGGATAGCGAGAGGCTTTGAGAGCGAGAGGCTGATCCACTGCTGATTTCGTCCACATTGGAGGCAAGAAATACCCCAGTAGCAACTCCTTGGAGAAGCCCCGAATGCAGAGTCTGAAGAGGATGACATCGCCTCTCAGTTGGAAGATGAACATCAGTGCTGTTCACAGCTGATGAACTTTCCTTTCTGAAGTTTCCCACAATCACAATGGTGGCTTGGATAGTGAGAGGCTTAGCAAGCAAGAGGCTGATCCACTGCTGATTTCGTCAACATTTGAGAAAAAAATATCGCACAGTACCGCTCCTTGGAGAAGCCCCGAATGCAGAGTCTGAAGAGGATGACATGGTCTCTGAGTTGGAGGATGAACATCAGTGCTGTTCACAGCTGATTAACTTTCCTTTCCAATATGTCCCACAGTGATATATGTGACTTGGATAGCGAGATGCTATGGAATCGAGAGGCAGATCCACTGCTGATTTCCTCAACATTGGAGGCAAGGAAAACCAATGTAGCAACTGCTTGGAGAAGCCCCGAATGCAGAGTTGGAAGACGATGATATCGCTTGTCAGTTGGTAGATTAAAATCAGTGCTGTGGACAGCTGATGAACTTTCCTTTCTGAAGTTTCCCACAATCACATTTGTGGCTTGGAAAGCGAGAGGCTTTTAAAGCGGAAGGCTGATCCACTGCTGATTTCCTCAATATTGGAGGAAAGAAATACCAAACTAGGAACTCCGTGGAGAATCCCCGAATGCAGAGTCTGAAGAGGATGACATGGTCTCTCAGTTGGAAGTTTAACATCAGTGCTGTTGACAGCTGATGAACTTTCCTTTCTGAAGTTTCCCACAATCACGTTTGTGGCTTGGATAACAAGAGGCTTTGAGAGCGAGAGGCTGATCCACTGCAGATTTCGTCAACGTTGGAGGCAAGAAATACCAAACTAGGAACTCCGTGGAGAAGCCCCGAATGCAGAGTCTGAAGAGGATGACATGGTCTCTCAGTTGGAAGATTAACATCAGTGCTGTTCACAGCTGATGAACTTTCCTTTCTGAAGTTTCCCACCATCACGTTTGTGGCTTGGATAACAAGAGGCTTTGAGAGCGAGAGGCTGATCCACTGCTGATTTCATCAACATTGGAGGAAAGAAACGGTGAAGTAGCGACTGCTTGGAGAAGCCGTGAATGCAGAGTCTGAAGAGGATGACATGGTCTCTGAGTTGGAAGATGAACATCAGTGCTGTTCACAGCTGATTAACTTTCCTTTCCAATATGTCCCACAGTGATATATGTGACTTGGGTAGCGAGATGCTATGGAATCGAGAGGCAGATCCACTGCTGATTTCCTCAACATTGGAGGCAAGGAAAACCAATGTAGCAACTGCTTGGAGAAGCCCCGAATGCAGAGTCGGAAGACGATGATATCGCTTGTCAGTTGGTAGATTAAAATCAGTGCTGTTGACAGCTGATGAACTTTCCTTTCTGAAGTTTCCCCCGAATCACATTTGTGGCTTGGATAGCGAGAGGCTTTGAGAGCGAGAGGCTGATCCACTGCTGATTTCGTCAACATTGGAGGCAAGAAATACCAAACTAGCAGTTCCGTGGAGAAGCCCCGAATGCAGAGTCTGAAGAGGATGATATCGTCTCTGAGTTGGAAGATTAACATCAGTGCTGTTCACAGCTGATGAACTTTCCTTTCTGAAGTTTCCCACAATGAAATATGTGGCTGGGATAGCGAGATGCTTTGAGAGTGAGAGCCTTATCCGCTACTGATGTCCTCAACGTTGGAGGCAAGAAATACCAAACTAGGAACTCCGTGGAGAAGCCCCGAATGCAGAGTCTGAAGAGGATGACATCGCCTCTCAGTTGGAAGATGAACATCAGTGCTGTTCACAGCTGATGAACTTTCCTTTCTGAAGTTTCCCAGAATCACATTTGTGGCTTGGATAGCGAGAGGCTTTGGGAGCGAGAAGCTGATCCACTGCTGATTTCGTCAACATTGGAGGCAAGAAATAGCAAACTAGCAACTGTTTGGAGAAGCCCCGAATGCAGAGTCTGAAGAGGATGATATCGCCTCTTAGTTGGAAGATGAAAATCAGTGCTCTTCACAGCTGGTTGATTTTCCTTTCCAGTATTTCCCACAGTCCAATTTGTGGCTTGGATAGCGAGAGGCTTTGAGAGCAAGAGGCTGATCCACTGCTGATTTTGTCAACATTGGAGAAAACAAATACCAAACTAGGAACTCCGTGGAGAATCCCCGAATGCAGAGTCTGAAGAGGATGACACGGTCTCTCAGTTGGAAGATGAACATCAGTGCTGTTCACAGGTGATGAACTTTCCTTTCTGAAGATTCCCACAATCACGTTTGTGGCTTGGATAGCGAGAGGCTTTGAGAGCGAGAGGCTGATCCACTGCAGATTTCGTCAACATTGGAGAAAACAAATACCAAACTAGGAACTCCGTGGAGGTTCCCCGAATGCAGAGTCTGAAGAGGATGACATGGTCTCTGAGTTGGAAGATGAACATCAGTGCTGTTGACAGCTGATGAACTTTGCTTTCCAGTATTTCCCACAATGAAATTTGTGGTTTGGATAGCGAGAGGCTTTGAAAGCGAGAGGCTGATCCACTGCTGGTTTTGTAAACATTTGAAGCAAGAAACAGGAAACTAGGAACTCCTTGGAGAAGCCCCGAATGCAGAGTCGGAAGAGGATGACACGGTCTCTCAGTTGGAAGATTAACATCAGTGCTGTTCACAGCTGATTAGCTTTCTTTTCTGAAGTTTCCCCGAATCACATTTGTGGTTTGGATAGCGAGAGGCTTTGAGAGCGAGAGGCTGATCCACTGCTGATTTCGTCAACGTTGGAGAAAAGAAACGGTGAAGTAGCAACTCCTTGGAGAAGCCGCGAATGCAGAGTCGGAAGACGATGATATCGCCTGTCAGTTGTTAGATTAAAATCAGTGCTGTTGACAGCTGATGAACTTTCCTTTCTGAAGTTTCCCCGAATCACAGTTGTGGCTTGCATAGCGAGAGGCTTTGAGAGCGAGAGGCTGGTCCACTGCTGATTTCCTCAACATTGGAGGAAAGAAATAGCAAAGTAGCAACTCCTTGGAGAAGCGCCGAATGCAGAGTCTGAAGAGGATGATCTCGCCTCTCAGTTGGAAGATTAACATCAGTGCTGTTCCCAGCTGATTAACTTTCCTTTCTGAAGTTTCCCCGAATCACATTTGTGGCTTGGATAGCGAGAGTTTTAGAAAGGGAGATGCTGATCGACCGCTGATTTCCTCAATATTGGAGGAAAGAAATACCAAACTAGGAACTCCGTGGAGAATCCCCGAATGCAGAGTCTGAAGAGGATGACATGGTCTCTGAGTTGGAAGATGAACATCAGTGCTGTTCACAGCTGATTAACTTTCCTTTCCAATATGTCCCACAGTGATATATGTGACTTGGGTAGCGAGATGCTATGGAATCGAGAGGCAGATCCACTGCTGATTTCCTCAACATTGGAGGCAAGGAAAACCAATGTAGCAACTGCTTGGAGAAGCCCCGAATGCAGAGTCGGAAGACGATGATATCGCTTGTCAGTTGGTAGGTTAAAATCAGTGCTGTGGACAGCTGATGAACTTTCCTTTCTGAAGTTTCCCACAATCGCATTTGTGGCTTGGAAAGCGAGAGGCTTTTAAAGCGGAAGGCTGATTCACTGCTGATTTCCTCAACATTGGAGGAAAGAAATAGCAAAGTAGCAACTCCTTGGAGGAGCCGCGAATGCAGAGTCTGAAGAGGATGGCACAGTCTCTGAGTTGGAAGATTAACATCAGTGCTGTTCACAGCTGATTCACTTTCCTTTCTGAAGTTTCCCCCGAATTACATTTGTGGCTCGGATAGCGAGAGGCTTTGAGAGCGAGAGGCTGATCCACTGCTGATTTCGTCCACATTGGAGGCAAGAAATAGCAAAGTAGCGACTGCTTGGAGAAGCCCCGAATGCAGAGTCTGAAGAGGATGACATGGTCTCTGAGTTGGAAGATGAACATCAGTGCTGTGGACAGCTGATGAACTTTCCTTTCTGAAGTTTCCCACAATCGCATTTGTGGCTTGGATAGCGAGAGGCTTTGAGAGCGAGAGGCTGATTCACTGCTGATTTCCTCAACATTGGAGGAAAGAAATAGCAAACTAGCAACTCCTTGGAGAAGCCCCGAATGCTGTGTGGGCAGAGGATGATACGGTTTCTCAGTTGGAAGATTAACATCAGTGCTGTTCACAGCTGATGAACTTTCCTTTCTGAAGTTTCCCACCATCACGTTTGTGGCTTGGATAGCAAGAGGCTTTGAGAGTGAGAGCCTGATCCGCTACTGATTTCCTCAGCATTGGAGGAAAGAAGTAGCAAAGTAGCAACTGCTTGGAGAAGCCCCGAATGCAGAGTCTGAAGAGGATGATATCGCCTCTCAGTTGGTAGATGAAAATCAGTGCTGTTCACAGGTGATGAACTTTCCTTTCTGAAGATTCCCACAATCACGTTTGTGGCTTGGATAGCGAGAGGCTTTGAGAGCGAGAGGCTGATCCACTGCAGATTTCGTAAATATTGGAGGAAAGAAATAGCAAAGTAGCAACTGCTTGGAGAAGCCCCGAATGCAGAGTCTGAAGAGGATGACATCGCCTCTCAGTTGGTAGATTAAAATCAGTGCTGTTCATAGCTGATTAATTTTCTTTTCCAGTATTTCCCACAATGAAATTTGTGGCTTTGATAGCGAGAGGCTTTGAAAGTGAGAGGCTGGTCCACTGCTGATTTCCTCAACATTGGAGAAAACAAATACCAAACTAGCAACTCCGTGGAGAACGCCCGAAGGCTGAGTTGGAAGAGGATGACACGGTCTCTCAGTTGGAAGATTAACATAAGTGCTGTTGACAGCTGATTAGCTTTCCTTTCTGATGTTTCCCCGAATCACATTTGTGGCTTGGATAGTGAGAGGCTTTGAGAGCGAGAGGCTCGTCCACTGCTGATTTCGTCAACATTGGAGAAAAGAAACGGTGAAGTAGCAACTGCTTGGAGAAGCCCTGAATGCAGAGTCTGAAGAGGATGACATGGTCTCTGAGTTGGAAGATGAACATCAGTGCTGTTCACAGCTGATGAAATTTCCTTTCTGAAGTTTCCCACAGTGAAATTTGTGGCTTGCATAGCGAGAGGCTTTGAGAGCGAGAGGCTGATCCACTGCTGATTTCCTCAACGTTGGAGGAAAGAAATAGCGAAGTAGCACCTCCTTGGAGAAGCCGCGAATGCAGAGTCGGAAGAGGATGACACGGTTTCTAAGTTGGAAGATTAACATCAGTGCTGTTCCCAGGTGATGAACTTCCCTTTCTGAAGATTCCCACAATCACGTTTGTGGCATGGATAGCGAGGGGCTTTGAGAGCGAGAGGCTGATCCGCTGCTGATTTCCTCAACATTGGAGGAAAGAAACAGCGAAGTAGCAACTGCTTGGAGAAGCCCCGAATGCAGAGTCTGAAGAGGATGATCTCGCCTCTCAGTTGGACGATTAACATCAGTGCTGTTCCCAGCTGATGAACTTTCCTTTCTGAAGTTTCCCACAATGAAATTTGTGGCTTGGATAGCGAGAGGCTTTGAGAGCGAGACGCTGGTCCACTGCTGATTTCCTCAACATTGGAGGAAAGAAACAGCGAAGTAGCAACTGTTTGGAGAAGCCCCGAATGCAGAGTCTGAAGAGGATGATCTCGCCTCTTAGTTGGAAGATGAAAATCAGTGCTCTTCACAGCTGGTTGATTTTCCTTTCCAGTATTTCCCACAGTCCAATTTGTGGCTTGGATAGCGAGAGGCTTTGAGAGCAAGAGGCTGATCCACTGCTGATTTTGTCAACATTGGAGAAAACAAATACCAAACTAGGAACTCCGTGGAGAATCCCCGAATGCAGAGTCTGAAGAGGATGACACGGTCTCTCAGTTGGAAGATGAACATCAGTGCTGTTCACAGGTGATGAACTTTCCTTTCTGAAGATTCCCACAATCACGTTTGTGGCTTGGATAGCGAGAGGCTTTGAGAGCGAGAGGCTGATCCACTGCTGATTTCGTCAACATTGGAGAAAACAAATACCAAACTAGGAACTCCGTGGAGGTTCCCCGAATGTAGAGTCTGAAGAGGATGACATGGTCTCTGAGTTGGAAGATGAACATCAGTGCTGTTCACAGGTGATGAACTTTCCTTTCTGAAGATTCCCACAATCACGTTTGTGGCTTGGATAGCGAGAGGCTTTGAGAGCGAGAGGCTGATCCACTGCAGATTTCGTCAACATTGGAGAAAACAAATACCAAACTAGGAACTCCGTGGAGGTTCCCCGAATGCAGAGTCTGAAGAGGATGACATGGTCTCTGAGTTGGAAGATGAACATCAGTGCTGTTGACAGCTGATGAACTTTGCTTTCCAGTATTTCCCACAATGAAATTTGTGGTTTGGATAGCGAGAGGCTTTGAAAGCGAGAGGCTGATCCACTGCTGGTTTTGTAAACATTTGAAGCAAGAAACAGGAAACTAGGAACTCCTTGGAGAAGCCCCGAATGCAGAGTCGGAAGAGGATGACACGGTCTCTCAGTTGGAAGATTAACATCAGTGCTGTTCACAGCTGATTAGCTTTCTTTTCTGAAGTTTCCCCGAATCACATTTGTGGTTTGGATAGCGAGAGGCTTTGAGAGCGAGAGGCTGATCCACTGCTGATTTCGTCAACGTTGGAGAAAAGAAACGGTGAAGTAGCAACTCCTTGGAGAAGCCGCGAATGCAGAGTCGGAAGACGATGATATCGCCTGTCAGTTGTTAGATTAAAATCAGTGCTGTTGACAGCTGATGAACTTTCCTTTCTGAAGTTTCCCCGAATCACATTTGTGGCTTGGATAGCGAGAGGCTTTGAGAGCGAGAGGCTGGTCCACTGCTGATTTCATCAACATTGGAGGAAAGAAATAGCAAAGTAGCAACTCCTTGGAGAAGCGCCGAATGCAGAGTCTGAAGAGGATGATCTCGCCTCTCAGTTGGAAGATTAACATCAGTGCTGTTCCCAGCTGATTAACTTTCCTTTCTGAAGTTTCCCCGAATCACATTTGTGGCTTGGATAGCGAGAGTTTTAGAAAGGGAGATGCTGATCGACCGCTGATTTCCTCAATATTGGAGGAAAGAAATACCAAACTAGGAACTCCGTGGAGAATCCCCGAATGCAGAGTCTGAAGAGGATGACATGGTCTCTGAGTTGGAAGATGAACATCAGTGCTGTTCACAGCTGATTAACTTTCCTTTCCAATATGTCCCACAGTGATATATGTGACTTGGGTAGCGAGATGCTATGGAATCGAGAGGCAGATCCACTGCTGATTTCCTCAACATTGGAGGCAAGGAAAACCAATGTAGCAACTGCTTGGAGAAGCCCCGAATGCAGAGTCGGAAGACGATGATATCGCTTGTCAGTTGGTAGGTTAAAATCAGTGCTGTGGACAGCTGATGAACTTTCCTTTCTGAAGTTTCCCACAATCGCATTTGTGGCTTGGAAAGCGAGAGGCTTTTAAAGCGGAAGGCTGATTCACTGCTGATTTCCTCAACATTGGAGGAAAGAAATAGCAAAGTAGCAACTCCTTGGAGGAGCCGCGAATGCAGAGTCTGAAGAGGATGGCACAGTCTCTGAGTTGGAAGATTAACATCAGTGCTGTTCACAGCTGATTCACTTTCCTTTCTGAAGTTTCCCCCGAATTACATTTGTGGCTCGGATAGCGAGAGGCTTTGAGAGCGAGAGGCTGATCCACTGCTGATTTCGTCCACATTGGAGGCAAGAAATACCCCAGTAGCAACTCCTTGGAGAAGCCCCGAATGCAGAGTCTGAAGAGGATGACATCGCCTCTCAGTTGGAAGATTAACATCAGTGCTGTTCACAGCTGATGAACTTTCCTTTCTGAAGTTTCCCACAATCACAATGGTGGCTTGGATAGTGAGAGGCTTAGCAAGCAAGAGGCTGATCCACTGCTGATTTCGTCAACATTTGAGAAAAAAATATCGCACAGTACCGCTCCTTGGAGAAGCCCCGAATGCAGAGTCTGAAGAGGATGACATGGTCTCTGAGTTGGAGGATGAACATCAGTGCTGTTCACAGCTGATTAACTTTCCTTTCCAATATGTCCCACAGTGATATATGTGACTTGGATAGCGAGATGCTATGGAATCGAGAGGCAGATCCACTGCTGATTTCCTCAACATTGGAGGCAAGGAAAACCAATGTAGCAACTGCTTGGAGAAGCCCCGAATGCAGAGTTGGAAGACGATGATATCGCTTGTCAGTTGGTAGATTAAAATCAGTGCTGTTGACAGCTGATGAACTTTCCTTTCTGAAGTTTCCCACAATCACATTTGTGGCTTGGAAAGCGAGAGGCTTTTAAAGCGGAAGGCTGATCCACTGCTGATTTCCTCAATATTGGAGGAAAGAAATACCAAACTAGGAACTCCGTGGAGAATCCCCGAATGCAGAGTCTGAAGAGGATGACATGGTCTCTCAGTTGGAAGTTTAACATCAGTGCTGTTGACAGCTGATGAACTTTCCTTTCTGAAGTTTCCCACAATCACGTTTGTGGCTTGGATAACAAGAGGCTTTGAGAGCGAGAGGCTGATCCACTGCAGATTTCGTCAACGTTGGAGGCAAGAAATACCAAACTAGGAACTCCGTGGAGAAGCCCCGAATGCAGAGTCTGAAGAGGATGACATGGTCTCTCAGTTGGAAGATTAACATCAGTGCTGTTGACAGCTGATGAACTTTCCTTTCTGAAGTTTCCCACCATCACGTTTGTGGCTTGGATAACAAGAGGCTTTGAGAGCGAGAGGCTGATCCACTGCTGATTTCATCAACATTGGAGGAAAGAAACGGTGAAGTAGCGACTGCTTGGAGAAGCCGTGAATGCAGAGTCTGAAGAGGATGACATGGTCTCTGAGTTGGAAGATGAACATCAGTGCTGTTCACAGCTGATTAACTTTCCTTTCCAATATGTCCCACAGTGATATATGTGACTTGGGTAGCGAGATGCTATGGAATCGAGAGGCAGATCCACTGCTGATTTCCTCAACATTGGAGGCAAGGAAAACCAATGTAGCAACTGCTTGGAGAAGCCCCGAATGCAGAGTCGGAAGACGATGATATCGCTTGTCAGTTGGTAGATTAAAATCAGTGCTGTTGACAGCTGATGAACTTTCCTTTCTGAAGTTTCCCCCGAATCACATTTGTGGCTTGGATAGCGAGAGGCTTTGAGAGCGAGAGGCTGATCCACTGCTGATTTCGTCAACATTGGAGGCAAGAAATACCAAACTAGCAGTTCCATGGAGAAGCCCCGAATGCAGAGTCTGAAGAGGATGATATCGTCTCTGAGTTGGAAGATTAACATCAGTGCTGTTCACAGCTGATTCACTTTCCTTTCTGAAGTTTCCCACAATGAAATATGTGGCTGGGATAGCGAGATGCTTTGAGAGTGAGAGCCTTATCCGCTACTGATGTCCTCAACGTTGGAGGCAAGAAATACCAAACTAGGAACTCCGTGGAGAAGCCCCGAATGCAGAGTCTGAAGAGGATGACATCGCCTCTCAGTTGGAAGATGAACATCAGTGCTGTTCACAGCTGATGAACTTTCCTTTCTGAAGTTTCCCAGAATCACATTTGTGGCTTGGATAGCGAGAGGCTTTGGGAGCGAGAAGCTGATCCACTGCTGATTTCGTCAACATTGGAGGCAAGAAATAGCAAACTAGCAACTGTTTGGAGAAGCCCCGAATGCAGAGTCTGAAGAGGATGATATCGCCTCTTAGTTGGAAGATGAAAATCAGTGCTCTTCACAGCTGGTTGATTTTCCTTTCCAGTATTTCCCACAGTCCAATTTGTGGCTTGGATAGCGAGAGGCTTTGAGAGCAAGAGGCTGATCCACTGCTGATTTTGTCAACATTGGAGAAAACAAATACCAAACTAGGAACTCCGTGGAGAATCCCCGAATGCAGAGTCTGAAGAGGATGACACGGTCTCTCAGTTGGAAGATGAACATCAGTGCTGTTCACAGGTGATGAACTTTCCTTTCTGAAGATTCCCACAATCACGTTTGTGGCTTGGATAGCGAGAGGCTTTGAGAGCGAGAGGCTGATCCACTGCAGATTTCGTCAACATTGGAGAAAACAAATACCAAACTAGGAACTCCGTGGAGGTTCCCCGAATGCAGAGTCTGAAGAGGATGACATGGTCTCTGAGTTGGAAGATGAACATCAGTGCTGTTGACAGCTGATGAACTTTGCTTTCCAGTATTTCCCACAATGAAATTTGTGGTTTGGATAGCGAGAGGCTTTGAAAGCGAGAGGCTGATCCACTGCTGGTTTTGTAAACATTTGAAGCAAGAAACAGGAAACTAGGAACTCCTTGGAGAAGCCCCGAATGCAGAGTCGGAAGAGGATGACACGGTCTCTCAGTTGGAAGATTAACATCAGTGCTGTTGACAGCTGATGAACTTTCCTTTCTGAAGTTTCCCACCATCACGTTTGTGGCTTGGATAACAAGAGGCTTTGAGAGCGAGAGGCTGATCCACTGCTGATTTCATCAACATTGGAGGAAAGAAACGGTGAAGTAGCGACTGCTTGGAGAAGCCGTGAATGCAGAGTCTGAAGAGGATGACATGGTCTCTGAGTTGGAAGATGAACATCAGTGCTGTTCACAGCTGATTAACTTTCCTTTCCAATATGTCCCACAGTGATATATGTGACTTGGGTAGCGAGATGCTATGGAATCGAGAGGCAGATCCACTGCTGATTTCCTCAACATTGGAGGCAAGGAAAACCAATGTAGCAACTGCTTGGAGAAGCCCCGAATGCAGAGTCGGAAGACGATGATATCGCTTGTCAGTTGGTAGATTAAAATCAGTGCTGTTGACAGCTGATGAACTTTCCTTTCTGAAGTTTCCCCCGAATCACATTTGTGGCTTGGATAGCGAGAGGCTTTGAGAGCGAGAGGCTGATCCACTGCTGATTTCGTCAACATTGGAGGCAAGAAATACCAAACTAGCAGTTCCATGGAGAAGCCCCGAATGCAGAGTCTGAAGAGGATGATATCGTCTCTGAGTTGGAAGATTAACATCAGTGCTGTTCACAGCTGATTCACTTTCCTTTCTGAAGTTTCCCACAATGAAATATGTGGCTGGGATAGCGAGATGCTTTGAGAGTGAGAGCCTTATCCGCTACTGATGTCCTCAACGTTGGAGGCAAGAAATACCAAACTAGGAACTCCGTGGAGAAGCCCCGAATGCAGAGTCTGAAGAGGATGACATCGCCTCTCAGTTGGAAGATGAACATCAGTGCTGTTCACAGCTGATGAACTTTCCTTTCTGAAGTTTCCCAGAATCACATTTGTGGCTTGGATAGCGAGAGGCTTTGGGAGCGAGAAGCTGATCCACTGCTGATTTCGTCAACATTGGAGGCAAGAAATAGCAAACTAGCAACTGTTTGGAGAAGCCCCGAATGCAGAGTCTGAAGAGGATGATATCGCCTCTTAGTTGGAAGATGAAAATCAGTGCTCTTCACAGCTGGTTGATTTTCCTTTCCAGTATTTCCCACAGTCCAATTTGTGGCTTGGATAGCGAGAGGCTTTGAGAGCAAGAGGCTGATCCACTGCTGATTTTGTCAACATTGGAGAAAACAAATACCAAACTAGGAACTCCGTGGAGAATCCCCGAATGCAGAGTCTGAAGAGGATGACACGGTCTCTCAGTTGGAAGATGAACATCAGTGCTGTTCACAGGTGATGAACTTTCCTTTCTGAAGATTCCCACAATCACGTTTGTGGCTTGGATAGCGAGAGGCTTTGAGAGCGAGAGGCTGATCCACTGCAGATTTCGTCAACATTGGAGAAAACAAATACCAAACTAGGAACTCCGTGGAGGTTCCCCGAATGCAGAGTCTGAAGAGGATGACATGGTCTCTGAGTTGGAAGATGAACATCAGTGCTGTTGACAGCTGATGAACTTTGCTTTCCAGTATTTCCCACAATGAAATTTGTGGTTTGGATAGCGAGAGGCTTTGAAAGCGAGAGGCTGATCCACTGCTGGTTTTGTAAACATTTGAAGCAAGAAACAGGAAACTAGGAACTCCTTGGAGAAGCCCCGAATGCAGAGTCGGAAGAGGATGACACGGTCTCTCAGTTGGAAGATTAACATCAGTGCTGTTCACAGCTGATTAGCTTTCTTTTCTGAAGTTTCCCCGAATCACATTTGTGGTTTGGATAGCGAGAGGCTTTGAGAGCGAGAGGCTGATCCACTGCTGATTTCGTCAACGTTGGAGAAAAGAAACGGTGAAGTAGCAACTCCTTGGAGAAGCCGCGAATGCAGAGTCGGAAGACGATGATATCGCCTGTCAGTTGTTAGATTAAAATCAGTGCTGTTGACAGCTGATGAACTTTCCTTTCTGAAGTTTCCCCGAATCACAGCTGTGGCTTGCATAGCGAGAGGCTTTGAGAGCGAGAGGCTGGTCCACTGCTGATTTCCTCAACATTGGAGGAAAGAAATAGCAAAGTAGCAACTCCTTGGAGAAGCGCCGAATGCAGAGTCTGAAGAGGATGATCTCGCCTCTCAGTTGGAAGATTAACATCAGTGCTGTTCCCAGCTGATTAACTTTCCTTTCTGAAGTTTCCCCGAATCACATTTGTGGCTTGGATAGCGAGAGTTTTAGAAAGGGAGATGCTGATCGACCGCTGATTTCCTCAATATTGGAGGAAAGAAATACCAAACTAGGAACTCCGTGGAGAATCCCCGAATGCAGAGTCTGAAGAGGATGACATGGTCTCTGAGTTGGAAGATGAACATCAGTGCTGTTCACAGCTGATTAACTTTCCTTTCCAATATGTCCCACAGTGATATATGTGACTTGGGTAGCGAGATGCTATGGAATCGAGAGGCAGATCCACTGCTGATTTCCTCAACATTGGAGGCAAGGAAAACCAATGTAGCAACTGCTTGGAGAAGCCCCGAATGCAGAGTCGGAAGACGATGATATCGCTTGTCAGTTGGTAGGTTAAAATCAGTGCTGTGGACAGCTGATGAACTTTCCTTTCTGAAGTTTCCCACAATCGCATTTGTGGCTTGGAAAGCGAGAGGCTTTTAAAGCGGAAGGCTGATTCACTGCTGATTTCCTCAACATTGGAGGAAAGAAATAGCAAAGTAGCAACTCCTTGGAGGAGCCGCGAATGCAGAGTCTGAAGAGGATGGCACAGTCTCTGAGTTGGAAGATTAACATCAGTGCTGTTCACAGCTGATTCACTTTCCTTTCTGAAGTTTCCCCCAAATTACATTTGTGGCTCGGATAGCGAGAGGCTTTGAGAGCGAGAGGCTGATCCACTGCTGATTTCGTCCACATTGGAGGCAAGAAATAGCAAAGTAGCGACTGCTTGGAGAAGCCCCGAATGCAGAGTCTGAAGAGGATGACATGGTCTCTGAGTTGGAAGATGAACATCAGTGCTGTGGACAGCTGATGAACTTTCCTTTCTGAAGTTTCCCACAATCGCATTTGTGGCTTGGATAGCGAGAGGCTTTGAGAGCGAGAGGCTGATTCACTGCTGATTTCCTCAACATTGGAGGAAAGAAATAGCAAACTAGCAACTCCTTGGAGAAGCCCCGAATGCTGTGTGGGCAGAGGATGATACGGTTTCTCAGTTGGAAGATTAACATCAGTGCTGTTCACAGCTGATGAACTTTCCTTTCTGAAGTTTCCCACAATCGCATTTGTGGCTTGGAAATCTATAGTTTTAGAAAGCGAGAGGCTGATCCTCTGCTGATTTCATCAACATTGGAGGAAAGAAATACCCCAGTAGCAACTCCTTGGAGAAGCCCCGAATGCAGAGTCTGAAGAGGATGACATCGCCTCTCAGTTGGAAGATTAACATCAGTGGTCTTCATAGCTGATTAACTTTCCTTTCTGAAGTTTCCCACAATCACAATGGTGGCTTGGATAGTGAGAGGCTTAGCAAGCAAGAGGCTGATCCACTGCTGATTTCGTCAACATTTGAGAAAAAAATATCGCACAGTACCGCTCCTTGGAGAAGCCCCGAATGCAGAGTCTGAAGAGGATGACATGGTCTCTGAGTTGGAGGATGAACATCAGTGCTGTTCACAGCTGATTAACTTTCCTTTCCAATATGTCCCACAGTGATATATGTGACTTGGATAGCGAGATGCTATGGAATCGAGAGGCAGATCCACTGCTGATTTCCTCAACATTGGAGGCAAGGAAAACCAATGTAGCAACTGCTTGGAGAAGCCCCGAATGCAGAGTTGGAAGACGATGATATCGCTTGTCAGTTGGTAGATTAAAATCAGTGCTGTTGACAGCTGATGAACTTTCCTTTCTGAAGTTTCCCACAATCACGTTTGTGGCTTGGATAACAAGAGGCTTTGAGAGCGAGAGGCTGATCCACTGCAGATTTCGTCAACGTTGGAGGCAAGAAATACCAAACTAGGAACTCCGTGGAGAAGCCCCGAATGCAGAGTCTGAAGAGGATGACATGGTCTCTCAGTTGGAAGATTAACATCAGTGCTGTTCACAGCTGATGAACTTTCCTTTCTGAAGTTTCCCACCATCACGTTTGTGGCTTGGATAACAAGAGGCTTTGAGAGCGAGAGGTTGATCCACTGCTGATTTCATCAACATTGGAGGAAAGAAACGGTGAAGTAGCGACTGCTTGGAGAAGCCGTGAATGCAGAGTCTGAAGAGGATGACATGGTCTCTGAGTTGGAAGATGAACATCAGTGCTGTTCACAGCTGATTAACTTTCCTTTCCAATATGTCCCACAGTGATATATGTGACTTGGGTAGCGAGATGCTATGGAATCGAGAGGCAGATCCACTGCTGATTTCCTCAACATTGGAGGCAAGGAAAACCAATGTAGCAACTGCTTGGAGAAGCCCCGAATGCAGAGTCGGAAGACGATGATATCGCTTGTCAGTTGGTAGATTAAAATCAGTGCTGTTGACAGCTGATGAACTTTCCTTTCTGAAGTTTCCCCCGAATCACATTTGTGGCTTGGATAGCGAGAGGCTTTGAGAGCGAGAGGCTGATCCACTGCTGATTTCGTCAACATTGGAGGCAAGAAATACCAAACTAGCAGTTCCGTGGAGAAGCCCCGAATGCAGAGTCTGAAGAGGATGATATCGTCTCTGAGTTGGAAGATTAAAATCAGTGCTGTTCACAGCTGATTCACTTTCCTTTCTGAAGTTTCCCACAATGAAATATGTGGCTGGGATAGCGAGATGCTTTGAGAGTGAGAGCCTTATCCGCTACTGATGTCCTCAACGTTGGAGGCAAGAAATACCAAACTAGGAACTCCGTGGAGAAGCCCCGAATGCAGAGTCTGAAGAGGATGACATCGCCTCTCAGTTGGAAGATGAACATCAGTGCTGTTCACAGCTGATGAACTTTCCTTTCTGAAGTTTCCCAGAATCACATTTGTGGCTTGGATAGCGAGAGGCTTTGGGAGCGAGAAGCTGATCCACTGCTGATTTCGTCAACATTGGAGGCAAGAAATAGCAAACTAGCAACTGTTTGGAGAAGCCCCGAATGCAGAGTCTGAAGAGGATGATATCGCCTCTTAGTTGGAAGATGAAAATCAGTGCTCTTCACAGCTGGTTGATTTTCCTTTCCAGTATTTCCCACAGTCCAATTTGTGGCTTGGATAGCGAGAGGCTTTGAGAGCAAGAGGCTGATCCACTGCTGATTTTGTCAACATTGGAGAAAACAAATACCAAACTAGGAACTCCGTGGAGAATCCCCGAATGCAGAGTCTGAAGAGGATGACACGGTCTCTCAGTTGGAAGATGAACATCAGTGCTGTTCACAGGTGATGAACTTTCCTTTCTGAAGATTCCCACAATCACGTTTGTGGCTTGGATAGCGAGAGGCTTTGAGAGCGAGAGGCTGATCCACTGCAGATTTCGTCAACGTTGGAGGCAAGAAATACCAAACTAGGAACTCCGTGGAGGTTCCCCGAATGCAGAGTCTGAAGAGGATGACATGGTCTCTCAGTTGGAAGATTAACATCAGTGCTGTTCACAGCTGATGAACTTTCCTTTCTGAAGTTTCCCACCATCACGTTTGTGGCTTGGATAGCGAGAGGCTTTGAGAGCGAGAGGCTGATCCACTGCTGATTTCATCAACATTGGAGGAAAGAAACGGTGAAGTAGCGACTGCTTGGAGAAGCCGTGAATGCAGAGTCTGAAGAGGATGACATGGTCTCTGAGTTGGAAGATGAACATCAGTGCTGTTCACAGCTGATTAACTTTCCTTTCCAATATGTCCCACAGTGATATATGTGACTTGGGTAGCGAGATGCTATGGAATCGAGAGGCAGATCCACTGCTGATTTCCTCAACATTGGAGGCAAGGAAAACCAATGTAGCAACTGCTTGGAGAAGCCCCGAATGCAGAGTCGGAAGACGATGATATCGCTTGTCAGTTGGTAGATTAAAATCAGTGCTGTTGACAGCTGATGAACTTTCCTTTCTGAAGTTTCCCCCGAATCACATTTGTGGCTTGGATAGCGAGAGGCTTTGAGAGCGAGAGGCTGATCCACTGCTGATTTCGTCAACATTGGAGGCAAGAAATACCAAACTAGCAGTTCCGTGGAGAAGCCCCGAATGCAGAGTCTGAAGAGGATGATATCGTCTCTGAGTTGGAAGATTAAAATCAGTGCTGTTCACAGCTGATGAACTTTCCTTTCTGAAGTTTCCCACAATGAAATATGTGGCTGGGATAGCGAGATGCTTTGAGAGTGAGAGCCTTATCCGCTACTGATGTCCTCAACGTTGGAGGCAAGAAATACCAAACTAGGAACTCCGTGGAGAAGCCCCGAATGCAGAGTCTGAAGAGGATGACATCGCCTCTCAGTTGGAAGATGAACATCAGTGCTGTTCACAGCTGATGAACTTTCCTTTCTGAAGTTTCCCAGAATCACATTTGTGGCTTGGATAGCGAGAGGCTTTGGGAGCGAGAAGCTGATCCACTGCTGATTTCGTCAACATTGGAGGCAAGAAATAGCAAACTAGCAACTGTTTGGAGAAGCCCCGAATGCAGAGTCTGAAGAGGATGATATCGCCTCTTAGTTGGAAGATGAAAATCAGTGCTCTTCACAGCTGGTTGATTTTCCTTTCCAGTATTTCCCACAGTCCAATTTGTGGCTTGGATAGCGAGAGGCTTTGAGAGCAAGAGGCTGATCCACTGCTGATTTTGTCAACATTGGAGAAAACAAATACCAAACTAGGAACTCCGTGGAGAATCCCCGAATGCAGAGTCTGAAGAGGATGACACGGTCTCTCAGTTGGAAGATGAACATCAGTGCTGTTCACAGGTGATGAACTTTCCTTTCTGAAGATTCCCACAATCACGTTTGTGGCTTGGATAGCGAGAGGCTTTGAGAGCGAGAGGCTGATCCACTGCAGATTTCGTCAACATTGGAGAAAACAAATACCAAACTAGGAACTCCGTGGAGGTTCCCCGAATGCAGAGTCTGAAGAGGATGACATGGTCTCTGAGTTGGAAGATGAACATCAGTGCTGTTGACAGCTGATGAACTTTGCTTTCCAGTATTTCCCACAATGAAATTTGTGGTTTGGATAGCGAGAGGCTTTGAAAGCGAGAGGCTGATCCACTGCTGGTTTTGTAAACATTTGAAGCAAGAAACAGGAAACTAGGAACTCCTTGGAGAAGCCCCGAATGCAGAGTCGGAAGAGGATGACACGGTCTCTCAGTTGGAAGATTAACATCAGTGCTGTTCACAGCTGATTAGCTTTCTTTTCTGAAGTTTCCCCGAATCACATTTGTGGTTTGGATAGCGAGAGGCTTTGAGAGCGAGAGGCTGATCCACTGCTGATTTCGTCAACGTTGGAGAAAAGAAACGGTGAAGTAGCAACTCCTTGGAGAAGCCGCGAATGCAGAGTCGGAAGACGATGATATCGCCTGTCAGTTGTTAGATTAAAATCAGTGCTGTTGACAGCTGATGAACTTTCCTTTCTGAAGTTTCCCCGAATCACAGTTGTGGCTTGCATAGCGAGAGGCTTTGAGAGCGAGAGGCTGGTCCACTGCTGATTTCCTCAACATTGGAGGAAAGAAATAGCAAAGTAGCAACTCCTTGGAGAAGCGCCGAATGCAGAGTCTGAAGAGGATGATCTCGCCTCTCAGTTGGAAGATTAACATCAGTGCTGTTCCCAGCTGATTAACTTTCCTTTCTGAAGTTTCCCCGAATCACATTTGTGGCTTGGATAGCGAGAGTTTTAGAAAGGGAGATGCTGATCGACCGCTGATTTCCTCAATATTGGAGGAAAGAAATACCAAACTAGGAACTCCGTGGAGAATCCCCGAATGCAGAGTCTGAAGAGGATGACATGGTCTCTGAGTTGGAAGATGAACATCAGTGCTGTTCACAGCTGATTAACTTTCCTTTCCAATATGTCCCACAGTGATATATGTGACTTGGGTAGCGAGATGCTATGGAATCGAGAGGCAGATCCACTGCTGATTTCCTCAACATTGGAGGCAAGGAAAACCAATGTAGCAACTGCTTGGAGAAGCCCCGAATGCAGAGTCGGAAGACGATGATATCGCTTGTCAGTTGGTAGGTTAAAATCAGTGCTGTGGACAGCTGATGAACTTTCCTTTCTGAAGTTTCCCACAATCGCATTTGTGGCTTGGAAAGCGAGAGGCTTTTAAAGCGGAAGGCTGATTCACTGCTGATTTCCTCAACATTGGAGGAAAGAAATAGCAAAGTAGCAACTCCTTGGAGGAGCCGCGAATGCAGAGTCTGAAGAGGATGGCACAGTCTCTGAGTTGGAAGATTAACATCAGTGCTGTTCACAGCTGATTCACTTTCCTTTCTGAAGTTTCCCCCGAATTACATTTGTGGCTCGGATAGCGAGAGGCTTTGAGAGCGAGAGGCTGATCCACTGCTGATTTCGTCCACATTGGAGGCAAGAAATACCCCAGTAGCAACTCCTTGGAGAAGCCCCGAATGCAGAGTCTGAAGAGGATGACATGGTCTCTGAGTTGGAAGATGAACATCAGTGCTGTTCACAGGTGATGAACTTTCCTTTCTGAAGATTCCCACAATCACGTTTGTGGCTTGGATAGCGAGAGGCTTTGAGAGCGAGAGGCTGATCCACTGCAGATTTCGTCAACATTGGAGAAAACAAATACCAAACTAGGAACTCCGTGGAGGTTCCCCGAATGCAGAGTCTGAAGAGGATGACATGGTCTCTGAGTTGGAAGATGAACATCAGTGCTGTTGACAGCTGATGAACTTTGCTTTCCAGTATTTCCCACAATGAAATTTGTGGTTTGGATAGCGAGAGGCTTTGAAAGCGAGAGGCTGATCCACTGCTGGTTTTGTAAACATTTGAAGCAAGAAACAGGAAACTAGGAACTCCTTGGAGAAGCCCCGAATGCAGAGTCGGAAGAGGATGACACGGTCTCTCAGTTGGAAGATTAACATCAGTGCTGTTCACAGCTGATTAGCTTTCTTTTCTGAAGTTTCCCCGAATCACATTTGTGGTTTGGATAGCGAGAGGCTTTGAGAGCGAGAGGCTGATCCACTGCTGATTTCGTCAACGTTGGAGAAAAGAAACGGTGAAGTAGCAACTCCTTGGAGAAGCCGCG
Organism: Struthio camelus; assembly: GCF_040807025.1. NCBI lineage: Eukaryota > Metazoa > Chordata > Aves > Struthioniformes > Struthionidae > Struthio > Struthio camelus. The sequence continues at coordinate 127,057,835 of NC_090944.1, forward strand.
AATGCAGAGTCGGAAGACGATGATATCGCCTGTCAGTTGTTAGATTAAAATCAGTGCTGTTGACAGCTGATGAACTTTCCTTTCTGAAGTTTCCCCGAATCACATTTGTGGCTTGGATAGCGAGAGGCTTTGAGAGCGAGAGGCTGGTCCACTGCTGATTTCATCAACATTGGAGGCAAGAAATAGCAAAGTAGCAACTCCTTGGAGAAGCGCCGAATGCAGAGTCTGAAGAGGATGATCTCGCCTCTCAGTTGGAAGATTAACATCAGTGCTGTTCCCAGCTGATTAACTTTCCTTTCTGAAGTTTCCCCGAATCACATTTGTGGCTTGGATAGCGAGAGTTTTAGAAAGGGAGATGCTGATCGACCGCTGATTTCCTCAATATTGGAGGAAAGAAATACCAAACTAGGAACTCCGTGGAGAATCCCCGAATGCAGAGTCTGAAGAGGATGACATGGTCTCTGAGTTGGAAGATGAACATCAGTGCTGTTCACAGCTGATTAACTTTCCTTTCCAATATGTCCCACAGTGATATATGTGACTTGGGTAGCGAGATGCTATGGAATCGAGAGGCAGATCCACTGCTGATTTCCTCAACATTGGAGGCAAGGAAAACCAATGTAGCAACTGCTTGGAGAAGCCCCGAATGCAGAGTCGGAAGACGATGATATCGCTTGTCAGTTGGTAGGTTAAAATCAGTGCTGTGGACAGCTGATGAACTTTCCTTTCTGAAGTTTCCCACAATCGCATTTGTGGCTTGGAAAGCGAGAGGCTTTTAAAGCGGAAGGCTGATTCACTGCTGATTTCCTCAACATTGGAGGAAAGAAATAGCAAAGTAGCAACTCCTTGGAGGAGCCGCGAATGCAGAGTCTGAAGAGGATGGCACAGTCTCTGAGTTGGAAGATTAACATCAGTGCTGTTCACAGCTGATTCACTTTCCTTTCTGAAGTTTCCCCCGAATTACATTTGTGGCTCGGATAGCGAGAGGCTTTGAGAGCGAGAGGCTGATCCACTGCTGATTTCGTCCACATTGGAGGCAAGAAATACCCCAGTAGCAACTCCTTGGAGAAGCCCCGAATGCAGAGTCTGAAGAGGATGACATCGCCTCTCAGTTGGAAGATGAACATCAGTGCTGTTCACAGCTGATGAACTTTCCTTTCTGAAGTTTCCCACAATCACAATGGTGGCTTGGATAGTGAGAGGCTTAGCAAGCAAGAGGCTGATCCACTGCTGATTTCGTCAACATTTGAGAAAAAAATATCGCACAGTACCGCTCCTTGGAGAAGCCCCGAATGCAGAGTCTGAAGAGGATGACATGGTCTCTGAGTTGGAGGATGAACATCAGTGCTGTTCACAGCTGATTAACTTTCCTTTCCAATATGTCCCACAGTGATATATGTGACTTGGATAGCGAGATGCTATGGAATCGAGAGGCAGATCCACTGCTGATTTCCTCAACATTGGAGGCAAGGAAAACCAATGTAGCAACTGCTTGGAGAAGCCCCGAATGCAGAGTTGGAAGACGATGATATCGCTTGTCAGTTGGTAGATTAAAATCAGTGCTGTTGACAGCTGATGAACTTTCCTTTCTGAAGTTTCCCACAATCACATTTGTGGCTTGGAAAGCGAGAGGCTTTTAAAGCGGAAGGCTGATCCACTGCTGATTTCCTCAATATTGGAGGAAAGAAATACCAAACTAGGAACTCCGTGGAGAATCCCCGAATGCAGAGTCTGAAGAGGATGACATGGTCTCTCAGTTGGAAGTTTAACATCAGTGCTGTTGACAGCTGATGAACTTTCCTTTCTGAAGTTTCCCACAATCACGTTTGTGGCTTGGATAACAAGAGGCTTTGAGAGCGAGAGGCTGATCCACTGCAGATTTCGTCAACGTTGGAGGCAAGAAATACCAAACTAGGAACTCCGTGGAGAAGCCCCGAATGCAGAGTCTGAAGAGGATGACATGGTCTCTCAGTTGGAAGATTAACATCAGTGCTGTTGACAGCTGATGAACTTTCCTTTCTGAAGTTTCCCACCATCACGTTTGTGGCTTGGATAACAAGAGGCTTTGAGAGCGAGAGGCTGATCCACTGCTGATTTCATCAACATTGGAGGAAAGAAACGGTGACGTAGCGACTGCTTGGAGAAGCCGTGAATGCAGAGTCTGAAGAGGATGACATGGTCTCTGAGTTGGAAGATGAACATCAGTGCTGTTCACAGCTGATTAACTTTCCTTTCCAATATGTCCCACAGTGATATATGTGACTTGGGTAGCGAGATGCTATGGAATCGAGAGGCAGATCCACTGCTGATTTCCTCAACATTGGAGGCAAGGAAAACCAATGTAGCAACTGCTTGGAGAAGCCCCGAATGCAGAGTCGGAAGACGATGATATCGCTTGTCAGTTGGTAGATTAAAATCAGTGCTGTTGACAGCTGATGAACTTTCCTTTCTGAAGTTTCCCCCGAATCACATTTGTGGCTTGGATAGCGAGAGGCTTTGAGAGCGAGAGGCTGATCCACTGCTGATTTCGTCAACATTGGAGGCAAGAAATACCAAACTAGCAGTTCCATGGAGAAGCCCCGAATGCAGAGTCTGAAGAGGATGATATCGTCTCTGAGTTGGAAGATTAACATCAGTGCTGTTCACAGCTGATTCACTTTCCTTTCTGAAGTTTCCCACAATGAAATATGTGGCTGGGATAGCGAGATGCTTTGAGAGTGAGAGCCTTATCCGCTACTGATGTCCTCAACGTTGGAGGCAAGAAATACCAAACTAGGAACTCCGTGGAGAAGCCCCGAATGCAGAGTCTGAAGAGGATGACATCGCCTCTCAGTTGGAAGATGAACATCAGTGCTGTTCACAGCTGATGAACTTTCCTTTCTGAAGTTTCCCAGAATCACATTTGTGGCTTGGATAGCGAGAGGCTTTGGGAGCGAGAAGCTGATCCACTGCTGATTTCGTCAACATTGGAGGCAAGAAATAGCAAACTAGCAACTGTTTGGAGAAGCCCCGAATGCAGAGTCTGAAGAGGATGATATCGCCTCTTAGTTGGAAGATGAAAATCAGTGCTCTTCACAGCTGGTTGATTTTCCTTTCCAGTATTTCCCACAGTCCAATTTGTGGCTTGGATAGCGAGAGGCTTTGAGAGCAAGAGGCTGATCCACTGCTGATTTTGTCAACATTGGAGAAAACAAATACCAAACTAGGAACTCCGTGGAGAATCCCCGAATGCAGAGTCTGAAGAGGATGACACGGTCTCTCAGTTGGAAGATGAACATCAGTGCTGTTCACAGGTGATGAACTTTCCTTTCTGAAGATTCCCACAATCACGTTTGTGGCTTGGATAGCGAGAGGCTTTGAGAGCGAGAGGCTGATCCACTGCAGATTTCGTCAACATTGGAGAAAACAAATACCAAACTAGGAACTCCGTGGAGGTTCCCCGAATGCAGAGTCTGAAGAGGATGACATGGTCTCTGAGTTGGAAGATGAACATCAGTGCTGTTGACAGCTGATGAACTTTGCTTTCCAGTATTTCCCACAATGAAATTTGTGGTTTGGATAGCGAGAGGCTTTGAAAGCGAGAGGCTGATCCACTGCTGGTTTTGTAAACATTTGAAGCAAGAAACAGGAAACTAGGAACTCCTTGGAGAAGCCCCGAATGCAGAGTCGGAAGAGGATGACACGGTCTCTCAGTTGGAAGATTAACATCAGTGCTGTTCACAGCTGATTAGCTTTCTTTTCTGAAGTTTCCCCGAATCACATTTGTGGTTTGGATAGCGAGAGGCTTTGAGAGCGAGAGGCTGATCCACTGCTGATTTCGTCAACGTTGGAGAAAAGAAACGGTGAAGTAGCAACTCCTTGGAGAAGCCGCGAATGCAGAGTCGGAAGACGATGATATCGCCTGTCAGTTGTTAGATTAAAATCAGTGCTGTTGACAGCTGATGAACTTTCCTTTCTGAAGTTTCCCCGAATCACAGTTGTGGCTTGCATAGCGAGAGGCTTTGAGAGCGAGAGGCTGGTCCACTGCTGATTTCCTCAACATTGGAGGAAAGAAATAGCAAAGTAGCAACTCCTTGGAGAAGCGCCGAATGCAGAGTCTGAAGAGGATGATCTCGCCTCTCAGTTGGAAGATTAACATCAGTGCTGTTCCCAGCTGATTAACTTTCCTTTCTGAAGTTTCCCCGAATCACATTTGTGGCTTGGATAGCGAGAGTTTTAGAAAGGGAGATGCTGATCGACCGCTGATTTCCTCAATATTGGAGGAAAGAAATACCAAACTAGGAACTCCGTGGAGAATCCCCGAATGCAGAGTCTGAAGAGGATGACATGGTCTCTGAGTTGGAAGATGAACATCAGTGCTGTTCACAGCTGATTAACTTTCCTTTCCAATATGTCCCACAGTGATATATGTGACTTGGGTAGCGAGATGCTATGGAATCGAGAGGCAGATCCACTGCTGATTTCCTCAACATTGGAGGCAAGGAAAACCAATGTAGCAACTGCTTGGAGAAGCCCCGAATGCAGAGTCGGAAGACGATGATATCGCTTGTCAGTTGGTAGGTTAAAATCAGTGCTGTGGACAGCTGATGAACTTTCCTTTCTGAAGTTTCCCACAATCGCATTTGTGGCTTGGAAAGCGAGAGGCTTTTAAAGCGGAAGGCTGATTCACTGCTGATTTCCTCAACATTGGAGGAAAGAAATAGCAAAGTAGCAACTCCTTGGAGGAGCCGCGAATGCAGAGTCTGAAGAGGATGGCACAGTCTCTGAGTTGGAAGATTAACATCAGTGCTGTTCACAGCTGATTCACTTTCCTTTCTGAAGTTTCCCCCGAATTACATTTGTGGCTCGGATAGCGAGAGGCTTTGAGAGCGAGAGGCTGATCCACTGCTGATTTCGTCCACATTGGAGGCAAGAAATAGCAAAGTAGCGACTGCTTGGAGAAGCCCCGAATGCAGAGTCTGAAGAGGATGACATGGTCTCTGAGTTGGAAGATGAACATCAGTGCTGTGGACAGCTGATGAACTTTCCTTTCTGAAGTTTCCCACAATCGCATTTGTGGCTTGGATAGCGAGAGGCTTTGAGAGCGAGAGGCTGATTCACTGCTGATTTCCTCAACATTGGAGGAAAGAAATAGCAAACTAGCAACTCCTTGGAGAAGCCCCGAATGCTGTGTGGGCAGAGGATGATACGGTTTCTCAGTTGGAAGATTAACATCAGTGCTGTTCACAGCTGATGAACTTTCCTTTCTGAAGTTTCCCACAATCGCATTTGTGGCTTGGAAATCTATAGTTTTAGAAAGCGAGAGGCTGATCCTCTGCTGATTTCATCAACATTGGAGGAAAGAAATACCCCAGTAGCAACTCCTTGGAGAAGCCCCGAATGCAGAGTCTGAAGAGGATGACATCGCCTCTCAGTTGGAAGATTAACATCAGTGGTCTTCATAGCTGATTAACTTTCCTTTCTGAAGTTTCCCACAATCACAATGGTGGCTTGGATAGTGAGAGGCTTAGCAAGCAAGAGGCTGATCCACTGCTGATTTCGTCAACATTTGAGAAAAAAATATCGCACAGTACCGCTCCTTGGAGAAGCCCCGAATGCAGAGTCTGAAGAGGATGACATGGTCTCTGAGTTGGAGGATGAACATCAGTGCTGTTCACAGCTGATTAACTTTCCTTTCCAATATGTCCCACAGTGATATATGTGACTTGGATAGCGAGATGCTATGGAATCGAGAGGCAGATCCACTGCTGATTTCCTCAACATTGGAGGCAAGGAAAACCAATGTAGCAACTGCTTGGAGAAGCCCCGAATGCAGAGTTGGAAGACGATGATATCGCTTGTCAGTTGGTAGATTAAAATCAGTGCTGTTGACAGCTGATGAACTTTCCTTTCTGAAGTTTCCCACAATCACATTTGTGGCTTGGAAAGCGAGAGGCTTTTAAAGCGGAAGGCTGATCCACTGCTGATTTCCTCAATATTGGAGGAAAGAAATACCAAGCTAGGAACTCCGTGGAGAATCCCCGAATGCAGAGTCTGAAGAGGATGACATGGTCTCTCAGTTGGAAGTTTAACATCAGTGCTGTTGACAGCTGATGAACTTTCCTTTCTGAAGTTTCCCACAATCACGTTTGTGGCTTGGATAACAAGAGGCTTTGAGAGCGAGAGGCTGATCCACTGCAGATTTCGTCAACGTTGGAGGCAAGAAATACCAAACTAGGAACTCCGTGGAGAAGCCCCGAATGCAGAGTCTGAAGAGGATGACATGGTCTCTCAGTTGGAAGATTAACATCAGTGCTGTTCACAGCTGATGAACTTTCCTTTCTGAAGTTTCCCACCATCACGTTTGTGGCTTGGATAACAAGAGGCTTTGAGAGCGAGAGGTTGATCCACTGCTGATTTCGTCAACATTGGAGGAAAGAAACGGTGAAGTAGCGACTGCTTGGAGAAGCCGTGAATGCAGAGTCTGAAGAGGATGACATGGTCTCTGAGTTGGAAGATGAATATCAGTGCTGTTCACAGCTGATTAACTTTCCTTTCCAATATGTCCCACAGTGATATATGTGACTTGGGTAGCGAGATGCTATGGAATCGAGAGGCAGATCCACTGCTGATTTCCTCAACATTGGAGGCAAGGAAAACCAATGTAGCAACTGCTTGGAGAAGCCCCGAATGCAGAGTCGGAAGACGATGATATCGCTTGTCAGTTGGTAGATTAAAATCAGTGCTGTTGACAGCTGATGAACTTTCCTTTCTGAAGTTTCCCCCGAATCACATTTGTGGCTTGGATAGCGAGAGGCTTTGAGAGCGAGAGGCTGATCCACTGCTGATTTCGTCAACATTGGAGGCAAGAAATACCAAACTAGCAGTTCCGTGGAGAAGCCCCGAATGCAGAGTCTGAAGAGGATGATATCGTCTCTGAGTTGGAAGATTAAAATCAGTGCTGTTCACAGCTGATTCACTTTCCTTTCTGAAGTTTCCCACAATGAAATATGTGGCTGGGATAGCGAGATGCTTTGAGAGTGAGAGCCTTATCCGCTACTGATGTCCTCAACGTTGGAGGCAAGAAATACCAAACTAGGAACTCCGTGGAGAAGCCCCGAATGCAGAGTCTGAAGAGGATGACATCGCCTCTCAGTTGGAAGATGAACATCAGTGCTGTTCACAGCTGATGAACTTTCCTTTCTGAAGTTTCCCAGAATCACATTTGTGGCTTGGATAGCGAGAGGCTTTGGGAGCGAGAAGCTGATCCACTGCTGATTTCGTCAACATTGGAGGCAAGAAATAGCAAACTAGCAACTGTTTGGAGAAGCCCCGAATGCAGAGTCTGAAGAGGATGACATGGTCTCTTAGTTGGAAGATGAAAATCAGTGCTCTTCACAGCTGGTTGATTTTCCTTTCCAGTATTTCCCACAGTCCAATTTGTGGCTTGGATAGCGAGAGGCTTTGAGAGCAAGAGGCTGATCCACTGCTGATTTTGTCAACATTGGAGAAAACAAATACCAAACTAGGAACTCCGTGGAGAATCCCCGAATGCAGAGTCTGAAGAGGATGACACGGTCTCTCAGTTGGAAGATGAACATCAGTGCTGTTCACAGGTGATGAACTTTCCTTTCTGAAGATTCCCACAATCACGTTTGTGGCTTGGATAGCGAGAGGCTTTGAGAGCGAGAGGCTGATCCACTGCAGATTTCGTCAACGTTGGAGGCAAGAAATACCAAACTAGGAACTCCGTGGAGGTTCCCCGAATGCAGAGTCTGAAGAGGATGACATGGTCTCTCAGTTGGAAGATTAACATCAGTGCTGTTCACAGCTGATGAACTTTCCTTTCTGAAGTTTCCCACCATCACGTTTGTGGCTTGGATAACAAGAGGCTTTGAGAGCGAGAGGCTGATCCACTGCTGATTTCATCAACATTGGAGGAAAGAAACGGTGAAGTAGCGACTGCTTGGAGAAGCCGTGAATGCAGAGTCTGAAGAGGATGACATGGTCTCTGAGTTGGAAGATGAACATCAGTGCTGTTCACAGCTGATTAACTTTCCTTTCCAATATGTCCCACAGTGATATATGTGACTTGGGTAGCGAGATGCTATGGAATCGAGAGGCAGATCCACTGCTGATTTCCTCAACATTGGAGGCAAGGAAAACCAATGTAGCAACTGCTTGGAGAAGCCCCGAATGCAGAGTCGGAAGACGATGATATCGCTTGTCAGTTGGTAGATTAAAATCAGTGCTGTTGACAGCTGATGAACTTTCCTTTCTGAAGTTTCCCCCGAATCACATTTGTGGCTTGGATAGCGAGAGGCTTTGAGAGCGAGAGGCTGATCCACTGCTGATTTCGTCAACATTGGAGGCAAGAAATACCAAACTAGCAGTTCCGTGGAGAAGCCCCAAATGCAGAGTCTGAAGAGGATGATATCGTCTCTGAGTTGGAAGATTAAAATCAGTGCTGTTCACAGCTGATGAACTTTCCTTTCTGAAGTTTCCCACAATGAAATATGTGGCTGGGATAGCGAGATGCTTTGAGAGTGAGAGCCTTATCCGCTACTGATGTCCTCAACGTTGGAGGCAAGAAATACCAAACTAGGAACTCCGTGGAGAAGCCCCGAATGCAGAGTCTGAAGAGGATGACATCGCCTCTCAGTTGGAAGATGAACATCAGTGCTGTTCACAGCTGATGAACTTTCCTTTCTGAAGTTTCCCAGAATCACATTTGTGGCTTGGATAGCGAGAGGCTTTGGGAGCGAGAAGCTGATCCACTGCTGATTTCGTCAACATTGGAGGCAAGAAATAGCAAACTAGCAACTGTTTGGAGAAGCCCCGAATGCAGAGTCTGAAGAGGATGATATCGCCTCTTAGTTGGAAGATGAAAATCAGTGCTCTTCACAGCTGGTTGATTTTCCTTTCCAGTATTTCCCACAGTCCAATTTGTGGCTTGGATAGCGAGAGGCTTTGAGAGCAAGAGGCTGATCCACTGCTGATTTTGTCAACATTGGAGAAAACAAATACCAAACTAGGAACTCCGTGGAGAATCCCCGAATGCAGAGTCTGAAGAGGATGACACGGTCTCTCAGTTGGAAGATGAACATCAGTGCTGTTCACAGGTGATGAACTTTCCTTTCTGAAGATTCCCACAATCACGTTTGTGGCTTGGATAGCGAGAGGCTTTGAGAGCGAGAGGCTGATCCACTGCAGATTTCGTCAACATTGGAGAAAACAAATACCAAACTAGGAACTCCGTGGAGGTTCCCCGAATGCAGAGTCTGAAGAGGATGACATGGTCTCTGAGTTGGAAGATGAACATCAGTGCTGTTGACAGCTGATGAACTTTGCTTTCCAGTATTTCCCACAATGAAATTTGTGGTTTGGATAGCGAGAGGCTTTGAAAGCGAGAGGCTGATCCACTGCTGGTTTTGTAAACATTTGAAGCAAGAAACAGGAAACTAGGAACTCCTTGGAGAAGCCCCGAATGCAGAGTCGGAAGAGGATGACACGGTCTCTCAGTTGGAAGATTAACATCAGTGCTGTTCACAGCTGATTAGCTTTCTTTTCTGAAGTTTCCCCGAATCACATTTGTGGTTTGGATAGCGAGAGGCTTTGAGAGCGAGAGGCTGATCCACTGCTGATTTCGTCAACGTTGGAGAAAAGAAACGGTGAAGTAGCAACTCCTTGGAGAAGCCGCGAATGCAGAGTCGGAAGACGATGATATCGCCTGTCAGTTGTTAGATTAAAATCAGTGCTGTTGACAGCTGATGAACTTTCCTTTCTGAAGTTTCCCCGAATCACAGTTGTGGCTTGGATAGCGAGAGGCTTTGAGAGCGAGAGGCTGGTCCACTGCTGATTTCATCAACATTGGAGGAAAGAAATAGCAAAGTAGCAACTCCTTGGAGAAGCGCCGAATGCAGAGTCTGAAGAGGATGATCTCGCCTCTCAGTTGGAAGATTAACATCAGTGCTGTTCCCAGCTGATTAACTTTCCTTTCTGAAGTTTCCCCGAATCACATTTGTGGCTTGGATAGCGAGAGTTTTAGAAAGGGAGATGCTGATCGACCGCTGATTTCCTCAATATTGGAGGAAAGAAATACCAAACTAGGAACTCCGTGGAGAATCCCCGAATGCAGAGTCTGAAGAGGATGACATGGTCTCTGAGTTGGAAGATGAACATCAGTGCTGTTCACAGCTGATTAACTTTCCTTTCCAATATGTCCCACAGTGATATATGTGACTTGGGTAGCGAGATGCTATGGAATCGAGAGGCAGATCCACTGCTGATTTCCTCAACATTGGAGGCAAGGAAAACCAATGTAGCAACTGCTTGGAGAAGCCCCGAATGCAGAGTCGGAAGACGATGATATCGCTTGTCAGTTGGTAGGTTAAAATCAGTGCTGTGGACAGCTGATGAACTTTCCTTTCTGAAGTTTCCCACAATCGCATTTGTGGCTTGGAAAGCGAGAGGCTTTTAAAGCGGAAGGCTGATTCACTGCTGATTTCCTCAACATTGGAGGAAAGAAATAGCAAAGTAGCAACTCCTTGGAGGAGCCGCGAATGCAGAGTCTGAAGAGGATGGCACAGTCTCTGAGTTGGAAGATTAACATCAGTGCTGTTCACAGCTGATTCACTTTCCTTTCTGAAGTTTCCCCCGAATTACATTTGTGGCTCGGATAGCGAGAGGCTTTGAGAGCGAGAGGCTGATCCACTGCTGATTTCGTCCACATTGGAGGCAAGAAATAGCAAAGTAGCGACTGCTTGGAGAAGCCCCGAATGCAGAGTCTGAAGAGGATGACATGGTCTCTGAGTTGGAAGATGAACATCAGTGCTGTTCACAGCTGATGAACTTTCCTTTCTGAAGTTTCCCACAATCGCATTTGTGGCTTGGAAAGCAAGAGGCTTTGAGAGTGAGAGGCTGATCCACTGCAGATTTCCTCAACATTGGAGGCAAGAAATACCAAACTAGCAAATGCTTGGAGGAGCCGCGAATGCAGAGTCTGAAGAGGATGACACGGTCTCTCAGTTGGAAGATTAACATCAGTGCTGTTCACAGCTGATGAACTTTCCTTTCTGAAGTTTCCCACAATCGCATTTGTGGCTTGGAAATCTATAGTTTTAGAAAGCGAGAGGCTGATCCTCTGCTGATTTCATCAACATTGGAGGAAAGAAATACCCCAGTAGCAACTCCTTGGAGAAGCCCCGAATGCAGAGTCTGAAGAGGATGACATCGCCTCTCAGTTGGAAGATTAACATCAGTGCTCTTCATAGCTGATTAACTTTCCTTTCTGAAGTTTCCCACCATCACGTTTGTGGCTTGGATAACAAGAGGCTTTGAGAGCGAGAGGCTGATCCACTGCTGATTTCATCAACATTTGAGAAAAAAATATCGCACAGTACCGCTCCTTGGAGAAGCCCCGAATGCAGAGTCTGAAGAGGATGACATGGTCTCTGAGTTGGAGGATGAACATCAGTGCTGTTCACAGCTGATTAACTTTCCTTTCCAATATGTCCCACAGTGATATATGTGACTTGGATAGCGAGATGCTATGGAATCGAGAGGCAGATCCACTGCTGATTTCCTCAACATTGGAGGCAAGGAAAACCAATGTAGCAACTGCTTGGAGAAGCCCCGAATGCAGAGTTGGAAGACGATGATATCGCTTGTCAGTTGGTAGATTAAAATCAGTGCTGTTGACAGCTGATGAACTTTCCTTTCTGAAGTTTCCCACAATCACATTTGTGGCTTGGAAAGCGAGAGGCTTTTAAAGCGGAAGGCTGATCCACTGCTGATTTCCTCAATATTGGAGGAAAGAAATACCAAACTAGGAACTCCGTGGAGAATCCCCGAATGCAGAGTCTGAAGAGGATGACATGGTCTCTCAGTTGGAAGTTTAACATCAGTGCTGTTGACAGCTGATGAACTTTCCTTTCTGAAGTTTCCCACAATCACGTTTGTGGCTTGGATAACAAGAGGCTTTGAGAGCGAGAGGCTGATCCACTGCAGATTTCGTCAACGTTGGAGGCAAGAAATACCAAACTAGGAACTCCGTGGAGAAGCCCCGAATGCAGAGTCTGAAGAGGATGACATCGCCTCTCAGTTGGAAGATGAACATCAGTGCTGTTCACAGCTGATGAACTTTCCTTTCTGAAGTTTCCCAGAATCACATTTGTGGCTTGGATAGCGAGAGGCTTTGAGAGCGAGAGGCTGGTCCACTGCTGATTTCATCAACATTGGAGGCAAGAAATAGCAAAGTAGCAACTCCTTGGAGAAGCGCCGAATGCAGAGTCTGAAGAGGATGATCTCGCCTCTCAGTTGGAAGATTAACATCAGTGCTGTTCCCAGCTGATTAACTTTCCTTTCTGAAGTTTCCCCGAATCACATTTGTGGCTTGGATAGCGAGAGTTTTAGAAAGGGAGATGCTGATCGACCGCTGATTTCCTCAATATTGGAGGAAAGAAATACCAAACTAGGAACTCCGTGGAGAATCCCCGAATGCAGAGTCTGAAGAGGATGACATGGTCTCTGAGTTGGAAGATGAACATCAGTGCTGTTCACAGCTGATTAACTTTCCTTTCCAATATGTCCCACAGTGATATATGTGACTTGGGTAGCGAGATGCTATGGAATCGAGAGGCAGATCCACTGCTGATTTCCTCAACATTGGAGGCAAGGAAAACCAATGTAGCAACTGCTTGGAGAAGCCCCGAATGCAGAGTCGGAAGACGATGATATCGCTTGTCAGTTGGTAGGTTAAAATCAGTGCTGTGGACAGCTGATGAACTTTCCTTTCTGAAGTTTCCCACAATCGCATTTGTGGCTTGGATAGCGAGAGGCTTTGAGAGCGAGAGGCTGATTCACTGCTGATTTCCTCAACATTGGAGGAAAGAAATAGCAAAGTAGCAACTCCTTGGAGGAGCCGCGAATGCAGAGTCTGAAGAGGATGGCACAGTCTCTGAGTTGGAAGATTAACATCAGTGCTGTTCACAGCTGATTCACTTTCCTTTCTGAAGTTTCCCCCGAATTACATTTGTGGCTCGGATAGCGAGAGGCTTTGAGAGCGAGAGGCTGATCCACTGCTGATTTCGTCCACATTGGAGGCAAGAAATAGCAAAGTAGCGACTGCTTGGAGAAGCCCCGAATGCAGAGTCTGAAGAGGATGACATGGTCTCTGAGTTGGAAGATGAACATCAGTGCTGTGGACAGCTGATGAACTTTCCTTTCTGAAGTTTCCCACAATCGCATTTGTGGCTTGGAAAGCAAGAGGCTTTGAGAGTGAGAGGCTGATCCACTGCAGATTTCCTCAACATTGGAGGCAAGAAATACCAAACTAGCAAATGCTTGGAGGAGCCGCGAATGCAGAGTCTGAAGAGGATGACACGGTCTCTCAGTTGGAAGATTAACATCAGTGCTGTTCACAGCTGATGAACTTTCCTTTCTGAAGTTTCCCACAATCGCATTTGTGGCTTGGAAATCTATAGTTTTAGAAAGCGAGAGGCTGATCCTCTGCTGATTTCATCAACATTGGAGGAAAGAAATACCCCAGTAGCAACTCCTTGGAGAAGCCCCGAATGCAGAGTCTGAAGAGGATGACATCGCCTCTCAGTTGGAAGATTAACATCAGTGGTCTTCATAGCTGATTAACTTTCCTTTCTGAAGTTTCCCACAATCACAATGGTGGCTTGGATAGTGAGAGGCTTAGCAAGCAAGAGGCTGATCCACTGCTGATTTCGTCAACATTTGAGAAAAAAATATCGCACAGTACCGCTCCTTGGAGAAGCCCCGAATGCAGAGTCTGAAGAGGATGACATGGTCTCTGAGTTGGAGGATGAACATCAGTGCTGTTCACAGCTGATTAACTTTCCTTTCCAATATGTCCCACAGTGATATATGTGACTTGGATAGCGAGATGCTATGGAATCGAGAGGCAGATCCACTGCTGATTTCCTCAACATTGGAGGCAAGGAAAACCAATGTAGCAACTGCTTGGAGAAGCCCCGAATGCAGAGTTGGAAGACGATGATATCGCTTGTCAGTTGGTAGATTAAAATCAGTGCTGTTGACAGCTGATGAACTTTCCTTTCTGAAGTTTCCCACAATCACATTTGTGGCTTGGAAAGCGAGAGGCTTTTAAAGCGGAAGGCTGATCCACTGCTGATTTCCTCAATATTGGAGGAAAGAAATACCAAACTAGGAACTCCGTGGAGAATCCCCGAATGCAGAGTCTGAAGAGGATGACATGGTCTCTGAGTTGGAAGTTTAACATCAGTGCTGTTCACAGGTGATGAACTTTCCTTTCTGAAGATTCCCACAATCACGTTTGTGGCTTGGATAGCGAGAGGCTTTGAGAGCGAGAGGCTGATCCACTGCAGATTTCGTCAACGTTGGAGGCAAGAAATACCAAACTAGGAACTCCGTGGAGAAGCCCCGAATGCAGAGTCTGAAGAGGATGACATGGTCTCTCAGTTGGAAGATTAACATCAGTGCTGTTCACAGCTGATGAACTTTCCTTTCTGAAGTTTCCCACCATCACGTTTGTGGCTTGGATAACAAGAGGCTTTGAGAGCGAGAGGCTGATCCACTGCTGATTTCATCAACATTGGAGGAAAGAAACGGTGAAGTAGCGACTGCTTGGAGAAGCCGTGAATGCAGAGTCTGAAGAGGATGACATGGTCTCTGAGTTGGAAGATGAATATCAGTGCTGTTCACAGCTGATTAACTTTCCTTTCCAATATGTCCCACAGTGATATATGTGACTTGGGTAGCGAGATGCTATGGAATCGAGAGGCAGATCCACTGCTGATTTCCTCAACATTGGAGGCAAGGAAAACCAATGTAGCAACTGCTTGGAGAAGCCCCGAATGCAGAGTCGGAAGACGATGATATCGCTTGTCAGTTGGTAGATTAAAATCAGTGCTGTTGACAGCTGATGAACTTTCCTTTCTGAAGTTTCCCCCGAATCACATTTGTGGCTTGGATAGCGAGAGGCTTTGAGAGCGAGAGGCTGATCCACTGCTGATTTCGTCAACATTGGAGGCAAGAAATACCAAACTAGCAGTTCCGTGGAGAAGCCCCGAATGCAGAGTCTGAAGAGGATGATATCGTCTCTGAGTTGGAAGATTAAAATCAGTGCTGTTCACAGCTGATTCACTTTCCTTTCTGAAGTTTCCCACAATGAAATATGTGGCTGGGATAGCGAGATGCTTTGAGAGTGAGAGCCTTATCCGCTACTGATGTCCTCAACGTTGGAGGCAAGAAATACCAAACTAGGAACTCCGTGGAGAAGCCCCGAATGCAGAGTCTGAAGAGGATGACATCGCCTCTCAGTTGGAAGATGAACATCAGTGCTGTTCACAGCTGATGAACTTTCCTTTCTGAAGTTTCCCAGAATCACATTTGTGGCTTGGATAGCGAGAGGCTTTGGGAGCGAGAAGCTGATCCACTGCTGATTTCGTCAACATTGGAGGCAAGAAATAGCAAACTAGCAACTGTTTGGAGAAGCCCCGAATGCAGAGTCTGAAGAGGATGATATCGCCTCTTAGTTGGAAGATGAAAATCAGTGCTCTTCACAGCTGGTTGATTTTCCTTTCCAGTATTTCCCACAGTCCAATTTGTGGCTTGGATAGCGAGAGGCTTTGAGAGCAAGAGGCTGATCCACTGCTGATTTTGTCAACATTGGAGAAAACAAATACCAAACTAGGAACTCCGTGGAGAATCCCCGAATGCAGAGTCTGAAGAGGATGACACGGTCTCTCAGTTGGAAGATGAACATCAGTGCTGTTCACAGGTGATGAACTTTCCTTTCTGAAGATTCCCACAATCACGTTTGTGGCTTGGATAGCGAGAGGCTTTGAGAGCGAGAGGCTGATCCACTGCAGATTTCGTCAACATTGGAGAAAACAAATACCAAACTAGGAACTCCGTGGAGGTTCCCCGAATGCAGAGTCTGAAGAGGATGACATGGTCTCTGAGTTGGAAGATGAACATCAGTGCTGTTGACAGCTGATGAACTTTGCTTTCCAGTATTTCCCACAATGAAATTTGTGGTTTGGATAGCGAGAGGCTTTGAAAGCGAGAGGCTGATCCACTGCTGGTTTTGTAAACATTTGAAGCAAGAAACAGGAAACTAGGAACTCCTTGGAGAAGCCCCGAATGCAGAGTCGGAAGAGGATGACACGGTCTCTCAGTTGGAAGATTAACATCAGTGCTGTTCACAGCTGATTAGCTTTCTTTTCTGAAGTTTCCCCGAATCACATTTGTGGTTTGGATAGCGAGAGGCTTTGAGAGCGAGAGGCTGATCCACTGCTGATTTCGTCAACGTTGGAGAAAAGAAACGGTGAAGTAGCAACTCCTTGGAGAAGCCGCGAATGCAGAGTCAGAAGACGATGATATCGCCTGTCAGTTGTTAGATTAAAATCAGTGCTGTTGACAGCTGATGAACTTTCCTTTCTGAAGTTTCCCCGAATCACAGTTGTGGCTTGCATAGCGAGAGGCTTTGAGAGCGAGAGGCTGGTCCACTGCTGATTTCCTCAACATTGGAGGAAAGAAATAGCAAAGTAGCAACTCCTTGGAGAAGCGCCGAATGCAGAGTCTGAAGAGGATGATCTCGCCTCTCAGTTGGAAGATTAACATCAGTGCTGTTCCCAGCTGATTAACTTTCCTTTCTGAAGTTTCCCCGAATCACATTTGTGGCTTGGATAGCGAGAGTTTTAGAAAGGGAGATGCTGATCGACCGCTGATTTCCTCAATATTGGAGGAAAGAAATACCAAACTAGGAACTCCGTGGAGAATCCCCGAATGCAGAGTCTGAAGAGGATGACATGGTCTCTGAGTTGGAAGATGAACATCAGTGCTGTTCACAGCTGATTAACTTTCCTTTCCAATATGTCCCACAGTGATATATGTGACTTGGGTAGCGAGATGCTATGGAATCGAGAGGCAGATCCACTGCTGATTTCCTCAACATTGGAGGCAAGGAAAACCAATGTAGCAACTGCTTGGAGAAGCCCCGAATGCAGAGTCGGAAGACGATGATATCGCTTGTCAGTTGGTAGATTAAAATCAGTGCTGTTGACAGCTGATGAACTTTCCTTTCTGAAGTTTCCCCCGAATCACATTTGTGGCTTGGATAGCGAGAGGCTTTGAGAGCGAGAGGCTGATCCACTGCTGATTTCGTCAACATTGGAGGCAAGAAATACCAAACTAGCAGTTCCGTGGAGAAGCCCCGAATGCAGAGTCTGAAGAGGATGATATCGTCTCTGAGTTGGAAGATTAACATCAGTGCTGTTCACAGCTGATTCACTTTCCTTTCTGAAGTTTCCCCCGAATTACATTTGTGGCTCGGATAGCGAGAGGCTTTGAGAGCGAGAGGCTGATCCACTGCTGATTTCGTCCACATTGGAGGCAAGAAATAGCAAAGTAGCGACTGCTTGGAGAAGCCCCGAATGCAGAGTCTGAAGAGGATGACATGGTCTCTGAGTTGGAAGATGAACATCAGTGCTGTTCACAGCTGATGAACTTTCCTTTCTGAAGTTTCCCACAATCGCATTTGTGGCTTGGAAAGCAAGAGGCTTTGAGAGTGAGAGGCTGATCCACTGCAGATTTCCTCAACATTGGAGGCAAGAAATACCAAACTAGCAAATGCTTGGAGGAGCCGTGAATGCAGAGTCTGAAGAGGATGACACTGTCTCTCAGTTGGAAGATTAACATCAGTGCTGTTCACAGCTGATGAACTTTCCTTTCTGAAGTTTCCCACAATCGCATTTGTGGCTTGGAAATCTATAGTTTTAGAAAGCGAGAGGCTGATCCTCTGCTGATTTCATCAACATTGGAGGAAAGAAATACCCCAGTAGCAACTCCTTGGAGAAGCCCCGAATGCAGAGTCTGAAGAGGATGACATCGCCTCTCAGTTGGAAGATTAACATCAGTGCTGTTCACAGCTGATGAACTTTCCTTTCTGAAGTTTCCCACAATCACAATGGTGGCTTGGATAGTGAGAGGCTTAGCAAGCAAGAGGCTGATCCACTGCTGATTTCGTCAACATTTGAGAAAAAAATATCGCACAGTACCGCTCCTTGGAGAATCCCCGAATGCAGAGTCTGAAGAGGATGACATGGTCTCTGAGTTGGAGGATGAACATCAGTGCTGTTCACAGCTGATTAACTTTCCTTTCCAATATGTCCCACAGTGATATATGTGACTTGGATAGCGAGATGCTATGGAATCGAGAGGCAGATCCACTGCTGATTTCCTCAACATTGGAGGCAAGGAAAACCAATGTAGCAACTGCTTGGAGAAGCCCCGAATGCAGAGTTGGAAGACGATGATATCGCTTGTCAGTTGGTAGATTAAAATCAGTGCTGTTGACAGCTGATGAACTTTCCTTTCTGAAGTTTCCCCGAATCACATTTGTGGCTTGGAAAGCGAGAGGCTTTTAAAGCGGAAGGCTGATCCACTGCTGATTTCCTCAATATTGGAGGAAAGAAATACCAAACTAGGAACTCCGTGGAGAATCCCCGAATGCAGAGTCTGAAGAGGATGACATGGTCTCTCAGTTGGAAGTTTAACATCAGTGCTGTTGACAGCTGATGAACTTTCCTTTCTGAAGTTTCCCACAATCACGTTTGTGGCTTGGATAACGAGAGGCTTTGAGAGCGAGAGGCTGATCCACTGCAGATTTCGTCAACGTTGGAGGCAAGAAATACCAAACTAGGAACTCCGTGGAGAAGCCCCGAATGCAGAGTCTGAAGAGGATGACATGGTCTCTCAGTTGGAAGATTAACATCAGTGCTGTTCACAGCTGATGAACTTTCCTTTCTGAAGTTTCCCACCATCACGTTTGTGGCTTGGATAACAAGAGGCTTTGAGAGCGAGAGGCTGATCCACTGCTGATTTCATCAACATTGGAGGAAAGAAACGGTGAAGTAGCGACTGCTTGGAGAAGCCGTGAATGCAGAGTCTGAAGAGGATGACATGGTCTCTGAGTTGGAAGATGAACATCAGTGCTGTTCACAGCTGATTAACTTTCCTTTCCAATATGTCCCACAGTGATATATGTGACTTGGGTAGCGAGATGCTATGGAATCGAGAGGCAGATCCACTGCTGATTTCCTCAACATTGGAGGCAAGGAAAACCAATGTAGCAACTGCTTGGAGAAGCCCCGAATGCAGAGTCGGAAGACGATGATATCGCTTGTCAGTTGGTAGATTAAAATCAGTGCTGTTGACAGCTGATGAACTTTCCTTTCTGAAGTTTCCCCCGAATCACATTTGTGGCTTGGATAGCGAGAGGCTTTGAGAGCGAGAGGCTGATCCACTGCTGATTTCGTCAACATTGGAGGCAAGAAATACCAAACTAGCAGTTCCGTGGAGAAGCCCCGAATGCAGAGTCTGAAGAGGATGATATCGTCTCTGAGTTGGAAGATTAAAATCAGTGCTGTTCACAGCTGATTCACTTTCCTTTCTGAAGTTTCCCACAATGAAATATGTGGCTGGGATAGCGAGATGCTTTGAGAGTGAGAGCCTTATCCGCTACTGATGTCCTCAACGTTGGAGGCAAGAAATACCAAACTAGGAACTCCGTGGAGAAGCCCCGAATGCAGAGTCTGAAGAGGATGACATCGCCTCTCAGTTGGAAGATGAACATCAGTGCTGTTCACAGCTGATGAACTTTCCTTTCTGAAGTTTCCCAGAATCACATTTGTGGCTTGGATAGCGAGAGGCTTTGGGAGCGAGAAGCTGATCCACTGCTGATTTCGTCAACATTGGAGGCAAGAAATAGCAAACTAGCAACTGTTTGGAGAAGCCCCGAATGCAGAGTCTGAAGAGGATGATATCGCCTCTTAGTTGGAAGATGAAAATCAGTGCTCTTCACAGCTGGTTGATTTTCCTTTCCAGTATTTCCCACAGTCCAATTTGTGGCTTGGATAGCGAGAGGCTTTGAGAGCAAGAGGCTGATCCACTGCTGATTTTGTCAACATTGGAGAAAACAAATACCAAACTAGGAACTCCGTGGAGAATCCCCGAATGCAGAGTCTGAAGAGGATGACACGGTCTCTCAGTTGGAAGATGAACATCAGTGCTGTTCACAGGTGATGAACTTTCCTTTCTGAAGATTCCCACAATCACGTTTGTGGCTTGGATAGCGAGAGGCTTTGAGAGCGAGAGGCTGATCCACTGCAGATTTCGTCAACATTGGAGAAAACAAATACCAAACTAGGAACTCCGTGGAGGTTCCCCGAATGCAGAGTCTGAAGAGGATGACATGGTCTCTGAGTTGGAAGATGAACATCAGTGCTGTTGACAGCTGATGAACTTTGCTTTCCAGTATTTCCCACAATGAAATTTGTGGTTTGGATAGCGAGAGGCTTTGAAAGCGAGAGGCTGATCCACTGCTGGTTTTGTAAACATTTGAAGCAAGAAACAGGAAACTAGGAACTCCTTGGAGAAGCCCCGAATGCAGAGTCGGAAGAGGATGACACGGTCTCTCAGTTGGAAGATTAACATCAGTGCTGTTCACAGCTGATTAGCTTTCTTTTCTGAAGTTTCCCCGAATCACATTTGTGGTTTGGATAGCGAGAGGCTTTGAGAGCGAGAGGCTGATCCACTGCTGATTTCGTCAACGTTGGAGAAAAGAAACGGTGAAGTAGCAACTCCTTGGAGAAGCCGCGAATGCAGAGTCAGAAGACGATGATATCGCCTGTCAGTTGTTAGATTAAAATCAGTGCTGTTGACAGCTGATGAACTTTCCTTTCTGAAGTTTCCCCGAATCACATTTGTGGCTTGGATAGCGAGAGGCTTTGAGAGCGAGAGGCTGGTCCACTGCTGATTTCATCAACATTGGAGGAAAGAAATAGCAAAGTAGCAACTCCTTGGAGAAGCGCCGAATGCAGAGTCTGAAGAGGATGATCTCGCCTCTCAGTTGGAAGATTAACATCAGTGCTGTTCCCAGCTGATTAACTTTCCTTTCTGAAGTTTCCCCGAATCACATTTGTGGCTTGGATAGCGAGAGTTTTAGAAAGGGAGATGCTGATCGACCGCTGATTTCCTCAATATTGGAGGAAAGAAATACCAAACTAGGAACTCCGTGGAGAATCCCCGAATGCAGAGTCTGAAGAGGATGACATGGTCTCTGAGTTGGAAGATGAACATCAGTGCTGTTCACAGCTGATTAACTTTCCTTTCCAATATGTCCCACAGTGATATATGTGACTTGGGTAGCGAGATGCTATGGAATCGAGAGGCAGATCCACTGCTGATTTCCTCAACATTGGAGGCAAGGAAAACCAATGTAGCAACTGCTTGGAGAAGCCCCGAATGCAGAGTCGGAAGACGATGATATCGCTTGTCAGTTGGTAGATTAAAATCAGTGCTGTTGACAGCTGATGAACTTTCCTTTCTGAAGTTTCCCCCGAATCACATTTGTGGCTTGGATAGCGAGAGGCTTTGAGAGCGAGAGGCTGATCCACTGCTGATTTCGTCAACATTGGAGGCAAGAAATACCAAACTAGCAGTTCCGTGGAGAAGCCCCGAATGCAGAGTCTGAAGAGGATGATATCGTCTCTGAGTTGGAAGATTAACATCAGTGCTGTTCACAGCTGATTCACTTTCCTTTCTGAAGTTTCCCCCGAATTACATTTGTGGCTCGGATAGCGAGAGGCTTTGAGAGCGAGAGGCTGATCCACTGCTGATTTCGTCCACATTGGAGGCAAGAAATAGCAAAGTAGCGACTGCTTGGAGAAGCCCCGAATGCAGAGTCTGAAGAGGATGACATGGTCTCTGAGTTGGAAGATGAACATCAGTGCTGTTCACAGCTGATGAACTTTCCTTTCTGAAGTTTCCCACAATCGCATTTGTGGCTTGGAAAGCAAGAGGCTTTGAGAGTGAGAGGCTGATCCACTGCAGATTTCCTCAACATTGGAGGCAAGAAATACCAAACTAGCAAATGCTTGGAGGAGCCGTGAATGCAGAGTCTGAAGAGGATGACACGGTCTCTCAGTTGGAAGATTAACATCAGTGCTGTTCACAGCTGATGAACTTTCCTTTCTGAAGTTTCCCACAATCGCATTTGTGGCTTGGAAATCTATAGTTTTAGAAAGCGAGAGGCTGATCCTCTGCTGATTTCATCAACATTGGAGGAAAGAAATACCCCAGTAGCAACTCCTTGGAGAAGCCCCGAATGCAGAGTCTGAAGAGGATGATATCACCTCTCAGTTGGAAGATTAACATCAGTGCTGTTCCCAGCTGATGAACTTTCCTTTCTGAAGTTTCCCACAATCACAATGGTGGCTTGGATAGTGAGAGGCTTAGCAAGCAAGAGGCTGATCCACTGCTGATTTCGTCAACATTTGAGAAAAAAATATCGCACAGTACCGCTCCTTGGAGAAGCCCCGAATGCAGAGTCTGAAGAGGATGACATGGTCTCTGAGTTGGAGGATGAACATCAGTGCTGTTCACAGCTGATTAACTTTCCTTTCCAATATGTCCCACAGTGATATATGTGACTTGGATAGCGAGATGCTATGGAATCGAGAGGCAGATCCACTGCTGATTTCCTCAACATTGGAGGCAAGGAAAACCAATGTAGCAACTGCTTGGAGAAGCCCCGAATGCAGAGTTGGAAGACGATGATATCGCTTGTCAGTTGGTAGATTAAAATCAGTGCTGTTGACAGCTGATGAACTTTCCTTTCTGAAGTTTCCCCGAATCACATTTGTGGCTTGGAAAGCGAGAGGCTTTTAAAGCGGAAGGCTGATCCACTGCTGATTTCCTCAATATTGGAGGAAAGAAATACCAAACTAGGAACTCCGTGGAGAATCCCCGAATGCAGAGTCTGAAGAGGATGACATGGTCTCTCAGTTGGAAGTTTAACATCAGTGCTGTTGACAGCTGATGAACTTTCCTTTCTGAAGTTTCCCACAATCACGTTTGTGGCTTGGATAACGAGAGGCTTTGAGAGCGAGAGGCTGATCCACTGCAGATTTCGTCAACGTTGGAGGCAAGAAATACCAAACTAGGAACTCCGTGGAGAAGCCCCGAATGCAGAGTCTGAAGAGGATGACATGGTCTCTCAGTTGGAAGATTAACATCAGTGCTGTTCACAGCTGATGAACTTTCCTTTCTGAAGTTTCCCACCATCACGTTTGTGGCTTGGATAACAAGAGGCTTTGAGAGCGAGAGGCTGATCCACTGCTGATTTCATCAACATTGGAGGAAAGAAACGGTGAAGTAGCGACTGCTTGGAGAAGCCGTGAATGCAGAGTCTGAAGAGGATGACATGGTCTCTGAGTTGGAAGATGAACATCAGTGCTGTTCACAGCTGATTAACTTTCCTTTCCAATATGTCCCACAGTGATATATGTGACTTGGGTAGCGAGATGCTATGGAATCGAGAGGCAGATCCACTGCTGATTTCCTCAACATTGGAGGCAAGGAAAACCAATGTAGCAACTGCTTGGAGAAGCCCCGAATGCAGAGTCGGAAGACGATGATATCGCTTGTCAGTTGGTAGATTAAAATCAGTGCTGTTGACAGCTGATGAACTTTCCTTTCTGAAGTTTCCCCCGAATCACATTTGTGGCTTGGATAGCGAGAGGCTTTGAGAGCGAGAGGCTGATCCACTGCTGATTTCGTCAACATTGGAGGCAAGAAATACCAAACTAGCAGTTCCGTGGAGAAGCCCCGAATGCAGAGTCTGAAGAGGATGATATCGTCTCTGAGTTGGAAGATTAAAATCAGTGCTGTTCACAGCTGATGAACTTTCCTTTCTGAAGTTTCCCACAATGAAATATGTGGCTGGGATAGCGAGATGCTTTGAGAGTGAGAGCCTTATCCGCTACTGATGTCCTCAACGTTGGAGGCAAGAAATACCAAACTAGGAACTCCGTGGAGAAGCCCCGAATGCAGAGTCTGAAGAGGATGACATCGCCTCTCAGTTGGAAGATGAAAATCAGTGCTGTTCACAGCTGATGAACTTTCCTTTCTGAAGTTTCCCAGAATCACATTTGTGGCTTGGATAGCGAGAGGCTTTGGGAGCGAGAAGCTGATCCACTGCTGATTTCGTCAACATTGGAGGCAAGAAATAGCAAACTAGCAACTGTTTGGAGAAGCCCCGAATGCAGAGTCTGAAGAGGATGATATCGCCTCTTAGTTGGAAGATGAAAATCAGTGCTCTTCACAGCTGGTTGATTTTCCTTTCCAGTATTTCCCACAGTCCAATTTGTGGCTTGGATAGCGAGAGGCTTTGAGAGCAAGAGGCTGATCCACTGCTGATTTTGTCAACATTGGAGAAAACAAATACCAAACTAGGAACTCCGTGGAGAATCCCCGAATGCAGAGTCTGAAGAGGATGACACGGTCTCTCAGTTGGAAGATGAACATCAGTGCTGTTCACAGGTGATGAACTTTCCTTTCTGAAGTTTCCCACAATCACGTTTGTGGCTTGGATAGCGAGAGGCTTTGAGAGCGAGAGGCTGATCCACTGCAGATTTCGTCAACATTGGAGAAAACAAATACCAAACTAGGAACTCCGTGGAGGTTCCCCGAATGCAGAGTCTGAAGAGGATGACATGGTCTCTGAGTTGGAAGATGAACATCAGTGCTGTTGACAGCTGATGAACTTTGCTTTCCAGTATTTCCCACAATGAAATTTGTGGTTTGGATAGCGAGAGGCTTTGAAAGCGAGAGGCTGATCCACTGCTGGTTTTGTAAACATTTGAAGCAAGAAACGGGAAACTAGGAACTCCTTGGAGAAGCCCCGAATGCAGAGTCGGAAGAGGATGACACGGTCTCTCAGTTGGAAGATTAACATCAGTGCTGTTCACAGCTGATTAGCTTTCTTTTCTGAAGTTTCCCCGAATCACATTTGTGGTTTGGATAGCGAGAGGCTTTGAGAGCGAGAGGCTGATCCACTGCTGATTTCGTCAACGTTGGAGAAAAGAAACGGTGAAGTAGCAACTCCTTGGAGAAGCCGCGAATGCAGAGTCAGAAGACGATGATATCGCCTGTCAGTTGTTAGATTAAAATCAGTGCTGTTGACAGCTGATGAACTTTCCTTTCTGAAGTTTCCCCGAATCACAGTTGTGGCTTGCATAGCGAGAGGCTTTGAGAGCGAGAGGCTGGTCCACTGCTGATTTCATCAACATTGGAGGAAAGAAATAGCAAAGTAGCAACTCCTTGGAGAAGCGCCGAATGCAGAGTCTGAAGAGGATGATCTCGCCTCTCAGTTGGAAGATTAACATCAGTGCTGTTCCCAGCTGATTAACTTTCCTTTCTGAAGTTTCCCCGAATCACATTTGTGGCTTGGATAGCGAGAGTTTTAGAAAGGGAGATGCTGATCGACCGCTGATTTCCTCAATATTGGAGGAAAGAAATACCAAACTAGGAACTCCGTGGAGAATCCCCGAATGCAGAGTCTGAAGAGGATGACATGGTCTCTGAGTTGGAAGATGAACATCAGTGCTGTTCACAGCTGATTAACTTTCCTTTCCAATATGTCCCACAGTGATATATGTGACTTGGGTAGCGAGATGCTATGGAATCGAGAGGCAGATCCACTGCTGATTTCCTCAACATTGGAGGCAAGGAAAACCAATGTAGCAACTGCTTGGAGAAGCCCCGAATGCAGAGTCGGAAGACGATGATATCGCTTGTCAGTTGGTAGATTAAAATCAGTGCTGTTGACAGCTGATGAACTTTCCTTTCTGAAGTTTCCCCCGAATCACATTTGTGGCTTGGATAGCGAGAGGCTTTGAGAGCGAGAGGCTGATCCACTGCTGATTTCGTCAACATTGGAGGCAAGAAATACCAAACTAGCAGTTCCGTGGAGAAGCCCCGAATGCAGAGTCTGAAGAGGATGATATCGTCTCTGAGTTGGAAGATTAACATCAGTGCTGTTCACAGCTGATTCACTTTCCTTTCTGAAGTTTCCCCCGAATTACATTTGTGGCTCGGATAGCGAGAGGCTTTGAGAGCGAGAGGCTGATCCACTGCTGATTTCGTCCACATTGGAGGCAAGAAATAGCAAAGTAGCGACTGCTTGGAGAAGCCCCGAATGCAGAGTCTGAAGAGGATGACATGGTCTCTGAGTTGGAAGATGAACATCAGTGCTGTTCACAGCTGATGAACTTTCCTTTCTGAAGTTTCCCACAATCGCATTTGTGGCTTGGAAAGCAAGAGGCTTTGAGAGTGAGAGGCTGATCCACTGCAGATTTCCTCAACATTGGAGGCAAGAAATACCAAACTAGCAAATGCTTGGAGGAGCCGTGAATGCAGAGTCTGAAGAGGATGACACGGTCTCTCAGTTGGAAGATTAACATCAGTGCTGTTCACAGCTGATGAACTTTCCTTTCTGAAGTTTCCCACAATCGCATTTGTGGCTTGGAAATCTATAGTTTTAGAAAGCGAGAGGCTGATCCTCTGCTGATTTCATCAACATTGGAGGAAAGAAATACCCCAGTAGCAACTCCTTGGAGAAGCCCCGAATGCAGAGTCTGAAGAGGATGACATCGCCTCTCAGTTGGAAGATTAACATCAGTGCTGTTCACAGCTGATGAACTTTCCTTTCTGAAGTTTCCCACAATCACAATGGTGGCTTGGATAGTGAGAGGCTTAGCAAGCAAGAGGCTGATCCACTGCTGATTTCGTCAACATTTGAGAAAAAAATATCGCACAGTACCGCTCCTTGGAGAAGCCCCGAATGCAGAGTCTGAAGAGGATGACATGGTCTCTGAGTTGGAGGATGAACATCAGTGCTGTTCACAGCTGATTAACTTTCCTTTCCAATATGTCCCACAGTGATATATGTGACTTGGATAGCGAGATGCTATGGAATCGAGAGGCAGATCCACTGCTGATTTCCTCAACATTGGAGGCAAGGAAAACCAATGTAGCAACTGCTTGGAGAAGCCCCGAATGCAGAGTCGGAAGACGATGATATCGCTTGTCAGTTGGTAGATTAAAATCAGTGCTGTTGACAGCTGATGAACTTTCCTTTCTGAAGTTTCCCACAATCACATTTGTGGCTTGGAAAGCGAGAGGCTTTTAAAGCGGAAGGCTGATCCACTGCTGATTTCCTCAATATTGGAGGAAAGAAATACCAAACTAGCAGTTCCGTGGAGAATCCCCGAATGCAGAGTCTGAAGAGGATGACATGGTCTCTCAGTTGGAAGATGAAAATCAGTGCTGTTGACAGCTGATGAACTTTCCTTTCTGAAGTTTCCCACAATCATGTTTGTGGCTTGGATAACAAGAGGCTTTGAGAGCGAGAGGCTGATCCACTGCAGATTTCGTCAACGTTGGAGGCAAGAAATACCAAACTAGGAACTCCGTGGAGAAGCCCCGAATGCAGAGTCTGAAGAGGATGACATGGTCTCTCAGTTGGAAGATTAACATCAGTGCTGTTCACAGCTGATGAACTTTCCTTTCTGAAGTTTCCCACCATCACGTTTGTGGCTTGGATAACAAGAGGCTTTGAGAGCGAGAGGCTGATCCACTGCTGATTTCATCAACATTGGAGGAAAGAAACGGTGAAGTAGCGACTGCTTGGAGAAGCCGTGAATGCAGAGTCTGAAGAGGATGACATGGTCTCTGAGTTGGAAGATGAACATCAGTGCTGTTCACAGCTGATTAACTTTCCTTTCCAATATGTCCCACAGTGATATATGTGACTTGGGTAGCGAGATGCTATGGAATCGAGAGGCAGATCCACTGCTGATTTCCTCAACATTGGAGGCAAGGAAAACCAATGTAGCAACTGCTTGGAGAAGCCCCGAATGCAGAGTCGGAAGACGATGATATCGCTTGTCAGTTGGTAGATTAAAATCAGTGCTGTTGACAGCTGATGAACTTTCCTTTCTGAAGTTTCCCCCGAATCACATTTGTGGCTTGGATAGCGAGAGGCTTTGAGAGCGAGAGGCTGATCCACTGCTGATTTCGTCAACATTGGAGGCAAGAAATACCAAACTAGCAGTTCCGTGGAGAAGCCCCGAATGCAGAGTCTGAAGAGGATGATATCGTCTCTGAGTTGGAAGATTAAAATCAGTGCTGTTCACAGCTGATTCACTTTCCTTTCTGAAGTTTCCCACAATGAAATATGTGGCTGGGATAGCGAGATGCTTTGAGAGTGAGAGCCTTATCCGCTACTGATGTCCTCAACGTTGGAGGCAAGAAATACCAAACTAGGAACTCCGTGGAGAAGCCCCGAATGCAGAGTCTGAAGAGGATGACATCGCCTCTCAGTTGGAAGATGAACATCAGTGCTGTTCACAGCTGATGAACTTTCCTTTCTGAAGTTTCCCAGAATCACATTTGTGGCTTGGATAGCGAGAGGCTTTGGGAGCGAGAAGCTGATCCACTGCTGATTTCGTCAACATTGGAGGCAAGAAATAGCAAACTAGCAACTGTTTGGAGAAGCCCCGAATGCAGAGTCTGAAGAGGATGATATCGCCTCTTAGTTGGAAGATGAAAATCAGTGCTCTTCACAGCTGGTTGATTTTCCTTTCCAGTATTTCCCACAGTCCAATTTGTGGCTTGGATAGCGAGAGGCTTTGAGAGCAAGAGGCTGATCCACTGCTGATTTTGTCAACATTGGAGAAAACAAATACCAAACTAGGAACTCCGTGGAGAATCCCCGAATGCAGAGTCTGAAGAGGATGACACGGTCTCTCAGTTGGAAGATGAACATCAGTGCTGTTCACAGGTGATGAACTTTCCTTTCTGAAGTTTCCCACAATCACGTTTGTGGCTTGGATAGCGAGAGGCTTTGAGAGCGAGAGGCTGATCCACTGCAGATTTCGTCAACATTGGAGAAAACAAATACCAAACTAGGAACTCCGTGGAGGTTCCCCGAATGCAGAGTCTGAAGAGGATGACATGGTCTCTGAGTTGGAAGATGAACATCAGTGCTGTTGACAGCTGATGAACTTTGCTTTCCAGTATTTCCCACAATGAAATTTGTGGTTTGGATAGCGAGAGGCTTTGAAAGCGAGAGGCTGATCCACTGCTGGTTTTGTAAACATTTGAAGCAAGAAACAGGAAACTAGGAACTCCTTGGAGAAGCCCCGAATGCAGAGTCGGAAGAGGATGACACGGTCTCTCAGTTGGAAGATTAACATCAGTGCTGTTCACAGCTGATTAGCTTTCTTTTCTGAAGTTTCCCCGAATCACATTTGTGGTTTGGATAGCGAGAGGCTTTGAGAGCGAGAGGCTGATCCACTGCTGATTTCGTCAACGTTGGAGAAAAGAAACGGTGAAGTAGCAACTCCTTGGAGAAGCCGCGAATGCAGAGTCGGAAGACGATGATATCGCCTGTCAGTTGTTAGATTAAAATCAGTGCTGTTGACAGCTGATGAACTTTCCTTTCTGAAGTTTCCCCGAATCACATTTGTGGCTTGGATAGCGAGAGGCTTTGAGAGCGAGAGGCTGGTCCACTGCTGATTTCATCAACATTGGAGGAAAGAAATAGCAAAGTAGCAACTCCTTGGAGAAGCGCCGAATGCAGAGTCTGAAGAGGATGATCTCGCCTCTCAGTTGGAAGATTAACATCAGTGCTGTTCCCAGCTGATTAACTTTCCTTTCTGAAGTTTCCCCGAATCACATTTGTGGCTTGGATAGCGAGAGTTTTAGAAAGGGAGATGCTGATCGACCGCTGATTTCCTCAATATTGGAGGAAAGAAATACCAAACTAGGAACTCCGTGGAGAATCCCCGAATGCAGAGTCTGAAGAGGATGACATGGTCTCTGAGTTGGAAGATGAACATCAGTGCTGTTCACAGCTGATTAACTTTCCTTTCCAATATGTCCCACAGTGATATATGTGACTTGGGTAGCGAGATGCTATGGAATCGAGAGGCAGATCCACTGCTGATTTCCTCAACATTGGAGGCAAGGAAAACCAATGTAGCAACTGCTTGGAGAAGCCCCGAATGCAGAGTCGGAAGACGATGATATCGCTTGTCAGTTGGTAGATTAAAATCAGTGCTGTTGACAGCTGATGAACTTTCCTTTCTGAAGTTTCCCCCGAATCACATTTGTGGCTTGGATAGCGAGAGGCTTTGAGAGCGAGAGGCTGATCCACTGCTGATTTCGTCAACATTGGAGGCAAGAAATACCAAACTAGCAGTTCCGTGGAGAAGCCCCGAATGCAGAGTCTGAAGAGGATGATATCGTCTCTGAGTTGGAAGATTAACATCAGTGCTGTTCACAGCTGATTCACTTTCCTTTCTGAAGTTTCCCCCGAATTACATTTGTGGCTCGGATAGCGAGAGGCTTTGAGAGCGAGAGGCTGATCCACTGCTGATTTCGTCCACATTGGAGGCAAGAAATAGCAAAGTAGCGACTGCTTGGAGAAGCCCCGAATGCAGAGTCTGAAGAGGATGACATGGTCTCTGAGTTGGAAGATGAACATCAGTGCTGTTGACAGCTGATGAACTTTCCTTTCTGAAGTTTCCCACAATCGCATTTGTGGCTTGGAAAGCAAGAGGCATTGAGAGTGAGAGGCTGATCCACTGCAGATTTCCTCAACATTGGAGGCAAGAAATACCAAACTAGCAAATGCTTGGAGGAGCCGTGAATGCAGAGTCTGAAGAGGATGACACGGTCTCTCAGTTGGAAGATGAACATCAGTGCTGTTCACAGCTGATGAACTTTCCTTTCTGAAGTTTCCCACAATCGCATTTGTGGCTTGGAAATCTATAGTTTTAGAAAGCGAGAGGCTGATCCTCTGCTGATTTCATCAACATTGGAGGAAAGAAATACCCCAGTAGCAACTCCTTGGAGAAGCCCCGAATGCAGAGTCTGAAGAGGATGACATCGCCTCTCAGTTGGAAGATTAACATCAGTGGTCTTCATAGCTGATTAACTTTCCTTTCTGAAGTTTCCCACAATCACAATGGTGGCTTGGATAGTGAGAGGCTTAGCAAGCAAGAGGCTGATCCACTGCTGATTTCGTCAACATTTGAGAAAAAAATATCGCACAGTACCGCTCCTTGGAGAAGCCCCGAATGCAGAGTCTGAAGAGGATGACATGGTCTCTGAGTTGGAGGATGAACATCAGTGCTGTTCACAGCTGATTAACTTTCCTTTCCAATATGTCCCACAGTGATATATGTGACTTGGATAGCGAGATGCTATGGAATCGAGAGGCAGATCCACTGCTGATTTCCTCAACATTGGAGGCAAGGAAAACCAATGTAGCAACTGCTTGGAGAAGCCCCGAATGCAGAGTTGGAAGACGATGATATCGCTTGTCAGTTGGTAGGTTAAAATCAGTGCTGTTGACAGCTGATGAACTTTCCTTTCTGAAGTTTCCCACAATCACATTTGTGGCTTGGAAAGCGAGAGGCTTTTAAAGCGGAAGGCTGATCCACTGCTGATTTCCTCAATATTGGAGGAAAGAAATACCAAACTAGGAACTCCGTGGAGAATCCCCGAATGCAGAGTCTGAAGAGGATGACATGGTCTCTCAGTTGGAAGATGAAAATCAGTGCTGTTGACAGCTGATGAACTTTCCTTTCTGAAGTTTCCCACAATCATGTTTGTGGCTTGGATAACAAGAGGCTTTGAGAGCGAGAGGCTGATCCACTGCAGATTTCGTCAACGTTGGAGGCAAGAAATACCAAACTAGGAACTCCGTGGAGAAGCCCCGAATGCAGAGTCTGAAGAGGATGACATGGTCTCTCAGTTGGAAGATTAACATCAGTGCTGTTCACAGCTGATGAACTTTCCTTTCTGAAGTTTCCCACCATCACGTTTGTGGCTTGGATAACAAGAGGCTTTGAGAGCGAGAGGCTGATCCACTGCTGATTTCATCAACATTGGAGGAAAGAAACGGTGAAGTAGCGACTGCTTGGAGAAGCCGTGAATGCAGAGTCTGAAGAGGATGACATGGTCTCTGAGTTGGAAGATGAACATCAGTGCTGTTCACAGCTGATTAACTTTCCTTTCCAATATGTCCCACAGTGATATATGTGACTTGGGTAGCGAGATGCTATGGAATCGAGAGGCAGATCCACTGCTGATTTCCTCAACATTGGAGGCAAGGAAAACCAATGTAGCAACTGCTTGGAGAAGCCCCGAATGCAGAGTCGGAAGACGATGATATCGCTTGTCAGTTGGTAGATTAAAATCAGTGCTGTTGACAGCTGATGAACTTTCCTTTCTGAAGTTTCCCCCGAATCACATTTGTGGCTTGGATAGCGAGAGGCTTTGAGAGCGAGAGGCTGATCCACTGCTGATTTCGTCAACATTGGAGGCAAGAAATACCAAACTAGCAGTTCCGTGGAGAAGCCCCGAATGCAGAGTCTGAAGAGGATGATATCGTCTCTGAGTTGGAAGATTAAAATCAGTGCTGTTCACAGCTGATTCACTTTCCTTTCTGAAGTTTCCCACAATGAAATATGTGGCTGGGATAGCGAGATGCTTTGAGAGTGAGAGCCTTATCCGCTACTGATGTCCTCAACGTTGGAGGCAAGAAATACCAAACTAGGAACTCCGTGGAGAAGCCCCGAATGCAGAGTCTGAAGAGGATGACATCGCCTCTCAGTTGGAAGATGAACATCAGTGCTGTTCACAGCTGATGAACTTTCCTTTCTGAAGTTTCCCAGAATCACATTTGTGGCTTGGATAGCGAGAGGCTTTGGGAGCGAGAAGCTGATCCACTGCTGATTTCGTCAACATTGGAGGCAAGAAATAGCAAACTAGCAACTGTTTGGAGAAGCCCCGAATGCAGAGTCTGAAGAGGATGATATCGCCTCTTAGTTGGAAGATGAAAATCAGTGCTCTTCACAGCTGGTTGATTTTCCTTTCCAGTATTTCCCACAGTCCAATTTGTGGCTTGGATAGCGAGAGGCTTTGAGAGCAAGAGGCTGATCCACTGCTGATTTTGTCAACATTGGAGAAAACAAATACCAAACTAGGAACTCCGTGGAGAATCCCCGAATGCAGAGTCTGAAGAGGATGACACGGTCTCTCAGTTGGAAGATGAACATCAGTGCTGTTCACAGGTGATGAACTTTCCTTTCTGAAGTTTCCCACAATCACGTTTGTGGCTTGGATAGCGAGAGGCTTTGAGAGCGAGAGGCTGATCCACTGCAGATTTCGTCAACATTGGAGAAAACAAATACCAAACTAGGAACTCCGTGGAGGTTCCCCGAATGCAGAGTCTGAAGAGGATGACATGGTCTCTGAGTTGGAAGATGAACATCAGTGCTGTTGACAGCTGATGAACTTTGCTTTCCAGTATTTCCCACAATGAAATTTGTGGTTTGGATAGCGAGAGGCTTTGAAAGCGAGAGGCTGATCCACTGCTGGTTTTGTAAACATTTGAAGCAAGAAACAGGAAACTAGGAACTCCTTGGAGAAGCCCCGAATGCAGAGTCGGAAGAGGATGACACGGTCTCTCAGTTGGAAGATTAACATCAGTGCTGTTCACAGCTGATTAGCTTTCTTTTCTGAAGTTTCCCCGAATCACATTTGTGGTTTGGATAGCGAGAGGCTTTGAGAGCGAGAGGCTGATCCACTGCTGATTTCGTCAACGTTGGAGAAAAGAAACGGTGAAGTAGCAACTCCTTGGAGAAGCCGCGAATGCAGAGTCGGAAGACGATGATATCGCCTGTCAGTTGTTAGATTAAAATCAGTGCTGTTGACAGCTGATGAACTTTCCTTTCTGAAGTTTCCCCGAATCACATTTGTGGCTTGGATAGCGAGAGGCTTTGAGAGCGAGAGGCTGGTCCACTGCTGATTTCATCAACATTGGAGGAAAGAAATAGCAAAGTAGCAACTCCTTGGAGAAGCGCCGAATGCAGAGTCTGAAGAGGATGATCTCGCCTCTCAGTTGGAAGATTAACATCAGTGCTGTTCCCAGCTGATTAACTTTCCTTTCTGAAGTTTCCCCGAATCACATTTGTGGCTTGGATAGCGAGAGTTTTAGAAAGGGAGATGCTGATCGACCGCTGATTTCCTCAATATTGGAGGAAAGAAATACCAAACTAGGAACTCCGTGGAGAATCCCCGAATGCAGAGTCTGAAGAGGATGACATGGTCTCTGAGTTGGAAGATGAACATCAGTGCTGTTCACAGCTGATTAACTTTCCTTTCCAATATGTCCCACAGTGATATATGTGACTTGGGTAGCGAGATGCTATGGAATCGAGAGGCAGATCCACTGCTGATTTCCTCAACATTGGAGGCAAGGAAAACCAATGTAGCAACTGCTTGGAGAAGCCCCGAATGCAGAGTCGGAAGACGATGATATCGCTTGTCAGTTGGTAGATTAAAATCAGTGCTGTTGACAGCTGATGAACTTTCCTTTCTGAAGTTTCCCCCGAATCACATTTGTGGCTTGGATAGCGAGAGGCTTTGAGAGCGAGAGGCTGATCCACTGCTGATTTCGTCAACATTGGAGGCAAGAAATACCAAACTAGCAGTTCCGTGGAGAAGCCCCGAATGCAGAGTCTGAAGAGGATGATATCGTCTCTGAGTTGGAAGATTAACATCAGTGCTGTTCACAGCTGATTCACTTTCCTTTCTGAAGTTTCCCCCGAATTACATTTGTGGCTCGGATAGCGAGAGGCTTTGAGAGCGAGAGGCTGATCCACTGCTGATTTCGTCCACATTGGAGGCAAGAAATAGCAAAGTAGCGACTGCTTGGAGAAGCCCCGAATGCAGAGTCTGAAGAGGATGACATGGTCTCTGAGTTGGAAGATGAACATCAGTGCTGTTCACAGCTGATGAACTTTCCTTTCTGAAGTTTCCCACAATCGCATTTGTGGCTTGGAAAGCAAGAGGCTTTGAGAGTGAGAGGCTGATCCACTGCAGATTTCCTCAACATTGGAGGCAAGAAATACCAAACTAGCAAATGCTTGGAGGAGCCGTGAATGCAGAGTCTGAAGAGGATGACACGGTCTCTCAGTTGGAAGATTAACATCAGTGCTGTTCACAGCTGATGAACTTTCCTTTCTGAAGTTTCCCACAATCGCATTTGTGGCTTGGAAATCTATAGTTTTAGAAAGCGAGAGGCTGATCCTCTGCTGATTTCATCAACATTGGAGGAAAGAAATACCCCAGTAGCAACTCCTTGGAGAAGCCCCGAATGCAGAGTCTGAAGAGGATGACATCGCCTCTCAGTTGGAAGATTAACATCAGTGCTGTTCACAGCTGATGAACTTTCCTTTCTGAAGTTTCCCACAATCACAATGGTGGCTTGGATAGTGAGAGGCTTAGCAAGCAAGAGGCTGATCCACTGCTGATTTCGTCAACATTTGAGAAAAAAATATCGCACAGTACCGCTCCTTGGAGAAGCCCCGAATGCAGAGTCTGAAGAGGATGACATGGTCTCTGAGTTGGAGGATGAACATCAGTGCTGTTCACAGCTGATTAACTTTCCTTTCCAATATGTCCCACAGTGATATATGTGACTTGGATAGCGAGATGCTATGGAATCGAGAGGCAGATCCACTGCTGATTTCCTCAACATTGGAGGCAAGGAAAACCAATGTAGCAACTGCTTGGAGAAGCCCCGAATGCAGAGTTGGAAGACGATGATATCGCTTGTCAGTTGGTAGGTTAAAATCAGTGCTGTTGACAGCTGATGAACTTTCCTTTCTGAAGTTTCCCACAATCACATTTGTGGCTTGGAAAGCGAGAGGCTTTTAAAGCGGAAGGCTGATCCACTGCTGATTTCCTCAATATTGGAGGAAAGAAATACCAAACTAGGAACTCCGTGGAGAATCCCCGAATGCAGAGTCTGAAGAGGATGACATGGTCTCTCAGTTGGAAGATGAAAATCAGTGCTGTTGACAGCTGATGAACTTTCCTTTCTGAAGTTTCCCACAATCATGTTTGTGGCTTGGATAACAAGAGGCTTTGAGAGCGAGAGGCTGATCCACTGCAGATTTCGTCAACGTTGGAGGCAAGAAATACCAAACTAGGAACTCCGTGGAGAAGCCCCGAATGCAGAGTCTGAAGAGGATGACATGGTCTCTCAGTTGGAAGATTAACATCAGTGCTGTTCACAGCTGATGAACTTTCCTTTCTGAAGTTTCCCACCATCACGTTTGTGGCTTGGATAACAAGAGGCTTTGAGAGCGAGAGGCTGATCCACTGCTGATTTCATCAACATTGGAGGAAAGAAACGGTGAAGTAGCGACTGCTTGGAGAAGCCGTGAATGCAGAGTCTGAAGAGGATGACATGGTCTCTGAGTTGGAAGATGAACATCAGTGCTGTTCACAGCTGATTAACTTTCCTTTCCAATATGTCCCACAGTGATATATGTGACTTGGGTAGCGAGATGCTATGGAATCGAGAGGCAGATCCACTGCTGATTTCCTCAACATTGGAGGCAAGGAAAACCAATGTAGCAACTGCTTGGAGAAGCCCCGAATGCAGAGTCGGAAGACGATGATATCGCTTGTCAGTTGGTAGATTAAAATCAGTGCTGTTGACAGCTGATGAACTTTCCTTTCTGAAGTTTCCCCCGAATCACATTTGTGGCTTGGATAGCGAGAGGCTTTGAGAGCGAGAGGCTGATCCACTGCTGATTTCGTCAACATTGGAGGCAAGAAATACCAAACTAGCAGTTCCGTGGAGAAGCCCCGAATGCAGAGTCTGAAGAGGATGATATCGTCTCTGAGTTGGAAGATTAAAATCAGTGCTGTTCACAGCTGATTCACTTTCCTTTCTGAAGTTTCCCACAATGAAATATGTGGCTGGGATAGCGAGATGCTTTGAGAGTGAGAGCCTTATCCGCTACTGATGTCCTCAACGTTGGAGGCAAGAAATACCAAACTAGGAACTCCGTGGAGAAGCCCCGAATGCAGAGTCTGAAGAGGATGACATCGCCTCTCAGTTGGAAGATGAACATCAGTGCTGTTCACAGCTGATGAACTTTCCTTTCTGAAGTTTCCCAGAATCACATTTGTGGCTTGGATAGCGAGAGGCTTTGGGAGCGAGAAGCTGATCCACTGCTGATTTCGTCAACATTGGAGGCAAGAAATAGCAAACTAGCAACTGTTTGGAGAAGCCCCGAATGCAGAGTCTGAAGAGGATGATATCGCCTCTTAGTTGGAAGATGAAAATCAGTGCTCTTCACAGCTGGTTGATTTTCCTTTCCAGTATTTCCCACAGTCCAATTTGTGGCTTGGATAGCGAGAGGCTTTGAGAGCAAGAGGCTGATCCACTGCTGATTTTGTCAACATTGGAGAAAACAAATACCAAACTAGGAACTCCGTGGAGAATCCCCGAATGCAGAGTCTGAAGAGGATGACACGGTCTCTCAGTTGGAAGATGAACATCAGTGCTGTTCACAGGTGATGAACTTTCCTTTCTGAAGTTTCCCACAATCACGTTTGTGGCTTGGATAGCGAGAGGCTTTGAGAGCGAGAGGCTGATCCACTGCAGATTTCGTCAACATTGGAGAAAACAAATACCAAACTAGGAACTCCGTGGAGGTTCCCCGAATGCAGAGTCTGAAGAGGATGACATGGTCTCTGAGTTGGAAGATGAACATCAGTGCTGTTGACAGCTGATGAACTTTGCTTTCCAGTATTTCCCACAATGAAATTTGTGGTTTGGATAGCGAGAGGCTTTGAAAGCGAGAGGCTGATCCACTGCTGGTTTTGTAAACATTTGAAGCAAGAAACAGGAAACTAGGAACTCCTTGGAGAAGCCCCGAATGCAGAGTCGGAAGAGGATGACACGGTCTCTCAGTTGGAAGATTAACATCAGTGCTGTTCACAGCTGATTAGCTTTCTTTTCTGAAGTTTCCCCGAATCACATTTGTGGTTTGGATAGCGAGAGGCTTTGAGAGCGAGAGGCTGATCCACTGCTGATTTCGTCAACGTTGGAGAAAAGAAACGGTGAAGTAGCAACTCCTTGGAGAAGCCGCGAATGCAGAGTCGGAAGACGATGATATCGCCTGTCAGTTGTTAGATTAAAATCAGTGCTGTTGACAGCTGATGAACTTTCCTTTCTGAAGTTTCCCCGAATCACATTTGTGGCTTGGATAGCGAGAGGCTTTGAGAGCGAGAGGCTGGTCCACTGCTGATTTCATCAACATTGGAGGAAAGAAATAGCAAAGTAGCAACTCCTTGGAGAAGCGCCGAATGCAGAGTCTGAAGAGGATGATCTCGCCTCTCAGTTGGAAGATTAACATCAGTGCTGTTCCCAGCTGATTAACTTTCCTTTCTGAAGTTTCCCCGAATCACATTTGTGGCTTGGATAGCGAGAGTTTTAGAAAGGGAGATGCTGATCGACCGCTGATTTCCTCAATATTGGAGGAAAGAAATACCAAACTAGGAACTCCGTGGAGAATCCCCGAATGCAGAGTCTGAAGAGGATGACATGGTCTCTGAGTTGGAAGATGAACATCAGTGCTGTTCACAGCTGATTAACTTTCCTTTCCAATATGTCCCACAGTGATATATGTGACTTGGGTAGCGAGATGCTATGGAATCGAGAGGCAGATCCACTGCTGATTTCCTCAACATTGGAGGCAAGGAAAACCAATGTAGCAACTGCTTGGAGAAGCCCCGAATGCAGAGTCGGAAGACGATGATATCGCTTGTCAGTTGGTAGATTAAAATCAGTGCTGTTGACAGCTGATGAACTTTCCTTTCTGAAGTTTCCCCCGAATCACATTTGTGGCTTGGATAGCGAGAGGCTTTGAGAGCGAGAGGCTGATCCACTGCTGATTTCGTCAACATTGGAGGCAAGAAATACCAAACTAGCAGTTCCGTGGAGAAGCCCCGAATGCAGAGTCTGAAGAGGATGATATCGTCTCTGAGTTGGAAGATTAACATCAGTGCTGTTCACAGCTGATTCACTTTCCTTTCTGAAGTTTCCCCCGAATTACATTTGTGGCTCGGATAGCGAGAGGCTTTGAGAGCGAGAGGCTGATCCACTGCTGATTTCGTCCACATTGGAGGCAAGAAATAGCAAAGTAGCGACTGCTTGGAGAAGCCCCGAATGCAGAGTCTGAAGAGGATGACATGGTCTCTGAGTTGGAAGATGAACATCAGTGCTGTTCACAGCTGATGAACTTTCCTTTCTGAAGTTTCCCACAATCGCATTTGTGGCTTGGAAAGCAAGAGGCTTTGAGAGTGAGAGGCTGATCCACTGCAGATTTCCTCAACATTGGAGGCAAGAAATACCAAACTAGCAAATGCTTGGAGGAGCCGTGAATGCAGAGTCTGAAGAGGATGACACGGTCTCTCAGTTGGAAGATTAACATCAGTGCTGTTCACAGCTGATGAACTTTCCTTTCTGAAGTTTCCCACAATCGCATTTGTGGCTTGGAAATCTATAGTTTTAGAAAGCGAGAGGCTGATCCTCTGCTGATTTCATCAACATTGGAGGAAAGAAATACCCCAGTAGCAACTCCTTGGAGAAGCCCCGAATGCAGAGTCTGAAGAGGATGACATCGCCTCTCAGTTGGAAGATTAACATCAGTGCTGTTCACAGCTGATGAACTTTCCTTTCTGAAGTTTCCCACAATCACAATGGTGGCTTGGATAGTGAGAGGCTTAGCAAGCAAGAGGCTGATCCACTGCTGATTTCGTCAACATTTGAGAAAAAAATATCGCACAGTACCGCTCCTTGGAGAAGCCCCGAATGCAGAGTCTGAAGAGGATGACATGGTCTCTGAGTTGGAGGATGAACATCAGTGCTGTTCACAGCTGATTAACTTTCCTTTCCAATATGTCCCACAGTGATATATGTGACTTGGATAGCGAGATGCTATGGAATCGAGAGGCAGATCCACTGCTGATTTCCTCAACATTGGAGGCAAGGAAAACCAATGTAGCAACTGCTTGGAGAAGCCCCGAATGCAGAGTTGGAAGACGATGATATCGCTTGTCAGTTGGTAGATTAAAATCAGTGCTGTTGACAGCTGATGAACTTTCCTTTCTGAAGTTTCCCACAATCACATTTGTGGCTTGGAAAGCGAGAGGCTTTTAAAGCGGAAGGCTGATCCACTGCTGATTTCCTCAATATTGGAGGAAAGAAATACCAAACTAGGAACTCCGTGGAGAATCCCCGAATGCAGAGTCTGAAGAGGATGACATGGTCTCTCAGTTGGAAGTTTAACATCAGTGCTGTTGACAGCTGATGAACTTTCCTTTCTGAAGTTTCCCACAATCACGTTTGTGGCTTGGATAACAAGAGGCTTTGAGAGCGAGAGGCTGATCCACTGCAGATTTCGTCAACGTTGGAGGCAAGAAATACCAAACTAGGAACTCCGTGGAGAAGCCCCGAATGCAGAGTCTGAAGAGGATGACATGGTCTCTCAGTTGGAAGATTAACATCAGTGCTGTTCACAGCTGATGAACTTTCCTTTCTGAAGTTTCCCACCATCACGTTTGTGGCTTGGATAACAAGAGGCTTTGAGAGCGAGAGGCTGATCCACTGCTGATTTCATCAACATTGGAGGAAAGAAACGGTGAAGTAGCGACTGCTTGGAGAAGCCGTGAATGCAGAGTCTGAAGAGGATGACATGGTCTCTGAGTTGGAAGATGAACATCAGTGCTGTTCACAGCTGATTAACTTTCCTTTCCAATATGTCCCACAGTGATATATGTGACTTGGGTAGCGAGATGCTATGGAATCGAGAGGCAGATCCACTGCTGATTTCCTCAACATTGGAGGCAAGGAAAACCAATGTAGCAACTGCTTGGAGAAGCCCCGAATGCAGAGTCGGAAGACGATGATATCGCTTGTCAGTTGGTAGATTAAAATCAGTGCTGTTGACAGCTGATGAACTTTCCTTTCTGAAGTTTCCCCCGAATCACATTTGTGGCTTGGATAGCGAGAGGCTTTGAGAGCGAGAGGCTGATCCACTGCTGATTTCGTCAACATTGGAGGCAAGAAATACCAAACTAGCAGTTCCGTGGAGAAGCCCCGAATGCAGAGTCTGAAGAGGATGATATCGTCTCTGAGTTGGAAGATTAAAATCAGTGCTGTTCACAGCTGATTCACTTTCCTTTCTGAAGTTTCCCACAATGAAATATGTGGCTGGGATAGCGAGATGCTTTGAGAGTGAGAGCCTTATCCGCTACTGATGTCCTCAACGTTGGAGGCAAGAAATACCAAACTAGGAACTCCGTGGAGAAGCCCCGAATGCAGAGTCTGAAGAGGATGACATCGCCTCTCAGTTGGAAGATGAACATCAGTGCTGTTCACAGCTGATGAACTTTCCTTTCTGAAGTTTCCCAGAATCACATTTGTGGCTTGGATAGCGAGAGGCTTTGGGAGCGAGAAGCTGATCCACTGCTGATTTCGTCAACATTGGAGGCAAGAAATAGCAAACTAGCAACTGTTTGGAGAAGCCCCGAATGCAGAGTCTGAAGAGGATGATATCGCCTCTTAGTTGGAAGATGAAAATCAGTGCTCTTCACAGCTGGTTGATTTTCCTTTCCAGTATTTCCCACAGTCCAATTTGTGGCTTGGATAGCGAGAGGCTTTGAGAGCAAGAGGCTGATCCACTGCTGATTTTGTCAACATTGGAGAAAACAAATACCAAACTAGGAACTCCGTGGAGAATCCCCGAATGCAGAGTCTGAAGAGGATGACACGGTCTCTCAGTTGGAAGATGAACATCAGTGCTGTTCACAGGTGATGAACTTTCCTTTCTGAAGTTTCCCACAATCATGTTTGTGGCTTGGATAGCGAGAGGCTTTGAGAGCGAGAGGCTGATCCACTGCAGATTTCGTCAACATTGGAGAAAACAAATACCAAACTAGGAACTCCGTGGAGGTTCCCCGAATGCAGAGTCTGAAGAGGATGACATGGTCTCTGAGTTGGAAGATGAACATCAGTGCTGTTGACAGCTGATGAACTTTGCTTTCCAGTATTTCCCACAATGAAATTTGTGGTTTGGATAGCGAGAGGCTTTGAAAGCGAGAGGCTGATCCACTGCTGGTTTTGTAAACATTTGAAGCAAGAAACAGGAAACTAGGAACTCCTTGGAGAAGCCCCGAATGCAGAGTCGGAAGAGGATGACACGGTCTCTCAGTTGGAAGATTAACATCAGTGCTGTTCACAGCTGATTAGCTTTCTTTTCTGAAGTTTCCCCGAATCACATTTGTGGTTTGGATAGCGAGAGGCTTTGAGAGCGAGAGGCTGATCCACTGCTGATTTCGTCAACGTTGGAGAAAAGAAACGGTGAAGTAGCAACTCCTTGGAGAAGCCGCGAATGCAGAGTCGGAAGACGATGATATTGCCTGTCAGTTGTTAGATTAAAATCAGTGCTGTTGACAGCTGATGAACTTTCCTTTCTGAAGTTTCCCCGAATCACATTTGTGGCTTGGATAGCGAGAGGCTTTGAGAGCGAGAGGCTGGTCCACTGCTGATTTCATCAACATTGGAGGAAAGAAATAGCAAAGTAGCAACTCCTTGGAGAAGCGCCGAATGCAGAGTCTGAAGAGGATGATCTCGCCTCTCAGTTGGAAGATTAACATCAGTGCTGTTCCCAGCTGATTAACTTTCCTTTCTGAAGTTTCCCCGAATCACATTTGTGGCTTGGATAGCGAGAGTTTTAGAAAGGGAGATGCTGATCGACCGCTGATTTCCTCAATATTGGAGGAAAGAAATACCAAACTAGGAACTCCGTGGAGAATCCCCGAATGCAGAGTCTGAAGAGGATGACATGGTCTCTGAGTTGGAAGATGAACATCAGTGCTGTTCACAGCTGATTAACTTTCCTTTCCAATATGTCCCACAGTGATATATGTGACTTGGGTAGCGAGATGCTATGGAATCGAGAGGCAGATCCACTGCTGATTTCCTCAACATTGGAGGCAAGGAAAACCAATGTAGCAACTGCTTGGAGAAGCCCCGAATGCAGAGTCGGAAGACGATGATATCGCTTGTCAGTTGGTAGATTAAAATCAGTGCTGTTGACAGCTGATGAACTTTCCTTTCTGAAGTTTCCCCCGAATCACATTTGTGGCTTGGATAGCGAGAGGCTTTGAGAGCGAGAGGCTGATCCACTGCTGATTTCGTCAACATTGGAGGCAAGAAATACCAAACTAGCAGTTCCGTGGAGAAGCCCCGAATGCAGAGTCTGAAGAGGATGATATCGTCTCTGAGTTGGAAGATTAACATCAGTGCTGTTCACAGCTGATTCACTTTCCTTTCTGAAGTTTCCCCCGAATTACATTTGTGGCTCGGATAGCGAGAGGCTTTGAGAGCGAGAGGCTGATCCACTGCTGATTTCGTCCACATTGGAGGCAAGAAATAGCAAAGTAGCGACTGCTTGGAGAAGCCCCGAATGCAGAGTCTGAAGAGGATGACATGGTCTCTGAGTTGGAAGATGAACATCAGTGCTGTTCACAGCTGATGAACTTTCCTTTCTGAAGTTTCCCACAATCGCATTTGTGGCTTGGAAAGCAAGAGGCTTTGAGAGTGAGAGGCTGATCCACTGCAGATTTCCTCAACATTGGAGGCAAGAAATACCAAACTAGCAAATGCTTGGAGGAGCCGTGAATGCAGAGTCTGAAGAGGATGACACGGTCTCTCAGTTGGAAGATTAACATCAGTGCTGTTCACAGCTGATGAACTTTCCTTTCTGAAGTTTCCCACAATCGCATTTGTGGCTTGGAAATCTATAGTTTTAGAAAGCGAGAGGCTGATCCTCTGCTGATTTCATCAACATTGGAGGAAAGAAATACCCCAGTAG
Organism: Struthio camelus; assembly: GCF_040807025.1. Classification (NCBI taxonomy): domain Eukaryota; kingdom Metazoa; phylum Chordata; class Aves; order Struthioniformes; family Struthionidae; genus Struthio; species Struthio camelus. The sequence continues at coordinate 127,101,487 of NC_090944.1, forward strand.
CAACTCCTTGGAGAAGCCCCGAATGCAGAGTCTGAAGAGGATGACATCGCCTCTCAGTTGGAAGATTAACATCAGTGCTGTTCACAGCTGATGAACTTTCCTTTCTGAAGTTTCCCACAATCACAATGGTGGCTTGGATAGTGAGAGGCTTAGCAAGCAAGAGGCTGATCCACTGCTGATTTCGTCAACATTTGAGAAAAAAATATCGCACAGTACCGCTCCTTGGAGAAGCCCCGAATGCAGAGTCTGAAGAGGATGACATGGTCTCTGAGTTGGAGGATGAACATCAGTGCTGTTCACAGCTGATTAACTTTCCTTTCCAATATGTCCCACAGTGATATATGTGACTTGGATAGCGAGATGCTATGGAATCGAGAGGCAGATCCACTGCTGATTTCCTCAACATTGGAGGCAAGGAAAACCAATGTAGCAACTGCTTGGAGAAGCCCCGAATGCAGAGTTGGAAGACGATGATATCGCTTGTCAGTTGGTAGATTAAAATCAGTGCTGTTGACAGCTGATGAACTTTCCTTTCTGAAGTTTCCCACAATCACATTTGTGGCTTGGAAAGCGAGAGGCTTTTAAAGCGGAAGGCTGATCCACTGCTGATTTCCTCAATATTGGAGGAAAGAAATACCAAACTAGGAACTCCGTGGAGAATCCCCGAATGCAGAGTCTGAAGAGGATGACATGGTCTCTCAGTTGGAAGATGAAAATCAGTGCTGTTGACAGCTGATGAACTTTCCTTTCTGAAGTTTCCCACAATCATGTTTGTGGCTTGGATAACAAGAGGCTTTGAGAGCGAGAGGCTGATCCACTGCAGATTTCGTCAACGTTGGAGGCAAGAAATACCAAACTAGGAACTCCGTGGAGAAGCCCCGAATGCAGAGTCTGAAGAGGATGACATGGTCTCTCAGTTGGAAGATTAACATCAGTGCTGTTCACAGCTGATGAACTTTCCTTTCTGAAGTTTCCCACCATCACGTTTGTGGCTTGGATAACAAGAGGCTTTGAGAGCGAGAGGCTGATCCACTGCTGATTTCATCAACATTGGAGGAAAGAAACGGTGAAGTAGCGACTGCTTGGAGAAGCCGTGAATGCAGAGTCTGAAGAGGATGACATGGTCTCTGAGTTGGAAGATGAACATCAGTGCTGTTCACAGCTGATTAACTTTCCTTTCCAATATGTCCCACAGTGATATATGTGACTTGGGTAGCGAGATGCTATGGAATCGAGAGGCAGATCCACTGCTGATTTCCTCAACATTGGAGGCAAGGAAAACCAATGTAGCAACTGCTTGGAGAAGCCCCGAATGCAGAGTCGGAAGACGATGATATCGCTTGTCAGTTGGTAGATTAAAATCAGTGCTGTTGACAGCTGATGAACTTTCCTTTCTGAAGTTTCCCCCGAATCACATTTGTGGCTTGGATAGCGAGAGGCTTTGAGAGCGAGAGGCTGATCCACTGCTGATTTCGTCAACATTGGAGGCAAGAAATACCAAACTAGCAGTTCCGTGGAGAAGCCCCGAATGCAGAGTCTGAAGAGGATGATATCGTCTCTGAGTTGGAAGATTAAAATCAGTGCTGTTCACAGCTGATTCACTTTCCTTTCTGAAGTTTCCCACAATGAAATATGTGGCTGGGATAGCGAGATGCTTTGAGAGTGAGAGCCTTATCCGCTACTGATGTCCTCAACGTTGGAGGCAAGAAATACCAAACTAGGAACTCCGTGGAGAAGCCCCGAATGCAGAGTCTGAAGAGGATGACATCGCCTCTCAGTTGGAAGATGAACATCAGTGCTGTTCACAGCTGATGAACTTTCCTTTCTGAAGTTTCCCAGAATCACATTTGTGGCTTGGATAGCGAGAGGCTTTGGGAGCGAGAAGCTGATCCACTGCTGATTTCGTCAACATTGGAGGCAAGAAATAGCAAACTAGCAACTGTTTGGAGAAGCCCCGAATGCAGAGTCTGAAGAGGATGATATCGCCTCTTAGTTGGAAGATGAAAATCAGTGCTCTTCACAGCTGGTTGATTTTCCTTTCCAGTATTTCCCACAGTCCAATTTGTGGCTTGGATAGCGAGAGGCTTTGAGAGCAAGAGGCTGATCCACTGCTGATTTTGTCAACATTGGAGAAAACAAATACCAAACTAGGAACTCCGTGGAGAATCCCCGAATGCAGAGTCTGAAGAGGATGACACGGTCTCTCAGTTGGAAGATGAACATCAGTGCTGTTCACAGGTGATGAACTTTCCTTTCTGAAGTTTCCCACAATCACGTTTGTGGCTTGGATAGCGAGAGGCTTTGAGAGCGAGAGGCTGATCCACTGCAGATTTCGTCAACATTGGAGAAAACAAATACCAAACTAGGAACTCCGTGGAGGTTCCCCGAATGCAGAGTCTGAAGAGGATGACATGGTCTCTGAGTTGGAAGATGAACATCAGTGCTGTTGACAGCTGATGAACTTTGCTTTCCAGTATTTCCCACAATGAAATTTGTGGTTTGGATAGCGAGAGGCTTTGAAAGCGAGAGGCTGATCCACTGCTGGTTTTGTAAACATTTGAAGCAAGAAACAGGAAACTAGGAACTCCTTGGAGAAGCCCCGAATGCAGAGTCGGAAGAGGATGACACGGTCTCTCAGTTGGAAGATTAACATCAGTGCTGTTCACAGCTGATTAGCTTTCTTTTCTGAAGTTTCCCCGAATCACATTTGTGGTTTGGATAGCGAGAGGCTTTGAGAGCGAGAGGCTGATCCACTGCTGATTTCGTCAACGTTGGAGAAAAGAAACGGTGAAGTAGCAACTCCTTGGAGAAGCCGCGAATGCAGAGTCGGAAGACGATGATATCGCCTGTCAGTTGGTAGATTAAAATCAGTGCTGTTGACAGCTGATGAACTTTCCTTTCTGAAGTTTCCCCGAATCACATTTGTGGCTTGGATAGCGAGAGGCTTTGAGAGCGAGAGGCTGGTCCACTGCTGATTTCATCAACATTGGAGGAAAGAAATAGCAAAGTAGCAACTCCTTGGAGAAGCGCCGAATGCAGAGTCTGAAGAGGATGATCTCGCCTCTCAGTTGGAAGATTAACATCAGTGCTGTTCCCAGCTGATTAACTTTCCTTTCTGAAGTTTCCCCGAATCACATTTGTGGCTTGGATAGCGAGAGTTTTAGAAAGGGAGATGCTGATCGACCGCTGATTTCCTCAATATTGGAGGAAAGAAATACCAAACTAGGAACTCCGTGGAGAATCCCCGAATGCAGAGTCTGAAGAGGATGACATGGTCTCTGAGTTGGAAGATGAACATCAGTGCTGTTCACAGCTGATTAACTTTCCTTTCCAATATGTCCCACAGTGATATATGTGACTTGGGTAGCGAGATGCTATGGAATCGAGAGGCAGATCCACTGCTGATTTCCTCAACATTGGAGGCAAGGAAAACCAATGTAGCAACTGCTTGGAGAAGCCCCGAATGCAGAGTCGGAAGACGATGATATCGCTTGTCAGTTGGTAGATTAAAATCAGTGCTGTGGACAGCTGATGAACTTTCCTTTCTGAAGTTTCCCCCGAATCACATTTGTGGCTTGGATAGCGAGAGGCTTTGAGAGCGAGAGGCTGATCCACTGCTGATTTCGTCAACATTGGAGGCAAGAAATACCAAACTAGCAGTTCCGTGGAGAAGCCCCGAATGCAGAGTCTGAAGAGGATGATATCGTCTCTGAGTTGGAAGATTAACATCAGTGCTGTTCACAGCTGATTCACTTTCCTTTCTGAAGTTTCCCCCGAATTACATTTGTGGCTCGGATAGCGAGAGGCTTTGAGAGCGAGAGGCTGATCCACTGCTGATTTCGTCCACATTGGAGGCAAGAAATAGCAAAGTAGCGACTGCTTGGAGAAGCCCCGAATGCAGAGTCTGAAGAGGATGACATGGTCTCTGAGTTGGAAGATGAACATCAGTGCTGTTCACAGCTGATGAACTTTCCTTTCTGAAGTTTCCCACAATCGCATTTGTGGCTTGGAAATCTATAGTTTTAGAAAGCGAGAGGCTGATCCTCTGCTGATTTCATCAACATTGGAGGAAAGAAATACCCCAGTAGCAACTCCTTGGAGAAGCCCCGAATGCAGAGTCTGAAGAGGATGACATCGCCTCTCAGTTGGAAGATTAACATCAGTGCTGTTCACAGCTGATGAACTTTCCTTTCTGAAGTTTCCCACAATCACAATGGTGGCTTGGATAGTGAGAGGCTTAGCAAGCAAGAGGCTGATCCACTGCTGATTTCGTCAACATTTGAGAAAAAAATATCGCACAGTACCGCTCCTTGGAGAAGCCCCGAATGCAGAGTCTGAAGAGGATGACATGGTCTCTGAGTTGGAGGATGAACATCAGTGCTGTTCACAGCTGATTAACTTTCCTTTCCAATATGTCCCACAGTGATATATGTGACTTGGATAGCGAGATGCTATGGAATCGAGAGGCAGATCCACTGCTGATTTCCTCAACATTGGAGGCAAGGAAAACCAATGTAGCAACTGCTTGGAGAAGCCCCGAATGCAGAGTTGGAAGACGATGATATCGCTTGTCAGTTGGTAGATTAAAATCAGTGCTGTTGACAGCTGATGAACTTTCCTTTCTGAAGTTTCCCACAATCACATTTGTGGCTTGGAAAGCGAGAGGCTTTTAAAGCGGAAGGCTGATCCACTGCTGATTTCCTCAATATTGGAGGAAAGAAATACCAAACTAGGAACTCCGTGGAGAATCCCCGAATGCAGAGTCTGAAGAGGATGACATGGTCTCTCAGTTGGAAGTTTAACATCAGTGCTGTTGACAGCTGATGAACTTTCCTTTCTGAAGTTTCCCACAATCACGTTTGTGGCTTGGATAACAAGAGGCTTTGAGAGCGAGAGGCTGATCCACTGCAGATTTCGTCAACGTTGGAGGCAAGAAATACCAAACTAGGAACTCCGTGGAGAAGCCCCGAATGCAGAGTCTGAAGAGGATGACATGGTCTCTCAGTTGGAAGATTAACATCAGTGCTGTTCACAGCTGATGAACTTTCCTTTCTGAAGTTTCCCACCATCACGTTTGTGGCTTGGATAACAAGAGGCTTTGAGAGCGAGAGGCTGATCCACTGCTGATTTCATCAACATTGGAGGAAAGAAACGGTGAAGTAGCGACTGCTTGGAGAAGCCGTGAATGCAGAGTCTGAAGAGGATGACATGGTCTCTGAGTTGGAAGATGAATATCAGTGCTGTTCACAGCTGATTAACTTTCCTTTCCAATATGTCCCACAGTGATATATGTGACTTGGGTAGCGAGATGCTATGGAATCGAGAGGCAGATCCACTGCTGATTTCCTCAACATTGGAGGCAAGGAAAACCAATGTAGCAACTGCTTGGAGAAGCCCCGAATGCAGAGTCGGAAGACGATGATATCGCTTGTCAGTTGGTAGATTAAAATCAGTGCTGTTGACAGCTGATGAACTTTCCTTTCTGAAGTTTCCCCCGAATCACATTTGTGGCTTGGATAGCGAGAGGCTTTGAGAGCGAGAGGCTGATCCACTGCTGATTTCGTCAACATTGGAGGCAAGAAATACCAAACTAGCAGTTCCGTGGAGAAGCCCCGAATGCAGAGTCTGAAGAGGATGATATCGTCTCTGAGTTGGAAGATTAAAATCAGTGCTGTTCACAGCTGATTCACTTTCCTTTCTGAAGTTTCCCACAATGAAATATGTGGCTGGGATAGCGAGATGCTTTGAGAGTGAGAGCCTTATCCGCTACTGATGTCCTCAACGTTGGAGGCAAGAAATACCAAACTAGGAACTCCGTGGAGAAGCCCCGAATGCAGAGTCTGAAGAGGATGACATCGCCTCTCAGTTGGAAGATGAACATCAGTGCTGTTCACAGCTGATGAACTTTCCTTTCTGAAGTTTCCCAGAATCACATTTGTGGCTTGGATAGCGAGAGGCTTTGGGAGCGAGAAGCTGATCCACTGCTGATTTCGTCAACATTGGAGGCAAGAAATAGCAAACTAGCAACTGTTTGGAGAAGCCCCGAATGCAGAGTCTGAAGAGGATGATATCGCCTCTTAGTTGGAAGATGAAAATCAGTGCTCTTCACAGCTGGTTGATTTTCCTTTCCAGTATTTCCCACAGTCCAATTTGTGGCTTGGATAGCGAGAGGCTTTGAGAGCAAGAGGCTGATCCACTGCTGATTTTGTCAACATTGGAGAAAACAAATACCAAACTAGGAACTCCGTGGAGAATCCCCGAATGCAGAGTCTGAAGAGGATGACACGGTCTCTCAGTTGGAAGATGAACATCAGTGCTGTTCACAGGTGATGAACTTTCCTTTCTGAAGTTTCCCACAATCACGTTTGTGGCTTGGATAGCGAGAGGCTTTGAGAGCGAGAGGCTGATCCACTGCAGATTTCGTCAACATTGGAGAAAACAAATACCAAACTAGGAACTCCGTGGAGGTTCCCCGAATGCAGAGTCTGAAGAGGATGACATGGTCTCTGAGTTGGAAGATGAACATCAGTGCTGTTGACAGCTGATGAACTTTGCTTTCCAGTATTTCCCACAATGAAATTTGTGGTTTGGATAGCGAGAGGCTTTGAAAGCGAGAGGCTGATCCACTGCTGGTTTTGTAAACATTTGAAGCAAGAAACAGGAAACTAGGAACTCCTTGGAGAAGCCCCGAATGCAGAGTCGGAAGAGGATGACACGGTCTCTCAGTTGGAAGATTAACATCAGTGCTGTTCACAGCTGATTAGCTTTCTTTTCTGAAGTTTCCCCGAATCACATTTGTGGTTTGGATAGCGAGAGGCTTTGAGAGCGAGAGGCTGATCCACTGCTGATTTCGTCAACGTTGGAGAAAAGAAACGGTGAAGTAGCAACTCCTTGGAGAAGCCGCGAATGCAGAGTCGGAAGACGATGATATCGCCTGTCAGTTGTTAGATTAAAATCAGTGCTGTTGACAGCTGATGAACTTTCCTTTCTGAAGTTTCCCCGAATCACAGTTGTGGCTTGGATAGCGAGAGGCTTTGAGAGCGAGAGGCTGGTCCACTGCTGATTTCATCAACATTGGAGGAAAGAAATAGCAAAGTAGCAACTCCTTGGAGAAGCGCCGAATGCAGAGTCTGAAGAGGATGATCTCGCCTCTCAGTTGGAAGATTAACATCAGTGCTGTTCCCAGCTGATTAACTTTCCTTTCTGAAGTTTCCCCGAATCACATTTGTGGCTTGGATAGCGAGAGTTTTAGAAAGGGAGATGCTGATCGACCGCTGATTTCCTCAATATTGGAGGAAAGAAATACCAAACTAGGAACTCCGTGGAGAATCCCCGAATGCAGAGTCTGAAGAGGATGACATGGTCTCTGAGTTGGAAGATGAACATCAGTGCTGTTCACAGCTGATTAACTTTCCTTTCCAATATGTCCCACAGTGATATATGTGACTTGGGTAGCGAGATGCTATGGAATCGAGAGGCAGATCCACTGCTGATTTCCTCAACATTGGAGGCAAGGAAAACCAAAGTAGCAACTGCTTGGAGAAGCCCCGAATGCAGAGTCGGAAGACGATGATATCGCTTGTCAGTTGGTAGGTTAAAATCAGTGCTGTGGACAGCTGATGAACTTTCCTTTCTGAAGTTTCCCACAATCGCATTTGTGGCTTGGAAAGCGAGAGGCTTTTAAAGCGGAAGGCTGATTCACTGCTGATTTCCTCAACATTGGAGGAAAGAAATAGCAAAGTAGCAACTCCTTGGAGGAGCCGCGAATGCAGAGTCTGAAGAGGATGGCACAGTCTCTGAGTTGGAAGATTAACATCAGTGCTGTTCACAGCTGATTCACTTTCCTTTCTGAAGTTTCCCCCGAATTACATTTGTGGCTCGGATAGCGAGAGGCTTTGAGAGCGAGAGGCTGATCCACTGCTGATTTCGTCCACATTGGAGGCAAGAAATAGCAAAGTAGCGACTGCTTGGAGAAGCCCCGAATGCAGAGTCTGAAGAGGATGACATGGTCTCTGAGTTGGAAGATGAACATCAGTGCTGTTCACAGCTGATGAACTTTCCTTTCTGAAGTTTCCCACAATCGCATTTGTGGCTTGGAAAGCAAGAGGCTTTGAGAGTGAGAGGCTGATCCACTGCAGATTTCCTCAACATTGGAGGCAAGAAATACCAAACTAGCAAATGCTTGGAGGAGCCGCGAATGCAGAGTCTGAAGAGGATGATATCGTCTCTCAGTTGGAAGATTAACATCAGTGCTGTTCACAGCTGATGAACTTTCCTTTCTGAAGTTTCCCACAATCGCATTTGTGGCTTGGAAATCTATAGTTTTAGAAAGCGAGAGGCTGATCCTCTGCTGATTTCATCAACATTGGAGGAAAGAAATACCCCAGTAGCAACTCCTTGGAGAAGCCCCGAATGCAGAGTCTGAAGAGGATGATATCACCTCTCAGTTGGAAGATTAACATCAGTGCTGTTCCCAGCTGATTAACTTTCCTTTCTGAAGTTTCCCACAATCACAATGGTGGCTTGGATAGTGAGAGGCTTAGCAAGCAAGAGGCTGATCCACTGCTGATTTCGTCAACATTTGAGAAAAAAATATCGCACAGTACCGCTCCTTGGAGAAGCCCCGAATGCAGAGTCTGAAGAGGATGACATGGTCTCTGAGTTGGAGGATGAACATCAGTGCTGTTCACAGCTGATTAACTTTCCTTTCCAATATGTCCCACAGTGATATATGTGACTTGGATAGCGAGATGCTATGGAATCGAGAGGCAGATCCACTGCTGATTTCCTCAACATTGGAGGCAAGGAAAACCAATGTAGCAACTGCTTGGAGAAGCCCCGAATGCAGAGTTGGAAGACGATGATATCGCTTGTCAGTTGGTAGATTAAAATCAGTGCTGTTGACAGCTGATGAACTTTCCTTTCTGAAGTTTCCCACAATCACATTTGTGGCTTGGAAAGCGAGAGGCTTTTAAAGCGGAAGGCTGATCCACTGCTGATTTCCTCAATATTGGAGGAAAGAAATACCAAACTAGGAACTCCGTGGAGAATCCCCGAATGCAGAGTCTGAAGAGGATGACATGGTCTCTCAGTTGGAAGTTTAACATCAGTGCTGTTGACAGCTGATGAACTTTCCTTTCTGAAGTTTCCCACAATCACGTTTGTGGCTTGGATAACAAGAGGCTTTGAGAGCGAGAGGCTGATCCACTGCAGATTTCGTCAACGTTGGAGGCAAGAAATACCAAACTAGGAACTCCGTGGAGAAGCCCCGAATGCAGAGTCTGAAGAGGATGACATGGTCTCTCAGTTGGAAGATTAACATCAGTGCTGTTCACAGCTGATGAACTTTCCTTTCTGAAGTTTCCCACCATCACGTTTGTGGCTTGGATAACAAGAGGCTTTGAGAGCGAGAGGCTGATCCACTGCTGATTTCATCAACATTGGAGGAAAGAAACGGTGAAGTAGCGACTGCTTGGAGAAGCCGTGAATGCAGAGTCTGAAGAGGATGACATGGTCTCTGAGTTGGAAGATGAACATCAGTGCTGTTCACAGCTGATTAACTTTCCTTTCCAATATGTCCCACAGTGATATATGTGACTTGGGTAGCGAGATGCTATGGAATCGAGAGGCAGATCCACTGCTGATTTCCTCAACATTGGAGGCAAGGAAAACCAAAGTAGCAACTGCTTGGAGAAGCCCCGAATGCAGAGTCGGAAGACGATGATATCGCTTGTCAGTTGGTAGATTAAAATCAGTGCTGTTGACAGCTGATGAACTTTCCTTTCTGAAGTTTCCCCCGAATCACATTTGTGGCTTGGATAGCGAGAGGCTTTGAGAGCGAGAGGCTGATCCACTGCTGATTTCGTCAACATTGGAGGCAAGAAATACCAAACTAGCAGTTCCGTGGAGAAGCCCCGAATGCAGAGTCTGAAGAGGATGATATCGTCTCTGAGTTGGAAGATTAAAATCAGTGCTGTTCACAGCTGATGAACTTTCCTTTCTGAAGTTTCCCACAATGAAATATGTGGCTGGGATAGCGAGATGCTTTGAGAGTGAGAGCCTTATCCGCTACTGATGTCCTCAACGTTGGAGGCAAGAAATACCAAACTAGGAACTCCATGGAGAAGCCCCGAATGCAGAGTCTGAAGAGGATGACATCGCCTCTCAGTTGGAAGATGAACATCAGTGCTGTTCACAGCTGATGAACTTTCCTTTCTGAAGTTTCCCAGAATCACATTTGTGGCTTGGATAGCGAGAGGCTTTGAGAGCGAGAGGCTGATCCACTGCAGATTTCGTCAACATTGGAGAAAACAAATACCAAACTAGGAACTCCGTGGAGGTTCCCCGAATGCAGAGTCTGAAGAGGATGACATGGTCTCTGAGTTGGAAGATGAACATCAGTGCTGTTGACAGCTGATGAACTTTGCTTTCCAGTATTTCCCACAATGAAATTTGTGGTTTGGATAGCGAGAGGCTTTGAAAGCGAGAGGCTGATCCACTGCTGGTTTTGTAAACATTTGAAGCAAGAAACAGGAAACTAGGAACTCCTTGGAGAAGCCCCGAATGCAGAGTCGGAAGAGGATGACACGGTCTCTCAGTTGGAAGATTAACATCAGTGCTGTTCACAGCTGATTAGCTTTCTTTTCTGAAGTTTCCCCGAATCACATTTGTGGTTTGGATAGCGAGAGGCTTTGAGAGCGAGAGGCTGATCCACTGCTGATTTCGTCAACGTTGGAGAAAAGAAACGGTGAAGTAGCAACTCCTTGGAGAAGCCGCGAATGCAGAGTCGGAAGACGATGATATCGCCTGTCAGTTGGTAGATTAAAATCAGTGCTGTTGACAGCTGATGAACTTTCCTTTCTGAAGTTTCCCCGAATCACATTTGTGGCTTGGATAGCGAGAGGCTTTGAGAGCGAGAGGCTGGTCCACTGCTGATTTCATCAACATTGGAGGAAAGAAATAGCAAAGTAGCAACTCCTTGGAGAAGCGCCGAATGCAGAGTCTGAAGAGGATGATCTCGCCTCTCAGTTGGAAGATTAACATCAGTGCTGTTCCCAGCTGATTAACTTTCCTTTCTGAAGTTTCCCCGAATCACATTTGTGGCTTGGATAGCGAGAGTTTTAGAAAGGGAGATGCTGATCGACCGCTGATTTCCTCAATATTGGAGGAAAGAAATACCAAACTAGGAACTCCGTGGAGAATCCCCGAATGCAGAGTCTGAAGAGGATGACATGGTCTCTGAGTTGGAAGATGAACATCAGTGCTGTTCACAGCTGATTAACTTTCCTTTCCAATATGTCCCACAGTGATATATGTGACTTGGGTAGCGAGATGCTATGGAATCGAGAGGCAGATCCACTGCTGATTTCCTCAACATTGGAGGCAAGGAAAACCAAAGTAGCAACTGCTTGGAGAAGCCCCGAATGCAGAGTCGGAAGACGATGATATCGCTTGTCAGTTGGTAGGTTAAAATCAGTGCTGTGGACAGCTGATGAACTTTCCTTTCTGAAGTTTCCCACAATCGCATTTGTGGCTTGGAAAGCGAGAGGCTTTTAAAGCGGAAGGCTGATTCACTGCTGATTTCCTCAACATTGGAGGAAAGAAATAGCAAAGTAGCAACTCCTTGGAGGAGCCGCGAATGCAGAGTCTGAAGAGGATGGCACAGTCTCTGAGTTGGAAGATTAACATCAGTGCTGTTCACAGCTGATTCACTTTCCTTTCTGAAGTTTCCCCCGAATTACATTTGTGGCTCGGATAGCGAGAGGCTTTGAGAGCGAGAGGCTGATCCACTGCTGATTTCGTCCACATTGGAGGCAAGAAATAGCAAAGTAGCGACTGCTTGGAGAATCCCCGAATGCAGAGTCTGAAGAGGATGACATGGTCTCTGAGTTGGAAGATGAACATCAGTGCTGTTCACAGCTGATGAACTTTCCTTTCTGAAGTTTCCCACAATCGCATTTGTGGCTTGGAAAGCAAGAGGCTTTGAGAGTGAGAGGCTGATCCACTGCAGATTTCCTCAACATTGGAGGCAAGAAATACCAAACTAGCAAATGCTTGGAGGAGCCGCGAATGCAGAGTCTGAAGAGGATGACACGGTCTCTCAGTTGGAAGATTAACATCAGTGCTGTTCACAGCTGATGAACTTTCCTTTCTGAAGTTTCCCACAATCGCATTTGTGGCTTGGAAATCTATAATTTTAGAAAGCGAGAGGCTGATCCTCTGCTGATTTCATCAACATTGGAGGAAAGAAATACCCCAGTAGCAACTCCTTGGAGAAGCCCCGAATGCAGAGTCTGAAGAGGATGACATCGCCTCTCAGTTGGAAGATTAACATCAGTGGTCTTCATAGCTGATTAACTTTCCTTTCTGAAGTTTCCCACAATCACAATGGTGGCTTGGATAGTGAGAGGCTTAGCAAGCAAGAGGCTGATCCACTGCTGATTTCGTCAACATTTGAGAAAAAAATATCGCACAGTACCGCTCCTTGGAGAAGCCCCGAATGCAGAGTCTGAAGAGGATGACATGGTCTCTGAGTTGGAAGATGAACATCAGTGCTGTTCACAGCTGATTAACTTTCCTTTCCAATATGTCCCACAGTGATATATGTGACTTGGATAGCGAGATGCTATGGAATCGAGAGGCAGATCCACTGCTGATTTCCTCAACATTGGAGGCAAGGAAAACCAATGTAGCAACGCCGTGGAGAAGCCCCGAATGCAGAGTCGGAAGACGATGATATCGCTTGTCAGTTGGTAGATTAAAATCAGTGCTGTTGACAGCTGATGAACTTTCCTTTCTGAAGTTTCCCACAATCACATTTGTGGCTTGGAAAGCGAGAGGCTTTTAAAGCGGAAGGCTGATCCACTGCTGATTTCCTCAATATTGGAGGAAAGAAATACCAAACTAGGAACTCCGTGGAGAATCCCCGAATGCAGAGTCTGAAGAGGATGACATGGTCTCTCAGTTGGAAGATGAAAATCAGTGCTGTTCACAGCTGATGAACTTTCCTTTCTGAAGTTTCCCACAATCACGTTTGTGGCTTGGATAACAAGAGGCTTTGAGAGCGAGAGGCTGATCCACTGCAGATTTCGTCAACGTTGGAGGCAAGAAATACCAAACTAGGAACTCCGTGGAGAAGCCCCGAATGCAGAGTCTGAAGAGGATGACATGGTCTCTCAGTTGGAAGATGAACATCAGTGCTGTTCACAGCTGATGAACTTTCCTTTCTGAAGTTTCCCACCATCACGTTTGTGGCTTGGATAACAAGAGGCTTTGAGAGCGAGAGGCTGATCCACTGCTGATTTCATCAACATTGGAGGAAAGAAACGGTGAAGTAGCGACTGCTTGGAGAAGCCGTGAATGCAGAGTCTGAAGAGGATGACATGGTCTCTGAGTTGGAAGATGAACATCAGTGCTGTTCACAGCTGATTAACTTTCCTTTCCAATATGTCCCACAGTGATATATGTGACTTGGGTAGCGAGATGCTATGGAATCGAGAGGCAGATCCACTGCTGATTTCCTCAACATTGGAGGCAAGGAAAACCAATGTAGCAACGCCGTGGAGAAGCCCCGAATGCAGAGTCGGAAGACGATGATATCGCTTGTCAGTTGGTAGATTAAAATCAGTGCTGTGGACAGCTGATGAACTTTCCTTTCTGAAGTTTCCCACAATCACATTTGTGGCTTGGATAGCGAGAGGCTTAGAAAGCGAGAGGCTGATCCACTGCTGATTTCGTCAACATTGGAGGCAAGAAATACCAAACTAGCAGTTCCGTGGAGAAGCCCCGAATGCAGAGTCTGAAGAGGATGATATCGTCTCTGAGTTGGAAGATTAAAATCAGTGCTGTTCACAGCTGATTCACTTTCCTTTCTGAAGTTTCCCACAATGAAATATGTGGCTGGGATAGCGAGATGCTTTGAGAGTGAGAGCCTTATCCGCTACTGATGTCCTCAACGTTGGAGGCAAGAAATACCAAACTAGGAACTCCGTGGAGAAGCCCCGAATGCAGAGTCTGAAGAGGATGACATCGCCTCTCAGTTGGAAGATGAACATCAGTGCTGTTCACAGCTGATGAACTTTCCTTTCTGAAGTTTCCCAGAATCACATTTGTGGCTTGGATAGCGAGAGGCTTTGGGAGCGAGAAGCTGATCCACTGCTGATTTCGTCAACATTGGAGGCAAGAAATAGCAAACTAGCAACTGTTTGGAGAAGCCCCGAATGCAGAGTCTGAAGAGGATGATATCGCCTCTTAGTTGGAAGATGAAAATCAGTGCTCTTCACAGCTGGTTGATTTTCCTTTCCAGTATTTCCCACAGTCCAATTTGTGGCTTGGATAGCGAGAGGCTTTGAGAGCAAGAGGCTGATCCACTGCTGATTTTGTCAACATTGGAGAAAACAAATACCAAACTAGGAACTCCGTGGAGAATCCCCGAATGCAGAGTCTGAAGAGGATGACACGGTCTCTCAGTTGGAAGATGAACATCAGTGCTGTTCACAGGTGATGAACTTTCCTTTCTGAAGATTCCCACAATCACGTTTGTGGCTTGGATAGCGAGAGGCTTTGAGAGCGAGAGGCTGATCCACTGCAGATTTCGTCAACATTGGAGAAAACAAATACCAAACTAGGAACTCCGTGGAGAATCCCCGAATGCAGAGTCTGAAGAGGATGACATGGTCTCTGAGTTGGAAGATGAACATCAGTGCTGTTGACAGCTGATTAACTTTCCTTTCCAATATGTCCCACAGTGATATATGTGACTTGGATAGCGAGATGCTATGGAATCGAGAGGCAGATCCACTGCTGATTTCCTCAACATTGGAGGCAAGGAAAACCAATGTAGCAACTGCTTGGAGAAGCCCCGAATGCAGAGTCGGAAGACGATGATATCGCTTGTCAGTTGGTAGATTAAAATCAGTGCTGTGGACAGCTGATGAACTTTCCTTTCTGAAGTTTCCCACAATCACATTGGAGGCTTGGAAAGCGAGAGGCTTTGAGAGTGAGAGGCTGATCCACTGCAGATTTCCTCAACATTGGAGGCAAGAAATACCAAACTAGCAAATGCTTGGAGGAGCCGCGAATGCAGAGTCTGAAGAGGATGACACGGTCTCTCAGTTGGAAGATGAACATCAGTGCTGTTCACAGCTGATTCACTTTCCTTTCTGAAGTTTCCCACAATCGCATTTGTGGCTTGGAAATCTATAGTTTTAGAAAGCGAGAGGCTGATCCTCTGCTGATTTCATCAACATTGGAGGAAAGAAATACCCCTGTAGCAACTCCTTGGAGAAGCCCCGAATGCAGAGTCTGAAGAGGATGACATCGCCTCTCAGTTGGAAGATTAACATCAGTGCTCTTCATAGCTGATTAACTTTCCTTTCTGAAGTTTCCCACAATCACAATGGTGGCTTGGATAGTGAGAGGCTTAGCAAGCAAGAGGCTGATCCACTGCTGATTTCATCAACATTTGAGAAAAAAATATCGCACAGTACCGCTCCTTGGAGAAGCCCCGAATGCAGAGTCTGAAGAGGATGACATGGTCTCTGAGTTGGAGGATGAACATCAGTGCTGTTCACAGCTGATTAACTTTCCTTTCCAATATGTCCCACAGTGATATATGTGACTTGGGTAGCGAGATGCTATGGAATCGAGAGGCAGATCCACTGCTGATTTCCTCAACATTGGAGGCAAGGAAAACCAATGTAGCAACTGCTTGGAGAAGCCCCGAATGCAGAGTTGGAAGACGATGATATCGCTTGTCAGTTGGTAGATTAAAATCAGTGCTGTTGACAGCTGATGAACTTTCCTTTCTGAAGTTTCCCACAATCACATTTGTGGCTTGGAAAGCGAGAGGCTTTTAAAGCGGAAGGCTGATCCACTGCTGATTTCCTCAATATTGGAGGAAAGAAATACCAAACTAGGAACTCCGTGGAGAATCCCCGAATGCAGAGTCTGAAGAGGATGACATGGTCTCTCAGTTGGAAGTTTAACATCAGTGCTGTTCACAGCTGATGAACTTTCCTTTCTGAAGTTTCCCACAATCACGTTTGTGGCTTGGATAACAAGGGGCTTTGAGAGCGAGAGGCTGATCCACTGCTGATTTCATCAACATTGGAGGAAAGAAACGGTGAAGTAGCGACTGCTTGGAGAAGCCGTGAATGCAGAGTCTGAAGAGGATGACATGGTCTCTGAGTTGGAAGATGAACATCAGTGCTGTTCACAGCTGATTAACTTTCCTTTCCAATATGTCCCACAGTGATATATGTGACTTGGGTAGCGAGATGCTATGGAATCGAGAGGCAGATCCACTGCTGATTTCCTCAACATTGGAGGCAAGGAAAACCAATGTAGCAACTGCTTGGAGAAGCCCCGAATGCAGAGTCGGAAGACGATGATATCGCTTGTCAGTTGGTAGATTAAAATCAGTGCTGTTGACAGCTGATGAACTTTCCTTTCTGAAGTTTCCCCCGAATCACATTTGTGGCTTGGATAGCGAGAGGCTTTGAGAGCGAGAGGCTGATCCACTGCTGATTTCGTCAACATTGGAGGCAAGAAATACCAAACTAGCAGTTCCGTGGAGAAGCCCCGAATGCAGAGTCTGAAGAGGATGATATCGTCTCTGAGTTGGAAGATTAAAATCAGTGCTGTTCACAGCTGATTCACTTTCCTTTCTGAAGTTTCCCACAATGAAATATGTGGCTGGGATAGCGAGATGCTTTGAGAGTGAGAGCCTTATCCGCTACTGATGTCCTCAACGTTGGAGGCAAGAAATACCAAACTAGGAACTCCGTGGAGAAGCCCCGAATGCAGAGTCTGAAGAGGATGACATCGCCTCTCAGTTGGAAGATGAACATCAGTGCTGTTCACAGCTGATGAACTTTCCTTTCTGAAGTTTCCCAGAATCACATTTGTGGCTTGGATAGCGAGAGGCTTTGGGAGCGAGAGGCTGATCCACTGCTGATTTCGTCAACATTGGAGGCAAGAAATAGCAAACTAGCAACTGTTTGGAGAAGCCCCGAATGCAGAGTCTGAAGAGGATGATATCGCCTCTTAGTTGGAAGATGAAAATCAGTGCTCTTCACAGCTGGTTGATTTTCCTTTCCAGTATTTCCCACAGTCCAATTTGTGGCTTGGATAGCGAGAGGCTTTGAGAGCAAGAGGCTGATCCACTGCTGATTTTGTAAACATTGGAGAAAACAAATACCAAACTAGGAACTCCGTGGAGAATCCCCGAATGCAGAGTCTGAAGAGGATGACACGGTCTCTCAGTTGGAAGATGAACATCAGTGCTGTTCACAGGTGATGAACTTTCCTTTCTGAAGTTTCCCACAATCACAATGGTGGCTTGGATAGTGAGAGGCTTAGCAAGCAAGAGGCTGATCCACTGCTGATTTCGTCAACATTGGAGAAAACAAATACCAAACTAGGAACTCCTTGGAGAATCCCCGAATGTAGAGTCTGAAGAGGATGACATGGTCTCTGAGTTGGAAGATGAACATCAGTGCTGTTCACAGGTGATGAACTTTCCTTTCTGAAGATTCCCACAATCACGTTTGTGGCTTGGATAGCGAGAGGCTTTGAGAGCGAGAGGCTGATCCACTGCAGATTTCGTCAACATTGGAGAAAACAAATACCAAACTAGGAACTCCGTGGAGGTTCCCCGAATGCAGAGTCTGAAGAGGATGACATGGTCTCTGAGTTGGAAGATGAACATCAGTGCTGTTGACAGCTGATGAACTTTGCTTTCCAGTATTTCCCACAATGAAATTTGTGGTTTGGATAGCGAGAGGCTTTGAAAGCGAGAGGCTGATCCACTGCTGGTTTTGTAAACATTTGAAGCAAGAAACAGGAAACTAGGAACTCCTTGGAGAAGCCCCGAATGCAGAGTCGGAAGAGGATGACACGGTCTCTCAGTTGGAAGATTAACATCAGTGCTGTTCACAGCTGATTAGCTTTCTTTTCTGAAGTTTCCCCGAATCACATTTGTGGTTTGGATAGCGAGAGGCTTTGAGAGCGAGAGGCTGATCCACTGCTGATTTCGTCAACATTGGAGAAAAGAAACGGTGAAGTAGCAACTCCTTGGAGAAGCCGCGAATGCAGAGTCGGAAGACGATGATATCGCCTGTCAGTTGGTAGATTAAAATCAGTGCTGTTGACAGCTGATGAGCTTTCCTTTCTGAAGTTTCCCCGAATCACATTTGTGGCTTGGATAGCGAGAGGCTTTGAGAGCGAGAGGCTGGTCCACTGCTGATTTCATCAACATTGGAGGAAAGAAATAGCAAAGTAGCAACTGCTTGGAGAAGCCCCGAATGCAGAGTCGGAAGACGATGATATCGCTTGTCAGTTGGTAGATTAAAATCAGTGCTGTTGACAGCTGATGAACTTTCCTTTCTGAAGTTTCCCACAATCACAATGGTGGCTTGGATAGCGAGAGTTTTAGAAAGGGAGATGCTGATCGACCGCTGATTTCCTCAATATTGGAGGAAAGAAATACCAAACTAGGAACTCCGTGGAGAATCCCCGAATGCAGAGTCTGAAGAGGATGACATGGTCTCTGAGTTGGAAGATGAACATCAGTGCTGTTCACAGCTGATTAACTTTCCTTTCCAATATGTCCCACAGTGATATATGTGACTTGGGTAGCGAGATGCTATGGAATCGAGAGGCAGATCCACTGCTGATTTCCTCAACATTGGAGGCAAGGAAAACCAATGTAGCAACTGCTTGGAGAAGCCCCGAATGCAGAGTCGGAAGACGATGATATCGCTTGTCAGTTGGTAGATTAAAATCAGTGCTGTGGACAGCTGATTCACTTTCCTTTCTGAAGTTTCCCCCGAATTACATTTGTGGCTCGGATAGCGAGAGGCTTTGAGAGTGAGAGGCTGATCCACTGCTGATTTCGTCCACATTGGAGGCAAGAAATAGCAAAGTAGCGACTGCTTGGAGAAGCCCCGAATGCAGAGTCTGAAGAGGATGACATGGTCTCTGAGTTGGAAGGTGAACATCAGTGCTGTTCACAGCTGATGAACTTTCCTTTCTGAAGTTTCCCACAATCGCATTTGTGGCTTGGAAAGCAAGAGGCTTTGAGAGTGAGAGGCTGATCCACTGCAGATTTCCTCAACATTGGAGGCAAGAAATACCAAACTAGCAAATGCTTGGAGGAGCCGCGAATGCAGAGTCTGAAGAGGATGACACGGTCTCTCAGTTGGAAGATTAACATCAGTGCTGTTCACAGCTGATGAACTTTCCTTTCTGAAGTTTCCCACAATCGCATTTGTGGCTTGGAAAGCGAGAGGCTTTGAAAGCGAGAGGCTGATCCACTGCTGATTTCCTAAACATTGGAGGCAAGAAATACCAAACTAGCAAATGCTTGGAGGAGCCGTGAATGCAGAGTCTGAAGAGGATGACACGGTCTCTGAGTTGGAAGATTAACATCAGTGCTGTTCACAGCTGATGAACTTTCCTTTCTGAAGTTTCCCACAATCGCATTTGTGGCTTGGAAATCTATAGTTTTAGAAAGCGAGAGGCTGATCCTCTGCTGATTTCATCAACATTGGAGGAAAGAAATACCCCAGTAGCAACTCCTTGGAGAAGCCCCGAATGCAGAGTCTGAAGAGGATGACATCGCCTCTCAGTTGGAAGATTAACATCAGTGGTCTTCATAGCTGATTAACTTTCCTTTCTGAAGTTTCCCACAATCACAATGGTGGCTTGGATAGTGAGAGGCTTAGCAAGCAAGAGGCTGATCCACTGCTGATTTCGTCAACATTTGAGAAAAAAATATCGCACAGTACCGCTCCTTGGAGAAGCCCCGAATGCAGAGTCTGAAGAGGATGACATGGTCTCTGAGTTGGAGGATGAACATCAGTGCTGTTCACAGCTGATTAACTTTCCTTTCCAATATGTCCCACAGTGATATATGTGACTTGGATAGCGAGATGCTATGGAATCGAGAGGCAGATCCACTGCTGATTTCCTCAACATTGGAGGCAAGGAAAACCAATGTAGCAACGCCGTGGAGAAGCCCCGAATGCAGAGTTGGAAGACGATGATATCGCTTGTCAGTTGGTAGATTAAAATCAGTGCTGTGGACAGCTGATGAACTTTCCTTTCTGAAGTTTCCCACAATCACATTTGTGGCTTGGAAAGCGAGAGGCTTTTAAAGCGGAAGGCTGATCCACTGCTGATTTCCTCAATATTGGAGGAAAGAAATACCAAACTAGGAACTCCGTTGAGAATCCCCGAATGCAGAGTCTGAAGAGGATGACATGGTCTCTGAGTTGGAAGATGAACATCAGTGCTGTTGACAGCTGATGAACTTTCCTTTCTGAAGTTTCCCACAATCACGTTTGTGGCTTGGATAACAAGAGGCTTTGAGAGCGAGAGGCTGATCCACTGCAGATTTCGTCAACGTTGGAGGCAAGAAATACCAAACTAGGAACTCCGTGGAGAAGCCCCGAATGCAGAGTCTGAAGAGGATGACATCGCCTCTCAGTTGGAAGATGAACATCAGTGCTGTTCACAGCTGATGAACTTTCCTTTCTGAAGTTTCCCAGAATCACATTTGTGGCTTGGATAGCGAGAGGCTTTGGGAGCGAGAGGCTGATCCACTGCTGATTTCGTCAACATTGGAGGCAAGAAATAGCAAACTAGCAACTGTTTGGAGAAGCCCCGAATGCAGAGTCTGAAGAGGATGATATCGCCTCTTAGTTGGAAGATGAAAATCAGTGCTCTTCACAGCTGGTTGATTTTCCTTTCCAGTATTTCCCACAGTCCAATTTGTGGCTTGGATAGCGAGAGGCTTTGAGAGCAAGAGGCTGATCCACTGCTGATTTTGTCAACATTGGAGAAAACAAATACCAAACTAGGAACTCCGTGGAGAATCCCCGAATGCAGAGTCTGAAGAGGATGACACGGTCTCTCAGTTGGAAGATGAACATCAGTGCTGTTCACAGGTGATGAACTTTCCTTTCTGAAGTTTCCCACAATGAAATTTGTGGCTTGGATAGCGAGAGGCTTTGAGAGCGAGAGGCTGATCCACTGCAGATTTCGTCAACGTTGGAGGAAAGAAATAGCAAAGTAGCGACTGCTTGGAGAAGCCCCGAATGCAGAGTCTGAAGAGGATGACATGGTCTCTGAGTTGGAAGATTAACATCAGTGCTGTTCACAGCTGATGAACTTTCCTTTCTGAAGGTTCCCACAATCACGTTTGTGGCTTGGATAACAAGAGGCTTTGAGAGCGAGAGGCTGATCCACTGCTGATTTCATCAACATTGGAGGAAAGAAACGGTGAAGTAGCGACTGCTTGGAGAAGCCGTGAATGCAGAGTCTGAAGAGGATGACATGGTCTCTGAGTTGGAAGATGAACATCAGTGCTGTTCACAGCTGATTAACTTTCCTTTCCAATATGTCCCACAGTGATATATGTGACTTGGGTAGCGAGATGCTATGGAATCGAGAGGCAGATCCACTGCTGATTTCCTCAACATTGGAGGCAAGGAAAACCAATGTAGCAACGCCGTGGAGAAGCCCCGAATGCAGAGTCGGAAGACGATGATATCGCTTGTCAGTTGGTAGATTAAAATCAGTGCTGTGGACAGCTGATGAACTTTCCTTTCTGAAGTTTCCCACAATCACATTTGTGGCTTGGATAGCGAGAGGCTTAGAAAGCGAGAGGCTGATCCACTGCTGATTTCGTCAACATTGGAGGCAAGAAATACCAAACTAGCAGTTCCGTGGAGAAGCCCCGAATGCAGAGTCTGAAGAGGATGATATCGTCTCTGAGTTGGAAGATTAAAATCAGTGCTGTTCACAGCTGATGAACTTTCCTTTCTGAAGTTTCCCACAATGAAATATGTGGCTGGGATAGCGAGATGCTTTGAGAGTGAGAGCCTTATCCGCTACTGATGTCCTCAACGTTGGAGGCAAGAAATACCAAACTAGGAACTCCGTGGAGAAGCCCCGAATGCAGAGTCTGAAGAGGATGACATCGCCTCTCAGTTGGAAGATGAACATCAGTGCTGTTCACAGCTGATGAACTTTCCTTTCTGAAGTTTCCCAGAATCACATTTGTGGCTTGGATAGCGAGAGGCTTTGGGAGCGAGAGGCTGATCCACTGCTGATTTCGTCAACATTGGAGGCAAGAAATAGCAAACTAGCAACTGTTTGGAGAAGCCCCGAATGCAGAGTCTGAAGAGGATGACATCGCCTCTCAGTTGGAAGATGAACATCAGTGCTGTTCACAGCTGATGAACTTTCCTTTCTGAAGTTTCCCAGAATCACATTTGCGGCTTGGATAGCGAGAGGCTTTGGGAGCGAGAGGCTGATCCACTGCTGATTTCGTCAACATTGGAGGCAAGAAATACCAAACTAGCAGTTCCGTGGAGAAGCCCCGAATGCAGAGTCTGAAGAGGATGATATCGTCTCTGAGTTGGAAGATTAAAATGAGTGCTGTTCACAGCTGATTCACTTTCCTTTCTGAAGTTTCCCACAATGAAATATGTGGCTGGGATAGCGAGATGCTTTGAGAGTGAGAGCCTTATCTGCTACTGATGTCCTCAACATTGGAGGAAAGAAATGCCAAAGTAGCAACTGCTTGGAGAAGCCCCGAATGCAGAGTCTGAAGAGGATGACATCGCCTCTCAGTTGGAAGATGAACATCAGTGCTGTTCACAGCTGATGAACTTTCCTTTCTGAAGTTTCCCAGAATCACATTTGTGGCTTGGATAGCGAGAGGCTTTGGGAGCGAGAGGCTGATCCACTGCTGATTTCGTCAACATTGGAGGCAAGAAATAGCAAACTAGCAACTGTTTGGAGAAGCCCCGAATGCAGAGTCTGAAGAGGATGATATCGCCTCTTAGTTGGAAGATGAAAATCAGTGCTCTTCACAGCTGGTTGATTTTCCTTTCCAGTATTTCCCACAGTCCAATTTGTGGCTTGGATAGCGAGAGGCTTTGAGAGCAAGAGGCTGATCCACTGCAGATTTCGTCAACATTGGAGGCAAGAAATACCAAACTAGCAGCTCCGTGGAGAATCCCCGAATGCAGAGTCTGAAGAGGATGACACGGTCTCTCAGTTGGAAGATGAACATCAGTGCTGTTCACAGCTGATGAACTTTCCTTTCTGAAGTTTCCCACAATCGCATTTGTGGCTTGGATAGCGAGAGGCTTATAAAGCGAGAGGCTGATCCACTGCAGATTTCGTCAACATTGGAGGAAAGAAATAGCCAAGCAGCGACTGCTTGGAGAAGCCGTGAATGCAGTGTCTGAAGAGGATGACATGGTTTCTGGGTTGGAAGATTAAAATCAGTGCTGTTCACAGCTGATTCACTTTCCTTTCCAATATGTCCCACAGTGATATATGTGACTTGGATAGCGAGATGCTATGGAATCGAGAGGCAGATCCACTGCTGATTTCCTCAACATTGGAGGCAAGGAAAACCAATGTAGCAACGCCGTGGAGAAGCCCCGAATGCAGAGTCGGAAGACGATGATATCGCTTGTCAGTTGGTAGATTAAAATCAGTGCTGTGGACAGCTGATGAACTTTCCTTTCTGAAGTTTCCCACAATCACATTTGTGGCTTGGAAAGCGAGAGGCTTTTAAAGCGGAAGGCTGATCCACTGCTGATTTCCTCAATATTGGAGGAAAGAAATACCAAACTAGGAACTCCGTGGAGAATCCCCGAATGCAGAGTCTGAAGAGGATGACATGGTCTCTCAGTTGGAAGATGAAAATCAGTGCTGTTCACAGCTGATGAACTTTCCTTTCTGAAGTTTCCCACAATCACGTTTCTGGCTTGGATAACAAGAGGCTTTGAGAGCGAGAGGCTGATCCACTGCTGATTTCGTCAACATTGGAGGCAAGAAATTCCAAACTAGGAACTCCGTGGAGAATCCCCGAATGCAGAGTCTGAAGAGGATGACATGGTCTCTCAGTTGGAAGATGAAAATCAGTGCTGTTCACAGCTGATGAACTTCCCTTTCTGAAGTTTCCCACAATCACATTTGTGGCTTGGATAGCGAGATGCTTTGAGAGCGAGACGCTGGTGCACTGCTGATTTCCTCAATATTGGAGGCAAGAAATACCAAACTAGGAACTCCGTGCAGAAGCCCCGAATGCAGAGTCTGAAGAGGATGATATTGTCCCTCAGTTGGACGATTAACATCAGTGCTGTTCACAGCTGATGAACTTCCCTTTCTGACGTTTCCCAGAATCACATTTGTGGCTTGGATAGCGAGAGGCTTTGAGAGCGAGAGGCTGATCCACTGCAGATTTCGTCAACATTGGAGGAAGGAAACGGTGAAGTAGCGACTGCTTGGAGAAGCCGTGAATGCAGAGTCTGAAGAGGATGACATGGTCTCTGAGTTGGAAGATGAACATCAGTGCTGTTCACAGCTGATTAACTTTCCTTTCCAATATGTCCCACAGTGATATATGTGACTTGGGTAGCGAGATGCTATGGAATCGAGAGGCAGATCCACTGCTGATTTCCTCAACATTGGAGGCAAGGAAAACCAAAGTAGCAACTGCTTGGAGAAGCCCCGAATGCAGAGTCGGAAGACGATGATATCGCTTGTCAGTTGGTAGATTAAAATCAGTGCTGAGGACAGCTGATGAACTTTCCTTTCTGAAGTTTCCCCCGAATCACATTTGAGGCTTGTATAGAGAGAGACTTTAAAAGTGAGAGGCTGATCCACTGCTGATTTCCTCAACATTGGAGGAAAGAAATAGCAAAGTAGCAACTCCTTGGAGAAGCCCCGAATGCAGAGTCTGAAGAGGATGATCTCGCCTCTCAGTTGGAAGATTAACATCAGTGCTGTTCACAGCTGATGAACTTTCTTTTCTGAAGTTTCCCACAATCACATTGGAGGCTTGGATAGCAAGAGGCTTTGAGAGCGAGAGGCTGATCCACTGCAGTTTTCGTCAACATTGGAGAAAACAAATACCAAACTAGGAACTCCATGGAGGTTCCCCGAATGCAGAGTCTGAAGAGGATGACATGGTCTCTGAGTTGGAAGATGAACATCAGTGCTGTTCACAGCTGATTAACTTTCCTTTCTGAAGTTTCCCACAATCGCATTTGTGGCTTTGAAATCTATAGTTTTAGAAAGCGAGAGGCTGATCCTCTGCTGATTTCATCAACATTGGAGGAAAGAAATACCCCAGTAGCAACTCCTTGGAGAAGCCCCGAATGCAGAGTCTGAAGAGGATGACATCGCCTCTCAGTTGGAAGATTAACATCAGTGCTCTTCATAGCTGATTAACTTTCCTTTCTGAAGTTTCCCACAATCACAATGGTGGCTTGGATAGTGAGAGGCTTAGCAAGCAAGAGGCTGATCCACTGCTGATTTCGTCAACATTTGAGAAAAAAATATCGCACAGTACCGCTCCTTGGAGAAGCCCCGAATGCAGAGTCTGAAGAGGATGACATGGTCTCTGAGTTGGAAGATTAACATCAGTGCTGTTCACAGCTGATTAACTTTCCTTTCCAATATGTCCCACAGTGATATATGTGACTTGGATAGCGAGATGCTATGGAATCGAGAGGCAGATCCACTGCTGATTTCCTCAACATTGGAGGCAAGGAAAACCAATGTAGCAACGCCGTGGAGAAGCCCCGAATGCAGAGTCGGAAGACGATGATATCGCTTGTCAGTTGGTAGATTAAAATCAGTGCTGTTGACAGCTGATGAACTTTCCTTTCTGAAGTTTCCCACAATCACATTTGTGGCTTGGAAAGCGAGAGGCTTTTAAAGCGGAAGGCTGATCCACTGCTGATTTCCTCAATATTGGAGGAAAGAAATACCAAACTAGGAACTCCGTGGAGAATCCCCGAATGCAGAGTCTGAAGAGGATGACATGGTCTCTGAGTTGGAAGATGAACATCAGTGCTGTTCACAGCTGATGAACTTTCCTTTCTGAAGTTTCCCACAATGAAATTTGTGGCTTGGATAGCGAGAGTCTTTGAGAGCGAGAGGCTGATCTACTGCAGATTTCGTCAACGTTGGAGGCAAGAAATACCAAACTAGGAACTCCGTGGAGAATCCCCGAATGCAGAGTCTGAAGAGGATGACATGGTCTCTCAGTTGGACGATTAACATCAGTACTCTTAATAGCTGATGAACTTTCCTTTCTGAAGTTTCCCATAATCACGTTTGTGGCTTGGATAGCAAGAGGCTTTGAGAGCGAGAGGCTGATCCACTGCTGATTTCGTCAACATTGCAGAAAACAAATACCAAACTAGCAGCTCCGTGGAGAATCCCCGAATGTAGAGTCTGAAGAGGATGACATCGTCTCTCAGTTGGACGATTAACATCAGTGCTGTTCACAGGTGATGAACTTTCCTTTCTGAAGTTTCCCACAATCGCATTTGTGGCTTGGATAGCGAGAGGCTTAGAAAGCGAGAGGCTGATCCACTGCTGATTTCCTCAACATTGGAGAAAACAAATACCAAACTAGCAGCTCCGTGGAGAATCCCCGAATGTAGAGTCTGAAGAGGATGACATCGTCTCTCAGTTGGACGATTAACATCAGTGCTGTTCACAGGTGATGAACTTTCCTTTCTGAAGTTTCCCACAATCACATTTGTGGCTTGGATAGCGATAGGCTTTGAGAGTGAGAGGCTGATCCACTGCTGATTTCGTCCACATTGGAGGAAAGAAATAGCCAAGTAGCGACTGCTTGGAGAAGCCGTGAATGCAGTGTCTGAAGAGGATGACATGGTTTCTGGGTTGGAAAATTAAAATGAGTGCTGTTCACAGCTGATTAACTTTCCTTTCTAATATGTCCCACAGTGATATATGTGACTTGGATAGCGAGATGCTATGGAATCGAGAGGCAGATCCACTGCTGATTTCCTCAACATTGGAGGCAAGGAAAACCAAAGTAGCAACTGCTTGGAGAAGCCCCGAATGCAGAGTCGGAAGACGATGATATCGCTTGTCAGTTGGTAGATTAAAATCAGTGCTGTTGACAGCTGATGAACTTTCCTTTCTGAAGTTTCCCACAATCACATTTGTGGCTTGGAAAGCGAGAGGCTTTTAAAGCGGAAGGCTGATCCACTGCTGATTTCCTCAATATTGGAGGAAAGAAATACCAAGCTAGGAACTCCGTGGAGAATCCCCGAATGCAGAGTCTGAAGAGGATGACATGGTCTCTCAGTTGGAAGATGAAAATCAGTGCTGTTCACAGCTGATGAACTTTCCTTTCTGAAGTTTCCCACAATCACGTTTGTGGCTTGGATAGCAAGAGGCTTTGAGAGCGAGAGGCTGATCCACTGCTGATTTCCTCAACATTGGAGGAAAGAAACAGCGAAGTAGCAACTGCTTGGAGAAGCCCCGAATGCAGAGTCTGAAGAGGATGATCTCGCCTCTCAGTTGGAAGATTAACATCAGTGCTGTTCACAGCTGATGAACTTTCCTTTCTGACGTTTCCCAGAATCACATTTGCGGCTTGGATAGCGAGAGGCTTTGAGAGCGAGAGGCTGATCCACTGCTGATTTCGTCAACATTGGAGGAAGGAAACGGTGAAGTAGCGACTGCTTGGAGAAGCCGTGAATGCAGAGTCTGAAGAGGATGACATGGTCTCTGAGTTGGAAGATGAACATCAGTGCTGTTCACAGCTGATTAACTTTCCTTTCCAATATGTCCCACAGTGATATATGTGACTTGGATAGCGAGATGCTATGGAATCGAGAGGCAGATCCACTGCTGATTTCCTCAACATTGGAGGCAAGGAAAACCAAAGTAGCAACTGCTTGGAGAAGCCCCGAATGCAGAGTCGGAAGACGATGATATCGCTTGTCAGTTGGTAGATTAAAATCAGTGCTGTTGACAGCTGATGAACTTTCCTTTCTGAAGTTTCCCCCGAATTACATTTGTGGCTCGGATAGCGAGAGGCTTTGAGAGCGAGAGGCTGATCCACTGCTGATTTCGTCCACATTGGAGGCAAGAAATAGCAAAGTAGCGACTGCTTGGAGAAGCCCGGAATGCAGAGTCTGAAGAGGATGACATGGTCTCTGAGTTGGAAGATGAACATCAGTGCTGTTGACAGCTGATGAACTTTCCTTTCTGAAGTTTCCCACAATCGCATTTGTGGCTTGGAAAGCAAGAGGCTTTGAGAGTGAGAGGCTGATCCACTGCAGATTTCCTCAACATTGGAGGCAAGAAATACCAAACTAGCAGTTCCGTGGAGAAGCCCCGAATGCAGAGTCTGAAGAGGATGATATCGTCTCTGAGTTGGAAGATTAAAATCAGTGCTGTTCACAGCTGATGAACTTTCCTTTCTGAAGTTTCCCACAATGAAATATGTGGCTGGGATAGCGAGATGCTTTGAGAGTGAGAGCCTTATCCGCTACTGATGTCCTCAACGTTGGAGGCAAGAAATACCAAACTAGGAACTCCGTGGAGAAGCCCCGAATGCAGAGTCTGAAGAGGATGACATCGCCTCTCAGTTGGAAGATGAACATCAGTGCTGTTCACAGCTGATGAACTTTCCTTTCTGAAGTTTCCCAGAATCACATTTGTGGCTTGGATAGCGAGAGGCTTTGGGAGCGAGAGGCTGATCCACTGCTGATTTCGTCAACATTGGAGGCAAGAAATAGCAAACTAGCAACTGTTTGGAGAAGCCCCGAATGCAGAGTCTGAAGAGGATGACATCGCCTCTCAGTTGGAAGATGAACATCAGTGCTGTTCACAGCTGATGAACTTTCCTTTCTGAAGTTTCCCAGAATCACATTTGCGGCTTGGATAGCGAGAGGCTTTGGGAGCGAGAGGCTGATCCACTGCTGATTTCGTCAACATTGGAGGCAAGAAATACCAAACTAGCAGTTCCGTGGAGAAGCCCCGAATGCAGAGTCTGAAGAGGATGATATCGTCTCTGAGTTGGAAGATTAAAATGAGTGCTGTTCACAGCTGATTCACTTTCCTTTCTGAAGTTTCCCACAATGAAATATGTGGCTGGGATAGCGAGATGCTTTGAGAGTGAGAGCCTTATCTGCTACTGATGTCCTCAACATTGGAGGAAAGAAATGCCAAAGTAGCAACTGCTTGGAGAAGCCCCGAATGCAGAGTCTGAAGAGGATGACATCGCCTCTCAGTTGGAAGATGAACATCAGTGCTGTTCACAGCTGATGAACTTTCCTTTCTGAAGTTTCCCAGAATCACATTTGTGGCTTGGATAGCGAGAGGCTTTGGGAGCGAGAGGCTGATCCACTGCTGATTTCGTCAACATTGGAGGCAAGAAATAGCAAACTAGCAACTGTTTGGAGAAGCCCCGAATGCAGAGTCTGAAGAGGATGATATCGCCTCTTAGTTGGAAGATGAAAATCAGTGCTCTTCACAGCTGGTTGATTTTCCTTTCCAGTATTTCCCACAGTCCAATTTGTGGCTTGGATAGCGAGAGGCTTTGAGAGCAAGAGGCTGATCCACTGCAGATTTCGTCAACATTGGAGGCAAGAAATACCAAACTAGCAGCTCCGTGGAGAATCCCCGAATGCAGAGTCTGAAGAGGATGACACGGTCTCTCAGTTGGAAGATGAACATCAGTGCTGTTCACAGCTGATGAACTTTCCTTTCTGAAGTTTCCCAGAATCACATTTGTGGCTTGGATAGCGAGAGGCTTATAAAGCGAGAGGCTGATCCACTGCAGATTTCGTCAACATTGGAGGAAAGAAATAGCCAAGCAGCGACTGCTTGGAGAAGCCGTGAATGCAGTGTCTGAAGAGGATGACATGGTTTCTGGGTTGGAAGATTAAAATCAGTGCTGTTCACAGCTGATTCACTTTCCTTTCCAATATGTCCCACAGTGATATATGTGACTTGGATAGCGAGATGCTATGGAATCGAGAGGCAGATCCACTGCTGATTTCCTCAACATTGGAGGCAAGGAAAACCAATGTAGCAACGCCGTGGAGAAGCCCCGAATGCAGAGTCGGAAGACGATGATATCGCTTGTCAGTTGGTAGATTAAAATCAGTGCTGTGGACAGCTGATGAACTTTCCTTTCTGAAGTTTCCCACAATCACATTTGTGGCTTGGAAAGCGAGAGGCTTTTAAAGCGGAAGGCTGATCCACTGCTGATTTCCTCAATATTGGAGGAAAGAAATACCAAACTAGGAACTCCGTGGAGAATCCCCGAATGCAGAGTCTGAAGAGGATGACATGGTCTCTCAGTTGGAAGATGAAAATCAGTGCTGTTCACAGCTGATGAACTTTCCTTTCTGAAGTTTCCCACAATCACGTTTCTGGCTTGGATAACAAGAGGCTTTGAGAGCGAGAGGCTGATCCACTGCTGATTTCGTCAACATTGGAGGCAAGAAATTCCAAACTAGGAACTCCGTGGAGAATCCCCGAATGCAGAGTCTGAAGAGGATGACATGGTCTCTCAGTTGGAAGATGAAAATCAGTGCTGTTCACAGCTGATGAACTTCCCTTTCTGAAGTTTCCCACAATCACATTTGTGGCTTGGATAGCGAGATGCTTTGAGAGCGAGACGCTGGTGCACTGCTGATTTCCTCAATATTGGAGGCAAGAAATACCAAACTAGGAACTCCGTGCAGAAGCCCCGAATGCAGAGTCTGAAGAGGATGATATTGTCCCTCAGTTGGACGATTAACATCAGTGCTGTTCACAGCTGATGAACTTCCCTTTCTGACGTTTCCCAGAATCACATTTGTGGCTTGGATAGCGAGAGGCTTTGAGAGCGAGAGGCTGATCCACTGCAGATTTCGTCAACATTGGAGGAAGGAAACGGTGAAGTAGCGACTGCTTGGAGAAGCCGTGAATGCAGAGTCTGAAGAGGATGACATGGTCTCTGAGTTGGAAGATGAACATCAGTGCTGTTCACAGCTGATTAACTTTCCTTTCCAATATGTCCCACAGTGATATATGTGACTTGGGTAGCGAGATGCTATGGAATCGAGAGGCAGATCCACTGCTGATTTCCTCAACATTGGAGGCAAGGAAAACCAAAGTAGCAACTGCTTGGAGAAGCCCCGAATGCAGAGTCGGAAGACGATGATATCGCTTGTCAGTTGGTAGATTAAAATCAGTGCTGAGGACAGCTGATGAACTTTCCTTTCTGAAGTTTCCCCCGAATCACATTTGAGGCTTGTATAGAGAGAGACTTTAAAAGTGAGAGGCTGATCCACTGCTGATTTCCTCAACATTGGAGGAAAGAAATAGCAAAGTAGCAACTCCTTGGAGAAGCCCCGAATGCAGAGTCTGAAGAGGATGATCTCGCCTCTCAGTTGGAAGATTAACATCAGTGCTGTTCACAGCTGATGAACTTTCTTTTCTGAAGTTTCCCACAATCACATTGGAGGCTTGGATAGCAAGAGGCTTTGAGAGCGAGAGGCTGATCCACTGCAGTTTTCGTCAACATTGGAGAAAACAAATACCAAACTAGGAACTCCATGGAGGTTCCCCGAATGCAGAGTCTGAAGAGGATGACATGGTCTCTGAGTTGGAAGATGAACATCAGTGCTGTTCACAGCTGATTAACTTTCCTTTCTGAAGTTTCCCACAATCGCATTTGTGGCTTTGAAATCTATAGTTTTAGAAAGCGAGAGGCTGATCCTCTGCTGATTTCATCAACATTGGAGGAAAGAAATACCCCAGTAGCAACTCCTTGGAGAAGCCCCGAATGCAGAGTCTGAAGAGGATGACATCGCCTCTCAGTTGGAAGATTAACATCAGTGCTCTTCATAGCTGATTAACTTTCCTTTCTGAAGTTTCCCACAATCACAATGGTGGCTTGGATAGTGAGAGGCTTAGCAAGCAAGAGGCTGATCCACTGCTGATTTCGTCAACATTTGAGAAAAAAATATCGCACAGTACCGCTCCTTGGAGAAGCCCCGAATGCAGAGTCTGAAGAGGATGACATGGTCTCTGAGTTGGAAGATTAACATCAGTGCTGTTCACAGCTGATTAACTTTCCTTTCCAATATGTCCCACAGTGATATATGTGACTTGGATAGCGAGATGCTATGGAATCGAGAGGCAGATCCACTGCTGATTTCCTCAACATTGGAGGCAAGGAAAACCAATGTAGCAACGCCGTGGAGAAGCCCCGAATGCAGAGTCGGAAGACGATGATATCGCTTGTCAGTTGGTAGATTAAAATCAGTGCTGTTGACAGCTGATGAACTTTCCTTTCTGAAGTTTCCCACAATCACATTTGTGGCTTGGAAAGCGAGAGGCTTTTAAAGCGGAAGGCTGATCCACTGCTGATTTCCTCAATATTGGAGGAAAGAAATACCAAACTAGGAACTCCGTGGAGAATCCCCGAATGCAGAGTCTGAAGAGGATGACATGGTCTCTGAGTTGGAAGATGAACATCAGTGCTGTTCACAGCTGATGAACTTTCCTTTCTGAAGTTTCCCACAATGAAATTTGTGGCTTGGATAGCGAGAGTCTTTGAGAGCGAGAGGCTGATCTACTGCAGATTTCGTCAACGTTGGAGGCAAGAAATACCAAACTAGGAACTCCGTGGAGAATCCCCGAATGCAGAGTCTGAAGAGGATGACATGGTCTCTCAGTTGGACGATTAACATCAGTACTCTTAATAGCTGATGAACTTTCCTTTCTGAAGTTTCCCATAATCACGTTTGTGGCTTGGAT
The DNA here is from genome assembly GCF_040807025.1 of Struthio camelus. Lineage (NCBI taxonomy): Eukaryota > Metazoa > Chordata > Aves > Struthioniformes > Struthionidae > Struthio > Struthio camelus. Next base: position 127,134,103 of record NC_090944.1, read on the forward strand.
AACAAGAGGCTTTGAGAGCGAGAGGCTGATCCACTGCTGATTTCGTCAACATTGCAGAAAACAAATACCAAACTAGCAGCTCCGTGGAGAATCCCCGAATGTAGAGTCTGAAGAGGATGACATCGTCTCTCAGTTGGACGATTAACATCAGTGCTGTTCACAGGTGATGAACTTTCCTTTCTGAAGTTTCCCACAATCGCATTTGTGGCTTGGATAGCGATAGGCTTTGAGAGTGAGAGGCTGATCCACTGCTGATTTCGTCCACATTGGAGGAAAGAAATAGCCAAGTAGCGACTGCTTGGAGAAGCCGTGAATGCAGTGTCTGAAGAGGATGACATGGTTTCTGGGTTGGAAAATTAAAATGAGTGCTGTTCACAGCTGATTAACTTTCCTTTCTAATATGTCCCACAGTGATATATGTGACTTGGATAGCGAGATGCTATGGAATCGAGAGGCAGATCCACTGCTGATTTCCTCAACATTGGAGGCAAGGAAAACCAAAGTAGCAACTGCTTGGAGAAGCCCCGAATGCAGAGTCGGAAGACGATGATATCGCTTGTCAGTTGGTAGATTAAAATCAGTGCTGTTGACAGCTGATGAACTTTCCTTTCTGAAGTTTCCCACAATCACATTTGTGGCTTGGAAAGCGAGAGGCTTTTAAAGCGGAAGGCTGATCCACTGCTGATTTCCTCAATATTGGAGGAAAGAAATACCAAGCTAGGAACTCCGTGGAGAATCCCCGAATGCAGAGTCTGAAGAGGATGACATGGTCTCTCAGTTGGAAGATGAAAATCAGTGCTGTTCACAGCTGATGAACTTTCCTTTCTGAAGTTTCCCACAATCACGTTTGTGGCTTGGATAGCAAGAGGCTTTGAGAGCGAGAGGCTGATCCACTGCTGATTTCCTCAACATTGGAGGAAAGAAACAGCGAAGTAGCAACTGCTTGGAGAAGCCCCGAATGCAGAGTCTGAAGAGGATGATCTCGCCTCTCAGTTGGAAGATTAACATCAGTGCTGTTCACAGCTGATGAACTTTCCTTTCTGACGTTTCCCAGAATCACATTTGCGGCTTGGATAGCGAGAGGCTTTGAGAGCGAGAGGCTGATCCACTGCTGATTTCGTCAACATTGGAGGAAGGAAACGGTGAAGTAGCGACTGCTTGGAGAAGCCGTGAATGCAGAGTCTGAAGAGGATGACATGGTCTCTGAGTTGGAAGATGAACATCAGTGCTGTTCACAGCTGATTAACTTTCCTTTCCAATATGTCCCACAGTGATATATGTGACTTGGATAGCGAGATGCTATGGAATCGAGAGGCAGATCCACTGCTGATTTCCTCAACATTGGAGGCAAGGAAAACCAAAGTAGCAACTGCTTGGAGAAGCCCCGAATGCAGAGTCGGAAGACGATGATATCGCTTGTCAGTTGGTAGATTAAAATCAGTGCTGTTGACAGCTGATGAACTTTCCTTTCTGAAGTTTCCCCCGAATTACATTTGTGGCTCGGATAGCGAGAGGCTTTGAGAGCGAGAGGCTGATCCACTGCTGATTTCGTCAACATTGGAGGCAAGAAATAGCAAAGTAGCGACTGCTTGGAGAAGCCCGGAATGCAGAGTCTGAAGAGGATGACATGGTCTCTGAGTTGGAAGATGAACATCAGTGCTGTTGACAGCTGATGAACTTTCCTTTCTGAAGTTTCCCACAATCGCATTTGTGGCTTGGAAAGCAAGAGGCTTTGAGAGTGAGAGGCTGATCCACTGCAGATTTCCTCAACATTGGAGGCAAGAAATACCAAACTAGCAAATGCTTGGAGGAGTCGCGAATGCAGAGTTTGAAGAGGATGACATGGTCTCTGAGTTGGAAGATGAACATCAGTGCTGTTCACAGCTGATGAACTTTCCTTTCTGAAGTTTCCCACAATCGCATTTGTGGCTTGGAAATCTATAGTTTTAGAAAGCGAGAGGCTGATCCTCTGCTGATTTCATCAACATTGGAGGAAAGAAATACCCCAGTAGCAATTCCTTGGAGAAGCCCCGAATGCAGAGTCTGAAGAGGATGACATCGCCTCTCAGTTGGAAGATTAACATCAGTGCTCTTCATAGCTGATTAACTTTCCTTTCTGAAGTTTCCCACAATCACAATGGTGGCTTGGATAGTGAGAGGCTTAGCAAGCAAGAGGCTGATCCACTGCTGATTTCGTCAACATTTGAGAAAAAAATATCGCACAGTACCGCTCCTTGGAGAAGCCCCGAATGCAGAGTCTGAAGAGGATGACATGGTCTCTGGGTTGGAAGATGAACATCAGTGCTGTTCACAGCTGATTAACTTTCCTTTCCAATATGTCCCACAGTGATATATGTGACTTGGATAGCGAGATGCTATGGAATCGAGAGGCAGATCCACTGCTGATTTCCTCAACATTGGAGGCAAGGAAAACCAATGTAGCAACTGCTTGGAGAAGCCCCGAATGCAGAGTCGGAAGACGATGATATCGCTTGTCAGTTGGTAGGTTAAAATCAGTGCTGTGGACAGCTGATGAACTTTCCTTTCTGAAGTTTCCCACAATCACATTTGTGGCTTGGAAAGCGAGAGGCTTTTAAAGCGGAAGGCTGATCCACTGCTGATTTCCTCAATATTGGAGGAAAGAAATACCAAACTAGGAACTCCGTGGAGAATCCCCGAATGCAGAGTCTGAAGAGGATGACATGGTCTCTGAGTTGGAAGATTAACATCAGTGCTGTTCACAGCTGATGAACTTTCCTTTCTGAAGTTTCCCATAATCACGTTTGTGGCTTGGATAGCAAGAGGCTTTGAGAGCGAGAGGCTGATCCACTGCTGATTTCCTCAACATTGGAGAAAACAAATACCAAACTAGGAACTCCGTGTAGAATCCCCGAATGCAGAGTCTGAAGAGGATGACATGGTCTCTCAGTTGGACGATTAACATCAGTACTCTTAATAGCTGATGAACTTTCCTTTCTGAAGGTTCCCACAATCACATTTGTGGCTTGGAAAGAGCGAGAGGCTGATCCACTGCTGATTTCGTCAACGTTGGAGGAAAGAAATAGCAAAGTAGCAACTCCATGGAGAAGCCCCGAATGCAGAGTCGGAAGAGGATGACACGGTTTCTAAGTTGGAAGATTAACATCAGTGCTGTTGACAGCTGATGAACTTTCCTTTCTGAAGTTTCCCACAATCGCATTTGTGGCTTGGAAAGCGAGAGGCTTTTAAAGCGGAAGGCTGATCCACTGCTGATTTCCTCAACATTGGAGGAAAGAAATACCAAACTAGCAAATGCTTGGAGGAGCCGCGAATGCAGAGTCTGAAGAGGATGACACGGTCTCTCAGTTGGAAGATTAACATCAGTGCTGTTCACAGCTGATGAACTTCCCTTTCTGAAGTTTCCCCGAATCACATTTGTGGCTTGGAAAGCGGAAGGCTTTGAGAGCGAGAGGCTGATCCACTGCAGATTTCGTCAACATTGGAGGCAAGAAATACCAAACTAGGAACTCCGTGGAGAATCCCCGAATGCAGAGTCTGAAGAGGATGACATGGTCTCTGAGTTGGAAGATGAAAATCAGTGCTGTTCACAGCTGATGAACTTTCCTTTCCGAAGTTTCCCACAATCGCATTTGTGGCTTGGATAGCGAGAGGCTTTGAAAGCGAGAGGCTGATCCACTGCTGATTTCGTCCACATTGGAGGCAAGAAATAGCCAAGTAGCGACTGCTTGGAGAAGCCGCGAATGCAGAGTCGGAAGAGGATGATATGATCTCTGGGTTGGAAGATTAAAATTAGTGCTGTTCACAGCTGATTCACTTTTCTTTCCAATATGTCTCACAGTGATATATGTGACTTGGATAGCGAGATGCTATGGAATCGAGAGGCAGATCCACTGCTGATTTCCTCAACATTGGAGGCAAGGAAAACCAAAGTAGCAACTGCTTGGAGAAGCCCCGAATGCAGAGTCGGAAGACGATGATATCGCTTGTCAGTTGGTAGATTAAAATCAGTGCTGTTGACAGCTGATGAACTTTCCTTTCTGAAGTTTCCCCCGAATCACATTTGAGGCTTGTATAGAGAGAGACTTTAAAAGTGAGAGGCTGATCCACTGCTGATTTCCTCAACATTGGAGGAAAGAAATAGCAAAGTAGCAACTGCTTGGAGAAGCCCCAAATGCAGAGTCTGAAGAGAGATCATCATCTCGCCTCTCAGTTGGAAGATTAACATCAGTGCTGTTCACAGCTGATGAACTTTCTTTTCTGAAGTTTCCCACCATCACATTGGAGGCTTGGATAGCAAGAGGCTTTGAGAGCGAGAGGCTGATCCACTGCAGTTTTCGTCAACATTGGAGAAAACAAATACCAAACTAGGAACTCCATGGAGGTTCCCCGAATGCAGAGTCTGAAGAGGATGACATGGTCTCTGAGTTGGGAGATGAACATCAGTGCTGTTCACAGCTGATTAACTTTCCTTTCTGAAGTTTCCCACAATCGCATTTGTGGCTTTGAAATCTATAGTTTTAGAAAGCGAGAGGCTGATCCTCTGCTGATTTCATCAACATTGGAGGAAAGAAATACCCCAGTAGCAACTCCTTGGAGAAGCCCCGAATGCAGAGTCTGAAGAGGATGACATCGCCTCTCAGTTGGAAGATTAACATCAGTGCTCTTCATAGCTGATTAACTTTCCTTTCTGAAGTTTCCCACAATCACAATGGTGGCTTGGATAGTGAGAGGCTTAGCAAGCAAGAGGCTGATCCACTGCTGATTTCGTCAACATTTGAGAAAAAAATATCGCACAGTACCGCTCCTTGGAGAAGCCCCGAATGCAGAGTCTGAAGAGGATGACATGGTCTCTGAGTTGGAAGATGAACATCAGTGCTGTTCACAGCTGATTAACTTTCCTTTCCAATATGTCCCACAGTGATATATGTGACTTGGATAGCGAGATGCTATGGAATCGAGAGGCAGATCCACTGCTGATTTCCTCAACATTGGAGGCAAGGAAAACCAATGTAGCAACGCCGTGGAGAAGCCCCGAATGCAGAGTCGGAAGACGATGATATCGCTTGTCAGTTGGTAGATTAAAATCAGTGCTGTGGACAGCTGATGAACTTTCCTTTCTGAAGTTTCCCACAATCACATTTGTGGCTTGGAAAGCGAGAGGCTTTTAAAGCGGAAGGCTGATCCACTGCTGATTTCCTCAATATTGGAGGAAAGAAATACCAAACTAGGAACTCCGTGGAGAATCCCCGAATGCAGAGTCTGAAGAGGATGACATGGTCTCTCAGTTGGAAGATGAAAATCAGTGCTGTTCACAGCTGATGAACTTTCCTTTCTGAAGTTTCCCATAATCACGTTTGTGGCTTGGATAGCAAGAGGCTTTGAGAGCGAGAGACTGATCCACTGCTGATTTCCTCAACATTGGAGGAAAGAAATACCCAAGTAGCAGCTGCTTGGAGAAGCCCCGAATGCAGAGTCTGAAGAGGATGATATCGCCTCTCAGTTGGAAGATTAACATCAGTGCTGTTCACAGGTGATGAACTTTCCTTTCTGAAGGTTCCCACAATCACATTTGTGGCTTGGAAAGAGCGAGAGGCTGATCCACTGCTGATTTCGTCCACATTGGAGGAAAGAAATAGCAAAGTAGCAACTCCATGGAGAAGCCCCGAATGCAGAGTCGGAAGAGGATGACACGGTTTCTAAGTTGGAAGATTAACATCAGTGCTGTTCACAGCTGATGAACTTTCCTTTCCAATATGTCCCACAGTGATATATGTGACTTGGATAGCGAGATGCTATGGAATCGAGAGGCAGATCCACTGCTGATTTCCTCAACATTGGAGGCAAGGAAAACCAATGTAGCAACGCCGTGGAGAAGCCCCGAATGCAGAGTCGGAAGACGATGATATCGCTTGTCAGTTGGTAGATTAAAATCAGTGCTGTTGACAGCTGATGAACTTTCCTTTCTGAAGTTTCCCCCGAATTACATTTGTGGCTCGGATAGCGAGAGGCTTTGAGAGCGAGAGGCTGATCCACTGCTGATTTCGTCAACATTGGAGGCAAGAAATAGCAAAGTAGCGACTGCTTGGAGAAGCCCGGAATGCAGAGTCTGAAGAGGATGACATGGTCTCTGAGTTGGAAGATGAACATCAGTGCTGTTCACAGCTGATGAACTTTCCTTTCTGAAGTTTCCCACCATCGCGTTTGTGGCTTGGAAATCTATAGTTTTAGAAAGTGAGAGGCTGATCCTCTGCTGATTTCATCAACATTGGAGGAAAGAAATACCCCAGTAGCAACTCCTTGGAGAAGCCCCGAATGCAGAGTCTGAAGAGGATGACATCGCCTCTCAGTTGGAAGATTAACATCAGTGCTCTTCATAGCTGATGAACTTTCCTTTCTGAAGTTTCCCACAATCACAATGGTGGCTTGGATAGTGAGAGGCTTAGCAAGCAAGAGGCTGATCCACTGCTGATTTCGTCAACATTTGAGAAAAAAAATATAGCACAGTACCGCTCCTTGGAGAAGCCCCGAATGCAGAGTCTGAAGAGGATGACATGGTCTCTGAGTTGGAAGATGAACATCAGTGCTGTTCACAGCTGATTAACTTTCCTTTCCAATATGTCCCACAGTGATATATGTGACTTGGATAGCGAGATGCTATGGAATCGAGAGGCAGATCCACTGCTGATTTCCTCAACATTGGAGGCAAGGAAAACCAATGTAGCAACTGCTTGGAGAAGCCCCGAATGCAGAGTCGGAAGACGATGATATCGCTTGTCAGTTGGTAGATTAAAATCAGTGCTGTGGACAGCTGATGAACTTTCCTTTCTGAAGTTTCCCACAATCACATTTGTGGCTTGGAAAGCGAGAGGCTTTTAAAGCGGAAGGCTGATCCACTGCTGATTTCCTCAATATTGGAGGAAAGAAATACCAAACTAGGAACTCCGTGGAGAATCCCCGAATGCAGAGTCTGAAGAGGATGACATGGTCTCTGAGTTGGAAGTTTAACATCAGTGCTGTTCACAGCTGATGAACTTTCCTTTCTGAAGTTTCCCACAATGAAATTTGTGGCTTGGATAGCGAGAGGCTTTGAGAGCGAGAGGCTGATCCACTGCTGATTTCCTCAACATTGGAGAAAACAAATACCAAACTAGCAACTCCGTGTAGAATCCCCGAATGTAGAGTCTGAAGAGGATGACATCGTCTCTCAGTTGGAAGATTAACATCAGTGCTGTTTACAGCTGATGAACTTCCCTTTCTGACGTTTCCCAGAATCACATTTGTGGCTTGGATAGTGAGAGGCTTAGCAAGCAAGAGGCTGATCCACTGCTGATTTCGTCAACATTTGAGAAAAAAATATAGCACAGTACCGCTCCTTGGAGAAGCCCCGAATGCAGAGTCTGAAGAGGATGACATGGTCTCTGAGTTGGAAGATTAACATCAGTGCTGTTCACAGCTGATTAACTTTCCTTTCCAATATGTCCCACAGTGATATATGTGACTTGGATAGCGAGATGCTATGGAATCGAGAGGCAGATCCACTGCTGATTTCCTCAACATTGGAGGCAAGGAAAACCAATGTAGCAACTGCTTGGAGAAGCCCCGAATGCAGAGTTGGAAGACGATGATATCGCTTGTCAGTTGGTAGATTAAAATCAGTGCTGTTGACAGCTGATGAACTTTCCTTTCTGAAGTTTCCCACAATCACATTTGTGGCTTGGAAAGCGAGAGGCTTTTAAAGCGGAAGGCTGATCCACTGCTGATTTCCTCAATATTGGAGGAAAGAAATACCAAACTAGGAACTCCGTGGAGAATCCCCGAATGCAGAGTCTGAAGAGGATGACATGGTCTCTCAGTTGGAAGATGAAAATCAGTGCTGTTCACAGCTGATGAACTTTCCTTTCTGAAGTTTCCCATAATCACGTTTGTGGCTTGGATAGCAAGAGGCTTTGAGAGCGAGAGGCTGATCCACTGCTGATTTCCTCAACATTGGAGGAAAGAAATACCCAAGTAGCAACTCCTTGGAGAAGCCCCGAATGCAGAGTCTGAAGAGGATGATATCGCCTCTCAGTTGGAAGATTAACATCAGTGCTGTTCACAGGTGATGAACTTTCCTTTCTGAAGGTTCCCACAATCACATTTGTGGCTTGGAAAGAGCGAGAGGCTGATCCACTGCTGATTTCGTCAACGTTGGAGGAAAGAAATAGCAAAGTAGCAACTCCATGGAGAAGCCCCGAATGCAGAGTCGGAAGAGGATGACACGGTTTCTAAGTTGGAAGATTAACATCAGTGCTGTTGACAGCTGATGAACTTTCCTTTCTGAAGTTTCCCACAATCGCATTTGTGGCTTGGAAAGCGAGAGGCTTTTAAAGCGGAAGGCTGATCCACTGCTGATTTCCTCAACATTGGAGGAAAGAAATACCAAACTAGCAAATGCTTGGAGGAGCCGCGAATGCAGAGTCTGAAGAGGATGACACGGTCTCTCAGTTGGAAGATTAACATCAGTGCTGTTCACAGCTGATGAACTTCCCTTTCTGAAGTTTCCCCGAATCACATTTGTGGCTTGGAAAGCGGAAGGCTTTGAGAGCGAGAGGCTGATCCACTGCAGATTTCGTCAACATTGGAGGCAAGAAATACCAAACTAGGAACTCCGTGGAGAATCCCCGAATGCAGAGTCTGAAGAGGATGACATGGTCTCTCAGTTGGAAGATGAAAATCAGTGCTGTTCACAGCTGATGAACTTTCCTTTCCGAAGTTTCCCACAATCACATTTGTGGCTTGGATAGCGAGAGGCTTTGAGAGCGAGAGGCTGATCCACTGCTGATTTCGTCCACATTGGAGGCAAGAAATAGCCAAGTAGCGACTGCTTGGAGAAGCCGCGAATGCAGAGTCGGAAGAGGATGATATGATCTCTGGGTTGGAAGATTAAAATTAGTGCTGTTCACAGCTGATTCACTTTTCTTTCCAATATGTCTCACAGTGATATATGTGACTTGGATAGCGAGATGCTATGGAATCGAGAGGCAGATCCACTGCTGATTTCCTCAACATTGGAGGCAAGGAAAACCAAAGTAGCAACTGCTTGGAGAAGCCCCGAATGCAGAGTCGGAAGACGATGATATCGCTTGTCAGTTGGTAGATTAAAATCAGTGCTGTTGACAGCTGATGAACTTTCCTTTCTGAAGTTTCCCCCGAATCACATTTGAGGCTTGTATAGAGAGAGACTTTAAAAGTGAGAGGCTGATCCACTGCTGATTTCCTCAACATTGGAGGAAAGAAATAGCAAAGTAGCAACTGCTTGGAGAAGCCCCAAATGCAGAGTCTGAAGAGGATGATCTCGCCTCTCAGTTGGAAGATTAACATCAGTGCTGTTCACAGCTGATGAACTTTCTTTTCTGAAGTTTCCCACAATCACATTGGAGGCTTGGATAGCAAGAGGCTTTGAGAGCGAGAGGCTGATCCACTGCAGTTTTCGTCAACATTGGAGAAAACAAATACCAAACTAGGAACTCCATGGAGGTTCCCCGAATGCAGAGTCTGAAGAGGATGACATGGTCTCTGAGTTGGGAGATGAACATCAGTGCTGTTCACAGCTGATTAACTTTCCTTTCTGAAGTTTCCCACAATCGCATTTGTGGCTTTGAAATCTATAGTTTTAGAAAGCGAGAGGCTGATCCTCTGCTGATTTCATCAACATTGGAGGAAAGAAATACCCCAGTAGCAACTCCTTGGAGAAGCCCCGAATGCAGAGTCTGAAGAGGATGACATCGCCTCTCAGTTGGAAGATTAACATCAGTGCTCTTCATAGCTGATTAACTTTCCTTTCTGAAGTTTCCCACAATCACAATGGTGGCTTGGATAGTGAGAGGCTTAGCAAGCAAGAGGCTGATCCACTGCTGATTTCGTCAACATTTGAGAAAAAAATATAGCACAGTACCGCTCCTTGGAGAAGCCCCGAATGCAGAGTCTGAAGAGGATGACATGGTCTCTGAGTTGGAAGATTAACATCAGTGCTGTTCACAGCTGATTAACTTTCCTTTCCAATATGTCCCACAGTGATATATGTGACTTGGATAGCGAGATGCTATGGAATCGAGAGGCAGATCCACTGCTGATTTCCTCAACATTGGAGGCAAGGAAAACCAATGTAGCAACGCCGTGGAGAAGCCCCGAATGCAGAGTCGGAAGACGATGATATCGCTTGTCAGTTGGTAGATTAAAATCAGTGCTGTTGACAGCTTATGAACTTTCCTTTCTGAAGTTTCCCACAATCACATTTGTGGCTTGGAAAGCGAGAGGCTTTTAAAGCGGAAGGCTGATCCACTGCTGATTTCCTCAATATTGGAGGAAAGAAATACCAAACTAGGAACTCTGTGGAGAATCCCCGAATGCAGAGTCTGAAGAGGATGACATGGTCTCTCAGTTGGAAGATGAAAATCAGTGCTGTTCACAGCTGATGAACTTCCCTTTCTGAAGTTTCCCACAATCACATTTGTGGCTTGGATAGCGAGAGGCTTAGAAAGTGAGAGGCTGATCCACTGCTGATTTCCTGAACATTGGAGGAAAGAGATACCCAAGTAGCAGCTGCTTGGAGAAGCCCCGAATGCAGAGTCTGAAGAGGATGATATCGCCTCTCAGTTGGAAGATTAACATCAGTGCTGTTCACAGCTGATGAACTTCCCTTTCTGACGTTTCCCCGAATCACATTTGTGGCTTGGATAGCGAGAGGCTTAGAAAGCGAGAGGCTGATCCACTGCTGATTTCGTCAACATTGCAGAAAACAAATACCAAACTAGCAGCTCCGTGGAGAATCCCCGAATGTAGAGTCTGAAGAGGATGACATCGTCTCTCAGTTGGAAGATTAACATCAGTGCTGTTGACAGCTGATTAACTTTCCTTTCTGAAGTTTCCCAGAATCACATTTGTGGCTTGGATAGCGAGAGGCTTTGAGAGCGAGAGGCTGATCCACTGCAGATTTCGTCAACATTGGAGGAAGGAAACGGTGAAATAGCGACTGCTTGGAGAAGCCGTGAATGCAGAGTCTGAAGAGGATGACATGGTCTCTGAGTTGGAAGATGAACATCAGTGCTGTTCACAGCTGATTAACTTTCCTTTCCAATATGTCCCACAGTGATATATGTGACTTGGATAGCGAGATGCTATGGAATCGAGAGGCAGATCCACTGCTGATTTCCTCAACATTGGAGGCAAGGAAAACCAATGTAGCAACGCCGTGGAGAAGCCCCGAATGCAGAGTCGGAAGACGATGATATCGCTTGTCAGTTGGTAGATTAAAATCAGTGCTGTTGACAGCTGATGAACTTTCCTTTCTGAAGTTTCCCACAATCACATTTGTGGCTTGGAAAGCGAGAGGCTTTTAAAGCGGAAGGCTGATCCACTGCTGATTTCCTCAATATTGGAGGAAAGAAATACCAAACTAGGAACTCCGTGGAGAATCCCCGAATGCAGAGTCTGAAGAGGATGACATGGTCTCTCAGTTGGAAGATGAAAATCAGTGCTGTTCACAGCTGATGAACTTTCTTTTCTGAAGTTTCCCATAATCACGTTTGTGGCTTGGATAGCAAGAGGCTTTGAGAGCGAGAGGCTGATCCACTGCTGATTTCCTCAACATTGGAGGAAAGAAATACCCAAGTAGCAACTGCTTGGAGAAGCCCCGAATGCAGAGTCTGAAGAGGATGATATCGCCTCTCAGTTGGAAGATTAACATCAGTGCTGTTCACAGGTGATGAACTTTCCTTTCTGAAGGTTCCCACAATCACATTTGTGGCTTGGAAAGAGCGAGAGGCTGATCCACTGCTGATTTCGTCAACGTTGGAGGAAAGAAATAGCAAAGTAGCAACTCCATGGAGAAGCCCCGAATGCAGAGTCGGAAGAGGATGACACGGTTTCTAAGTTGGAAGATTAACATCAGTGCTGTTGACAGCTGATGAACTTTCCTTTCTGAAGTTTCCCACAATCGCATTTGTGGCTTGGAAAGCGAGAGGCTTTTAAAGCGGAAGGCTGATCCACTGCTGATTTCCTCAACATTGGAGGAAAGAAATACCAAACTAGCAAATGCTTGGAGGAGCCGCGAATGCAGAGTCTGAAGAGGATGACACGGTCTCTCAGTTGGAAGATTAACATCAGTGCTGTTCACAGCTGATGAACTTCCCTTTCTGAAGTTTCCCCGAATCACATTTGTGGCTTGGAAAGCGGAAGGCTTTGAGAGCGAGAGGCTGATCCACTGCAGATTTCGTCAACATTGGAGGCAAGAAATACCAAACTAGGAACTCCGTGGAGAATCCCCGAATGCAGAGTCTGAAGAGGATGACATGGTCTCTGAGTTGGAAGATGAAAATCAGTGCTGTTCACAGCTGATGAACTTTCCTTTCCGAAGTTTCCCACAATCACGTTTGTGGCTTGGATAGCGAGAGGCTTTGAGAGCGAGAGGCTGATCCACTGCTGATTTCGTCCACATTGGAGGCAAGAAATAGCCAAGTAGCGACTGCTTGGAGAAGCCGCGAATGCAGAGTCGGAAGAGGATGATATGATCTCTGGGTTGGAAGATTAAAATGAGTGCTGTTCACAGCTGATTCACTTTTCTTTCCAATGTGTCTCACAGTGATATATGTGACTTGGATAGCGAGATGCTATGGAATCGAGAGGCAGATCCACTGCTGATTTCCTCAACATTGGAGGCAAGGAAAACCAAAGTAGCAACTGCTTGGAGAAGCCCCGAATGCAGAGTCGGAAGACGATGATATCGCTTGTCAGTTGGTAGATTAAAATCAGTGCTGTTGACAGCTGATGAACTTTCCTTTCTGAAGTTTCCCCCGAATCACATTTGAGGCTTGTATAGAGAGAGACTTTAAAAGTGAGAGGCTGATCCACTGCTGATTTCCTCAACATTGGAGGAAAGAAATAGCAAAGTAGCAACTGCTTGGAGAAGCCCCAAATGCAGAGTCTGAAGAGGATGATCTCGCCTCTCAGTTGGAAGATTAACATCAGTGCTGTTCACAGCTGATGAACTTTCTTTTCTGAAGTTTCCCACAATCACATTGGAGGCTTGGATAGCAAGAGGCTTTGAGAGCGAGAGGCTGATCCACTGCAGTTTTCGTCAACATTGGAGAAAACAAATACCAAACTAGGAACTCCATGGAGGTTCCCCGAATGCAGAGTCTGAAGAGGATGACATGGTCTCTGAGTTGGGAGATGAACATCAGTGCTGTTCACAGCTGATTAACTTTCCTTTCTGAAGTTTCCCACAATCGCATTTGTGGCTTTGAAATCTATAGTTTTAGAAAGCGAGAGGCTGATCCTCTGCTGATTTCATCAACATTGGAGGAAAGAAATACCCCAGTAGCAACTCCTTGGAGAAGCCCCGAATGCAGAGTCTGAAGAGGATGACATCGCCTCTCAGTTGGAAGATTAACATCAGTGCTCTTCATAGCTGATGAACTTTCCTTTCTGAAGTTTCCCACAATCACAATGGTGGCTTGGATAGTGAGAGGCTTAGCAAGCAAGAGGCTGATCCACTGCTGATTTCGTCAACATTTGAGAAAAAAATATAGCACAGTACCGCTCCTTGGAGAAGCCCCGAATGCAGAGTCTGAAGAGGATGACATGGTCTCTGAGTTGGAAGATTAACATCAGTGCTGTTCACAGCTGATTAACTTTCCTTTCCAATATGTCCCACAGTGATATATGTGACTTGGATAGCGAGATGCTATGGAATCGAGAGGCAGATCCACTGCTGATTTCCTCAACATTGGAGGCAAGGAAAACCAATGTAGCAACGCCGTGGAGAAGCCCCGAATGCAGAGTCGGAAGACGATGATATCGCTTGTCAGTTGGTAGATTAAAATCAGTGCTGTTGACAGCTGATGAACTTTCCTTTCTGAAGTTTCCCACAATCACATTTGTGGCTTGGAAAGCGAGAGGCTTTTAAAGCGGAAGGCTGATCCACTGCTGATTTCCTCAATATTGGAGGAAAGAAATACCAAACTAGGAACTCTGTGGAGAATCCCCGAATGCAGAGTCTGAAGAGGATGACATGGTCTCTCAGTTGGAAGATGAAAATCAGTGCTGTTCACAGCTGATGAACTTCCCTTTCTGAAGTTTCCCACAATCACATTTGTGGCTTGGATAGCGAGAGGCTTAGAAAGTGAGAGGCTGATCCACTGCTGATTTCCTGAACATTGGAGGAAAGAGATACCCAAGTAGCAGCTGCTTGGAGAAGCCCCGAATGCAGAGTCTGAAGAGGATGATATCGCCTCTCAGTTGGAAGATTAACATCAGTGCTGTTCACAGCTGATGAACTTCCCTTTCTGACGTTTCCCCGAATCACATTTGTGGCTTGGATAGCGAGAGGCTTAGAAAGCGAGAGGCTGATCCACTGCTGATTTCGTCAACATTGCAGAAAACAAATACCAAACTAGCAGCTCCGTGGAGAATCCCCGAATGTAGAGTCTGAAGAGGATGACATCGTCTCTCAGTTGGAAGATTAACATCAGTGCTGTTGACAGCTGATTAACTTTCCTTTCTGAAGTTTCCCAGAATCACATTTGTGGCTTGGATAGCGAGAGGCTTTGAGAGCGAGAGGCTGATCCACTGCAGATTTCGTCAACATTGGAGGAAGGAAACGGTGAAATAGCGACTGCTTGGAGAAGCCGTGAATGCAGAGTCTGAAGAGGATGACATGGTCTCTGAGTTGGAAGATGAACATCAGTGCTGTTCACAGCTGATTAACTTTCCTTTCCAATATGTCCCACAGTGATATATGTGACTTGGATAGCGAGATGCTATGGAATCGAGAGGCAGATCCACTGCTGATTTCCTCAACATTGGAGGCAAGGAAAACCAATGTAGCAACGCCGTGGAGAAGCCCCGAATGCAGAGTCGGAAGACGATGATATCGCTTGTCAGTTGGTAGATTAAAATCAGTGCTGTTGACAGCTGATGAACTTTCCTTTCTGAAGTTTCCCACAATCACATTTGTGGCTTGGAAAGCGAGAGGCTTTTAAAGCGGAAGGCTGATCCACTGCTGATTTCCTCAATATTGGAGGAAAGAAATACCAAACTAGGAACTCCGTGGAGAATCCCCGAATGCAGAGTCTGAAGAGGATGACATGGTCTCTCAGTTGGAAGATGAAAATCAGTGCTGTTCACAGCTGATGAACTTTCCTTTCTGAAGTTTCCCATAATCACGTTTGTGGCTTGGATAGCAAGAGGCTTTGAGAGCGAGAGGCTGATCCACTGCTGATTTCCTCAACATTGGAGGAAAGAAATACCCAAGTAGCAACTGCTTGGAGAAGCCCCGAATGCAGAGTCTGAAGAGGATGATATCGCCTCTCAGTTGGAAGATTAACATCAGTGCTGTTCACAGGTGATGAACTTTCCTTTCTGAAGGTTCCCACAATCACATTTGTGGCTTGGAAAGAGCGAGAGGCTGATCCACTGCTGATTTCGTCAACGTTGGAGGAAAGAAATAGCAAAGTAGCAACTCCATGGAGAAGCCCCGAATGCAGAGTCGGAAGAGGATGACACGGTTTCTTAGTTGGAAGATTAACATCAGTGCTGTTGACAGCTGATGAACTTTCCTTTCTGAAGTTTCCCACAATCGCATTTGTGGCTTGGAAAGCGAGAGGCTTTTAAAGCGGAAGGCTGATCCACTGCTGATTTCCTCAACATTGGAGGAAAGAAATACCAAACTAGCAAATGCTTGGAGGAGCCGCGAATGCAGAGTCTGAAGAGGATGACACGGTCTCTCAGTTGGAAGATTAACATCAGTGCTGTTCACAGCTGATGAACTTCCCTTTCTGAAGTTTCCCCGAATCACATTTGTGGCTTGGAAAGCGGAAGGCTTTGAGAGCGAGAGGCTGATCCACTGCAGATTTCGTCAACATTGGAGGCAAGAAATACCAAACTAGGAACTCCGTGGAGAATCCCCGAATGCAGAGTCTGAAGAGGATGACATGGTCTCTGAGTTGGAAGATGAAAATCAGTGCTGTTCACAGCTGATGAACTTTCCTTTCCGAAGTTTCCCACAATCACGTTTGTGGCTTGGATAGCGAGAGGCTTTGAGAGCGAGAGGCTGATCCACTGCTGATTTCGTCCACATTGGAGGCAAGAAATAGCCAAGTAGCGACTGCTTGGAGAAGCCGCGAATGCAGAGTCGGAAGAGGATGATATGATCTCTGGGTTGGAAGATTAAAATGAGTGCTGTTCACAGCTGATTCACTTTTCTTTCCAATGTGTCTCACAGTGATATATGTGACTTGGATAGCGAGATGCTATGGAATCGAGAGGCAGATCCACTGCTGATTTCCTCAACATTGGAGGCAAGGAAAACCAAAGTAGCAACTGCTTGGAGAAGCCCCGAATGCAGAGTCGGAAGACGATGATATCGCTTGTCAGTTGGTAGATTAAAATCAGTGCTGTTGACAGCTGATGAACTTTCCTTTCTGAAGTTTCCCCCGAATCACATTTGAGGCTTGTATAGAGAGAGACTTTAAAAGTGAGAGGCTGATCCACTGCTGATTTCCTCAACATTGGAGGAAAGAAATAGCAAAGTAGCAACTGCTTGGAGAAGCCCCAAATGCAGAGTCTGAAGAGGATGATCTCGCCTCTCAGTTGGAAGATTAACATCAGTGCTGTTCACAGCTGATGAACTTTCTTTTCTGAAGTTTCCCACAATCACATTGGAGGCTTGGATAGCACGAGGGTTTGAGAGCGAGAGGCTGATCCACTGCTGATTTCCTCAACATTGGAGGAAAGAAATACCCAAGTAGCAACTGCTTGGAGAAGCCCCGAATGCAGAGTCTGAAGAGGATGACATGGTCTCTGAGTTGGGAGATGAACATCAGTGCTGTTCACAGGTGATGAACTTTCCTTTCTGAAGGTTACCACAAACACATTTGTGGCTTTGAGAGCGAGAGGCTGATCCACTGCTGATTTCGTCAACGTTGGAGGCAAGAAATACCAAACTAGCAGCTCCGTGGAGAAGCCCCGAATGCAGAGTCTGAAGAGGATGACATCGCCTCTCAGTTGGAAGATGTAAATCAGTGCTCTTCATAGCTGATTAGGTTTTCTTTCTGAAGTTTCCCACAATCGCATTTGTGGCTTGGATAGCGAGAGGATTTGAGAGCGAGAGGCTCATCCACTGCTGATTTCCTCAACATTGGAGGAAAGAAATGCCAAAGTAGCAACTCCGTAGAGAATCCCCGAATGCAGAGTCTGAAGAGGATGATATCGTCTCTGAGTTGGAAGATTAACATCAGTGCTGTTCCCAGCTGATTAACTTTCCTTTCTGAAGTTTCCCACAATCACATTTGTGGCTTGGAAAGCGAGAGGCTTTGAGAGCGAGAGGCTGATCCACTGCAGATTTCGTCAACGTTGGAGGAAAGAAATAGCAAAGTAGCGACTGCTTGGAGAAGCCCCGAATGCAGAGTCTGAAGAGGATGACATGGTCTCTGAGTTGGAAGATGAACATCAGTGCTGTTCACAGGTGATGAACTTTCCTTTCTGAAGGTTCCCACAAACACATTTGTGGCTTGGAGAGCGAGAGGCTGATCCACTGCTGATTTCGTCAACGTTTGAGGAAAGAAATAGCAAAGTAGCAACTCCATGGAGAAGCCCCGAATGCAGAGTCGGAAGAGGATGACACGGTTTCTAAGTTGGTAGATTAACATCAGTGCTGTTCACAGCTGATTAACTTTCTTTTCTGAAGTTTCCCACAATCACATTTGTTGCTTGGAAAGCGAGAGGCTTTTAAAGCGGAAGGCTGATCCACTGCTGATTTCCTCAATATTGGAGGAAAGAAATAGCGAAGTAGCACCTCCTTGGAGGAGCTGTGAATGCAGAGTCTGAAGAGGATGATCTCGCCTCTCAGTTGGAAGATTAAAATCAGTGCTGTTCACAGCTGATGAACTTTCCTTTCTGAAGTTTCCCACAATCACATTTGTGGCTTGGATAGCGAGAGGCTTTGAGAGCGAGAGGCTGATCCACTGCTGATTTCTTCAACATTGGAGGCAAGAAATACCAAACTAGCAGCTCCGTGGAGAAGCCCCGAATGCAGAGTCTGAAGAGGATGACATGGTCTCTCAGTTGGACGATTAACATCAGTGCTGTTTACAGCTGATGAACTTCCCTTTCTGACGTTTCCCAGAATCACATTTGTGGCTTGGATAGCGAGAGGCTTTGAGAGTGAGAGGCTGATCCACTGCTGATTTCGTCAACATTGGAGGAAAGAAATAGCCAAGTAGCGACTGCTTGGAGAAGCCGTGAATGCAGTGTCTGAAGAGGATGACATGGTTTCTGGGTTGGAAAATTAAAATGAGTGCTGTTCACAGCTGATTAACTTTCCTTTCTAATATGTCCCACAGTGATATATGTGACTTGGATAGCGAGATGCTATGGAATCGAGAGGCAGATCCACTGCTGATTTCCTCAACATTGGAGGCAAGGAAAACCAATGTAGCAACGCCGTGGAGAAGCCCCGAATGCAGAGTCGGAAGACGATGATATCGCTTGTCAGTTGGTAGATTAAAATCAGTGCTGTGGACAGCTGATGAACTTTCCTTTCTGAAGTTTCCCACAATCACATTTGTGGCTTGGAAAGCGAGAGGCTTTTAAAGCGGAAGGCTGATCCACTGCTGATTTCCTCAATATTGGAGGAAAGAAATACCAAACTAGGAACTCCGTGGAGAATCCCCGAATGCAGAGTCTGAAGAGGATGACATGGTCTCTCAGTTGGAAGATGAAAATCAGTGCTGTTCACAGCTGATGAACTTTCCTTTCTGAAGTTTCCCACAATCACGTTTGTGGCTTGGATAGCAAGAGGCTTTGAGAGCGAGAGGCTGATCCACTGCAGATTTCGTCAACATTGGAGGCAAGAAATACCAAACTAGCAGCTCCGTGGAGAATCCCCGAATGCAGAGTCTGAAGAGGATGATATGGTCTCTGAGTTGGAAGATTAAAATCAGTGCTGTTCACAGCTGATGAACTTTCCTTTCCGAAGTTTCCCACAATCACGTTTGTGGCTTGGATAGCGAGAGGCTTTGAGAGCGAGAGGTTGATCCACTGCTGATTTCGTCCACATTGGAGGAAAGAAATACCCAAGTAGCATCTCCTTGGAGAAGCCCCGAATGCAGAGTCGGAAGAGGATGATATGGTCTCTGGGTTGGAAGATTAAAATCAGTGCTGTTCACAGCTGATTCACTTTTCTTTCCAATATGTCTCACAGTGATATATGTGACTTGGATAGCGAGATGCTATGGAATCGAGAGGCAGATCCACTGCTGATTTCCTCAACATTGGAGGCAAGGAAAACCAATGTAGCAACTGCTTGGAGAAGCCCCGAATGCAGAGTCGGAAGACGATGATATCGCTTGTCATTTGGTAGATTAAAATCAGTGCTGTTCACAGCTGATGAACTTTCCTTTCTGAAGTTCCCCGAATCACATTTGTGGCTTGGATAGCGAGAGGCTTTGAGAGCGAGAGGCTGATCCACTGCTGATTTCATCAACATTGGAGGATAGAGATACCAAAGTAGCAACTGCTTGGAGAAGCGCCGCATGCAGAGTCTGAAGAGGATGATATCGTCTCTCAGTTGGAAGATTAACATCAGTGCTGTTCACAGCTGGTTAACTTTCCTTTCTAATATTTCCCCGAATCACATTTGTGGCTTGGATAGCAAGAGGCTTTGAAAGTGAGAGGCTGATCCACTGCTGATTTCCTCAACATTGGAGGAAAGAAATAGCAAAGTAGCATCTCCTTGGAGAAGCCCTGAATGCAGAGTCTGAAGAGGATGATCTCGTCTCTCAGTTGTAAGATTAACATCAGTGCTGTTCACAGCTGATTAACTTTCCTTTCTGAAGTTTCCCACAATCACATTTGTGGCTTTGATAGCGAGAGGCTTTGAGAGCGAGAGGCTGATCCACTGCTGATTTCCTCAACATTGGAGGAAAGAAATACCAAACTAGGAACTCCGTGTAGAATCCCCGAATGCAGAGTCTGAAGAGGATGACATCGTCTCTCAGTTGGACGATTAACATCAGTGCTGTTTACAGCTGATGAACTTCCCTTTCTGACGTTTCCCAGAATCACATTTGTGGCTTGGATAGCGAGAGGCTTTGAGAGTGAGAGGCTGATCCACTGCTGATTTCGTCCACATTGGAGGAAAGAAATAGCCAAGTAGCGACTGCTTGGAGAAGCCGTGAATGCAGTGTCTGAAGAGGATGACATGGTTTCTGGGTTGGAAAATTAAAATGAGTGCTGTTCACAGCTGATTAACTTTCCTTTCTAATATGTCCCACAGTGATATATGTGACTTGGATAGCGAGATGCTATGGAATCGAGAGGCAGATCCACTGCTGATTTCCTCAACATTGGAGGCAAGGAAAACCAATGTAGCAACTGCTTGGAGAAGCCCCGAATGCAGAGTCGGAAGACGATGATATCGCTTGTCAGTTGGTAGATTAAAATCAGTGCTGTTGACAGCTGATGAACTTTCCTTTCTGAAGTTTCCCACAATCACATTTGTGGCTTGGAAAGCGAGAGGCTTTTAAAGCGGAAGGCTGATCCACTGCTGATTTCCTCAATATTGGAGGAAAGAAATACCAAACTAGGAACTCCGTGGAGAATCCCCGAATGCAGAGTCTGAAGAGGATGACATGGTCTCTCAGTTGGAAGATGAAAATCAGTGCTGTTCACAGCTGATGAACTTTCCTTTCTGAAGTTTCCCATAATCACGTTTGTGGCTTGGATAGCAAGAGGCTTTGAGAGCGAGAGGCTGATCCACTGCTGATTTCCTCAACATTGGAGGAAAGAAATACCCAAGTAGCAACTGCTTGGAGAATGCCCGAATGCAGAGTCTGAAGAGGATGATATCGCCTCTCAGTTGGAAGATTAACATCAGTGCTGTTCACAGGTGATGAACTTTCCTTTCTGAAGGTTCCCACAATCACATTTGTGGCTTGGAAAGAGCGAGAGGCTGATCCACTGCTGATTTCGTCCACATTGGAGGAAAGAAATAGCAAAGTAGCAACTCCATGGAGAAGCCCCGAATGCAGAGTCGGAAGAGGATGACACGGTTTCTAAGTTGGAAGATTAACATCAGTGCTGTTCACAGCTGATGAACTTTCCTTTCTGAAGTTTCCCACAATCGCATTTGTGGCTTGGAAAGCGAGAGGCTTTTAAAGCGGAAGGCTGATCCACTGCTGATTTCCTCAACATTGGAGGAAAGAAATACCAAACTAGCAAATGCTTGGAGGAGCCGCGAATGCAGAGTCTGAAGAGGATGACACGGTCTCTCAGTTGGAAGATTAACATCAGTGCTGTTCACAGCTGATGAACTTCCCTTTCTGAAGTTTCCCCCGAATTACATTTGTGGCTCGGATAGCGAGAGGCTTTGAGAGCGAGAGGCTGATCCACTGCTGATTTCGTCAACATTGGAGGCAAGAAATAGCAAAGTAGCGACTGCTTGGAGAAGCCCGGAATGCAGAGTCTGAAGAGGATGACATGGTCTCTGAGTTGGAAGATGAACATCAGTGCTGTTGACAGCTGATGAACTTTCCTTTCTGAAGTTTCCCACAATCGCATTTGTGGCTTGGATAGCGAGAGGCTTTGAGAGCGAGAGGCTGATCCACTGCAGATTTCGTCAACATTGGAGGCAAGAAATACCAAACTAGCAAATGCTTGGAGGAGTTGCGAATGCAGAGTTTGAAGAGGATGACATGGTCTCTGAGTTGGAAGATGAACATCAGTGCTGTTCACAGCTGATGAACTTTCCTTTCTGAAGTTTCCCACCATCGCGTTTGTGGCTTGGAAATCTATAGTTTTAGAAAGTGAGAGGCTGATCCTCTGCTGATTTCATCAACATTGGAGGAAAGAAATACCCCAGTAGCAACTCCTTGGAGAAGCCCCGAATGCAGAGTCTGAAGAGGATGACATCGCCTCTCAGTTGGAAGATTAACATCAGTGCTCTTCATAGCTGATTAACTTTCCTTTCTGAAGTTTCCCACAATCACAATGGTGGCTTGGATAGTGAGAGGCTTAGCAAGCAAGAGGCTGATCCACTGCTGATTTCGTCAACATTTGAGAAAAAAATATAGCACAGTACCGCTCCTTGGAGAAGCCCCGAATGCAGAGTCTGAAGAGGATGACATGGTCTCTGAGTTGGAAGATGAACATCAGTGCTGTTCACAGCTGATTAACTTTCCTTTCCAATATGTCCCACAGTGATATATGTGACTTGGATAGCGAGATGCTATGGAATCGAGAGGCAGATCCACTGCTGATTTCCTCAACATTGGAGGCAAGGAAAACCAATGTAGCAACTGCTTGAAGAAGCCCCGAATGCAGAGTCGGAAGACGATGATATCGCTTGTCAGTTGGTAGATTAAAATCAGTGCTGTGGACAGCTGATGAACTTTCCTTTCTGAAGTTTCCCACAATCACATTTGTGGCTTGGAAAGCGAGAGGCTTTTAAAGCGGAAGGCTGATCCACTGCTGATTTCCTAAACATTGGAGGCAAGAAATACCAAACTAGGAACTCCGTGGAGAATCCCCGAATGCAGAGTCTGAAGAGGATGACATGGTCTCTGAGTTGGAAGTTTAACATCAGTGCTGTTCACAGCTGATGAACTTTCCTTTCTGAAGTTTCCCACAATGAAATTTGTGGCTTGGATAGCGAGAGGCTTTGAGAGCGAGAGGCTGATCCACTGCTGATTTCCTCAACATTGGAGAAAACAAATACCAAACTAGCAACTCCGTGTAGAATCCCCGAATGTAGAGTCTGAAGAGGATGACATCGTCTCTCAGTTGGAAGATTAACATCAGTGCTGTTTACAGCTGATGAACTTCCCTTTCTGACGTTTCCCAGAATCACATTTGTGGCTTGGATAGTGAGAGGCTTAGCAAGCAAGAGGCTGATCCACTGCTGATTTCGTCAACATTTGAGAAAAAAATATAGCACAGTACCGCTCCTTGGAGAAGCCCCGAATGCAGAGTCTGAAGAGGATGACATGGTCTCTGAGTTGGAAGATTAACATCAGTGCTGTTCACAGCTGATTAACTTTCCTTTCCAATATGTCCCACAGTGATATATGTGACTTGGATAGCGAGATGCTATGGAATCGAGAGGCAGATCCACTGCTGATTTCCTCAACATTGGAGGCAAGGAAAACCAATGTAGCAACTGCTTGGAGAAGCCCCGAATGCAGAGTCGGAAGACGATGATATCGCTTGTCAGTTGGTAGATTAAAATCAGTGCTGTTGACAGCTGATGAACTTTCCTTTCTGAAGTTTCCCACAATCACATTTGTGGCTTGGAAAGCGAGAGGCTTTTAAAGCGGAAGGCTGATCCACTGCTGATTTCCTCAATATTGGAGGAAAGAAATACCAAACTAGGAACTCCGTGGAGAATCCCCGAATGCAGAGTCTGAAGAGGATGACATGGTCTCTCAGTTGGAAGATGAAAATCAGTGCTGTTCACAGCTGATGAACTTTCCTTTCTGAAGTTTCCCATAATCACGTTTGTGGCTTGGATAGCAAGAGGCTTTGAGAGCGAGAGGCTGATCCACTGCTGATTTCCTCAACATTGGAGGAAAGAAATACCCAAGTAGCAACTGCTTGGAGAAGCCCCGAATGCAGAGTCTGAAGAGGATGATATCGCCTCTCAGTTGGAAGATTAACATCAGTGCTGTTCACAGGTGATGAACTTTCCTTTCTGAAGGTTCCCACAATCACATTTGTGGCTTGGAAAGAGCGAGAGGCTGATCCACTGCTGATTTCGTCAACGTTGGAGGAAAGAAATAGCAAAGTAGCAACTCCATGGAGAAGCCCCGAATGCAGAGTCGGAAGAGGATGACACGGTTTCTAAGTTGGAAGATTAACATCAGTGCTGTTGACAGCTGATGAACTTTCCTTTCTGAAGTTTCCCACAATCGCATTTGTGGCTTGGAAAGCGAGAGGCTTTTAAAGCGGAAGGCTGATCCACTGCTGATTTCCTCAACATTGGAGGAAAGAAATACCAAACTAGCAAATGCTTGGAGGAGCCGCGAATGCAGAGTCTGAAGAGGATGACACGGTCTCTCAGTTGGAAGATTAACATCAGTGCTGTTCACAGCTGATGAACTTCCCTTTCTGAAGTTTCCCCGAATCACATTTGTGGCTTGGAAAGCGGAAGGCTTTGAGAGCGAGAGGCTGATCCACTGCAGATTTCGTCAACATTGGAGGCAAGAAATACCAAACTAGGAACTCCGTGGAGAATCCCCGAATGCAGAGTCTGAAGAGGATGACATGGTCTCTCAGTTGGAAGATGAAAATCAGTGCTGTTCCCAGCTGATTAACTTTCCTTTCCGAAGTTTCCCACAATCGCATTTGTGGCTTGGATAGCGAGAGGCTTTGAGAGCGAGAGGCTGATCCACTGCTGATTTCGTCCACATTGGAGGCAAGAAATAGCCAAGTAGCGACTGCTTGGAGAAGCCGCGAATGCAGAGTCGGAAGAGGATGATATGATCTCTGGGTTGGAAGATTAAAATGAGTGCTGTTCACAGCTGATTCACTTTTCTTTCCAATGTGTCTCACAGTGATATATGTGACTTGGGTAGCGAGATGCTATGGAATCGAGAGGCAGATCCACTGCTGATTTCCTCAACATTGGAGGCAAGGAAAACCAAAGTAGCAACTGCTTGGAGAAGCCCCGAATGCAGAGTCGGAAGACGATGATATCGCTTGTCAGTTGGTAGATTAAAATCAGTGCTGTTGACAGCTGATGAACTTTCCTTTCTGAAGTTTCCCCCGAATCACATTTGAGGCTTGTATAGAGAGAGACTTTAAAAGTGAGAGGCTGATCCACTGCTGATTTCCTCAACATTGGAGGAAAGAAATAGCAAAGTAGCAACTGCTTGGAGAAGCCCCAAATGCAGAGTCTGAAGAGGATGATCTCGCCTCTCAGTTGGAAGATTAACATCAGTGCTGTTCACAGCTGATGAACTTTCTTTTCTGAAGTTTCCCACAATCACATTGGAGGCTTGGATAGCAAGAGGCTTTGAGAGCGAGAGGCTGATCCACTGCAGTTTTCGTCAACATTGGAGAAAACAAATACCAAACTAGGAACTCCATGGAGGTTCCCCGAATGCAGAGTCTGAAGAGGATGACATGGTCTCTGAGTTGGGAGATGAACATCAGTGCTGTTCACAGCTGATTAACTTTCCTTTCTGAAGTTTCCCACAATCGCATTTGTGGCTTTGAAATCTATAGTTTTAGAAAGCGAGAGGCTGATCCTCTGCTGATTTCATCAACATTGGAGGAAAGAAATACCCCAGTAGCAACTCCTTGGAGAAGCCCCGAATGCAGAGTCTGAAGAGGATGACATCGCCTCTCAGTTGGAAGATTAACATCAGTGCTCTTCATAGCTGATTAACTTTCCTTTCTGAAGTTTCCCACAATCACAATGGTGGCTTGGATAGTGAGAGGCTTAGCAAGCAAGAGGCTGATCCACTGCTGATTTCGTCAACATTTGAGAAAAAAATATAGCACAGTACCGCTCCTTGGAGAAGCCCCGAATGCAGAGTCTGAAGAGGATGACATGGTCTCTGAGTTGGAAGATTAACATCAGTGCTGTTCACAGCTGATTAACTTTCCTTTCCAATATGTCCCACAGTGATATATGTGACTTGGATAGCGAGATGCTATGGAATCGAGAGGCAGATCCACTGCTGATTTCCTCAACATTGGAGGCAAGGAAAACCAATGTAGCAACGCCGTGGAGAAGCCCCGAATGCAGAGTCGGAAGACGATGATATCGCTTGTCAGTTGGTAGATTAAAATCAGTGCTGTTGACAGCTTATGAACTTTCCTTTCTGAAGTTTCCCACAATCACATTTGTGGCTTGGAAAGCGAGAGGCTTTTAAAGCGGAAGGCTGATCCACTGCTGATTTCCTCAATATTGGAGGAAAGAAATACCAAACTAGGAACTCTGTGGAGAATCCCCGAATGCAGAGTCTGAAGAGGATGACATGGTCTCTCAGTTGGAAGATGAAAATCAGTGCTGTTCACAGCTGATGAACTTCCCTTTCTGAAGTTTCCCACAATCACATTTGTGGCTTGGATAGCGAGAGGCTTAGAAAGTGAGAGGCTGATCCACTGCTGATTTCCTGAACATTGGAGGAAAGAGATACCCAAGTAGCAGCTGCTTGGAGAAGCCCCGAATGCAGAGTCTGAAGAGGATGACATGGTCTCTCAGTTGGAAGATTAACATCAGTGCTGTTCACAGCTGATGAACTTCCCTTTCTGACGTTTCCCCGAATCACATTTGTGGCTTGGATAGCGAGAGGCTTAGAAAGCGAGAGGCTGATCCACTGCTGATTTCGTCAACATTGCAGAAAACAAATACCAAACTAGCAGCTCCGTGGAGAATCCCCGAATGTAGAGTCTGAAGAGGATGACATCGTCTCTCAGTTGGAAGATTAACATCAGTGCTGTTGACAGCTGATTAACTTTCCTTTCTGAAGTTTCCCAGAATCACATTTGTGGCTTGGATAGCGAGAGGCTTTGAGAGCGAGAGGCTGATCCACTGCAGATTTCGTCAACATTGGAGGAAGGAAACGGTGAAATAGCGACTGCTTGGAGAAGCCGTGAATGCAGAGTCTGAAGAGGATGACATGGTCTCTGAGTTGGAAGATGAACATCAGTGCTGTTCACAGCTGATTAACTTTCCTTTCCAATATGTCCCACAGTGATATATGTGACTTGGATAGCGAGATGCTATGGAATCGAGAGGCAGATCCACTGCTGATTTCCTCAACATTGGAGGCAAGGAAAACCAATGTAGCAACGCCGTGGAGAAGCCCCGAATGCAGAGTCGGAAGACGATGATATCGCTTGTCAGTTGGTAGATTAAAATCAGTGCTGTTGACAGCTGATGAACTTTCCTTTCTGAAGTTTCCCACAATCACATTTGTGGCTTGGAAAGCGAGAGGCTTTTAAAGCGGAAGGCTGATCCACTGCTGATTTCCTCAATATTGGAGGAAAGAAATACCAAACTAGGAACTCCGTGGAGAATCCCCGAATGCAGAGTCTGAAGAGGATGACATGGTCTCTCAGTTGGAAGATGAAAATCAGTGCTGTTCACAGCTGATGAACTTTCCTTTCTGAAGTTTCCCATAATCACGTTTGTGGCTTGGATAGCAAGAGGCTTTGAGAGCGAGAGGCTGATCCACTGCTGATTTCCTCAACATTGGAGGAAAGAAATACCCAAGTAGCAACTGCTTGGAGAAGCCCCGAATGCAGAGTCTGAAGAGGATGATATCGCCTCTCAGTTGGAAGATTAACATCAGTGCTGTTCACAGGTGATGAACTTTCCTTTCTGAAGGTTCCCACAATCACATTTGTGGCTTGGAAAGAGCGAGAGGCTGATCCACTGCTGATTTCGTCCACGTTGGAGGAAAGAAATAGCAAAGTAGCAACTCCATGGAGAAGCCCCGAATGCAGAGTCGGAAGAGGATGACACGGTTTCTTAGTTGGAAGATTAACATCAGTGCTGTTGACAGCTGATGAACTTTCCTTTCTGAAGTTTCCCACAATCGCATTTGTGGCTTGGAAAGCGAGAGGCTTTTAAAGCGGAAGGCTGATCCACTGCTGATTTCCTCAACATTGGAGGAAAGAAATACCAAACTAGCAAATGCTTGGAGGAGCCGCGAATGCAGAGTCTGAAGAGGATGACACGGTCTCTCAGTTGGAAGATTAACATCAGTGCTGTTCACAGCTGATGAACTTCCCTTTCTGAAGTTTCCCCGAATCACATTTGTGGCTTGGAAAGCGGAAGGCTTTGAGAGCGAGAGGCTGATCCACTGCAGATTTCGTCAACATTGGAGGCAAGAAATACCAAACTAGGAACTCCGTGGAGAATCCCCGAATGCAGAGTCTGAAGAGGATGACATGGTCTCTGAGTTGGAAGATGAAAATCAGTGCTGTTCACAGCTGATGAACTTTCCTTTCCGAAGTTTCCCACAATCACGTTTGTGGCTTGGATAGCGAGAGGCTTTGAGAGCGAGAGGCTGATCCACTGCTGATTTCGTCCACATTGGAGGCAAGAAATAGCCAAGTAGCGACTGCTTGGAGAAGCCGCGAATGCAGAGTCGGAAGAGGATGATATGATCTCTGGGTTGGAAGATTAAAATGAGTGCTGTTCACAGCTGATTCACTTTTCTTTCCAATGTGTCTCACAGTGATATATGTGACTTGGATAGCGAGATGCTATGGAATCGAGAGGCAGATCCACTGCTGATTTCCTCAACATTGGAGGCAAGGAAAACCAAAGTAGCAACTGCTTGGAGAAGCCCCGAATGCAGAGTCGGAAGACGATGATATCGCTTGTCAGTTGGTAGATTAAAATCAGTGCTGTTGACAGCTGATGAACTTTCCTTTCTGAAGTTTCCCCCGAATCACATTTGAGGCTTGTATAGAGAGAGACTTTAAAAGTGAGAGGCTGATCCACTGCTGATTTCCTCAACATTGGAGGAAAGAAATAGCAAAGTAGCAACTGCTTGGAGAAGCCCCAAATGCAGAGTCTGAAGAGGATGATCTCGCCTCTCAGTTGGAAGATTAACATCAGTGCTGTTCACAGCTGATGAACTTTCTTTTCTGAAGTTTCCCACAATCACATTGGAGGCTTGGATAGCACGAGGGTTTGAGAGCGAGAGGCTGATCCACTGCTGATTTCCTCAACATTGGAGGAAAGAAATACCCAAGTAGCAACTGCTTGGAGAAGCCCCGAATGCAGAGTCTGAAGAGGATGACATGGTCTCTGAGTTGGGAGATGAACATCAGTGCTGTTCACAGGTGATGAACTTTCCTTTCTGAAGGTTACCACAAACACATTTGTGGCTTTGAGAGCGAGAGGCTGATCCACTGCTGATTTCGTCAACATTGCAGAAAACAAATACCAAACTAGCAGCTCCGTGGAGAATCCCCGAATGTAGAGTCTGAAGAGGATGACATCGTCTCTCAGTTGGAAGATTAACATCAGTGCTGTTTACAGCTGATGAACTTCCCTTTCTGACGTTTCCCAGAATCACATTTGTGGCTTGGATAGTGAGAGGCTTAGCAAGCAAGAGGCTGATCCACTGCTGATTTCGTCAACATTTGAGAAAAAAATATAGCACAGTACCGCTCCTTGGAGAAGCCCCGAATGCAGAGTCTGAAGAGGATGACATGGTCTCTGAGTTGGAAGATGAACATCAGTGCTGTTCACAGCTGATTAACTTTCCTTTCCAATATGTCCCACAGTGATATATGTGACTTGGATAGCGAGATGCTATGGAATCGAGAGGCAGATCCACTGCTGATTTCCTCAACATTGGAGGCAAGGAAAACCAATGTAGCAACTGCTTGGAGAAGCCCCGAATGCAGAGTCGGAAGACGATGATATCGCTTGTCAGTTGGTAGATTAAAATCAGTGCTGTTGACAGCTGATGAACTTTCCTTTCTGAAGTTTCCCACAATCACATTTGTGGCTTGGAAAGCGAGAGGCTTTTAAAGCGGAAGGCTGATCCACTGCTGATTTCCTCAATATTGGAGGAAAGAAATACCAAACTAGGAACTCCGTGGAGAATCCCCGAATGCAGAGTCTGAAGAGGATGACATGGTCTCTCAGTTGGAAGATGAAAATCAGTGCTGTTCACAGCTGATGAACTTTCCTTTCTGAAGTTTCCCATAATCACGTTTGTGGCTTGGATAGCAAGAGGCTTTGAGAGCGAGAGGCTGATCCACTGCTGATTTCCTCAACATTGGAGGAAAGAAATACCCAAGTAGCAACTGCTTGGAGAAGCCCCGAATGCAGAGTCTGAAGAGGATGATATCGCCTCTCAGTTGGAAGATTAACATCAGTGCTGTTCACAGGTGATGAACTTTCCTTTCTGAAGGTTCCCACAATCACATTTGTGGCTTGGAAAGAGCGAGAGGCTGATCCACTGCTGATTTCGTCAACGTTGGAGGAAAGAAATAGCAAAGTAGCAACTCCATGGAGAAGCCCCGAATGCAGAGTCGGAAGAGGATGACACGGTTTCTAAGTTGGAAGATTAACATCAGTGCTGTTGACAGCTGATGAACTTTCCTTTCTGAAGTTTCCCACAATCGCATTTGTGGCTTGGAAAGCGAGAGGCTTTTAAAGCGGAAGGCTGATCCACTGCTGATTTCCTCAACATTGGAGGAAAGAAATACCAAACTAGCAAATGCTTGGAGGAGCCGCGAATGCAGAGTCTGAAGAGGATGACACGGTCTCTCAGTTGGAAGATTAACATCAGTGCTGTTCACAGCTGATGAACTTCCCTTTCTGAAGTTTCCCCGAATCACATTTGTGGCTTGGATAGCGAGAGGCTTTGAGAGCGAGAGGCTGATCCACTGCAGATTTCGTCAACATTGGAGGCAAGAAATACCAAACTAGGAACTCCGTGGAGAATCCCCGAATGCAGAGTCTGAAGAGGATGACATGGTCTCTGAGTTGGAAGATGAAAATCAGTGCTGTTCACAGCTGATGAACTTTCCTTTCCGAAGTTTCCCACAATCGCATTTGTGGCTTGGATAGCGAGAGGCTTTGAGAGCGAGAGGCTGATCCACTGCTGATTTCGTCCACATTGGAGGCAAGAAATAGCCAAGTAGCGACTGCTTGGAGAAGCCGCGAATGCAGAGTCGGAAGAGGATGATATGATCTCTGGGTTGGAAGATTAAAATTAGTGCTGTTCACAGCTGATTCACTTTTCTTTCCAATATGTCTCACAGTGATATATGTGACTTGGATAGCGAGATGCTATGGAATCGAGAGGCAGATCCACTGCTGATTTCCTCAACATTGGAGGCAAGGAAAACCAAAGTAGCAACTGCTTGGAGAAGCCCCGAATGCAGAGTCGGAAGACGATGATATCGCTTGTCAGTTGGTAGATTAAAATCAGTGCTGTTGACAGCTGATGAACTTTCCTTTCTGAAGTTTCCCCCGAATCACATTTGAGGCTTGTATAGAGAGAGACTTTAAAAGTGAGAGGCTGATCCACTGCTGATTTCCTCAACATTGGAGGAAAGAAATAGCAAAGTAGCAACTGCTTGGAGAAGCCCCAAATGCAGAGTCTGAAGAGGATGATCTCGCCTCTCAGTTGGAAGATTAACATCAGTGCTGTTCACAGCTGATGAACTTTCTTTTCTGAAGTTTCCCACAATCACATTGGAGGCTTGGATAGCAAGAGGCTTTGAGAGCGAGAGGCTGATCCACTGCAGTTTTCGTCAACATTGGAGAAAACAAATACCAAACTAGGAACTCCATGGAGGTTCCCCGAATGCAGAGTCTGAAGAGGATGACATGGTCTCTGAGTTGGGAGATGAACATCAGTGCTGTTCACAGCTGATTAACTTTCCTTTCTGAAGTTTCCCACAATCGCATTTGTGGCTTTGAAATCTATAGTTTTAGAAAGCGAGAGGCTGATCCTCTGCTGATTTCATCAACATTGGAGGAAAGAAATACCCCAGTAGCAACTCCTTGGAGAAGCCCCGAATGCAGAGTCTGAAGAGGATGACATCGCCTCTCAGTTGGAAGATTAACATCAGTGCTCTTCATAGCTGATTAACTTTCCTTTCTGAAGTTTCCCACAATCACAATGGTGGCTTGGATAGTGAGAGGCTTAGCAAGCAAGAGGCTGATCCACTGCTGATTTCGTCAACATTTGAGAAAAAAATATAGCACAGTACCGCTTCTTGGAGAAGCCCCGAATGCAGAGTCTGAAGAGGATGACATGGTCTCTGAGTTGGAAGATTAACATCAGTGCTGTTCACAGCTGATTAACTTTCCTTTCCAATATGTCCCACAGTGATATATGTGACTTGGATAGCGAGATGCTATGGAATCGAGAGGCAGATCCACTGCTGATTTCCTCAACATTGGAGGCAAGGAAAACCAATGTAGCAACGCCGTGGAGAAGCCCCGAATGCAGAGTCGGAAGACGATGATATCGCTTGTCAGTTGGTAGATTAAAATCAGTGCTGTTGACAGCTGATGAACTTTCCTTTCTGAAGTTTCCCACAATCACATTTGTGGCTTGGAAAGCGAGAGGCTTTTAAAGCGGAAGGCTGATCCACTGCTGATTTCCTCAATATTGGAGGAAAGAAATACCAAACTAGGAACTCTGTGGAGAATCCCCGAATGCAGAGTCTGAAGAGGATGACATGGTCTCTCAGTTGGAAGATGAAAATCAGTGCTGTTCACAGCTGATGAACTTCCCTTTCTGACGTTTCCCCGAATCACATTTGTGGCTTGGATAGCGAGAGGCTTAGAAAGCGAGAGGCTGATCCACTGCTGATTTCGTCAACATTGCAGAAAACAAATACCAAACTAGCAGCTCCGTGGAGAATCCCCGAATGTAGAGTCTGAAGAGGATGACATCGTCTCTCAGTTGGAAGATTAACATCAGTGCTGTTGACAGCTGATTAACTTTCCTTTCTGAAGTTTCCCAGAATCACATTTGTGGCTTGGATAGCGAGAGGCTTTGAGAGCGAGAGGCTGATCCACTGCAGATTTCGTCAACATTGGAGGAAGGAAACGGTGAAATAGCGACTGCTTGGAGAAGCCGTGAATGCAGAGTCTGAAGAGGATGACATGGTCTCTGAGTTGGAAGATGAACATCAGTGCTGTTCACAGCTGATTAACTTTCCTTTCCAATATGTCCCACAGTGATATATGTGACTTGGATAGCGAGATGCTATGGAATCGAGAGGCAGATCCACTGCTGATTTCCTCAACATTGGAGGCAAGGAAAACCAATGTAGCAACGCCGTGGAGAAGCCCCGAATGCAGAGTCGGAAGACGATGATATCGCTTGTCAGTTGGTAGATTAAAATCAGTGCTGTTGACAGCTGATGAACTTTCCTTTCTGAAGTTTCCCACAATCACATTTGTGGCTTGGAAAGCGAGAGGCTTTTAAAGCGGAAGGCTGATCCACTGCTGATTTCCTCAATATTGGAGGAAAGAAATACCAAACTAGGAACTCCGTGGAGAATCCCCGAATGCAGAGTCTGAAGAGGATGACATGGTCTCTCAGTTGGAAGATGAAAATCAGTGCTGTTCACAGCTGATGAACTTTCCTTTCTGAAGTTTCCCATAATCACGTTTGTGGCTTGGATAGCAAGAGGCTTTGAGAGCGAGAGGCTGATCCACTGCTGATTTCCTCAACATTGGAGGAAAGAAATACCCAAGTAGCAACTGCTTGGAGAAGCCCCGAATGCAGAGTCTGAAGAGGATGATATCGCCTCTCAGTTGGAAGATTAACATCAGTGCTGTTCACAGGTGATGAACTTTCCTTTCTGAAGGTTCCCACAATCACATTTGTGGCTTGGAAAGAGCGAGAGGCTGATCCACTGCTGATTTCGTCCACATTGGAGGAAAGAAATAGCCAAGTAGCAACTCCATGGAGAAGCCCCGAATGCAGAGTCGGAAGAGGATGACACGGTTTCTTAGTTGGAAGATTAACATCAGTGCTGTTGACAGCTGATGAACTTTCCTTTCTGAAGTTTCCCACAATCGCATTTGTGGCTTGGAAAGCGAGAGGCTTTTAAAGCGGAAGGCTGATCCACTGCTGATTTCCTCAACATTGGAGGAAAGAAATACCAAACTAGCAAATGCTTGGAGGAGCCGCGAATGCAGAGTCTGAAGAGGATGACACGGTCTCTCAGTTGGAAGATTAACATCAGTGCTGTTCACAGCTGATGAACTTCCCTTTCTGAAGTTTCCCCGAATCACATTTGTGGCTTGGAAAGCGGAAGGCTTTGAGAGCGAGAGGCTGATCCACTGCAGATTTCGTCAACATTGGAGGCAAGAAATACCAAACTAGGAACTCCGTGGAGAATCCCCGAATGCAGAGTCTGAAGAGGATGACATGGTCTCTGAGTTGGAAGATGAAAATCAGTGCTGTTCACAGCTGATGAACTTTCCTTTCCGAAGTTTCCCACAATCACGTTTGTGGCTTGGATAGCGAGAGGCTTTGAGAGCGAGAGGCTGATCCACTGCTGATTTCGTCCACATTGGAGGCAAGAAATAGCCAAGTAGCGACTGCTTGGAGAAGCCGCGAATGCAGAGTCGGAAGAGGATGATATGATCTCTGGGTTGGAAGATTAAAATGAGTGCTGTTCACAGCTGATTCACTTTTCTTTCCAATGTGTCTCACAGTGATATATGTGACTTGGATAGCGAGATGCTATGGAATCGAGAGGCAGATCCACTGCTGATTTCCTCAACATTGGAGGCAAGGAAAACCAAAGTAGCAACTGCTTGGAGAAGCCCCGAATGCAGAGTCGGAAGACGATGATATCGCTTGTCAGTTGGTAGATTAAAATCAGTGCTGTTGACAGCTGATGAACTTTCCTTTCTGAAGTTTCCCCCGAATCACATTTGAGGCTTGTATAGAGAGAGACTTTAAAAGTGAGAGGCTGATCCACTGCTGATTTCCTCAACATTGGAGGAAAGAAATAGCAAAGTAGCAACTGCTTGGAGAAGCCCCAAATGCAGAGTCTGAAGAGGATGATCTCGCCTCTCAGTTGGAAGATTAACATCAGTGCTGTTCACAGCTGATGAACTTTCTTTTCTGAAGTTTCCCACAATCACATTGGAGGCTTGGATAGCACGAGGGTTTGAGAGCGAGAGGCTGATCCACTGCTGATTTCCTCAACATTGGAGGAAAGAAATACCCAAGTAGCAACTGCTTGGAGAAGCCCCGAATGCAGAGTCTGAAGAGGATGACATGGTCTCTGAGTTGGGAGATGAACATCAGTGCTGTTCACAGGTGATGAACTTTCCTTTCTGAAGGTTACCACAAACACATTTGTGGCTTTGAGAGCGAGAGGCTGATCCACTGCTGATTTCGTCAACATTGCAGAAAACAAATACCAAACTAGCAGCTCCGTGGAGAATCCCCGAATGTAGAGTCTGAAGAGGATGACATCGTCTCTCAGTTGGAAGATTAACATCAGTGCTGTTTACAGCTGATGAACTTCCCTTTCTGACGTTTCCCAGAATCACATTTGTGGCTTGGATAGTGAGAGGCTTAGCAAGCAAGAGGCTGATCCACTGCTGATTTCGTCAACATTTGAGAAAAAAATATAGCACAGTACCGCTCCTTGGAGAAGCCCCGAATGCAGAGTCTGAAGAGGATGACATGGTCTCTGAGTTGGAAGATGAACATCAGTGCTGTTCACAGCTGATTAACTTTCCTTTCCAATATGTCCCACAGTGATATATGTGACTTGGATAGCGAGATGCTATGGAATCGAGAGGCAGATCCACTGCTGATTTCCTCAACATTGGAGGCAAGGAAAACCAATGTAGCAACTGCTTGGAGAAGCCCCGAATGCAGAGTCGGAAGACGATGATATCGCTTGTCAGTTGGTAGATTAAAATCAGTGCTGTTGACAGCTGATGAACTTTCCTTTCTGAAGTTTCCCACAATCACATTTGTGGCTTGGAAAGCGAGAGGCTTTTAAAGCGGAAGGCTGATCCACTGCTGATTTCCTCAATATTGGAGGAAAGAAATACCAAACTAGGAACTCCGTGGAGAATCCCCGAATGCAGAGTCTGAAGAGGATGACATGGTCTCTCAGTTGGAAGATGAAAATCAGTGCTGTTCACAGCTGATGAACTTTCCTTTCTGAAGTTTCCCATAATCACGTTTGTGGCTTGGATAGCAAGAGGCTTTGAGAGCGAGAGGCTGATCCACTGCTGATTTCCTCAACATTGGAGGAAAGAAATACCCAAGTAGCAACTGCTTGGAGAAGCCCCGAATGCAGAGTCTGAAGAGGATGATATCGCCTCTCAGTTGGAAGATTAACATCAGTGCTGTTCACAGGTGATGAACTTTCCTTTCTGAAGGTTCCCACAATCACATTTGTGGCTTGGAAAGAGCGAGAGGCTGATCCACTGCTGATTTCGTCAACGTTGGAGGAAAGAAATAGCAAAGTAGCAACTCCATGGAGAAGCCCCGAATGCAGAGTCGGAAGAGGATGACACGGTTTCTAAGTTGGAAGATTAACATCAGTGCTGTTGACAGCTGATGAACTTTCCTTTCTGAAGTTTCCCACAATCGCATTTGTGGCTTGGAAAGCGAGAGGCTTTTAAAGCGGAAGGCTGATCCACTGCTGATTTCCTCAACATTGGAGGAAAGAAATACCAAACTAGCAAATGCTTGGAGGAGCCGCGAATGCAGAGTCTGAAGAGGATGACACGGTCTCTCAGTTGGAAGATTAACATCAGTGCTGTTCACAGCTGATGAACTTCCCTTTCTGAAGTTTCCCCGAATCACATTTGTGGCTTGGAAAGCGGAAGGCTTTGAGAGCGAGAGGCTGATCCACTGCAGATTTCGTCAACATTGGAGGCAAGAAATACCAAACTAGGAACTCCGTGGAGAATCCCCGAATGCAGAGTCTGAAGAGGATGACATGGTCTCTGAGTTGGAAGATGAAAATCAGTGCTGTTCACAGCTGATGAACTTTCCTTTCCGAAGTTTCCCACAATCGCATTTGTGGCTTGGATAGCGAGAGGCTTTGAGAGCGAGAGGCTGATCCACTGCTGATTTCGTCCACATTGGAGGCAAGAAATAGCCAAGTAGCGACTGCTTGGAGAAGCCGCGAATGCAGAGTCGGAAGAGGATGATATGATCTCTGGGTTGGAAGATTAAAATTAGTGCTGTTCACAGCTGATTCACTTTTCTTTCCAATATGTCTCACAGTGATATATGTGACTTGGATAGCGAGATGCTATGGAATCGAGAGGCAGATCCACTGCTGATTTCCTCAACATTGGAGGCAAGGAAAACCAAAGTAGCAACTGCTTGGAGAAGCCCCGAATGCAGAGTCGGAAGACGATGATATCGCTTGTCAGTTGGTAGATTAAAATCAGTGCTGTTGACAGCTGATGAACTTTCCTTTCTGAAGTTTCCCCCGAATCACATTTGAGGCTTGTATAGAGAGAGACTTTAAAAGTGAGAGGCTGATCCACTGCTGATTTCCTCAACATTGGAGGAAAGAAATAGCAAAGTAGCAACTGCTTGGAGAAGCCCCAAATGCAGAGTCTGAAGAGGATGATCTCGCCTCTCAGTTGGAAGATTAACATCAGTGCTGTTCACAGCTGATGAACTTTCTTTTCTGAAGTTTCCCACAATCACATTGGAGGCTTGGATAGCAAGAGGCTTTGAGAGCGAGAGGCTGATCCACTGCAGTTTTCGTCAACATTGGAGAAAACAAATACCAAACTAGGAACTCCATGGAGGTTCCCCGAATGCAGAGTCTGAAGAGGATGACATGGTCTCTGAGTTGGGAGATGAACATCAGTGCTGTTCACAGCTGATTAACTTTCCTTTCTGAAGTTTCCCACAATCGCATTTGTGGCTTTGAAATCTATAGTTTTAGAAAGCGAGAGGCTGATCCTCTGCTGATTTCATCAACATTGGAGGAAAGAAATACCCCAGTAGCAACTCCTTGGAGAAGCCCCGAATGCAGAGTCTGAAGAGGATGACATCGCCTCTCAGTTGGAAGATTAACATCAGTGCTCTTCATAGCTGATTAACTTTCCTTTCTGAAGTTTCCCACAATCACAATGGTGGCTTGGATAGTGAGAGGCTTAGCAAGCAAGAGGCTGATCCACTGCTGATTTCGTCAACATTTGAGAAAAAAATATAGCACAGTACCGCTCCTTGGAGAAGCCCCGAATGCAGAGTCTGAAGAGGATGACATGGTCTCTGAGTTGGAAGATTAACATCAGTGCTGTTCACAGCTGATTAACTTTCCTTTCCAATATGTCCCACAGTGATATATGTGACTTGGATAGCGAGATGCTATGGAATCGAGAGGCAGATCCACTGCTGATTTCCTCAACATTGGAGGCAAGGAAAACCAATGTAGCAACGCCGTGGAGAAGCCCCGAATGCAGAGTCGGAAGACGATGATATCGCTTGTCAGTTGGTAGATTAAAATCAGTGCTGTTGACAGCTGATGAACTTTCCTTTCTGAAGTTTCCCACAATCACATTTGTGGCTTGGAAAGCGAGAGGCTTTTAAAGCGGAAGGCTGATCCACTGCTGATTTCCTCAATATTGGAGGAAAGAAATACCAAACTAGGAACTCTGTGGAGAATCCCCGAATGCAGAGTCTGAAGAGGATGACATGGTCTCTCAGTTGGAAGATGAAAATCAGTGCTGTTCACAGCTGATGAACTTCCCTTTCTGAAGTTTCCCACAATCACATTTGTGGCTTGGATAGCGAGAGGCTTAGAAAGTGAGAGGCTGATCCACTGCTGATTTCCTGAACATTGGAGGAAAGAGATACCCAAGTAGCAGCTGCTTGGAGAAGCCCCGAATGCAGAGTCTGAAGAGGATGATATCGCCTCTCAGTTGGAAGATTAACATCAGTGCTGTTCACAGCTGATGAACTTCCCTTTCTGACGTTTCCCCGAATCACATTTGTGGCTTGGATAGCGAGAGGCTTAGAAAGCGAGAGGCTGATCCACTGCTGATTTCGTCAACATTGCAGAAAACAAATACCAAACTAGCAGCTCCGTGGAGAATCCCCGAATGTAGAGTCTGAAGAGGATGACATCGTCTCTCAGTTGGAAGATTAACATCAGTGCTGTTGACAGCTGATTAACTTTCCTTTCTGAAGTTTCCCAGAATCACATTTGTGGCTTGGATAGCGAGAGGCTTTGAGAGCGAGAGGCTGATCCACTGCAGATTTCGTCAACATTGGAGGAAGGAAACGGTGAAATAGCGACTGCTTGGAGAAGCCGTGAATGCAGAGTCTGAAGAGGATGACATGGTCTCTGAGTTGGAAGATGAACATCAGTGCTGTTCACAGCTGATTAACTTTCCTTTCCAATATGTCCCACAGTGATATATGTGACTTGGATAGCGAGATGCTATGGAATCGAGAGGCAGATCCACTGCTGATTTCCTCAACATTGGAGGCAAGGAAAACCAATGTAGCAACGCCGTGGAGAAGCCCCGAATGCAGAGTCGGAAGACGATGATATCGCTTGTCAGTTGGTAGATTAAAATCAGTGCTGTTGACAGCTGATGAACTTTCCTTTCTGAAGTTTCCCACAATCACATTTGTGGCTTGGAAAGCGAGAGGCTTTTAAAGCGGAAGGCTGATCCACTGCTGATTTCCTCAATATTGGAGGAAAGAAATACCAAACTAGGAACTCCGTGGAGAATCCCCGAATGCAGAGTCTGAAGAGGATGACATGGTCTCTCAGTTGGAAGATGAAAATCAGTGCTGTTCACAGCTGATGAACTTTCCTTTCTGAAGTTTCCCATAATCACGTTTGTGGCTTGGATAGCAAGAGGCTTTGAGAGCGAGAGGCTGATCCACTGCTGATTTCCTCAACATTGGAGGAAAGAAATACCCAAGTAGCAACTGCTTGGAGAAGCCCCGAATGCAGAGTCTGAAGAGGATGATATCGCCTCTCAGTTGGAAGATTAACATCAGTGCTGTTCACAGGTGATGAACTTTCCTTTCTGAAGGTTCCCACAATCACATTTGTGGCTTGGAAAGAGCGAGAGGCTGATCCACTGCTGATTTCGTCCACATTGGAGGAAAGAAATAGCCAAGTAGCAACTCCATGGAGAAGCCCCGAATGCAGAGTCGGAAGAGGATGACACGGTTTCTTAGTTGGAAGATTAACATCAGTGCTGTTGACAGCTGATGAACTTTCCTTTCTGAAGTTTCCCACAATCGCATTTGTGGCTTGGAAAGCGAGAGGCTTTTAAAGCGGAAGGCTGATCCACTGCTGATTTCCTCAACATTGGAGGAAAGAAATACCAAACTAGCAAATGCTTGGAGGAGCCGCGAATGCAGAGTCTGAAGAGGATGACACGGTCTCTCAGTTGGAAGATTAACATCAGTGCTGTTCACAGCTGATGAACTTCCCTTTCTGAAGTTTCCCCGAATCACATTTGTGGCTTGGAAAGCGGAAGGCTTTGAGAGCGAGAGGCTGATCCACTGCAGATTTCGTCAACATTGGAGGCAAGAAATACCAAACTAGGAACTCCGTGGAGAATCCCCGAATGCAGAGTCTGAAGAGGATGACATGGTCTCTGAGTTGGAAGATGAAAATCAGTGCTGTTCACAGCTGATGAACTTTCCTTTCCGAAGTTTCCCACAATCACGTTTGTGGCTTGGATAGCGAGAGGCTTTGAGAGCGAGAGGCTGATCCACTGCTGATTTCGTCCACATTGGAGGCAAGAAATAGCCAAGTAGCGACTGCTTGGAGAAGCCGCGAATGCAGAGTCGGAAGAGGATGATATGATCTCTGGGTTGGAAGATTAAAATGAGTGCTGTTCACAGCTGATTCACTTTTCTTTCCAATGTGTCTCACAGTGATATATGTGACTTGGATAGCGAGATGCTATGGAATCGAGAGGCAGATCCACTGCTGATTTCCTCAACATTGGAGGCAAGGAAAACCAAAGTAGCAACGCCGTGGAGAAGCCCCGAATGCAGAGTCGGAAGACGATGATATCGCTTGTCAGTTGGTAGATTAAAATCAGTGCTGTTGACAGCTGATGAACTTTCCTTTCTGAAGTTTCCCCCGAATCACATTTGAGGCTTGTATAGAGAGAGACTTTAAAAGTGAGAGGCTGATCCACTGCTGATTTCCTCAACATTGGAGGAAAGAAATAGCAAAGTAGCAACTGCTTGGAGAAGCCCCAAATGCAGAGTCTGAAGAGGATGATCTCGCCTCTCAGTTGGAAGAT
The DNA here is from genome assembly GCF_040807025.1 of Struthio camelus. NCBI lineage: Eukaryota > Metazoa > Chordata > Aves > Struthioniformes > Struthionidae > Struthio > Struthio camelus. The sequence continues at coordinate 127,174,880 of NC_090944.1, forward strand.
TAACATCAGTGCTGTTCACAGCTGATGAACTTTCTTTTCTGAAGTTTCCCACAATCACATTGGAGGCTTGGATAGCACAAGGGTTTGAGAGCGAGAGGCTGATCCACTGCTGATTTCCTCAACATTGGAGGAAAGAAATACCCAAGTAGCAACTGCTTGGAGAAGCCCCGAATGCAGAGTCTGAAGAGGATGACATGGTCTCTGAGTTGGGAGATGAACATCAGTGCTGTTCACAGGTGATGAACTTTCCTTTCTGAAGTTTCCCACAAACACATTTGTGGCTTTGAGAGCGAGAGGCTGATCCACTGCTGATTTCGTCAACGTTGGAGGCAAGAAATACCAAACTAGCAGCTCCGTGGAGAAGCCCCGAATGCAGAGTCTGAAGAGGATGACATCGCCTCTCAGTTGGAAGATGTAAATCAGTGCTCTTCATAGCTGATTAGGTTTTCTTTCTGAAGTTTCCCACAATCGCATTTGTGGCTTGGATAGCGAGAGGCTTTGAGAGCGAGAGGCTCATCCACTGCTGATTTCCTCAACATTGGAGGAAAGAAATGCCAAAGTAGCAACTCCGTGGAGAATCCCCGAATGCAGAGTCGGAAGAGGATGATATCGTCTCTGAGTTGGAAGATTAACATCAGTGCTGTTCCCAGCTGATTAACTTTCCTTTCTGAAGTTTCCCACAATCACATTTGTGGCTTGGAAAGCGAGAGGCTTTGGGAGCGAGAGGCTGATCCACTGCAGATTTCGTCAACGTTGGAGGAAAGAAATAGCAAAGTAGCGACTGCTTGGAGAAGCCGTGAATGCAGAGTCTGAAGAGGATGACATGGTCTCTGAGTTGGAAGATGAACATCAGTGCTGTTCACAGGTGATGAACTTTCCTTTCTGAAGGTTCCCACAAACACATTTGTGGCTTGGAGAGCGAGAGGCTGATCCACTGCTGATTTCGTCAACGTTTGAGGAAAGAAATAGCAAAGTAGCAACTCCATGGAGAAGCCCCGAATGCAGAGTCGGAAGAGGATGACACGGTTTCTAAGTTGGTAGATTAACATCAGTGCTGTTCACAGCTGATTAACTTTCTTTTCTGAAGTTTCCCACAATCACATTTGTTGCTTGGAAAGCGAGAGGCTTTTAAAGCGGAAGGCTGATCCACTGCTGATTTCCTCAATATTGGAGGAAAGAAATAGCGAAGTAGCACCTCCTTGGAGGAGCTGTGAATGCAGAGTCTGAAGAGGATGATCTCGCCTCTCAGTTGGAAGATTAAAATCAGTGCTGTTCACAGCTGATGAACTTTCCTTTCTGAAGTTTCCCACAATCACATTTGTGGCTTGGATAGCGAGAGGCTTTGAGAGCGAGAGGCTGATCCACTGCTGATTTCTTCAACATTGGAGGCAAGAAATACCAAACTAGCAGCTCCGTGGAGAAGCCCCGAATGCAGAGTCTGAAGAGGATGACATGGTCTCTCAGTTGGACGATTAACATCAGTGCTGTTTACAGCTGATGAACTTCCCTTTCTGACGTTTCCCAGAATCACATTTGTGGCTTGGATAGCGAGAGGCTTTGAGAGTGAGAGGCTGATCCACTGCTGATTTCGTCCACATTGGAGGAAAGAAATAGCCAAGTAGCGACTGCTTGGAGAAGCCGTGAATGCAGTGTCTGAAGAGGATGACATGGTTTCTGGGTTGGAAAATTAAAATGAGTGCTGTTCACAGCTGATTAACTTTCCTTTCTAATATGTCCCACAGTGATATATGTGACTTGGATAGCGAGATGCTATGGAATCGAGAGGCAGATCCACTGCTGATTTCCTCAACATTGGAGGCAAGGAAAACCAATGTAGCAACGCCGTGGAGAAGCCCCGAATGCAGAGTCGGAAGACGATGATATCGCTTGTCAGTTGGTAGATTAAAATCAGTGCTGTGGACAGCTGATGAACTTTCCTTTCTGAAGTTTCCCACAATCACATTTGTGGCTTGGAAAGCGAGAGGCTTTTAAAGCGGAAGGCTGATCCACTGCTGATTTCCTCAATATTGGAGGAAAGAAATACCAAACTAGGAACTCCGTGGAGAATCCCCGAATGCAGAGTCTGAAGAGGATGACATGGTCTCTCAGTTGGAAGATGAAAATCAGTGCTGTTCACAGCTGATTAACTTTCCTTTCTGAAGTTTCCCACAATCACGTTTGTGGCTTGGATAGCAAGAGGCTTTGAGAGCGAGAGGCTGATCCACTGCAGATTTCGTCAACATTGGAGGCAAGAAATACCAAACTAGCAGCTCCGTGGAGAATCCCCGAATGCAGAGTCGGAAGAGGATGATATGGTCTCTGAGTTGGAAGATTAAAATCAGTGCTGTTCACAGCTGATGAACTTTCCTTTCCGAAGTTTCCCACAATCACGTTTGTGGCTTGGATAGCGAGAGGCTTTGAGAGCGAGAGGTTGATCCACTGCTGATTTCGTCCACATTGGAGGAAAGAAATACCCAAGTAGCAACTGCTTGGAGAAGCCCCGAATGCAGAGTCGGAAGAGGATGATATGGTCTCTGGGTTGGAAGATTAAAATCAGTGCTGTTCACAGCTGATTCACTTTTCTTTCCAATATGTCTCACAGTGATATATGTGACTTGGATAGCGAGATGCTATGGAATCGAGAGGCAGATCCACTGCTGATTTCCTCAACATTGGAGGCAAGGAAAACCAATGTAGCAACTGCTTGGAGAAGCCCCGAATGCAGAGTCGGAAGACGATGATATCGCTTGTCATTTGGTAGATTAAAATCAGTGCTGTTCACAGCTGATGAACTTTCCTTTCTGAAGTTCCCCGAATCACATTTGTGGCTTGGATAGCGAGAGGCTTTGAGAGCGAGAGGCTGATCCACTGCTGATTTCATCAACATTGGAGGATAGAGATACCAAAGTAGCAACTGCTTGGAGAAGCGCCGCATGCAGAGTCTGAAGAGGATGATATCGTCTCTCAGTTGGAAGATTAACATCAGTGCTGTTCACAGCTGGTTAACTTTCCTTTCTAATATTTCCCCGAATCACATTTGTGGCTTGGATAGCACGAGGGTTTGAGAGCGAGAGGCTGATCCACTGCTGATTTCCTCAACATTGGAGGAAAGAAATAGCAAAGTAGCATCTCCTTGGAGAAGCCCTGAATGCAGAGTCTGAAGAGGATGATCTCGCCTCTCAGTTGTAAGATTAACATCAGTGCTGTTCACAGCTGATTAACTTTCCTTTCTGAAGTTTCCCACAATCACATTTGTGGCTTTGATAGCGAGAGGCTTTGAGAGTGAGAGGCTGATCCACTGCTGATTTCGTCCACATTGGAGGAAAGAAATAGCCAAGTAGCGACTGCTTGGAGAAGCCGTGAATGCAGTGTCTGAAGAGGATGACATGGTTTCTGGGTTGGAAAATTAAAATGAGTGCTGTTCACAGCTGATTAACTTTCCTTTCTAATATGTCCCACAGTGATATATGTGACTTGGATAGCGAGATGCTATGGAATCGAGAGGCAGATCCACTGCTGATTTCCTCAACATTGGAGGCAAGGAAAACCAATGTAGCAACTGCTTGGAGAAGCCCCGAATGCAGAGTCGGAAGACGATGATATCGCTTGTCAGTTGGTAGATTAAAATCAGTGCTGTTGACAGCTGATGAACTTTCCTTTCTGAAGTTTCCCACAATCACATTTGTGGCTTGGAAAGCGAGAGGCTTTTAAAGTGGAAGGCTGATCCACTGCTGATTTCCTCAATATTGGAGGAAAGAAATACCAAACTAGGAACTCCGTGGAGAATCCCCGAATGCAGAGTCTGAAGAGGATGACATGGTCTCTGAGTTGGAAGATGAAAATCAGTGCTGTTCACAGCTGATGAACTTTCCTTTCTGAAGTTTCCCATAATCACGTTTGTGGCTTGGATAGCAAGAGGCTTTGAGAGCGAGAGGCTGATCCACTGCTGATTTCCTCAACATTGGAGGAAAGAAATACCCAAGTAGCAACTGCTTGGAGAAGCCCCGAATGCAGAGTCTGAAGAGGATGATATCGCCTCTCAGTTGGAAGATTAACATCAGTGCTGTTCACAGGTGATGAACTTTCCTTTCTGAAGGTTCCCACAATCACATTTGTGGCTTGGAAAGAGCGAGAGGCTGATCCACTGCTGATTTCGTCAACGTTGGAGGAAAGAAATAGCAAAGTAGCAACTCCATGGAGAAGCCCCGAATGCAGAGTCGGAAGAGGATGACACGGTTTCTAAGTTGGAAGATTAACATCAGTGCTGTTGACAGCTGATGAACTTTCCTTTCTGAAGTTTCCCACAATCGCATTTGTGGCTTGGAAAGCGAGAGGCTTTTAAAGCGGAAGGCTGATCCACTGCTGATTTCCTCAACATTGGAGGAAAGAAATACCAAACTAGCAAATGCTTGGAGGAGCCGCGAATGCAGAGTCTGAAGAGGATGACACGGTCTCTCAGTTGGAAGATTAACATCAGTGCTGTTCACAGGTGATGAACTTCCCTTTCTGAAGTTTCCCCGAATCACATTTGTGGCTTGGAAAGCGGAAGGCTTTGAGAGCGAGAGGCTGATCCACTGCAGATTTCGTCAACATTGGAGGCAAGAAATACCAAACTAGGAACTCCGTGGAGAATCCCCGAATGCAGAGTCTGAAGAGGATGACATGGTCTCTGAGTTGGAAGATGAAAATCAGTGCTGTTCACAGCTGATGAACTTTCCTTTCCGAAGTTTCCCACAATCACGTTTGTGGCTTGGATAGCGAGAGGCTTTGAGAGCGAGAGGCTGATCCACTGCTGATTTCGTCAACATTGGAGGCAAGAAATACCCAAGTAGCGACTGCTTGGAGAAGCCGCGAATGCAGAGTCGGAAGAGGATGATATGATCTCTGGGTTGGAAGATTAAAATCAGTGCTGTTCACAGCTGATTCACTTTTCTTTCCAATATGTCTCACAGTGATATATGTGACTTGGATAGCGAGATGCTATGGAATCGAGAGGCAGATCCACTGCTGATTTCCTCAACATTGGAGGCAAGGAAAACCAAAGTAGCAACTGCTTGGAGAAGCCCCGAATGCAGAGTCGGAAGACGATGATATCGCTTGTCAGTTGGTAGATTAAAATCAGTGCTGTTGACAGCTGATGAACTTTCCTTTCTGAAGTTTCCCCCGAATCACATTTGAGGCTTGTATAGAGAGAGACTTTAAAAGTGAGAGGCTGATCCACTGCTGATTTCCTCAACATTGGAGGAAAGAAATACCCAAGTAGCAACTGCTTGGAGAAGCCCCGAATGCAGAGTCTGAAGAGGATGACATGGTCTCTGAGTTGGGAGATGAACATCAGTGCTGTTCACAGGTGATGAACTTTCCTTTCTGAAGGTTACCACAAACACATTTGTGGCTTTGAGAGCGAGAGGCTGATCCACTGCTGATTTCGTCAACGTTGGATGCAAGAAATACCAAACTAGCAGCTCCGTGGAGAAGCCCCGAATGCAGAGTCTGAAGAGGATGACATCGCCTCTCAGTTGGAAGATGTAAATCAGTGCTCTTCATAGCTGATTAGGTTTTCTTTCTGAAGTTTCCCACAATCACATTTGTGGCTTGGATAGCGAGAGGCTTTGAGAGCGAGAGGCTCATCCACTGCTGATTTCCTCAACATTGGAGGAAAGAAATGCCAAAGTAGCAACTCCGTGGAGAATCCCCGAATGCAGAGTCTGAAGAGGATGATATCGTCTCTGAGTTGGAAGATTAACATCAGTGCTGTTCCCAGCTGATGAACTTTCCTTTCTGAAGTTTCCCACAATCACATTTGTGGCTTGGATAGCGAGAGGCTTTGAGAGCGAGAAGCTGATCCACTGCAGATTTCGTCAACGTTGGAGGAAAGAAATAGCAAAGTAGCGACTGCTTGGAGAAGCCCCGAATGCAGAGTCTGAAGAGGATGACATGGTCTCTGAGTTGGAAGATGAACATCAGTGCTGTTCACAGGTGATGAACTTTCCTTTCTGAAGGTTCCCACAAACACATTTGTGGCTTGGAGAGCGAGAGGCTGATCCACTGCTGATTTCGTCAACGTTTGAGGAAAGAAATAGCAAAGTAGCAACTCCATGGAGAAGCCCCGAATGCAGAGTCGGAAGAGGATGACATGGTTTCTAAGTTGGTAGATTAACATCAGTGCTGTTCACAGCTGATTAACTTTCTTTTCTGAAGTTTCCCACAATCACATTTGTTGCTTGGAAAGCGAGAGGCTTTTAAAGCGGAAGGCTGATCCACTGCTGATTTCCTCAATATTGGAGGAAAGAAATAGCGAAGTAGCACCTCCTTGGAGGAGCTGTGAATGCAGAGTCTGAAGAGGATGACACGGTCTCTCAGTTGGAAGATTAACATCAGTGCTGTTCACAGGTGATGAACTTTCCTTTCTGAAGTTTCCCCGAATCACATTTGTGGCTTGGATAGCGAGAGGCTTTGGGAGCGAGAGGCTGATCCACTGCAGGTTTCGTCAACATTGGAGGCAAGAAATACCAAACTAGCAAATGCTTGGAGGAGCCGCGAATGCAGAGTCTGAAGAGGATGATCTCGCCTCTCAGTTGGAAGATTAACATCAGTGCTGTTCACAGCTGATTAACTTTCCTTTCTGAAGTTCCCCACAAACACATTTGTGGCTTGGATAGCAAGAGGCTTTGAGAGCGAGAGTCTGATCCACTGCAGATTTCGTCAACATTGGAGGCAAGAAATACCAAACTAACAGCTCCGTGGAGAATCCCCGAATGCAGAGTCTGAAGAGGATGATCTCGCCTCTCAGTTGTAAGATTAACATCAGTGCTGTTCACAGCTGATGAACTTTCCTTTCTGAAGTTTCCCACAATCACATTTGTGGCTTGGATAGCGAGAGGCTTTGAGAGCGAGAGGCTGATCCACTGCTGATTTCTTCAACATTGGAGGCAAGAAATACCAAACTAGCAGCTCCGTGGAGAAGCCCCGAATGCAGAGTCTGAAGAGGATGACATCGTCTCTCAGTTGAAAGATTAACATCAGTGCTGTTCACAGGTGATGAACTTCCCTTTCTGACGTTTCCCAGAATCACATTTGTGGCTTGGATAGCGAGAGGCTTTGAGAGTGAGAGGCTGATCCACTGCTGATTTCGTCCACATTGGAGGAAAGAAATAGCCAAGTAGCGACTGCTTGGAGAAGCCGTGAATGCAGTGTCTGAAGAGGATGACATGGTTTCTGGGTTGGAAAATTAAAATGAGTGCTGTTCACAGCTGATTAACTTTCCTTTCTAATATGTCCCACAGTGATATATGTGACTTGGATAGCGAGATGCTATGGAATCGAGAGGCAGATCCACTGCTGATTTCCTCAACATTGGAGGCAAGGAAAACCAATGTAGCAACGCCGTGGAGAAGCCCCGAATGCAGAGTCGGAAGACGATGATATCGCTTGTCAGTTGGTAGATTAAAATCAGTGCTGTTGACAGCTGATGAACTTTCCTTTCTGAAGTTTCCCACAATCACATTTGTGGCTTGGAAAGCGAGAGGCTTTTAAAGCGGAAGGCTGATCCACTGCTGATTTCCTCAATATTGGAGGAAAGAAATACCAAACTAGGAACTCCGTGGAGAATCCCCGAATGCAGAGTCTGAAGAGGATGACATGGTCTCTCAGTTGGAAGATGAAAATCAGTGCTGTTCACAGCTGATGAACTTTCCTTTCTGAAGTTTCCCATAATCACGTTTGTGGCTTGGATAGCAAGAGGCTTTGAGAGCGAGAGGCTGATCCACTGCAGATTTCGTCAACGTTGGAGGCAAGAAATACCAAACTAGCAGCTCCGTGGAGAATCCCCGAATGCAGAGTCGGAAGAGGATGATATGGTCTCTGAGTTGGAAGATTAAAATCAGTGCTGTTCACAGCTGATGAACTTTCCTTTCCGAAGTTTCCCACAATCACGTTTGTGGCTTGGATAGCGAGAGGCTTTGAGAGCGAGAGGCTGATCCACTGCTGATTTCGTCCACATTGGAGGAAAGAAATACCCAAGTAGCAACTGCTTGGAGAAGCCCCGAATGCAGAGTCGGAAGAGGATGATATGGTCTCTGGGTTGGAAGATTAAAATCAGTGCTGTTCACAGCTGATTCACTTTTCTTTCCAATATGTCTCACAGTGATATATGTGACTTGGATAGCGAGATGCTATGGAATCGAGAGGCAGATCCACTGCTGATTTCCTCAACATTGGAGGCAAGGAAAACCAATGTAGCAACTGCTTGGAGAAGCCCCGAATGCAGAGTCGGAAGACGATGATATCGCTTGTCATTTGGTAGATTAAAATCAGTGCTGTTCACAGCTGATGAACTTTCCTTTCTGAAGTTTCCCCCGAATCACATTTGAGGCTTGTATAGAGAGAGACTTTAAAAGTGAGAGGCTGATCCACTGCTGATTTCCTCAACATTGGAGGAAAGAAATAGCAAAGTAGCAACTGCTTGGAGAAGCCCCAAATGCAGAGTCTGAAGAGGATGATCTCGCCTCTCAGTTGGAAGATTAACATCAGTGCTGTTCACAGCTGATGAACTTTCTTTTCTGAAGTTTCCCACAATCACATTGGAGGCTTGGATAGCACGAGGGTTTGAGAGCGAGAGGCTGATCCACTGCTGATTTCCTCAACATTGGAGGAAAGAAATACCCAAGTAGCAACTGCTTGGAGAAGCCCCGAATGCAGAGTCTGAAGAGGATGACATGGTCTCTGAGTTGGGAGATGAACATCAGTGCTGTTCACAGGTGATGAACTTTCCTTTCTGAAGTTTCCCACAAACACATTTGTGGCTTTGAGAGCGAGAGGCTGATCCACTGCTGATTTCGTCAACGTTGGAGGCAAGAAATACCAAACTAGCAGCTCCGTGGAGAAGCCCCGAATGCAGAGTCTGAAGAGGATGACATCGCCTCTCAGTTGGAAGATGTAAATCAGTGCTCTTCATAGCTGATTAGGTTTTCTTTCTGAAGTTTCCCAGAATCACATTTGTGGCTTGGATAGCGAGAGGCTTTGAGAGCGAGAGGCTCATCCACTGCTGATTTCCTCAACATTGGAGGAAAGAAATGCCAAAGTAGCAACTCCGTGGAGAATCCCCGAATGCAGAGTCGGAAGAGGATGATATCGTCTCTGAGTTGGAAGATTAACATCAGTGCTGTTCCCAGCTGATTAACTTTCCTTTCTGAAGTTTCCCCGAATCACATTTGTGGCTTGGATAGCGAGAGGCTTTGAGAGCGAGAGGCTGATCCACTGCAGATTTCGTCAACGTTGGAGGCAAGAAATAGCCAAGTAGCGACTGCTTGGAGAAGCCCCGAATGCAGAGTCTGAAGAGGATGACATGGTCTCTGAGTTGGAAGATGAACATCAGTGCTGTTCACAGGTGATGAACTTTCCTTTCTGAAGGTTCCCACAAACACATTTGTGGCTTGGAGAGCGAGAGGCTGATCCACTGCTGATTTCGTCAACGTTTGAGGAAAGAAATAGCAAAGTAGCAACTCCATGGAGAAGCCCCGAATGCAGAGTCGGAAGAGGATGACACGGTTTCTAAGTTGGTAGATTAACATCAGTGCTGTTCACAGCTGATTAACTTTCTTTTCTGAAGTTTCCCACAATCACATTTGTTGCTTGGAAAGCGAGAGGCTTTTAAAGCGGAAGGCTGATCCACTGCTGATTTCCTCAATATTGGAGGAAAGAAATAGCGAAGTAGCACCTCCTTGGAGGAGCTGTGAATGCAGAGTCTGAAGAGGATGACACGGTCTCTCAGTTGGAAGATTAACATCAGTGCTGTTCACAGGTGATGAACTTTCCTTTCTGAAGTTTCCCCGAATCACATTTGTGGCTTGGATAGCGAGAGGCTTTGGGAGCGAGAGGCTGATCCACTGCAGATTTCGTCAACATTGGAGGCAAGAAATACCAAACTAGCAAATGCTTGGAGGAGCCGCGAATGCAGAGTCTGAAGAGGATGATCTCGCCTCTCAGTTGGAAGATTAAAATCAGTGCTGTTCACAGCTGATGAACTTTCCTTTCTGAAGTTCCCCACAATCACATTTGTGGCTTGGATAGCAAGAGGCTTTGAGAGCGAGAGTCTGATCCACTGCAGATTTCGTCAACATTGGAGGCAAGAAATACCAAACTAACAGCTCCGTGGAGAATCCCCGAATGCAGAGTCTGAAGAGGATGACATGGTCTCTCAGTTGGAAGATTAAAATCAGTGCTGTTCACAGCTGATGAACTTCCCTTTCTGACGTTTCCCAGAATCACATTTGTGGCTTGGATAGCGAGAGGCTTTGAGAGTGAGAGGCTGATCCACTGCTGATTTCGTCAACATTGGAGGAAAGAAATAGCCAAGTAGCGACTGCTTGGAGAAACCGTGAATGCAGTGTCTGAAGAGGATGACATGGTTTCTGGGTTGGAAAATTAAAATGAGTGCTGTTCACAGCTGATTAACTTTCCTTTCTAATATGTCCCACAGTGATATATGTGACTTGGATAGCGAGATGCTATGGAATCGAGAGGCAGATCCACTGCTGATTTCCTCAACATTGGAGGCAAGGAAAACCAATGTAGCAACGCCGTGGAGAAGCCCCGAATGCAGAGTTGGAAGACGATGATATCGCTTGTCAGTTGGTAGATTAAAATCAGTGCTGTGGACAGCTGATGAACTTTCCTTTCTGAAGTTTCCCACAATCACATTTGTGGCTTGGAAAGCGAGAGGCTTTTAAAGCGGAAGGCTGATCCACTGCTGATTTCCTCAATATTGGAGGAAAGAAATACCAAACTAGGAACTCCGTGGAGAATCCCCGAATGCAGAGTCTGAAGAGGATGACATGGTCTCTCAGTTGGAAGATTAACATCAGTGCTGTTCACAGCTGATGAACTTCCCTTTCTGAAGTTTCCCCGAATCACATTTGTGGCTTGGAAAGCGGAAGGCTTTGAGAGCGAGAGGCTGATCCACTGCTGATTTCGTCAACATTGGAGGCAAGAAATACCAAACTAGCAGCTCCGTGGAGAATCCCCGAATGCAGAGTCGGAAGAGGATGATATGGTCTCTGAGTTGGAAGATGAAAATCAGTGCTGTTCACAGCTGATGAACTTTCCTTTCCGAAGTTTCCCACAATCACGTTTGTGGCTTGGATAGCGAGAGGCTTTGAGAGCGAGAGGTTGATCCACTGCTGATTTCGTCCACATTGGAGGAAAGAAATACCCAAGTAGCAACTGCTTGGAGAAGCCCCGAATGCAGAGTCGGAAGAGGATGATATGGTCTCTGGGTTGGAAGATTAAAATCAGTGCTGTTCACAGCTGATTCACTTTTCTTTCCAATATGTCTCACAGTGATATATGTGACTTGGATAGCGAGATGCTATGGAATCGAGAGGCAGATCCACTGCTGATTTCCTCAACATTGGAGGCAAGGAAAACCAAAGTAGCAACTGCTTGGAGAAGCCCCGAATGCAGAGTCGGAAGACGATGATATCGCTTGTCATTTGGTAGATTAAAATCAGTGCTGTTCACAGCTGATGAACTTTCCTTTCTGAAGTTCCCCGAATCACATTTGTGGCTTGGATAGCGAGAGGCTTTGAGAGCGAGAGGCTGATCCACTGCTGATTTCATCAACATTGGAGGATAGAGATACCAAAGTAGCAACTGCTTGGAGAAGCGCCGCATGCAGAGTCTGAAGAGGATGATATCGTCTCTCAGTTGGAAGATTAACATCAGTGCTGTTCACAGCTGGTTAACTTTCCTTTCTAATATTTCCCCGAATCACATTTGTGGCTTGGATAGCAAGAGGCTTTGAAAGTGAGAGGCTGATCCACTGCTGATTTCCTCAACATTGGAGGAAAGAAATAGCAAAGTAGCATCTCCTTGGAGAAGCCCTGAATGCAGAGTCTGAAGAGGATGATCTCGCCTCTCAGTTGTAAGATTAACATCAGTGCTGTTCACAGCTGATTAACTTTCCTTTCTGAAGTTTCCCCGAATCACATTTGTGGCTTGGATAGCGAGAGGCTTTGAGAGCGAGAGGCTGATCCACTGCTGATTTCCTCAACATTGGAGGAAAGAAATACCAAACTAGGAACTCCGTGTAGAATCCCCGAATGTAGAGTCTGAAGAGGATGACATCGTCTCTCAGTTGGACGATTAACATCAGTGCTGTTTACAGCTGATGAACTTCCCTTTCTGACGTTTCCCAGAATCACATTTGTGGCTTGGATAGCGAGAGGCTTTGAGAGTGAGAGGCTGATCCACTGCTGATTTCGTCAACATTGGAGGAAAGAAATAGCCAAGTAGCGACTGCTTGGAGAAGCCGTGAATGCAGTGTCTGAAGAGGATGACATGGTTTCTGGGTTGGAAAATTAAAATGAGTGCTGTTCACAGCTGATTAACTTTCCTTTCTAATATGTCCCACAGTGATATATGTGACTTGGATAGCGAGATGCTATGGAATCGAGAGGCAGATCCACTGCTGATTTCCTCAACATTGGAGGCAAGGAAAACCAATGTAGCAACGCCGTGGAGAAGCCCCGAATGCAGAGTCGGAAGACGATGATATCGCTTGTCAGTTGGTAGATTAAAATCAGTGCTGTGGACAGCTGATGAACTTTCCTTTCTGAAGTTTCCCACAATCACATTTGTGGCTTGGAAAGCGAGAGGCTTTTAAAGCGGAAGGCTGATCCACTGCTGATTTCCTCAATATTGGAGGAAAGAAATACCAAACTAGGAACTCCGTGGAGAATCCCCGAATGCAGAGTCTGAAGAGGATGACATGGTCTCTCAGTTGGAAGATGAAAATCAGTGCTGTTCACAGCTGATGAACTTTCCTTTCTGAAGTTTCCCATAATCACGTTTGTGGCTTGGATAGCAAGAGGCTTTGAGAGCGAGAGGCTGATCCACTGCTGATTTCCTCAACATTGGAGGAAAGAAATACCCAAGTAGCAACTGCTTGGAGAAGCCCCGAATGCAGAGTCTGAAGAGGATGATATCGCCTCTCAGTTGGAAGATTAACATCAGTGCTGTTCACAGGTGATGAACTTTCCTTTCTGAAGGTTCCCACAATCACATTTGTGGCTTGGAAAGAGCGAGAGGCTGATCCACTGCTGATTTCGTCAACGTTGGAGGAAAGAAATAGCAAAGTAGCAACTCCATGGAGAAGCCCCGAATGCAGAGTCGGAAGAGGATGACACGGTTTCTAAGTTGGAAGATTAACATCAGTGCTGTTGACAGCTGATGAACTTTCCTTTCTGAAGTTTCCCACAATCGCATTTGTGGCTTGGAAAGCGAGAGGCTTTTAAAGCGGAAGGCTGATCCACTGCTGATTTCCTCAACATTGGAGGAAAGAAATACCAAACTAGCAAATGCTTGGAGGAGCCGCGAATGCAGAGTCTGAAGAGGATGACACGGTCTCTCAGTTGGAAGATTAACATCAGTGCTGTTCACAGCTGATGAACTTCCCTTTCTGAAGTTTCCCCGAATCACATTTGTGGCTTGGAAAGCGGAAGGCTTTGAGAGCGAGAGGCTGATCCACTGCAGATTTCGTCAACATTGGAGGCAAGAAATACCAAACTAGGAACTCCGTGGAGAATCCCCGAATGCAGAGTCTGAAGAGGATGACATGGTCTCTGAGTTGGAAGATGAAAATCAGTGCTGTTCACAGCTGATGAACTTTCCTTTCCGAAGTTTCCCACAATCACGTTTGTGGCTTGGATAGCGAGAGGCTTTGAGAGCGAGAGGCTGATCCACTGCTGATTTCGTCCACATTGGAGGCAAGAAATAGCCAAGTAGCGACTGCTTGGAGAAGCCGCGAATGCAGAGTCGGAAGAGGATGATATGATCTCTGGGTTGGAAGATTAAAATTAGTGCTGTTCACAGCTGATTCACTTTTCTTTCCAATGTGTCTCACAGTGATATATGTGACTTGGGTAGCGAGATGCTATGGAATCGAGAGGCAGATCCACTGCTGATTTCCTCAACATTGGAGGCAAGGAAAACCAAAGTAGCAACTGCTTGGAGAAGCCCCGAATGCAGAGTCGGAAGACGATGATATCGCTTGTCAGTTGGTAGATTAAAATCAGTGCTGTTGACAGCTGATGAACTTTCCTTTCTGAAGTTTCCCCCGAATCACATTTGAGGCTTGTATAGAGAGAGACTTTAAAAGTGAGAGGCTGATCCACTGCTGATTTCCTCAACATTGGAGGAAAGAAATACCCAAGTAGCAACTGCTTGGAGAAGCCCCGAATGCAGAGTCTGAAGAGGATGATCTCGCCTCTCAGTTGGAAGATTAACATCAGTGCTGTTCACAGCTGATGAACTTTCTTTTCTGAAGTTTCCCACAATCACATTGGAGGCTTGGATAGCACGAGGGTTTGAGAGCGAGAGGCTGATCCACTGCTGATTTCCTCAACATTGGAGGAAAGAAATAGCAAAGTAGCATCTCCTTGGAGAAGCCCCGAATGCAGAGTCTGAAGAGGATGACATGGTCTCTGAGTTGGGAGATGAACATCAGTGCTGTTCACAGGTGATGAACTTTCCTTTCTGAAGGTTCCCACAAACACATTTGTGGCTTGGAGAGCGAGAGGCTGATCCACTGCTGATTTCGTCAACGTTTCAGGAAAGAAATAGCAAAGTAGCAACTCCATGGAGAAGCCCCGAATGCAGAGTCGGAAGAGGATGACACGGTTTCTAAGTTGGTAGATTAACATCAGTGCTGTTCACAGCTGATTAACTTTCTTTTCTGAAGTTTCCCACAATCACATTTGTTGCTTGGAAAGCGAGAGGCTTTTAAAGCAGAAGGCTGATCCACTGCTGATTTCGTCAATATTGGAGGAAAGAAATAGCGAAGTAGCACCTCCTTGGAGGAGTTGTGAATGCAGAGTCTGAAGAGGATGACACGGTCTCTCAGTTGGAAGATTAACATCAGTGCTGTTCACAGGTGATGAACTTTCCTTTCTGAAGTTTCCCCGAATCACATTTGTGGCTTGGATAGCGAGAGGCTTTGGGAGCGAGAGGCTGATCCACTGCAGGTTTCGTCAACATTGGAGGCAAGAAATACCAAACTAACAAATGCTTGGAGGAGCCGCGAATGCAGAGTCTGAAGAGGATGATCTCGCCTCTCAGTTGGAAGATTAAAATCAGTGCTGTTCACAGCTGATGAACTTTCCTTTCTGAAGTTTCCCACAATCACGTTTGTGGCTTGGATAGCAAGAGGCTTTGAGAGCGAGAGGCTGATCCACTGCTGATTTCGTCAACATTGGAGGCAAGAAATACCAAACTAGCAGCTCCGTGGAGAATCCCCGAATGCAGAGTCGGAAGAGGATGATATGGTCTCTGAGTTGGAAGATGAAAATCAGTGCTGTTCACAGCTGATGAACTTTCCTTTCCGAAGTTTCCCACAATCACGTTTGTGGCTTGGATAGCGAGAGGCTTTGAGAGCGAGAGGTTGATCCACTGCTGATTTCGTCCACATTGGAGGAAAGAAATACCCAAGTAGCAACTCCTTGGAGAAGCCCCGAATGCAGAGTCGGAAGAGGATGATATGGTCTCTGGGTTGGAAGATTAAAATCAGTGCTGTTCACAGCTGATTCACTTTTCTTTCCAATATGTCTCACAGTGATATATGTGACTTGGATAGCGAGAGGCTTTGAGAGCGAGAGGCTGATCCACTGCTGATTTCATCAACATTGGAGGAAAGAGATACCAAAGTAGCAACTGCTTGGAGAAGCCCCGAATGCAGAGTCGGAAGACGATGATATCGCTTGTCATTTGGTAGATTAAAATCAGTGCTGTTCACAGCTGATGAACTTTCCTTTCTGAAGTTCCCCGAATCACATTTGTGGCTTGGATAGCGAGAGGCTTTGAGAGCGAGAGGCTGATCCACTGCTGATTTCATCAACATTGGAGGATAGAGATACCAAAGTAGCAACTGCTTGGAGAAGCGCCGCATGCAGAGTCTGAAGAGGATGATATCGTCTCTCAGTTGGAAGATTAACATCAGTGCTGTTCACAGCTGGTTAACTTTCCTTTCTAATATTTCCCCGAATCACATTTGTGGCTTGGATAGCAAGAGGCTTTGAAAGTGAGAGGCTGATCCACTGCTGATTTCCTCAACATTGGAGGAAAGAAATAGCAAAGTAGCATCTCCTTGGAGAAGCCCTGAATGCAGAGTCTGAAGAGGATGATCTCGCCTCTCAGTTGTAAGATTAACATCAGTGCTGTTCACAGCTGATTAACTTTCCTTTCTGAAGTTTCCCACAATCACATTTGTGGCTTTGATAGCGAGAGGCTTTGAGAGCGAGAGGCTGATCCACTGCTGATTTCCTCAACATTGGAGGAAAGAGATACTGAAGTAGCAATTGCTTGGAGAAGCCCCGAATGCAGAGTCTGAAGAGGATGATATCGCCTCTCAGTTGGAAGATTAAAATCAGTGCTGTTCACGGCTGGTTCACTTTCCTTTCTAATATTTCCCACAATCACATTTGTGGCTTGGATAGTGAGAATCTTTGTAAGCAAGAGCCTGATCCACTGCTGATTTCATGAACATTAAAGAAAACAAATGCTAAAGCAGGAATTGCTTGGAGAAGCCCCGAATGCAGAGTCTGAAGAGGATGATATCGCCTCTCAGTTGGAAGATGAAAATCAGTGCTGTTCACAGCTGGTTCACTTTCCTTTCTAATATTTCCCACAATCACATTTGTGGCTTGGATAGCGAGAGGCTTAGAAAGTGAGAGGCTGATCCACTGCTGATTTCCTCAACATTGGAGGATAGAGATACCAAAGTAGCAACTGCTTGGAGAAGCCCCGAATGCAGAGTCTGAAGAGGATGATATCGCCTCTCAGTTGGAAGATTAACATCAGTGCTGTTCACAGCTGGTTCACTTTCCTTTCTAATATTTCCCACAATCATATTTGTGGCTTGGATAGCGAGAGGCTTTGAAAGCGAGAGGCTGATCCACTGCTGATTTCGTCAACATTAAAGAAAACAAATGCTAAAGCAGGAATTGCTTGGAGAAGCCCCGAATGCAGAGTCTGAAGAGGATGATATCGCCTCTCAGTTGGAAGATTAACATCAGTGCTGTTCACAGCTGGTTCACTTTCCTTTCTAATATTTCCCACAATCACATTTGTGGCTTGGAAAGCGAGAGGCTTTGAAAGCGAGAGGCTGATCCACTGCTGATTTCATCAACATGGGAGAAAAAAGAAAAAAAGTAGCAACTGCTTGGAGAAGCCCTGAATGCAGAGTCTGAAGAGGATGATCTCGCCTCTCAGTTGGAAGATTAACATTAGTGCTGTTCATAGCTGATTAACTTTCCTTTCTGAAGTTTCCCACAATCACATTTGTGGCTTGGAAATCTATAGTTTTAGAAAGCGAGAGGCTAATCCACTGCTGATTTCATCAAATTTGGAGGAAAGAAATACCCAAGTAGCAACTGCTTGGAGAAGCCGCGAAAGCAGAGTCTGAAGAGGATGATATCGCCTCTCAGTTGGAAGATTAAAATCAGTGCTCTTCACAGCTGATGAACTTCCCTTTCTGAAGTTTCCCACAATCACATTTGTGGCTTGGATACTGAGAGGCTTTGAAAGTGAGAGGCTGATCCACTGCTGATTTCCTCAATATTGGAGGAAAGAAAAAACCATAGTAGCAACTGCTTGGAGAAGCCCTGAATGCAGAGTCTGAAGAGGATGATATCGCCTCTCAGTTGGAAGATTAACATCAGTGCTGCTCCCAGCTGTTTCACTTTCCTTTCTAATATTTCCCACAATCACATTTGTGGCTTGGATAGCGAGAGGCTTAGAAAGCGAGAGGCTGATCCACTGCTGATTTCATCAACATGGGAGAAAAAAAAAAAAAGTAGCATCTCCTTGGAGATGCCCTGAATGCAGAGTCTGAAGAGGATGATCTCGCCTCTCAGTTGGAAGATTAACATCAGTGCTGTTCACAGCTGATTAACTTTCCTTTCTGAAGTTTCCCCGAATCACATTTGTGGCTTTGATAGCGAGAGGCTGTGAAAGCGAGAGGCTGATCCACTGCTGATTTCCTCAACATTGGAGGAAAGAGATACCCAAGTAGCAACTGCTTGGAGAAGCCCCGAATGCAGAGTCGGAAGAGGATGATCTCGCCTCTCAGTTGGAAGATTAACATCAGTGCTGTTCACGGCTGGTTCACTTTCCTTTCTAATATTTCCCAGAATCACATTGGAGGCTTGGATAGCGAGAGGCTTTGAAAGCGAGAGGCTGATCCACTGCTGATTTCGTCAACATTAAAGAAAACAAATGCTAAAGCAGGAATTGCTTGGAGAAGCCCTGAATGCAGAGTCTGAAGAGGATGATATCGTCCCCCAGTTGGAAGATGAAAATCAGTGCTGTTCACAGCTGGTTCACTTTCCTTTCTAATATTTCCCACAATCACATTTGTGGCTTGGATAGCGAGAGGCTTTGAAAATGTGAGGCTGATCCACTGCTGATTTCATCAACATGGGAGAAAAAAAAAAAAGTAGCATCTCCGTGGAGAAGCCCTGAATGCAGAGTCTGAAGAGGATGATATCGCCTCTCAGTTGGAAGATTAACATCAGTGCTCTTCACAGCTGATTAACTTTCCTTTCTGAAATTTCCCCGAATCACATTTGTGGCTTTGATAGCGAGAGGCTGTGAAAGCGAGAGGCTGATCCACTGCTGATTTCCTCAACATTGGAGGAAAGAGATACCCAAGTAGCAACTGCTTGGAGAAGTCCCGAATGCAGAGTCGGAAGAGGATGATCTCGCCTCTCAGTTGGAAGATTAACATCAGTGCTGTTCCCAGCTGGTTCACTTTCCTTTCTAATATTTCGCACAATCACATTTGTGGCTTGGATAGCGAGAGGCGTTGAAAGTGAGAGGCCGATCCACTGCTGATTTCATCAACATGGGAGAAAAAAAAAAAAATAGCAACTGCTTGGAGAAGCCCTGAATGCAGAGTCTGAAGAGGATGATCTCACCTCTCAGTTGGAAGATGAACATCAGTGCTGTTCCCAGCTGATTAACTTTCCTTTCCTGTATTTCCCCGAATCACATTTGTGGCTTGGATAGCGAGAGGCTGTGAAAGTGAGAGGCTGATCCACTGCTGATTTCCTCAACATTGGAGGAAAGAGATACCCAAGTAGCAACTGCTTGGAGAAGTCCCGAATGCAGAGTCTGAAGAGGATGACATCGCCTCTCAGTTGGACGATTAACATCAGTGCTGTTCCCAGCTGATTAACTTTGCTTTCTGAAGTTTCCCACAATAACATTGGCCGCTTGGATAGTGAGAGGCCTGTAAAGAGAGACTGATCCACTGCTGATTTCCTCAACACTGGAGGAAAGAAATACCCAAGTAGCAACTGCTTGGAGAAGCCCCGAATGCAGAGTCGGAAGAGGATGATCTCGCCTCTCAGTTGGAAGATTAACATCAGTGCTGTTCACAGCTGATGAACTTTCCTTTCTGAAGTTTCCCACAGTCACATTTGTGGCTTGGAAAGCGAGAGTTTTAGAAATTGAGAGACTGATCCACCGCTGATATCCTCAACATTGGAGGAAAGAAATACCCCAGTAGCAACTCCTTGGAGAAGCCCTGAATGCAGAGTCTGAAGAGGATGATATCGTCCCCCAGTTGGAAGATGAAAATCAGTGCTGTTCACAGCTGGTTCACTTTCCTTTCTAATATTTCCCACAATCACATTTGTGGCTTGGATAGCGAGAGGCTTTGAAAATGAGAGGCTGATCCACTGCTGATTTCATCAACATGGGAGAAAAAAAAAAAAAGTAGCATCTCCGTGGAGAAGCCCTGAATGCAGAGTCTGAAGAGGATGATATCGCCTCTCAGTTGGAAGATTAACATCAGTGCTCTTCCCAGCTGATTAACTTTCCTTTCTGAAATTTCCCCGAATCACATTTGTGGCTTTGATAGCGAGAGGCTGTGAAAGCGAGAGGCTGATCCGCTGCTGATTTCCTCAACATTGGAGGAAAGAGATACCCAAGTAGCAACTGCTTGGAGAAGTCCCGAATGCAGAGTCGGAAGAGGATGATCTCGCCTCTCAGTTGGAAGATTAACATCAGTGCTGTTCCCAGCTGGTTCACTTTCCTTTCTAATATTTCCCACAATCACATTTGTGGCTTGGATAGCGAGAGGCGTTGAAAGTGAGAGGCCGATCCACTGCTGATTTCATCAACATGGGAGAAAAAAAAAAAAAATAGCAACTGCTTGGAGAAGCCCTGAATGCAGAGTCTGAAGAGGATGATCTCACCTCTCAGTTGGAAGATGAACATCAGTGCTGTTCCCAGCTGATTAACTTTCCTTTCCTGTATTTCCCCGAATCACATTTGTGGCTTTGATAGCGAGAGGCTTTGAGAGCGAGAGGCTGATCCACTGCTGATTTCCTCAACATTGGAGGAAAGAGATACCCAAGTAGCAACTCCTTGGAGAAGCCCCGAATGCAGAGTCTGAAGAGGATGATCTCGCCTCTCAGTTGGAAGATTAACATCAGTGCTGTTCACAGCTGATGAACTTTCTTTTCTGAAGTTTCCCACAATCACATTGGAGGCTTGGATAGCACGAGGGTTTGAGAGCGAGAGGCTGATCCACTGCTGATTTCGTCAACATTAAAGAAAACAAATGCTAAAGTAGGAATTGCTTGGAGAAGCCCCGAATGCAGAGTCTGAAGAGGATGATATCGTCTCTCAGTTGGAAGATTAACATCAGTGCTGTTCACAGCTGGTTCACTTTCCTTTCTAATATTTCCCACAATCACATTTGTGGCTTGGAAAGCGAGAGGCTTTGAAAGCGAGAGGCTGATCCACTGCTGATTTCATCAACATGGGAGAAAAAAGAAAAAAAGTAGCAACTGCTTGGAGAAGCCCTGAATGCAGAGTCTGAAGAGGATGATCTCGCCTCTCAGTTGGAAGATTAACATCAGTGCTGTTCATAGCTGATTAACTTTCCTTTCTGAAGTTTCCCACAATCACATTTGTGGCTTGGAAATCTATAGTTTTAGAAAGCGAGAGGCTAATCCACTGCTGATTTCATCAAATTTGGAGGAAAGAAATACCCAAGTAGCAACTGCTTGGAGAAGCCGCGAAAGCAGAGTCTGAAGAGGATGATATCGCCTCTCAGTTGGAAGATTAAAATCAGTGCTCTTCACAGCTGATGAACTTCCCTTTCTGAAGTTTCCCACAATCACATTTGTGGCTTGGATACTGAGAGGCTTTGAAAGTGAGAGGCTGATCCACTGCTGATTTCCTCAATATTGGAGGAAAGAAAAAACCATAGTAGCAACTGCTTGGAGAAGCCCTGAATGCAGAGTCTGAAGAGGATGATATCGCCTCTCCGTTGGAAGATTAACATCAGTGCTGTTCCCAGCTGGTTCACTTTCCTTTCTAATATTTCCCACAATCACATTTGTGGCTTGGATAGCGAGAGGCTTAGAAAGTGAGAGGCTGATCCACTGCTGATTTCCTGAACATTGTAGGACAGAAATAGCAAAGTAGCATCTCCTTGGAGAAGCCCTGAATGCAGAGTCTTAAGAGGATGATCTCGCCTCTCAGTTGGAAGATTGAACATCAGTGCTGTTCACAACTGATTAACTTTCCTTTCTGAAGTTTCCCCGAATCCCATTTGTGGCTTGGATAGTGAGAGGCTTTGAAAGCGAGAGGTTGATCCACTGCTGATTTCGTCAACATTGGAGGAAAGAAATACCCAAGTAGCAACTCCTTGGAGAAGCCCCGAATGCAGAGTCGGAAGAGGATGATATGGTCTCTGGGTTGGAAGATTAAAATCAGTGCTGTTCACAGCTGATTCACTTTTCTTTCCAATATGTCTCACAGTGATATATGTGACTTGGATAGCGAGATGCTATGGAATCGAGAGGCAGATCCACTGCTGATTTCCTCAACATTGGAGGCAAGGAAAACCAAAGTAGCAACTGCTTGGAGAAGCCCCGAATGCAGAGTCGGAAGACGATGATATCGCTTGTCATTTTGTAGATTAAAATCAGTGCTGTTGACAGCTGATGAACTTTCCTTTCTGAAGTTTCCCCGAATCACATTTGTGGCTTGGATAGCGAGAGGCTTTGAGAGCGAGAGGCTGATCCACTGCTGATTTCCTCAACATTGGAGGAAAGAGATACCGAAGTAGGAACTGCTTGGAGAAGCCCTGAATGCAGAGTCTGAAGAGGATGACATCGCCTCTCAGTTGGAAGATTAAAATCAGTCGTGTTCACAGCTGGTTCACTTTCCTTTCTAATATTTCCCACAATAACATTGGCCGCTTGGATAGTGAGAGGCCTTGAAAGAGAGACTGATCCACTGCTGATTTCCTCAACATTGGAGGACAGAAATAGCAAAGTAGCATATCCTTGGAGAAGCGCCAAATGCAGAGTCGGAAGAGGATGATCTCGCCTCTCAGTTGGAAGATTAACATCAGTGCTCTTCATAGCTGATTAACTTTCCTTTCTGAAGTTTCCCACAATCAAAATTGTGGCTTGGAAAGCGAGAGTTTTAGAAATTGAGAGGCTGAGCCACTGCTGATTTCATCAACATTGGAGGAAAGAAATACCCAAATAGCAACTGCTTGGAGCTTGGAGAAGCCCCGAATGCAGAGTCTGAAGAGGATGATATCGCCTCTCAGTTGGGAGATTAACATCAGTGCTGTTCACAGCTGGTTCACTTTCGTTTCTGAAGTTTCCCCGAATCCCATTTGTGGCTTGGATAGCGAGAGGCTTTGAAAGCGAGAGGCTGATCCACTGCTGATTTCCTCAACATGGGAGAAAAAAAAAAAAAGTAGCAACTGCTTGGAGAAGCCCCGAATGCAGAGTCTTAAGAGGATGATATCGCCTCTCAGTTGGAAGATTAACATCAGTGCTGTTCACAGCTGATTAACTTTCCTTTCTGAAGTTCCCCGAATCACATTTGTGGCTTGGATAGCGAGAGGCTTTGAGAGCGAGAGGCTGATCCACTGCTGATTTCATCAACATTGGAGGATAGAGATACCAAAGTAGCAACTGCTTGGAGAAGCGCCGCATGCAGAGTCTGTAGAGGATGATATCGTCTCTCAGTTGGAAGATTAACATCAGTGCTGTTCACAGCTGGTTAACTTTCCTTTCTAATATTTCCCCGAATCACATTTGTGGCTTGGATAGCAAGAGGCTTTGAAAGTGAGAGGCTGATCCACTGCTGATTTCCTCAACATTGGAGGAAAGAAATGCTAAAGCAGGAATTGCTTGGAGAAGCCCCGAATGCAGAGTCTGAAGAGGATGATATCGCCTCTCAGTTGGAAGATTAACATCAGTGCTGTTCACAGCTGGTTCACTTTCCTTTCTAATATTTCCCACAATCACATTTGTGGCTTGGAAAGCGAGAGGCTTTGAAAGCGAGAGGCTGATCCACTGCTGATTTCATCAACATGGGAGAAAAAAGAAAAAAAGTAGCAACTGCTTGGAGAAGCCCTGAATGCAGAGTCTGAAGAGGATGATCTCGCCTCTCAGTTGGAAGATTAACATTAGTGCTGTTCATAGCTGATTAACTTTCCTTTCTGAATTTTCCCACAATCACATTTGTGGCTTGGAAATCTATAGTTTTAGAAAGCGAGAGGCTAATCCACTGCAGATTTCATCAAATTTGGAGGAAAGAAATACCCAAGTAGCAACTGCTTGGAGAAGCCGCGAAAGCAGAGTCTGAAGAGGATGATATCGCCTCTCAGTTGGAAGATTAAAATCAGTGCTGTTCACAGCTGATTAACTTCCCTTTCTGAAGTTTCCCACAATCACATTTGTGGCTTGGATAGCGAGAGGCTTTGAAAGTGAGAGGCTGATCCACTGCTGATTTCCTCAACATTGGAGGAAAGAGATACCCAAGTAGCAACTGCTTGGAGAAGTCCCGAATGCAGAGTCTGAAGAGGATGACATCGCCTCTCAGTTGGACGATTAACATCAGTGCTGTTCACAGCTGGTTCACTTTGCTTTCTGAAGTTTCCCACAATAACATTGGCCGCTTGGATAGTGAGAGGCCTGTAAAGAGAGACTGATCCACTGCTGATTTCCTCAACACTGGAGGAAAGAAATACCCAAGTAGCAACTGCTTGGAGAAGCCCCGAATGCAGAGTCGGAAGAGGATGATCTCGCCTCTCAGTTGAAAGATTAACATCAGTGCTGTTCACAGCTGATGAACTTTCCTTTCTGAAGTTTCCCAGAATCACATTTGTGGCTTGGAAAGCGAGAGTTTTAGAAATTGAGAGACTGATCCACCGCTGGTATCCTCAACATTGGAGGAAAGAAATACCCCAGTAGCAACTCCTTGGAGAAGCCCTGAATGCAGAGTCTGAAGAGGATGATCTCGCCTCTCAGTTGGAAGATTAAAATCAGTCGTGTTCACAGCTGGTTCACTTTCCTTTCTAATATTTCCCACAATAACATTGGCCGCTTGGATAGCGAGAGGCTTTGAAAGTGAGAGGCTGATCCACTGCTGATTTCCTCAACATTGGAGGACAGAAATAGCAAAGTAGCATATCCTTGGAGAAGCGCCAAATGCAGAGTCGGAAGAGGATGATCTCGCCTCTCAGTTGGAAGATTAACATCAGTGCTCTTCATAGCTGATTAACTTTCCTTTCTGAAGTTTCCCACAATCAAAATTGTGGCTTGGAAAGCGAGAGTTTTAGAAATTGAGAGGCTGAGCCACTGCTGATTTCATCAACATTGGAGGAAAGAAATACCCAAATAGCAACTGCTTGGAGCTTGGAGAAGCCCCGAATGCAGAGTCTGAAGAGGATGATATCGCCTCTCAGTTGGAAGATTAACATCAGTGCTGTTCACAGCTGGTTCACTTTCGTTTCTGAAGTTTCCCCGAATCCCATTTGTGGCTTGGATAGCGAGAGGCTTTGAAAGCAAGAGCCTGATCCACTTCTGATTTCGTCAACATTAAAGAAAACAAATGCTAAAGCAGGAATTGCTTGGAGACGCCCCGAATGCAGAGTCTGAAGAGGATGATATCGCCTCTCAGTTGGAAGATTAACATCAGTGCTGTTCACAGCTGGTTCACTTTCCTTTCTAATATTTCCCACAATCACATTTGTGGCTTGGATAGCGAGAGGCTTTGAAAGTGAGAGGCTGATCCACTGCTGATTTCCTCAACATGGGAGAAAAAAAAAAAAAGTAGCAACTGCTTGGAGAAGCCCCGAATGCAGAGTCTTAAGAGGATGATCTCGCCTCTCAGTTGGAAGATTAACATCAGTGCTGTTGACAGCTGATTAACTTTCCTTTCTGAAGTTCCCCGAATCACATTTGTGGCTTGGATAGCGAGAGGCTTTGAGAGCGAGAGGCTGATCCACTGCTGATTTCATCAACATTGGAGGATAGAGATACCCAAGTAGCAACTGCTTGGAGAAGCGCCGCATGCAGAGTCTGTAGAGGATGATATCGTCTCTCAGTTGGAAGATTAACATCAGTGCTGTTCACAGCTGGTTAACTTTCCTTTCTAATATTTCCCCGAATCACATTTGTGGCTTGGATAGCAAGAGGCTTAGCAAGCAAGAGGCTGATCCACTGCTGATTTCCTCAACATTGGAGGAAAGAAATAGCAAAGTAGCATCTCCTTGGAGAAGCCCTGAATGCAGAGTCTGAAGAGGATGATCTCGCCTCTCAGTTGGAAGATTAACATCAGTGCTGTTCACAGCTGATGAACTTTCCTTTCTGAAGTTTCCCACAGTCACATTTGTGGCTTGGAAAGCGAGAGTTTTAGAAATTGAGAGGCTGATCCACTGCTGATTTCATCAACATTGGAGGAAAGAAATACCCAAATAGCAACTGCTTGGAGCTTGGAGAAGCCCCGAATGCAGAGTCTGAAGAGGATGATATCGCCTCTCAGTTGGAAGATTAACATCAGTGCTGTTCACAGCTGGTTCACTTTCGTTTCTGAAGTTTCCCCGAATCCCATTTGTGGCTTGGATAGCGAGAGGCTTTGAAAGCAAGAGCCTGATCCACTGCTGATTTCGTCAACATTAAAGAAAACAAATGCTAAAGCAGGAATTGCTTGGAGAAGCCCCGAATGCAGAGTCTGAAGAGGATGATATCGCCTCTCAGTTGGAAGATTAACATCAGTGCTGTTCACAGCTGGTTCACTTTCCTTTCTAATATTTCCCACAATCACATTTGTGGCTTGGATAGCGAGAGGCTTTGAAAGCGGAAGGCTGATCCACTGCTGATTTCATCAACATGGGAGAAAAAAGAAAAAAAGTAGCAACTGCTTGGAGAAGCCCTGAATGCAGAGTCTGAAGAGGATGATCTCGCCTCTCAGTTGGAAGATTAACATTAGTGCTGTTCATAGCTGATTAACTTTCCTTTCTGAAGTTTCCCACAATCACATTTGTGGCTTGGAAATCTATAGTTTTAGAAAGCGAGAGGCTAATCCACTGCTGATTTCATCAAATTTGGAGGAAAGAAATACCCAAGTAGCAACTGCTTGGAGAAGCCGCGAAAGCAGAGTCTGAAGAGGATGATATCGCCTCTCAGTTGGAAGATTAAAATCAGTGCTCTTCACAGCTGATGAACTTCCCTTTCTGAAGTTTCCCACAATCACATTTGTGGCTTGGATACTGAGAGGCTTTGAAAGTGAGAGGCTGATCCACTGCTGATTTCCTCAATATTGGAGGAAAGAAAAAACCATAGTAGCAACTGCTTGGAGAAGCCCTGAATGCAGAGTCTGAAGAGGATGACATCGCCTCTCCGTTGGAAGATTAACATCAGTGCTGTTCACAGCTGTTTCACTTTCCTTTCTAATATTTCCCACAATCACATTTGTGGCTTGGATAGCGAGAGGCTTAGAAAGCGAGAGGCTGATCCACTGCTGATTTCATCAACATGGGAGAAAAAAAAAAAAAGTAGCATCTCCTTGGAGATGCCCTGAATGCAGAGTCTGAAGAGGATGATCTCGCCTCTCAGTTGGAAGATTAACATCAGTGCTGTTCACAGCTGATTAACTTTCCTTTCTGAAGTTTCCCCGAATCACATTTGTGGCTTTGATAGCGAGAGGCTGTGAAAGCGAGAGGCTGATCCGCTGCTGATTTCCTCAACATTGGAGGAAAGAGATACCCACGTAGCAACTGCTTGGAGAAGTCCCGAATGCAGAGTCGGAAGAGGATGATCTCGCCTCTCAGTTGGACGATTAACATCAGTGCTGTTCCCAGCTGGTTCACTTTCCTTTCTAATATTTCCCACAATCACATTTGTGGCTTGGATAGCGAGAGGCGTTGAAAGTGAGAGGCCGATCCACTGCTGATTTCATCAACATGGGAGAAAAAAAAAAAAAATAGCAACTGCTTGGAGAAGCCCTGAATGCAGAGTCTGAAAAGGATGATCTCACCTCTCAGTTGGAAGATGAACATCAGTGCTGTTCCCAGCTGATTAACTTTCCTTTCCTGTATTTCCCCGAATCACATTTGTGGCTTGGATAGCGAGAGGCTTTGAAAGCGAGAGGCTGGTCCACTGCTGATTTCCTCAACATTGGAGGAAAGAGATACCCAAGTAGCAACTGCTTGGAGAAGTCCCGAATGCAGAGTCTGAAGAGGATGACATCGCCTCTCAGTTGGACGATTAACATCAGTGCTGTTCCCAGCTGGTTCACTTTCCTTTCTGAAGTTTCCCACAATCACATTTGTGGCTTGGATAGCGAGAGGCTTTGAAAGCGAGAGGCTGATCCACTGCTGATTTCGTCAACATTAAAGAAAACAAATGCTAAAGCAGGAATTGCTTGGAGAAGCCCTGAATGCAGAGTCTGAAGAGGATGATATCGTCCCCCAGTTGGAAGATGAAAATCAGTGCTGTTCACAGCTGGTTCACTTTCCTTTCTAATATTTCCCACAATCACATTTGTGGCTTGGATAGCGAGAGGCTTTGAAAATGAGAGGCTGATCCACTGCTGATTTCATCAACATGGGAGAAAAAAAAAAAAGTAGCATCTCCGTGGAGAAGCCCTGAATGCAGAGTCTGAAGAGGATGATATCGCCTCTCAGTTGGAAGATTAACATCAGTGCTCTTCACAGCTGATGAACTTTCCTTTCTGAAGTTTCCCCGAATCACATTTGTGGCTTGGAAAGCGAGAGGCTTTTAAAGCGGAAGGCTGATCCACTGCTGATTTCCTCAACATTGGAGGAAAGAGATACCCAAGTAGCAACTGCTTGGAGAAGCCCCAAATGCAGAGTCTGAAGAGGATGATCTCGCCTCTCAGTTGGAAGATTAACATCAGTGCTGTTCACAGCTGATGAACTTTCTTTTCTGAAGTTTCCCACAATCACATTGGAGGCTTGGATAGCAAGAGGGTTTGAGAGCGAGAGGCTGATCCACTGCTGATTTCCTCAACATTGGAGGAAAGAAATACCCAAGTAGCAACTGCTTGGAGAAGCCCCGAATGCAGAGTCTGAAGAGGATGACATGGTCTCTGAGTTGGGAGATGAACATCAGTGCTGTTCACAGGTGATGAACTTTCCTTTCTGAAGGTTCCCACAAACACATTTGTGGCTTGGAGAGCGAGAGGCAGATCCACTGCTGATTTCGTCAACGTTGGAGGCAAGAAATACCAAACTAGCAGCTCTGTGGAGAAGCCCCGAATGCAGAGTCTGAAGAGGATGATATCGCCTCTCAGTTGGAAGATGTAAATCAGTGCTCTTCATAGCTGATTAGGTTTTCTTTCTGAAGTTTCCCACAATCACATTTGTGGCTTGGATAGCGAGAGGCTTTGAGAGCGAGAGGCTCATCCACTGCTGATTTCCTCAACATTGGAGGAAAGAAATGCCAAAGTAGCAACTCCGTGGAGAATCCCCGAATGCAGAGTCGGAAGAGGATGATATCGTCTCTGAGTTGGAAGATTAACATCAGTGCTGTTCCCAGCTGATTAACTTTCCTTTCTGAAGTTTCCCACAATCACATTTGTGGCTTGGATAGCGAGAGGCTTTGAGAGCGAGAGGCTGATCCACTGCAGGTTTCGTCAACGTTGGAGGAAAGAAATAGCAAAGTAGCGACTGGTTGGAGAAGCCCCGAATGCAGAGTCGGAAGAGGATGACACGGTTTCTAAGTTGGTAGATTAACATCGGTGCTGTTCACAGCTGATTAACTTTCTTTTCTGAAGTTTCCCACAATCACATTTGTTGCTTGGAAAGCGAGAGGCTTTTAAAGCGGAAGGCTGATCCACTGCTGATTTCCTCAATATTGGAGGAAAGAAATAGCGAAGTAGCACCTCCTTGGAGGAGCTGTGAATGCAGAGTCTGAAGAGGATGACACGGTCTCTCAGTTGGAAGATTAACATCAGTGCTTTTCACAGGTGATGAACTTTCCTTTCTGAAGTTTCCCCGAATCACATTTGTGGCTTGGATAGCGAGAGGCTTTGGGAGCGAGAGGCTGATCCACTGCAGGTTTCGTCAACATTGGAGGCAAGAAATACCAAACTAGCAAATGCTTGGAGGAGCCGCGAATGCAGAGTCTGAAGAGGATGATCTCGCCTCTCAGTTGGAAGATTAAAATCAGTGCTGTTCACAGCTGATGAACTTTCCTTTCTGAAGTTCCCCACAATCACATTTGTGGCTTGGATAGCAAGAGGCTTTGAGAGCGAGAGTCTGATCCACTGCTGATTTCGTCAACATTGGAGGCAAGAAATACCAAACTAACAGCTCCGTGGAGAATCCCCGAATGCAGAGTCTGAAGAGGATGACATGGTCTCTCAGTTGGAAGATGAAAATCAGTGCTGTTCACAGCTGATGAACTTTCCTTTCTGAAGTTTCCCACAATCACATTTGTGGCTTGGATAGCGAGAGGCTTTGAGAGCGAGAGGCTGATCCACTGCTGATTTCTTCAACATTGGAGGCAAGAAATACCAAACTAGCAGCTCCGTGGAGAAGCCCCGAATGCAGAGTCTGAAGAGGATGACATGGTCTCTCAGTTGGACGATTAACATCAGTGCTGTTTACAGCTGATGAACTTCCCTTTCTGACGTTTCCCAGAATCACATTTGTGGCTTGGATAGCGAGAGGCTTTGAGAGTGAGAGGCTGATCCACTGCAGATTTCGTCAACATTGGAGGAAAGAAATAGCCAAGTAGCGACTGCTTGGAGAAGCCGTGAATGCAGTGTCTGAAGAGGATGACATGGTTTCTGGGTTGGAAAATTAAAATGAGTGCTGTTCACAGCTGATTAACTTTCCTTTCTAATATGTCCCACAGTGATATATGTGACTTGGATAGCGAGATGCTATGGAATCGAGAGGCAGATCCACTGCTGATTTCCTCAAGATTGGAGGCAAGGAAAAACAATGTAGCAACTGCTTGGAGAAGCCCCGAATGCAGAGTCGGAAGACGATGATATCGCTTGTCAGTTGGTAGATTAAAATCAGTGCTGTTGACAGCTGATGAACTTTCCTTTCTGAAGTTTCCCACAATCACATTTGTGGCTTGGAAAGCGAGAGGCTTTTAAAGCGGAAGGCTGATCCACTGCTGATTTCCTCAATATTGGAGGAAAGAAATACCAAACTAGGAACTCTGTGGAGAATCCCCGAATGCAGAGTCTGAAGAGGATGACATGGTCTCTCAGTTGGAAGATGAAAATCAGTGCTGTTCACAGCTGATGAACTTTCCTTTCTGAAGTTTCCCACAATCACGTTTGTGGCTTGGATAGCAAGAGGCTTTGAGAGCGAGAGGCTGATCCACTGCTGATTTCGTCAACATTGGAGGCAAGAAATACCAAACTAGCAGCTCCGTGGAGAATCCCCGAATGCAGAGTCGGAAGAGGATGATATGGTCTCTGAGTTGGAAGATTAAAATCAGTGCTGTTCACAGCTGATGAACTTTCCTTTCCGAAGTTTCCCACAATCACGTTTGTGGCTTGGATAGCGAGAGGCTTTGAGAGCGAGAGGTTGATCCACTGCTGATTTCGTCCACATTGGAGGAAAGAAATACCCAAGTAGCAACTCCTTGGAGAAGCCCCGAATGCAGAGTCGGAAGAGGATGATATGGTCTCTGGGTTGGAAGATTAAAATCAGTGCTGTTCACAGCTGATTCACTTTTCTTTCCAATATGTCTCACAGTGATATATGTGACTTGGATAGCGAGATGCTATGGAATCGAGAGGCAGATCCACTGCTGATTTCCTCAACATTGGAGGCAAGGAAAACCAATGTAGCAACTGCTTGGAGAAGCCCCGAATGCAGAGTCGGAAGACGATGATATCGCTTGTCATTTGGTAGATTAAAATCAGTGCTGTTCACAGCTGATGAACTTTCCTTTCTGAAGTTCCCCGAATCACATTTGTGGCTTGGATAGCGAGAGGCTTTGAGAGCGAGAGGCTGATCCACTGCTGATTTCATCAACATTGGAGGATAGAGATACCAAAGTAGCAACTGCTTGGAGAAGCGCCGCATGCAGAGTCTGAAGAGGATGATATCGTCTCTCAGTTGGAAGATTAACATCAGTGCTGTTCACAGCTGGTTAACTTTCCTTTCTAATATTTCCCCGAATCACATTTGTGGCTTGGATAGCAAGAGGCTTTGAGAGCGAGAGTCTGATCCACTGCAGATTTCGTCAACATTGGAGGCAAGAAATACCAAACTAACAGCTCCGTGGAGAATCCCCGAATGCAGAGTCTGAAGAGGATGACATAGTCTCTCAGTTGGAAGATGAAAATCAGTGCTGTTCACAGCTGATGAACTTTCCTTTCTGAAGTTTCCCACAATCACATTTGTGGCTTGGATAGCGAGAGGCTTTGAGAGCGAGAGGCTGATCCACTGCTGATTTCTTCAACATTGGAGGCAAGAAATACCAAACTAGCAGCTCCGTGGAGAAGCCCCGAATGCAGAGTCTGAAGAGGATGACATGGTCTCTCAGTTGGACGATTAACATCAGTGCTGTTTACAGCTGATGAACTTCCCTTTCTGACGTTTCCCAGAATCACATTTGTGGCTTGGATAGCGAGAGGCTTTGAGAGTGAGAGGCTGATCCACTGCTGATTTCGTCAACATTGGAGGAAAGAAATAGCCCAGTAGCGACTGCTTGGAGAAGCCGTGAATGCAGTGTCTGAAGAGGATGACATGGTTTCTGGGTTGGAAAATTAAAATGAGTGCTGTTCACAGCTGATTAACTTTCCTTTCTAATATGTCCCACAGTGATATATGTGATTTGGATAGCGAGATGCTATGGAATCGAGAGGCAGATCCACTGCTGATTTCCTCAACATTGGAGGCAAGGAAAACCAAAGTAGCAACTGCTTGGAGAAGCCCCGAATGCAGAGTCGGAAGACGATGATATCGCTTGTCAGTTGGTAGATTAAAATCAGTGCTGTTGACAGCTGATGAACTTTCCTTTCTGAAGTTTCCCACAATCACATTTGTGGCTTGGAAAGCGAGAGGCTTTTAAAGCGGAAGGCTGATCCACTGCTGATTTCCTCAATATTGGAGGAAAGAAATACCAAACTAGGAACTCCGTGGAGAATCCCCGAATGCAGAGTCTGAAGAGGATGACATGGTCTCTCAGTTGGAAGATGAAAATCAGTGCTGTTCACAGCTGATGAACTTTCCTTTCTGAAGTTTCCCACAATCACGTTTGTGGCTTGGATAGCAAGAGGCTTTGAGAGCGAGAGGCTGATCCACTGCAGATTTCGTCAACGTTGGAGGCAAGAAATACCAAACTAGCAGCTCCGTGGAGAATCCCCGAATGCAGAGTCGGAAGAGGATGATATGGTCTCTGAGTTGGAAGATTAAAATCAGTGCTGTTCACAGCTGATGAACTTTCCTTTCCGAAGTTTCCCACAATCACGTTTGTGGCTTGGATAGCGAGAGGCTTTGAGAGCGAGAGGCTGATCCACTGCTGATTTCGTCCACATTGGAGGAAAGAAATACCCAAGTAGCAACTGCTTGGAGAAGCCCCGAATGCAGAGTCGGAAGAGGATGATATGGTCTCTGGGTTGGAAGATTAAAATCAGTGCTGTTCACAGCTGATTCACTTTTCTTTCCAATATGTCTCCCAGTGATATATGTGACTTGGATAGCGAGATGCTATGGAATCGAGAGGCAGATCCACTGCTGATTTCCTCAACATTGGAGGCAAGGAAAACCAAAGTAGCAACTGCTTGGAGAAGCCCCGAATGCAGAGTCGGAAGACGATGATATCGCTTGTCATTTGGTAGATTAAAATCAGTGCTGTTCACAGCTGATGAACTTTCCTTTCTGAAGTTCCCCGAATCACATTTGTGGCTTGGATAGCGAGAGGCTTTGAGAGCGAGAGGCTGATCCACTGCTGATTTCATCAACATTGGAGGATAGAGATACCAAAGTAGCAACTGCTTGGAGAAGCCCCGAATGCAGAGTCGGAAGAGGATGATCTCGCCTCTCAGTTGGAAGATTAACATCAGTGCTGTTCACAGCTGGTTCACTTTCCTTTCTAATATTTCCCACAATCACATTTGTGGCTTGGAAAGCGAGAGGCTTTGAAAGCGAGAGGCTGATCCACTGCTGATTTCGTCAACATTAAAGAAAACAAATGCTAAAGCAGGAATTGCTTGGAGAAGCCCCGAATGCAGAGTCTGAAGAGGATGATATCGCCTCTCAGTTGGAAGATTAACATCAGTGCTGTTCACAGCTGGTTCACTTTCCTTTCTAATATTTCCCACAATCACATTTGTGGCTTGGAAAGCGAGAGGCTTAGAAAGCGAGAGGCTGATCCACTGCTGATTTCATCAACATGGGAGAAAAAAGAAAAAAAGTAGCAACTGCTTGGAGAAGCCCTGAATGCAGAGTCTGAAGAGGATGATCTCGCCTCTCAGTTGTGAGATTAACATCAGTGCTGTTCATAGCTGATTAACTTTCCTTTCTGAAGTTTCCCACAATCACATTTGTGGCTTGGAAATCTATAGTTTTAGAAAGCGAGAGGCTAATCCACTGCTGATTTCATCAAATTTGGAGGAAAGAAATACCCAAGTAGCAACTGCTTGGAGAATCCCCGAAAGCAGAGTCTGAAGAGGATGATCTCGCCTCTCAGTTGGACGATTAACATCAGTGCTGTTCCCAGCTGGTTCACTTTCCTTTCTAATATTTCCCACAATCACATTTGTGGCTTGGATAGCGAGAGGCGTTGAAAGTGAGAGGCCGATCCACTGCTGATTTCATCAACATGGGAGAAAAAAAAAAAAAATAGCAACTGCTTGGAGAAGCCCTGAATGCAGAGTCTGAAGAGGATGATCTCACCTCTCAGTTGGAAGATGAACATCAGTGCTGTTCCCAGCTGATTAACTTTCCTTTCCTGTATTTCCCCGAATCACATTTGTGGCTTGGATAGCGAGAGGCTTTGAAAGTTAGAGGCTGATCCACTGCTGATTTCCTCAACATTGGAGGAAAGAGATACCCAAGTAGCAACTGCTTGGAGAAGTCCCGAATGCAGAGTCTGAAGAGGATGACATCGCCTCTCAGTTGGACGATTAACATCAGTGCTGTTCACAGCTGGTTCACTTTGCTTTCTGAAGTTTCCCACAATAACATTGGCCGCTTGGATAGTGAGAGGCCTGTAAAGAGAGACTGATCCACTGCTGATTTCCTCAACACTGGAGGAAAGAAATACCCAAGTAGCAACTGCTTGGAGAAGCCCCGAATGCAGAGTCGGAAGAGGATGATCTCGCCTCTCAGTTGGAAGATTAACATCAGTGCTGTTCACAGCTGATGAACTTTCCTTTCTGAAGTTTCCCACAGTCACAATTGTGGCTTGGAAAGCGAGAGTTTTAGAAATTGAGAGACTGATCCACCGCTGATATCCTCAACATTGGAGGAAAGAGATACCGAAGTAGCAACTGCTTGGAGAAGCCCTGAATGCAGAGTCTGAAGAGGATGATATCGTCCCCCAGTTGGAAGATGAAAATCAGTGCTGTTCACAGCTGGTTCACTTTCCTTTCTAATATTTCCCACAATCACATTTGTGGCTTGGATAGCTATAGGCTTTGAAAGCGAGAGGCTGATCCACTGCTGATTTCATCAACATGGGAGAAAAAAAAAAAAAGTAGCATCTCCGTGGAGAAGCCCTGAATGCAGAGTCTTAAGAGGATGATATCGCCTCTCAGTTGGAAGATTAACATCAGTGCTCTTCACAGCTGATTAACTTTCCTTTCTGAAATTTCCCCGAATCACATTTGTGGCTTTGATAGCGAGAGGCTGTGAAAGCGAGAGGCTGATCCGCTGCTGATTTCCTCAACATTGGAGGAAAGAGATACCCAAGTAGCAACTGCTTGGAGAAGTCCCGAATGCAGAGTCGGAAGAGGATGATCTCGCCTCTCAGTTGGAAGATTAACATCAGTGCTGTTCCCAGCTGGTTCACTTTCCTTTCTAATATTTCCCACAATCACATTTGTGGCTTGGATAGCGAGAGGCGTTGAAAGTGAGAGGCCGATCCACTGCTGATTTCATCAACATGGGAGAAAAAAAAAAAAAATAGCAACTGCTTGGAGAAGCCCTGAATGCAGAGTCTGAAGAGGATGATCTCACCTCTCAGTTGGAAGATGAACATCAGTGCTGTTCCCAGCTGATTAACTTTCCTTTCCTGTATTTCCCCGAATCACATTTGTGGCTTTGATAGCGAGAGGCTGTGAAAGCGAGAGGCTGATCCACTGCTGATTTCCTCAACATTGGAGGAAAGAGATACCCAAGTAGCAACTGCTTGGAGAAGTCCCGAATGCAGAGTCTGAAGAGGATGACATCGCCTCTCAGTTGGACGATTAACATCAGTGCTGTTCACAACTGGTTCACTTTGCTTTCTGAAGTTTCCCACAATAACATTGGCCGCTTGGATAGTGAGAGGCCTGTAAAGAGAGACTGATCCACTGCTGATTTCCTCAACACTGGAGGAAAGAAATACCCAAGTAGCAACTGCTTGGAGAAGCCCCGAATGCAGAGTCGGAAGAGGATGATCTCGCCTCTCAGTTGGAAGATGAAAATCAGTGCTGTTCACAGCTGATGAACTTTCCTTTCTGAAGTTTCCCACAGTCACAATTGTGGCTTGGAAAGCGAGAGTTTTAGAAATTGAGAGACTGATCCACCGCTGATATCCTCAACATTGGAGGAAAGAGATACCGAAGTAGCAACTGCTTGGAGAAGCCCTGAATGCAGAGTCTGAAGAGGATGATATCGTCCCCCAGTTGGAAGATGAAAATCAGTGCTGTTCACAGCTGGTTCACTTTCCTTTCTAATATTTCCCACAATCACATTTGTGGCTTGGATAGCTATAGGCTTTGAAAGCGAGAGGCTGATCCACTGCTGATTTCATCAACATGGGAGAAAAAAAAAAAAAGTAGCATCTCCGTGGAGAAGCCCTGAATGCAGAGTCTTAAGAGGATGATATCGCCTCTCAGTTGGAAGATTAACATCAGTGCTCTTCACAGCTGATTAACTTTCCTTTCTGAAATTTCCCCGAATCACATTTGTGGCTTTGATAGCGAGAGGCTGTGAAAGCGAGAGGCTGATCCGCTGCTGATTTCCTCAACATTGGAGGAAAGAGATACCCAAGTAGCAACTGCTTGGAGAAGTCCCGAATGCAGAGTCGGAAGAGGATGATCTCGCCTCTCAGTTGGAAGATTAACATCAGTGCTGTTCCCAGCTGGTTCACTTTCCTTTCTAATATTTCCCACAATCACATTTGTGGCTTGGATAGCGAGAGGCGTTGAAAGTGAGAGGCCGATCCACTGCTGATTTCATCAACATGGGAGAAAAAAAAAAAAAATAGCAACTGCTTGGAGAAGCCCTGAATGCAGAGTCTGAAGAGGATGATCTCACCTCTCAGTTGGAAGATGAACATCAGTGCTGTTCCCAGCTGATTAACTTTCCTTTCCTGTATTTCCCCGAATCACATTTGTGGCTTTGATAGCGAGAGGCTGTGAAAGCGAGAGGCTGATCCACTGCTGATTTCCTCAACATTGGAGGAAAGAGATACCCAAGTAGCAACTGCTTGGAGAAGTCCCGAATGCAGAGTCTGAAGAGGATGACATCGCCTCTCAGTTGGACGATTAACATCAGTGCTGTTCACAACTGGTTCACTTTGCTTTCTGAAGTTTCCCACAATAACATTGGCCGCTTGGATAGTGAGAGGCCTGTAAAGAGAGACTGATCCACTGCTGATTTCCTCAACACTGGAGGAAAGAAATACCCAAGTAGCAACTGCTTGGAGAAGCCCCGAATGCAGAGTCGGAAGAGGATGATCTCGCCTCTCAGTTGGAAGATGAAAATCAGTGCTGTTCACAGCTGATGAACTTTCCTTTCTGAAGTTTCCCACTATCACATTTGTGGCTTGGAAAGCGAGAGTTTTAGAAATTGAGAGACTGATCCACCGCTGATATCCTCAACATTGGAGGAAAGAAATACCCCAGTAGCATCTCCTTGGAGAAGCCCTGAATGCAGAGTCTGAAGAGGATGATCTCGCCTCTCAGTTGGAAGGTTAACATCAGTGCTGTTCCCAGCTGGTTCACTTTCCTTTCTGAAGTTTCCCACAATCACATTTGTGGCTTGGATAGTGAGAGGCTTTGAAAGCGAGAGGTTGATCCACTGCTGATTTCGTCAACATTGGAGGAAAGAAATACCCAAGTAGCAACTCCTTGGAGAAGCCCCGAATGCAGAGTCGGAAGAGGATGATATGGTCTCTGGGTTGGAAGATTAAAATCAGTGCTGTTCACAGCTGATTCACTTTTCTTTCCAATATGTCTCACAGTGATATATGTGACTTGGATAGCGAGATGCTATGGAATCGAGAGGCAGATCCACTGCTGATTTCCTCAACATTGGAGGCAAGGAAAACCAAAGTAGCAACTGTTTGGAGAAGCCCCGAATGCAGAGTCGGAAGACGATGATATCGCTTGTCATTTTGTAGATTAAAATCAGTGCTGTTCACAGCTGATGAACTTTCCTTTCTGAAGTTTCCCCGAATCACATTTGTGGCTTGGATAGCGAGAGGCTTTGAGAGCGAGAGGCTGATCCACCGCTGATTTCCTCAACATTGGAGGAAAGAGATACCGAAGTAGGAACTGCTTGGAGAAGCCCTGAATGCAGAGTCTGAAGAGGATGACATCGCCTCTCAGTTGGAAGATTAAAATCAGTCGTGTTCACAGCTGGTTCACTTTCCTTTCTAATATTTCCCACAATAACATTGGCCGCTTGGATAGTGAGAGGCCTTGAAAGAGAGACTGATCCACTGCTGATTTCCTCAACATTGGAGGACAGAAATAGCAAAGTAGCATATCCTTGG
Organism: Struthio camelus; assembly: GCF_040807025.1. Classification (NCBI taxonomy): domain Eukaryota; kingdom Metazoa; phylum Chordata; class Aves; order Struthioniformes; family Struthionidae; genus Struthio; species Struthio camelus. The sequence continues at coordinate 127,213,123 of NC_090944.1, forward strand.
AGAAGCGCCAAATGCAGAGTCGGAAGAGGATGATCTCGCCTCTCAGTTGGAAGATGAACATCAGTGCTGTTCACAGCTGATTAACTTTCCTTTCTGAAGTTTCCCACAATCACAATTGTGGCTTGGAAAGCGAGAGTTTTAGAAATTGAGAGGCTTAGCCACTGCTGATTTCATCAACATTGGAGGAAAGAAATACCCAAATAGCAACTGCTTGGAGCTTGGAGAAGCCCCGAATGCAGAGTCTGAAGAGGATGATATCGCCTCTCAGTTGGAAGATTAACATCAGTGCTGTTCACAGCTGGTTCACTTTCGTTTCTGAAGTTTCCCCAAATCCCATTTGTGGCTTGGATAGCGAGAGGCTTTGAAAGCAAGAGCCTGATCCACTGCTGATTTCGTCAACATTAAAGAAAACAAATGCTAAAGCAGGAATTGCTTGGAGAAGCCCCGAATGCAGAGTCTGAAGAGGATGATCTCGCCTCTCAGTTGGAAGATTAACATCAGTGCTGTTCCCAGCTGGTTCACTTTCCTTTCTAATATTTCCCACAATCACATTTGTGGCTTGGATAGCGAGAGGCTTTGAAAGTGAGAGGCTGATCCACTGCTGATTTCCTCAACATGGGAGAAAAAAAAAAAAAGTAGCAACTGCTTGGAGAAGCCCCGAATGCAGAGTCTTAAGAGGATGATATCGCCTCTCAGTTGGAAGATTAACATCAGTGCTGTTCACAGCTGATTAACTTTCCTTTCTGAAGTTCCCCGAATCACATTTGTGGCTTGGATAGCGAGAGGCTTTGAGAGCGAGAGGCTGATCCACTGCTGATTTCATCAACATTGGAGGATAGAGATACCCAAGTAGCAACTGCTTGGAGAAGCGCCGCATGCAGAGTCTGTAGAGGATGATATCGTCTCTCAGTTGGAAGATTAACATCAGTGCTGTTCACAGCTGGTTAACTTTCCTTTCTAATATTTCCCCGAATCACATTTGTGGCTTGGATAGCAAGAGGCTTAGCAAGCAAGAGGCTGATCCACTGCTGATTTCCTCAACATTGGAGGAAAGAAATAGCAAAGTAGCATCTCCTTGGAGAAGCCCTGAATGCAGAGTCTGAAGAGGATGATCTCGCCTCTCAGTTGTAAGATTAACATCAGTGCTGTTCACAGCTGATGAACTTTCCTTTCTGAAGTTTCCCACAGTCACATTTGTGGCTTGGAAAGCGAGAGTTTTAGAAATTGAGAGGCTGATCCACTGCTGATTTCATCAACATTGGAGGAAAGAAATACCCAAATAGCAACTGCTTGGAGCTTGGAGAAGCCCCGAATGCAGAGTCTGAAGAGGATGATATCGCCTCTCAGTTGGAAGATTAACATCAGTGCTGTTCACAGCTGGTTCACTTTCGTTTCTGAAGTTTCCCCGAATCCCATTTGTGGCTTGGATAGTGAGAGGCTTTGAAAGCAAGAGCCTGATCCACTTCTGATTTCGTCAACATTAAAGAAAACAAATGCTAAAGCAGGAATTGCTTGGAGAAGCCCCGAATGCAGAGTCTGAAGAGGATGATATCGCCTCTCAGTTGGAAGATTAACATCAGTGCTGTTCACAGCTGGTTCACTTTCCTTTCTAATATTTCCCACAATCACATTTGTGGCTTGGAAAGCGAGAGGCTTTGAAAGCGAGAGGCTGATCCACTGCTGATTTCATCAACATGGGAGAAAAAAGAAAAAAAGTAGCAACTGCTTGGAGAAGCCCTGAATGCAGAGTCTGAAAAGGATGATCTCGCCTCTCAGTTGGAAGATTAACATTAGTGCTGTTCATAGCTGATTAACTTTCCTTTCTGAAGTTTCCCAGAATCACAATTGTGGCTTGGAAATCTATAGTTTTAGAAAGCGAGAGGCTAATCCACTGCTGATTTCCTCAACATTGGAGGAAAGAAATACCCAAGTAGCAACTGCTTGGAGAAGCCGCGAAAGCAGAGTCTGAAGAGGATGACATCGCCTCTCAGTTGGACGATTAACATCAGTGCTGTTCACAGCTGGTTCACTTTGCTTTCTGAAGTTTCCCACAATAACATTGGCCGCTTGGATAGTGAGAGGCCTGTAAAGAGAGACTGATCCACTGCTGATTTCCTCAACACTGGAGGAAAGAAATACCCAAGTAGCAACTGCTTGGAGAAGCCCCGAATGCAGAGTCGGAAGAGGATGATCTCGCCTCTCAGTTGGAAGATTAACATCAGTGCTGTTCACAGCTGATGAACTTTCCTTTCTGAAGTTTCCCACAGTCACATTTGTGGCTTGGAAAGCGAGAGTTTTAGAAATTGAGAGACTGATCCACCGCTGATATCCTCAACATTGGAGGAAAGAGATACCGAAGTAGCAACTCCTTGGAGAAGCCCTGAATGCAGAGTCTGAAGAGGATGATATCGTCCCCCAGTTGGAAGATGAAAATCAGTGCTGTTCACAGCTGGTTCACTTTCCTTTCTAATATTTCCCACAATCACATTTGTGGCTTGGATAGCGAGAGGCTTTGAAAATGAGAGGCTGATCCACTGCTGATTTCATCAACATGGGAGAAAAAAAAAAAAAGTAGCATCTCCGTGGAGAAGCCCTGAATGCAGAGTCTTAAGAGGATGATATCGCCTCTCAGTTGGAAGATTAACATCAGTGCTCTTCCCAGCTGATTAACTTTCCTTTCTGAAATTTCCCCGAATCACATTTGTGGCTTTGATAGCGAGAGGCTGTGAAAGCGAGAGGCTGATCCGCTGCTGATTTCCTCAACATTGGAGGAAAGAGATACCCAAGTAGCAACTGCTTGGAGAAGTCCCGAATGCAGAGTCGGAAGAGGATGATCTCGCCTCTCAGTTGGAAGATTAACATCAGTGCTGTTCCCAGCTGGTTCACTTTCCTTTCTAATATTTCCCACAATCACATTTGTGGCTTGGATAACGAGAGGGTTTGAAAGCGAGAGGCTGATCCACTGCTGATTTCATCAACATGGGAGAAAAAAAAAAAAAGTAGCAACTGCTTGGAGAAGCCCTGAATGCAGAGTCTTAAGAGGATGATCTCGCCTCTCAGTTGGAAGATTAACATCAGTGCTGTTCATAGCTGATTAACTTTCCTTTCTGAAGTTTCCCCGAATCACATTTGTGGCTTTGATAGCGAGAGGCTGTGAAAGCGAGAGGCTGATCCACCGCTGATTTCCTCAACATTGGAGGAAAGAGATACCCAAGTAGCAGCTGCTTGGAGAAGCCCCGAATGCAGAGTCTGAAGAGGATGACATCGCCTCTCAGTTGGAAGATTAACATCAGTGCTGTTCACAGCTGGTTCACTTTCCTTTCTAATATTTCCCACAATAACATTGGCCGCTTGGATAGTGAGAGGCCTGTAAAGAGAGACTGATCCACTGCTGATTTCCTCAACACTGGAGGAAAGAAATACCAAAGTAGCAACTGCTTGGAGAAGCCCCGAATGCAGAGTTGGAAGATGATGATATCGCTTGTCAGTTGGTAGATTAAAATCAGTGCTGTGGACAGCTGATGAACTTTCCTTTCTGAAGTTTCCCACAATCACATTTGTGGCTTGGAAAGCGAGAGGCTTTTAAAGCGGAAGGCTGATCCACTGCTGATTTCCTCAATATTGGAGGAAAGAAATACCCCAGTAGCAACTCCTTGGAGAAGCCCTGAATGCAGAGTCTGAAGAGGATGATATCGCCTCTCAGTTGGAAGGTTAACATCAGTGCTGTTCCCAGCTGGTTCACTTTCCTTTCTAATATTTCCCACAATCACATTTGTGGCTTGGATAGCGAGAGGCTTAGAAAGTGAGAGGCTGATCCACTGCTGATTTCCTGAACATTGGAGGACAGAAATAGCAAAGTAGCATCTCCTTGGAGAAGCGCCAAATGCAGAGTCTGAAGAGGATGATCTCGCCTCTCAGTTGGAAGATTGAACATCAGTGCTGTTCACAGCTGATTAACTTTCCTTTCTGAAGTTTCCCACCATCACGTTTGTGGCTTGGATAGTGAGAGGCTTTGAAAGCGAGAGGTTGATCCACTGCTGATTTCGTCAACATTGGAGGAAAGAAATACCCAAGTAGCAACTCCTTGGAGAAGCCCCGAATGCAGAGTCGGAAGAGGATGATATGGTCTCTGGGTTGGAAGATTAAAATCAGTGCTGTTCACAGCTGATTCACTTTTCTTTCCAATATGTCTCACAGTGATATATGTGACTTGGATAGCGAGATGCTATGGAATCGAGAGGCAGATCCACTGCTGATTTCCTCAACATTGGAGGCAAGGAAAACCAAAGTAGCAACTGTTTGGAGAAGCCCCGAATGCAGAGTCGGAAGACGATGATATCGCTTGTCATTTTGTAGATTAAAATCAGTGCTGTTCACAGCTGATGAACTTTCCTTTCTGAAGTTTCCCCGAATCACATTTGTGGCTTGGATAGCGAGAGGCTTTGAGAGCGAGAGGCTGATCCACCGCTGATTTCCTCAACATTGGAGGAAAGAGATACTGAAGTAGGAACTGCTTGGAGAAGCCCTGAATGCAGAGTCTGAAGAGGATGACATCGCCTCTCAGTTGGAAGATTAACATCAGTCGTGTTCACAGCTGGTTCACTTTCCTTTCTAATATTTCCCACAATAACATTGGCCGCTTGGATAGTGAGAGGCCTTGAAAGAGAGACTGATCCACTGCTGATTTCCTCAACATTGGAGGACAGAAATAGCAAAGTAGCATATCCTTGGAGAAGCGCCAAATGCAGAGTCGGAAGAGGATGATCTCGCCTCTCAGTTGGAAGATGAACATCAGTGCTGTTCACAGCTGATTAACTTTCCTTTCTGAAGTTTCCCACAATCAAAATTGTGGCTTGGAAAGCGAGAGTTTTAGAAATTGAGAGGCTTAGCCACTGCTGATTTCATCAACATTGGAGGAAAGAAATACCCAAATAGCAACTGCTTGGAGCTTGGAGAAGCCCCGAATGCAGAGTCTGAAGAGGATAATATCGCCTCTCAGTTGGAAGATTAACATCAGTGCTGTTCACAGCTGGTTCACTTTCGTTTCTGAAGTTTCCCCAAATCCCATTTGTGGCTTGGATAGCGAGAGGCTTTGAAAGCAAGAGCCTGATCCACTGCTGATTTCGTCAACATTAAAGAAAACAAATGCTAAAGCAGGAATTGCTTGGAGAAGCCCCGAATGCAGAGTCTGAAGAGGATGATCTCGCCTCTCAGTTGGAAGATGAAAATCAGTGCTGTTCCCAGCTGGTTCACTTTCCTTTCTAATATTTCCCACAATCACATTTGTGGCTTGGATAGCGAGAGGCTTTGAAAGTGAGAGGCTGATCCACTGCTGATTTCCTCAACATGGGAGAAAAAAAAAAAAAGTAGCAACTGCTTGGAGAAGCCCCGAATGCAGAGTCGGAAGACGATGATATCGCTTGTCAGTTGGTAGATTAAAATCAGTGCTGTGGACAGCTGATTAACTTTCCTTTCTAATATTTCCCCGAATCACATTTGTGGCTTGGATAGCGAGAGGCTTTGAGAGCGAGAGGCTGATCCACTGCTGATTTCCTCAACATTGGAGGAAAGAGATACCGAAGTAGCATCTCCTTGGAGAAGCCCCAAATGCAGAGTCTGAAGAGGATGATATCGCCTCTCAGTTGGAAGATTAACATCAGTGCTGTTCACAGCTGGTTCACTTTCCTTTCTAATATTTCCCAGAATCACATTGGAGGCTTGGATAGTGAGAGACTTTGAAAGCAAGAGCCTGATCCACTGATGGTTTCGTCAACATTAAAGAAAACAAATGCTAAAGCAGGAATTGCTTGGAGAAGCCCTGAATGCAGAGTCTGAAGAGGATGATCTCACCTCTCAGTTGGAAGATTAACATCAGTGCTGTTCACAGCTGATGAACTTTCCTTTCTGAAGTTTCCCCGAATCCCATTTGTGGCTTGGATAGCGAGAGGCTTTGAAAGCAAGAGCCTGATCCACTGCTGATTTCGTCAACATTAAAGAAAACAAATGCTAAAGCAGGAATTGCTTGGAGAAGCCCCGAATGCAGAGTCTGAAGAGGATGATATCGCCTCTCAGTTGGAAGATTAACATCAGTGCTGTTCCCAGCTGGTTCACTTTCCTTTCTAATATTTCCCACAATCACATTTGTGGCTTGGAAAGCGAGAGGCTTTGAAAGCGAGAGGCTGATCCACTGCTGATTTCATCAACATGGGAGAAAAAAGAAAAAAAGTAGCAACTGCTTGGAGAAGCCCTGAATGCAGAGTCTGAAGAGGATGATCTCGCCTCTCAGTTGGAAGATTAACATTAGTGCTGTTCATAGCTGATTAACTTTCCTTTCTGAAGTTTCCCACAATCACATTTGTGGCTTGGAAATCTATAGTTTTAGAAAGCGAGAGGCTAATCCACTGCTGATTTCCTCAACATTGGAGGAAAGAGATACCCAAGTAGCAACTGCTTGGAGAAGCCGCGAAAGCAGAGTCTGAAGAGGATGATATCGCCTCTCAGTTGGAAGATTAAAATCAGTGCTCTTCACAGCTGATGAACTTCCCTTTCTGAAGTTTCCCACAATCACATTTGTGGCTTGGATACTGAGAGGCTTAGAAAGCGAGAGGCTGATCCACTGCTGATTTCATCAACATGGGAGAAAAAAGAAAAAAAGTAGCAACTGCTTGGAGAAGCCCTGAATGCAGAGTCTGAAGAGGATGATCTCGCCTCTCAGTTGGAAGATTAACATCAGTGCTGTTCACAGCTGATTAACTTTCCTTTCTGAAGTTTCCCCGAATCACATTTGTGGCTTGGATAGCGAGATGCTTTGAAAGCAAGAGCCTGATCCACTGCTGGTTTCGTCAACATTAAAGAAAACAAATGCTAAAGCAGCAATTGCTTGGAGAAGCCCCGAATGCAGAGTTTGAAGAGGATTACATCGCCTCTCAGTTGGAAGATTAACATCAGTGCTGTTCCCAGCTGGTTCACTTTCCTTTCTAATATTTCCCAGAATCACATTGGAGGCTTGGATAGTGAGCGACTTTGAAAGCAAGAGCCTGATCCACTGATGGTTTCGTCAACATTAAAGAAAACAAATGCTAAAGCAGGAATTGCTTGGAGAAGCCCTGAATGCAGAGTCTGAAGAGTATGATCTCACCTCTCAGTTGGAAGATTAACATCAGTGCTGTTGACAGCTGATGAACTTTCCTTTCTGAAGTTTCCCCGAATCCCATTTGTGGCTTGGATAGCGAGAGGCTTTGAAAGCAAGAGCCTGATCCACTGCTGATTTCGTCAACATTAAAGAAAACAAATGCTAAAGCAGGAATTGCTTGGAGAAGCCCCGAATGCAGAGTCTTAAGAGGATGATATCGCCTCTCAGTTGGAAGATTAACATCAGTGCTGTTCCCAGCTGGTTCACTTTCCTTTCTAATATTTCCCACAATCACATTTGTGGCTTGGAAAGCGAGAGGCTTTGAAAGCGAGAGGCTGATCCACTGCTGATTTCATCAACATGGGAGAAAAAAGAAAAAAAGTAGCAACTGCTTGGAGAAGCCCTGAATGCAGAGTCTGAAGAGGATGATCTCGCCTCTCAGTTGGAAGATTAACATTAGTGCTGTTCATAGCTGATTAACTTTCCTTTCTGAAGTTTCCCACAATCACATTTGTGGCTTGGAAATCTATAGTTTTAGAAAGCGAGAGGCTAATCCACTGCTGATTTCCTCAACATTGGAGGAAAGAGATACCCAAGTAGCAACTGCTTGGAGAAGCCGCGAAAGCAGAGTCTGAAGAGGATGATATCGCCTCTCAGTTGGAAGATTAAAATCAGTGCTCTTCACAGCTGATGAACTTCCCTTTCTGAAGTTTCCCACAATCACATTTGTGGCTTGGATACTGAGAGGCTTAGAAAGCGAGAGGCTGATCCACTGCTGATTTCATCAACATGGGAGAAAAAAGAAAAAAAGTAGCAACTGCTTGGAGAAGCCCTGAATGCAGAGTCTGAAGAGGATGATCTCGCCTCTCAGTTGGAAGATTAACATCAGTGCTGTTCACAGCTGATTAACTTTCCTTTCTGAAGTTTCCCCGAATCACATTTGTGGCTTGGATAGCGAGATGCTTTGAAAGCAAGAGCCTGATCCACTGCTGGTTTCGTCAACATTAAAGAAAACAAATGCTAAAGCAGCAATTGCTTGGAGAAGCCCCGAATGCAGAGTTTGAAGAGGATTACATCGCCTCTCAGTTGGAAGATTAACATCAGTGCTGTTCCCAGCTGGTTCACTTTCCTTTCTAATATTTCCCACAATCATATTTGTGGCTTGGATAGCGAGAGGCTTTGAAAGCGAGAGGCCGATCCACTGCTGATTTCATCAACATGGGAGAAAAAAAAAAAAAGTAGCATCTCCTTGGAGAAGCCCTGAATGCAGAGTCTGAAGAGGATGATATCGCCACTCAGTTGGAAGATTAAAATCAGTGCTCTTCACAGCTGATTAACTTTCCTTTCTGAAGTTTCCCCGAATCACATTTGTGGCTTTGATAGCGAGAGGCTGTGAAAGCGAGAGGCTGATCCACTGCTGATTTCCTCAACATTGGAGAAAACAAATGCTTAAGCAGGAATTGCTTGGAGAAGCCCTGAATGCAGAGTCTGAAGAGGATGATATCGTCCCCCAGTTGGAAGATGAAAATCAGTGCTGTTCACAGCTGGTTCACTTTCCTTTCTAATATTTCCCACAATAACATTGTCCGCTTGGATGGTGAGAGGCCTTGAAAGAGAGACTGATCCACTGCTGATTTCCTCAACATTGGAGGAAAGAAATACCAAACTAGGAACTCCGTGGAGAATCCCCGAATGCAGAGTCTGAAGAGGATGACATGGTCTCTCAGTTGGAAGTTTAACATCAGTGCTGTTCACAGGTGATGAACTTTCCTTTCTGAAGTTTCCCACAATCACGTTTGTGGCTTGGATAACAAGAGGCTTTGAGAGCGAGAGGCTGATCCACTGCAGATTTCGTCAACGTTGGAGGCAAGAAATACCAAACTAGCAGCTCCGTGGAGAATCCCCGAATGCAGAGTCTGAAGAGGATGACATGGTCTCTCAGTTGGACGATTAACATCAGTACTCTTAATAGCTGGTTAACTTTCCTTTCTGAAGTTTCCCACAATCACATTTGTGGCTTTGATAGCGAGAGGCTTAGAAAGTGAGAGGCTGATCCACTGCTGATTTCCTCAACATTGGAGGAAAGAGATACCGAAGTAGCAACTGCTTGGAAAAGCCCCGAATGCAGAGTCTGAAGAGGATGACATCGCCTCTCAGTTGGACGATTAACATCAGTGCTGTTCACAGCTGGTTCACTTTCCTTTCTAATATTTCCCAGAATCACATTGGAGGCTTGGATAGCGAGAGGCTTAGAAAGCGAGAGGCTGATCCACTGCTGATTTTGTCAACATTAAAGAAAACAAATGCTAAAGCAGGAATTGCTTGGAGAAGCCCCGAATGCAGAGTCTGAAGAGGATGATATCGTCCCCCAGTTGGAAGATGAAAATCAGTGCTGTTCCCAGCTGGTTAACTTTCCTTTCTGAAGTTTCCCCAAATCACATTTGTGGCTTGGATAGCGAGAGGCTTAGAAAGCGAGAGGCTGATCCACTGCTGATTTCGTCAACATTAAAGAAAACAAATGCTTAAGCAGGAATTGCTTGGAGAAGCCCCGAATGCAGAGTCTGAAGAGGATGATATCGTCCCCCAGTTGGAAGATGAAAATCAGTGCTGTTCACAGCTGGTTCACTTTCCTTTCTGAAGTTTCCCACAATCACATTTGTGGCTTGGATAGCGAGAGGGTTTGAAAGCGAGAGGCTGATCCACTGCTGATTTCATCAACATGGGAGAAAAAAAAAAAAAGTAGCAACTGCTTGGAGAAGCCCTGAATGCAGAGTCTGAAGAGGATGATCTCGCCTCTCAGTTGGAAGATTAACATCAGTGCTGTTCACAGCTGATTAACTTTCCTTTCTGAAGTTTCCCCGAATCACATTTGTGGCTTTGATAGCGAGAGGCTGTGAAAGCGAGAGGCTGATCCACTGCTGATTTCCTCAACATTGGAGGAAAGAGATACCCAAGTAGCAACTCCTTGGAGAAGCCCCGAATGCAGAGTCTGAAGAGGATGACATCGCCTCTCAGTTGGAAGATTAACATCAGTGCTGTTCACAGCTGGTTCACTTTCCTTTCTAATATTTCCCAGAATCACATTGGAGGCTTGGATAGTGAGAGGCTTTGAAAGCAAGAGCCTGATCCACTGCTGATTTCGTCAACATTAAAGAAAACAAATGCTAAAGCAGGAATTGCTTGGAGAAGCCCCAAATGCAGAGTCTGAAAAGGATGATATCGTCCCCCAGTTGGAAGATGAAAATCAGTGCTGTTCCCAGCTGGTTCACTTTCCTTTCTAATATTTCCCACAATCACATTTGTGGCTTGGATAGCGAGAGGCGTTGAAAGTGAGAGGCCGATCCACTGCTGATTTCATCAACATGGGAGAAAAAAAAAAAAAATAGCAACTGCTTGGAGAAGCCCTGAATGCAGAGTCTGAAGAGGATGATCTCACCTCTCAGTTGGAAGATTAACATCAGTGCTGTTGACAGCTGATGAACTTTCCTTTCTGAAGTTTCCCCGAATCACATTTGTGGCTTGGAAAGCGAGAGGCTTTTAAAGCGGAAGGCTGATCCACTGCTGATTTCCTCAATATTGGAGGAAAGAAATACCAAACTAGCAGTTCCGTGGAGAATCCCCGAATGCAGAGTCTGAAGAGGATGACATGGTCTCTCAGTTGGAAGATGAAAATCAGTGCCGTTCACAGCTGATGAACTTTCCTTTCTGAAGTTTCCCACAATCACGTTTGTGGCTTGGATAACAAGAGGCTTTGAGAGCGAGAGGCTGATCCACTGCAGATTTCGTCAACGTTGGAGGCAAGAAATACCAAACTAGCAGCTCCGTGGAGAATCCCCGAATGCAGAGTCTGAAGAGGATGACATGGTCTCTCAGTTGGAAGTTTAACATCAGTGCTGTTCACAGCTGATGAACTTTCCTTTCTGAAGTTCCCCGAATCACATTTGTGGCTTTGATAGCAAGAGGCTTTGAAAGCGAGAGGCTGATCCACTGCTGATTTCATCAACATTGGAGGAAAGAGATACCGAAGTAGCAACTGCTTGGAGAAGCCCCGAATGCAGAGTTTGAAGAGGATGACATCGCCTCTCAGTTGGAAGATTAACATCAGTACTCTTAATAGCTGGTTAACTTTCCTTTCTGAAGTTTCCCACTATCACATTTGTGGCTTGGATAGCGAGAGGCTTTGAGAGCGAGAGGCTGATCCACTGCTGATTTCATCAACATTGGAGGATAGAGATACCAAAGTAGCAACTGCTTGGAGAAGCCCCGAATGCAGAGTCTGAAGAGGATGATATCGCCTCTCAGTTGGACGATTAACATCAGTGCTGTTCCCAGCTGGTTCACTTTCCTTTCTGAAGTTTCCCACACTAACATTTGTGGCTTTGATAGCGAGAGGCTGTGAAAGTGAGAGGCTGATCCACTGCTGATTTCCTCAACATTGGAGGAAAGAGATACCCAAGTAGCAACTGCTTGGAGAAGCCCCGAATGCAGAGTCTGAAGAGGATGATATCGCCTCTCAGTTGGAAGATTAACATCAGTGCTGTTCACAGCTGGTTCACTTTCCTTTCTAATATTTCCCAGAATCACATTGGAGGCTTGGATAGTGAGAGACTTTGAAAGCAAGAGCCTGATCCACTGCTGGTTTCGTCAACATTAAAGAAAACAAATGCTAAAGCAGGAATTGCTTGGAGAAGCCCCGAATGCAGAGTCTGAAGAGGATGATATCGTCCCCCAGTTGGAAGATGAAAATCAGTGCTGTTCACAGCTGGTTCACTTTCCTTTCTGAAGTTTCCCCGAATTACATTTGTGGCTTGGATAGCGAGAGGCGTTGAAAGTGAGAGGCTGATCCACTGCTGATTTCCTCAACATGGGAGAAAAAAAAAAAAAATAGCAACTGCTTGGAGAAGCCCTGAATGCAGAGTCTGAAGAGGATGATCTCACCTCTCAGTTGGAAGATTAACATCAGTGCTGTTGACAGTTGATGAACTTTCCTTTCTGAAATTTCCCACAATCACATTTGTGGCTTGGAAAGCGAGAGGCTTTTAAAGCGGAAGGCTGATCCACTGCTGATTTCCTCAATATTGGAGGAAAGAAATACCAAACTAGGAACTCCGTGGAGAATCCCCGAATGCAGAGTCTGAAGAGGATGACATGGTCTCTCAGTTGGAAGATGAAAATCAGTGCTGTTCACAGGTGATGAACTTTCCTTTCTGAAGTTTCCCACAATCACAATGGTGGCTTGGATAACAAGAGGCTTTGAGAGCGAGAGGCTGATCCACTGCAGATTTCGTCAACATTGGAGGCAAGAAATACCAAACTAGCAGCTCCGTGGAGAATCCCCGAATGCAGAGTCTGAAGAGGATGACATGGTCTCTCAGTTGGAAGTTTAACATCAGTGCTGTTCACAGCTGATGAACTTTCCTTTCTGAAGTTCCCCGAATCACATTTGTGGCTTGGATAGCGAGAGGCTTTGAAAGCGAGAGGCTGATCCACTGCTGATTTCCTCAATATTGGAGGAAAGAGATACCGAAGTAGCAACTGCTTGGAGAAGCCCCGAATGCAGAGTCTGAAGAGGATGACATCGCCTCTCAGTTGGAAGATTAACATCAATACTCTTAATAGCTGGTTAACTTTCCTTTCTGAAGTTTCCACAATCACATTTGTGGCTTGGATAGCGAGAGGCTTTGAGAGCGAGAGGCTGATCCACTGCTGATTTCATCAACATTGGAGGATAGAGATACCAAAGTAGCAACTGCTTGGAGAAGCCCCGAATGCAGAGTCTGAAGAGGATGATATCGCCTCTCAGTTGGAAGATGAAAATCAGTGCTGTTCCCAGCTGGTTCACTTTCCTTTCTAATATTTCCCACAATCACATTTGTGGCTTGGATAGCGAGAGGCTTTGAAAGTGAGAGGCTGATCCACTGCTGATTTCCTCAACATTGGAGGACAGAAATAGCAATGTAGCATCTCCTTGGAGAAGCCCCGAATGCAGAGTCTGAAGAGGATGATATCGTCTCTCAGTTGGAAGATTAACATCAGTGCTGTTCACAGCTGGTTCACTTTCCTTTCTAATATTTCCCAGAATCACATTTGTGACTTGGATAGTGAGAGACTTTGAAAGCGAGAGCCTGATCCACTGCTGGTTTCGTCAACATTAAAGAAAACAAATGCTAAAGCAGGAATTGCTTGGAGAAGCCCCGAATGCAGAGTCTGAAGAGGATGATATCGCCTCTCAGTTGGAAGATTAAAATCAGTGCTGTTCACAGCTGATTAACTTTCCTTTCTGAAGTTTCCCACAATCACATTTGTGGCTTGGAAAGCGAGAGGCTTTGAAAGCGGAAGGCTGATCCACTGCTGATTTCATCAACATTGGAGGAAAGAAATACCCAAGTAGCAACTGCTTGGAGAAGCCCTGAATGCAGAGTCGGAAGAGGATGATCTCGCCTCTCAGTTGGAAGATGAAAATCAGTGCTGTTCACAGCTGGTTCACTTTCCTTTCTAATATTTCCCACAATCACATTTGTGGCTTGGATAGCGAGAGGCTTTGAAAGTGAGAGGCTGATCCACTGCTGATTTCCTCAACATTGGAGGACAGAAATAGTAAAGTAGCATCTCCTTGGAGAAGCGCCAAATGCAGAGTCTGAAGAGGATGATATCGCCTCTCAGTTGGAAGATTAACATCAGTGCTGTTCACAGCTGGTTCACTTTCCTTTCTGAAGTTTCCCCGAATCACGTTTGTGGCTTGGATAGCGAGAGGCTTAGAAAGCGAGAGGCTGATCCACTGCTGATTTCGTCAACATTAAAGAAAACAAATGTTTAAGCAGGAATTGCTTGGAGAAGCCCCAAATGCAGAGTCTGAAGAGGATGATATGGTCCCCCAGTTGGAAGATGAAAATCAGTGCTGTTCACAGCTGGTTCACTTTCCTTTCTGAAGTTTCCCACAATCACATTTGTGGCTTGGATAACGAGAGGGTTTGAAAGCGAGAGGCTGATCCACTGCTGATTTCATCAACATGGGAGAAAAAAAAAAAAAGTAGCAACTGCTTGGAGAAGCCCTGAATGCAGAGTCTTAAGAGGATGATCTCGCCTCTCAGTTGGAAGATTAACATCAGTGCTGTTCACAGCTGATTAACTTTCCTTTCTGAAGTTTCCCCGAATCACATTTGTGGCTTTGATAGCGAGAGGCTGTGAAAGCGAGAGGCTGATCCACCGCTGATTTCCTCAACATTGGAGGAAAGAGATACCCAAGTAGCAACTGCTTGGAGAAGCCCCGAATGCAGAGTCTGAAGAGGATGACATCGCCTCTCAGTTGTAAGATGAAAATCAGTGCTGTTCACAGCTGATGAACTTTCCTTTCTGAAGTTTCCCACAATCACGTTTGTGGCTTGGATAGCAAGAGGCTTTGAGAGCGAGAGGCTGATCCACTGCTGATTTCATCAACATTGGAGGAAAGAGATACCGAAGTAGCAACTGCTTGGAGAAGCCCCGAATGCAGAGTTTGAAGAGGATGACATCGCCTCTCAGTTGGAAGATTAACATCAGTACTCTTAATAGCTGGTTAACTTTCCTTTCTGAAATTTCCACAATCACATTTGTGGCTTGGATAGCGAGAGGCTTAGAAAGCGAGAGGCTGATCCACTGCTGATTTCGTCAACATTGGAGGATAGAGATACCGAAGTAGCAACTGCTTGGAGAAGCCCCGAATGCAGAGTTTGAAGAGGATGACATCGCCTCTCAGTTGGAAGATTAACATCAGTACTCTTAATAGCTGGTTAACTTTCCTTTCTGAAGTTTCCACAATCACATTTGTGGCTTGGATAGCGAGAGGCTTTGAGAGCGAGAGGCTGATCCACTGCTGATTTCATCAACATTGGAGGATAGAGATACCAAAGTAGCAACTGCTTGGAGAAGCCCCGAATGCAGAGTCTGAAGAGGATGATATCGCCTCTCAGTTGGACGATTAACATCAGTGCTGTTCCCAGCTGGTTCACTTTCCTTTCTAATATTTCCCAGGATCACATTGGAGGCTTGGATAGTGAGAGACTTTGAAAGCAAGAGCCTGATCCACTGCTGGTTTCGTCAACATTAAAGAAAACAAATGCTAAAGCAGGAATTGCTTGGAGAAGCCCCGAATGCAGAGTCTGAAGAGGATGATATCGTCCCCCAGTTGGAAGATGAAAATCAGTGCTGTTCCCAGCTGGTTAACTTTCCTTTCTGAAGTTTCCCCAAATCACATTTGTGGCTTGGATAGCGAGAGGCTTAGAAAGCGAGAGGCTGATCCACTGCTGATTTCGTCAACATTAAAGAAAACAAATGCTTAAGCAGGAATTGCTTGGAGAAGCCCCGAATGCAGAGTCTGAAGAGGATGATATGGTCCCCCAGTTGGAAGATGAAAATCAGTGCTCTTCACAACTGGTTCACTTTCCTTTCTAATATTTCCCACAATCACATTTGTGGCTTGGATAGCGAGAGGCTTTGAAAGTGAGAGGCTGATCCACTGCTGATTTCCTTAACATGGGAGAAAAAAAAAAAAAGTAGCAACTGCTTGGAGAAGCCCTGAATGCAGAGTCTTAAGAGGATGATCTCGCCTCTCAGTTGGAAGATTAACATCAGTGCTGTTCACAGCTGATTAACTTTCCTTTCTGAAGTTTCCCCGAATCACATTTGTGGCTTTGATAGCGAGAGGCTGTGAAAGCGAGAGGCTGATCCACTGCTGATTTCATCAACATTGGAGGAAAGAGATACCCAAGTAGCAACTGCTTGGAGAAGCCCCGAATGCAGAGTCTGAAGAGGATGACATCGCCTCTCAGTTGGAAGATTAACATCAGTGCTGTTCACAGCTGGTTCACTTTCCTTTCTAATATTTCCCACAATCACATTTGTGGCTTGGATAGCGAGAGGCGTTGAAAGTGAGAGGCCGATCCACTGCTGATTTCATCAACATGGGAGAAAAAAAAAAAAAATAGCAACTGCTTGGAGAAGCCCTGAATGCAGAGTCTGAAGAGGATGATCTCACCTCTCAGTTGGAAGATTAACATCAGTGCTGTTGACAGCTGATGAACTTTCCTTTCTGAAGTTTCCCACAATCACATTTGTGGCTTGGAAAGCGAGAGGCTTTTAAAGCGGAAGGCTGATCCACTGCTGATTTCCTCAACATTGGAGGAAAGAAATACCAAACTAGGAACTCCGTGGAGAATCCCCGAATGCAGAGTCTGAAGAGGATGACATGGTCTCTCAGTTGGAAGTTTAACATCAGTGCTGTTCACAGCTGATGAACTTTCCTTTCTGAAGTTTCCCACAATCACATTTGTGGCTTTGATAGCAAGAGGCTTTGAAAGCGAGAGGCTGATCCACTGCTGATTTCATCAACATTGGAGGAAAGAGATACCGAAGTAGCAACTGCTTGGAGAAGCCCCGAATGCAGAGTTTGAAGAGGATGACATCGCCTCTCAGTTGGAAGATTAACATCAGTACTCTTAATAGCTGGTTAACTTTCCTTTCTGAAGTTTCCACAATCACATTTGTGGCTTGGATAGCGAGAGGCTTCAAGAGCGAGAGGCTGATCCACTGCTGATTTCATCAACATTGGAGGATAGAGATACCAAAGTAGCAACTGCTTGGAGAAGCCCCGAATGCAAAGTCTGAAGAGGATGATATCGCCTCTCAGTTGGAAGATGAAAATCAGTGCTGTTCACAGCTGGTTCACTTTCCTTTCTGAAGTTTCCCACAATCACATTTGTGGCTTCGATAGCGAGAGGCGTTGAAAGTGAGAGGCCGATCCACTGCTGATTTCCTCAACATGGGAGAAAAAAAAAAAAAAATAGCAACTGCTTGGAGAAGCCCTGAATGCAGAGTCTGAAGAGGATTATCTCACCTCTCAGTTGGAAGATTAACATCAGTGCTGTTGACAGCTGATGAACTTTCCTTTCTGAAGTTTCCCACAATCACATTTGTGGCTTGGAAAGCGAGAGGCTTTTAAAGCGGAAGGCTGATCCACTGCTGATTTCCTCAATATTGGAGGAAAGAAATACCAAACTAGGAACTCCGTGGAGAATCCCCGAATGCAGAGTCTGAAGAGGATGACATGGTCTCTCAGTTGGAAGATGAAAATCAGTGCTGTTCACAGCTGATGAACTTTCCTTTCTGAAGTTTCCCACAATCACGTTTGTGGCTTGGATAGCAAGAGGCTTTGAGAGCGAGAGGCTGATCCACTGCTGATTTCATCAACATTGGAGGAAAGAGATACCGAAGTAGCAACTGCTTGGAGAAGCCCCGAATGCAGAGTCTGAAGAGGATGACATCGCCTCTCAGTTGGACGATTAACATCAGTACTCTTAATAGCTGGTTAACTTTCCTTTCTGAAGTTTCCACAATCACATTTGTGGCTTGGATAGCGAGAGGCTTTGAGAGCGAGAGGCTGATCCACTGCTGATTTCATCAACATTGGAGGATAGAGATACCAAAGTAGCAACTGCTTGGAGAAGCCCCGAATGCAGAGTCTGAAGAGGATGATATCGCCTCTCAGTTGGACGATTAACATCAGTGCTGTTCCCAGCTGGTTCACTTTCCTTTCTAATATTTCCCACAATCACATTTGTGGCTTGGATAGCGAGAGGCTTTGAAAGTGAGAGGCTGATCCACTGCTGATTTCATCAACATTGGAGGACAGAAATAGCAATGTAGCATCTCCTTGGAGAAGCCCCGAATGCAGAGTCTGAAGAGGATGATATCGTCTCTCAGTTGGAAGATTAACATCAGTGCTGTTCACAGCTGGTTCACTTTCCTTTCTAATATTTCCCAGAATCACATTTGTGACTTGGATAGTGAGAGACTTTGAAAGCGAGAGCCTGATCCACTGCTGGTTTCATCAACATTAAAGAAAACAAATGCTTAAGCAGGAACTCCTTGGAGAAGCCCCGAATGCAGAGTCTGAAGAGGATGATATCGTCCCTCAGTTGGAAGATTAAAATCAGTGCTGTTCACAGCTGATTAACTTTCCTTTCTGAAGTTTCCCACAATCACAATTGTGGCTTGGAAAGCCATAGGCTTTGAAAGCGAGAGGCTGATCCACTGCTGATTTCATCAACATTGGAGGAAAGAAATACCCAAGTAGCAACTGCTTGGAGAAGCCCTGAATGCAGAGTCTTAAGAGGATGATCTCGCCTCTCAGTTGGAAGATTAACATCAGTGCTGTTCACAGCTGATTAACTTTCCTTTCTGAAGTTTCCCCGAATCACATTTGTGGCTCGGATAGCGAGAGGCTTTGAAAGTGAGAGGCTGATCCACTGCTGATTTCCTTAACATTGGAGGACAGAAATAGCAAAGTAGCATCTCCTTGGAGAAGCGCCAAATGCAGAGTCTGAAGAGGATGATCTCGCCTCTCAGTTGGAAGATTGAACATCAGTGCTGTTCACAGCTGATTAACTTTCCTTTCTGAAGTTTCCCCGAATCACATTTGTGGCTTTGATAGCGAGAGGCTGTGAAAGCAAGAGGCTGATCCACTGCTGATTTCATCAACATTGGAGGAAAGAGATACCCAAGTAGCAACTGCTTGGAGAAGCCCCGAATGCAGAGTCTGAAGAGGATGACATCGCCTCTCAGTTGGAAGATTAACATCAGTGCTGTTCACAGCTGGTTCACTTTCCTTTCTAATATTTCCCAGAATCACATTGGAGGCTTGGATAGTGAGAGGCTTTGAAAGCAAGAGCCTGATCCACTGCTGATTTTGTCAACATTAAAGAAAACAAATGCTAAAGCAGGAATTGCTTGGAGAAGCCCCGAATGCAGAGTCTGAAGAGGATGATATCGTCCCCCAGTTGGAAGATTAACATCAGTGCTGTTCACAGCTGGTTCACTTTCCTTTCTGAAGTTTCCCACAATCACATTTGTGGCTTGGATAGCGAGAGGCGTTGAAAGTGAGAGGCCGATCCACTGCTGATTTCATCAACATGGGAGAAAAAAAAAAAAAAATAGCAACTGCTTGGAGAAGCCCTGAATGCAGAGTCTGAAGAGGATGATCTCACCTCTCAGTTGGAAGATTAACATCAGTGCTGTTGACAGCTGATGAACTTTCCTTTCTGAAGTTTCCCACAATCACATTTGTGGCTTGGAAAGCGAGAGGCTTTTAAAGCGGAAGGCTGATCCACTGCTGATTTCCTCAATATTGGAGGAAAGAAATACCAAACTAGGAACTCCGTGGAGAATCCCCGAATGCAGAGTCTGAAGAGGATGACATGGTCTCTCAGTTGGAAGATGAAAATCAGTGCTGTTCACAGCTGATGAACTTTCCTTTCTGAAGTTTCCCACAATCACGTTTGTGGCTTGGATAGCAAGAGGCTTTGAGAGCGAGAGGCTGATCCACTGCTGATTTCCTGAACATTGGAGGAAAGAGATACCCAAGTAGCAACTGCTTGGAGAAGCCCCGAATGCAGAGTTTGAAGAGGATGACATCGCCTCTCAGTTGGACGATTAACATCAGTACTCTTAATAACTGGTTAACTTTCCTTTCTGAAGTTTCCCCGAAATACATTTGTGGCTTGGATAGCGAGAGGCTTTGAGAGGGAGAGGCTGATCCACTGCTGATTTCATCAACATTGGAGGATAGAGATACCAAAGTAGCAACTGCTTGGAGAAGCCCCGAATGCAGAGTCTGAAGAGGATGATATCGCCTCTCAGTTGGACGATTAACATCAGTGCTGTTCCCAGCTGGTTCACTTTCCTTTCTAATATTTCCCACAATCACATTTGTGGCTTGGATAGCGAGAGGCTTTGAAAGTGAGAGGCTGATCCACTGCTGATTTCCTCAACATTGGAGGACAGAAATAGCAATGTAGCATCTCCTTGGAGAAGCCCCGAATGCAGAGTCTGAAGAGGATGATATCGTCTCTCAGTTGGAAGATTAACATCAGTGCTGTTCACAGCTGGTTCACTTTCCTTTCTAATATTTCCCAGAATCACATTTGTGACTTGGATAGTGAGAGACTTTGAAAGCGAGAGCCTGATCCACTGCTGGTTTCGTCAACATTAAAGAAAACAAATGCTAAAGCAGGAATTGCTTGGAGAAGCCCCGAATGCAGAGTCTGAAGAGGATGATATCGTCCCTCAGTTGGAAGATTAAAATCAGTGCTGTTCACAGCTGATTAACTTTCCTTTCTGAAGTTTCCCACAATCACAATTGTGGCTTGGAAAGCGATAGGCTTTGAAAGCGAGAGGCTGATCCACTGCTGATTTCATCAACATTGGAGGAAAGAAATACCCAAGTAGCAACTGCTTGGAGAAGCCCTGAATGCAGAGTCTTAAGAGGATGATATCGCCTCTCAGTTGGAAGATGAAAATCAGTGCTGTTCACAGCTGGTTCACTTTCCTTTCTGAAGTTTCCCCGAATCACATTTGTGGCTCGGGTAGCGAGAGGCTTTGAAAGCGGAAGGCTGATCCACTGCTGATTTCATCAACATTGAAGGAAAGAAATACCCAATTAGCAACTGCTTGGAGAAGTCCCGAATGCAGAGTCTGAAGAGGATGATCTCGCCTCTCAGTTGGAAGATGAAAATCAGTGCTGTTCACAGCTGGTTCACTTTCCTTTCTAATATTTCCCACAATCACATTTGTGGCTTGGATAGCGAGAGGCTTTGAAAGTGAGAGGCTGATCCACTGCTGATTTCCTTAACATTGGAGGACAGAAATAGCAAAGTAGCATCTCCTTGGAGAAGCGCCAAATGCAGAGTCGGAAGAGGATGATCTTGCCTCTGAGTTGGAAGATTAACATCAGTGCTGTTCACAGCTGATTAACTTTCCTTTCTGAAGTTTCCCCGAATCACATTTGTGGCTTGGATAGCGAGAGGCTTAGAAAGCGAGAGGCTGATCCACTGCTGATTTCGTCAACATTAAAGAAAACAAATGTTTAAGCAGGAATTGCTTGGAGAAGCCCCGAATGCAGAGTCTGAAGAGGATGATATCGCCTCTCAGTTGGAAGATGAAAATCAGTGCTGTTCACAGCTGGTTCACTTTCCTTTCTGAAGTTTCCCCGAATCACATTTGTGGCTCGGGTAGCGAGAGGCTTTGAAAGCGGAAGGCTGATCCACTGCTGATTTCATCAACATTGAAGGAAAGAAATACCCAATTAGCAACTGCTTGGAGAAGTCCCGAATGCAGAGTCTGAAGAGGATGATCTCGCCTCTCAGTTGGAAGATGAAAATCAGTGCTGTTCACAGCTGGTTCACTTTCCTTTCTAATATTTCCCACAATCACATTTGTGGCTTGGATAGCGAGAGGCTTTGAAAGTGAGAGGCTGATCCACTGCTGATTTCCTTAACATTGGAGGACAGAAATAGCAAAGTAGCATCTCCTTGGAGAAGCGCCAAATGCAGAGTCGGAAGAGGATGATCTTGCCTCTCAGTTGGAAGATTAACATCAGTGCTGTTCACAGCTGATTAACTTTCCTTTCTGAAGTTTCCCCGAATCACATTTGTGGCTTGGATAGCGAGAGGCTTAGAAAGCGAGAGGCTGATCCACTGCTGATTTCGTCAACATTAAAGAAAACAAATGTTTAAGCAGGAATTGCTTGGAGAAGCCCCGAATGCAGAGTCTGAAGAGGATGATATCGCCTCTCAGTTGGAAGATGAAAATCAGTGCTGTTCACAGCTGGTTCACTTTCCTTTCTGAAGTTTCCCACAATCACATTTGTGGCTTGGAAAGCGAGAGGCTTTGAAAGCGGAAGGCTGATCCACTGCTGATTTCCTCAATATTGGAGGAAAGAAATACCAAACTAGGAACTCCGTGGAGAATCCCCGAATGCAGAGTCTGAAGAGGATGACATGGTCTCTCAGTTGGAAGATGAAAATCAGTGCTGTTCACAGCTGATGAACTTTCCTTTCTGAAGTTTCCCACAATCACGTTTGTGGCTTGGATAGCAAGAGGCTTTGAGAGCGAGAGGCTGATCCACTGCTGATTTCCTCAACATTGGAGGAAAGAGATACCCAAGTAGCAACTGCTTGGAGAAGCCCCGAATGCAGAGTCTGAAGAGGATGACATCGCCTCTCAGTTGGACGATTAACATCAGTACTCTTAATAGCTGATTAACTTCCCTTTCTGAAGTTTCCACAATCACATTTGTGGCTTGGATAGCGAGAGGCTTTGAGAGCGAGAGGCTGATCCACTGCTGATTTCATCAACATTGGAGGATAGAGATACCAAAGTAGCAACTGCTTGGAGAAGCCCCGAATGCAGAGTTTGAAGAGGATGATATCGCCTCTCAGTTGGACGATTAACATCAGTGCTGTTCCCAGCTGGTTCACTTTCCTTTCTAATATTTCCCACAATCACATTTGTGGCTTGGATAGCGAGAGGCTTTGAAAGTGAGAGGCTGATCCACTGCTGATTTCCTCAACATTGGAGGACAGAAATAGCAATGTAGCATCTCCTTGGAGAAGCCCCGAATGCAGAGTCTGAAGAGGATGATATCGTCTCTCAGTTGGAAGATTAACATCAGTGCTGTTCACAGCTGGTTCACTTTCCTTTCTAATATTTCCCAGAATCACATTTGTGACTTGGATAGTGAGAGACTTTGAAAGCGAGAGCCTGATCCACTGCTGGTTTCGTCAACATTAAAGAAAACAAATGCTAAAGCAGGAATTGCTTGGAGAAGCCCCGAATGCAGAGTCTGAAGAGGATGATATCGTCCCTCAGTTGGAAAATTAAAATCAGTGCTGTTCACAGCTGATTAACTTTCCTTTCTGAAGTTTCCCACAATCACATTTGTGGCTTGGAAAGCGATAGGCTTTGAAAGCGGAAGGCTGATCCACTGCTGATTTCATCAACATTGGAGGAAAGAAATACCCAAGTAGCAACTGCTTGGAGAAGCCCTGAATGCAGAGTCTTAAGAGGATGATATCGCCTCTCAGTTGGAAGATGAAAATCAGTGCTGTTCACAGCTGATTAACTTTCCTTTCTGAAGTTTCCCCGAATCACATTTGTGGCTCGGATAGCGAGAGGCTTTGAAAGCGGAAGGCTGATCCACTGCTGATTTCATCAACATTGAAGGAAAGAAATACCCAAGTAGCAACTGCTTGGAGAAGTCCCGAATGCAGAGTCGGAAGAGGATGATCTCGCCTCTCAGTTGGAAGATGAAAATCAGTGCTGTTCACAGCTGGTTCACTTTCCTTTCTAATATTTCCCACAATCACATTTGTGGCTTGGATAGCGAGAGGCTTTGAAAGTGAGAGGCTGATCCACTGCTGATTTCCTTAACATTGGAGGACAGAAATAGCAAAGTAGCATCTCCTTGGAGAAGCGCCAAATGCAGAGTCTGAAGAGGATGATCTCGCCTCTCAGTTGGAAGATTAACATCAGTGCTGTTCACAGCTGATTAACTTTCCTTTCTGAAGTTTCCCCGAATCACATTTGTGGCTTGGATAGCGAGAGGCTTAGAAAGCGAGAGGCTGATCCACTGCTGATTTCGTCAACATTAAAGAAAACAAATGTTTAAGCAGGAATTGCTTGGAGAAGCCCCGAATGCAGAGTCTGAAGAGGATGATATCGTTCCCCAGTTGGAAGATTAACATCAGTGCTGTTCACAGCTGGTTCACTTTCCTTTCTGAAGTTTCCCACAATCACATTTGTGGCTTGGATAACGAGAGGGTTTGAAAGCGAGAGGCTGATCCACTGCTGATTTCATCAACATGGGAGAAAAAAAAAAAAAGTAGCAACTGCTTGGAGAAGCCCTGAATGCAGAGTCTTAAGAGGATGATCTCGCCTCTCAGTTGGAAGATTAACATCAGTGCTGTTCATAGCTGATTAACTTTCCTTTCTGAAGTTTCCCCGAATCACATTTGTGGCTTTGATAGCGAGAGGCTGTGAAAGCGAGAGGCTGATCCACCGCTGATTTCCTCAACATTGGAGGAAAGAGATACCCAAGTAGCAACTGCTTGGAGAAGCCCCGAATGCAGAGTCTGAAGAGGATGACATCGCCTCTCAGTTGGAAGATTAACATCAGTGCTGTTCACAGCTGGTTCACTTTCCTTTCTAATATTTCCCAGAATCACATTTGTTACTTGGATAGTGAGAGACTTTGAAAGCGAGAGCCTGATCCACTGCTGGTTTCGTCAACATTAAAGAAAACAAATGCTAAAGCAGGAATTGCTTGGAGAAGCCCCGAATGCAGAGTCTGAAGAGGATGATATCGTCCCTCAGTTGGAAGATTAAAATCAGTGCTGTTCACAGCTGATTAACTTTCCTTTCTGAAGTTTCCCACAATCACATTTGTGGCTTGGAAAGGGATAGGCTTTGAAAGTGAGAGGCTGATCCACTGCTGATTTCATCAACATTGGAGGAAAGAAATACCCAAGTAGCAACTGCTTGGAGAAGCCCTGAATGCAGAGTCTTAAGAGGATGATATCGCCTCTCAGTTGGAAGATGAAAATCAGTGCTGTTCACAGCTGATTAACTTTCCTTTCTGAAGTTTCCCCGAATCACATTTGTGGCTCGGATAGCGAGAGGCTTTGAAAGCGGAAGGCTGATCCACTGCTGATTTCATCAACATTGAAGGAAAGAAATACCCAAGTAGCAACTGCTTGGAGAAGTCCCGAATGCAGAGTCTGAAGAGGATGATATCGCCTCTCAGTTGGAAGATGAAAATCAGTGCTGTTCACAGCTGGTTCACTTTCCTTTCTAATATTTCCCACAATCACATTTGTGGCTTGGATAGCGAGAGGCTTTGAAAGTGAGAGGCTGATCCACTGCTGATTTCCTTAACATTGGAGGACAGAAATAGCAAAGTAGCATCTCCTTGGAGAAGCGCCAAATGCAGAGTCTGAAGAGGATGATCTCGCCTCTCAGTTGGAAGATTAACATCAGTGCTGTTCACAGCTGGTTCACTTTCCTTTCTGAAGTTTCCCCGAATCACATTTGTGGCTTGGATAGTGAGAGGCTTTGAAAGCAAGAGCCTGATCCACTGCTGATTTTGTCAACATTAAAGAAAACAAATGCTAAAGCAGGAATTGCTTGGAGAAGCCCCGAATGCAGAGTCTGAAGAGGATGATATCGTCCCCCAGTTGGAAGATGAAAATCAGTGCTGTTCACAGCTGGTTCACTTTCCTTTCTGAAGTTTCCCACAATCACATTTGTGGCTTGGATAACGAGAGGGTTTGAAAGCGAGAGGCTGATCCACTGCTGATTTCATCAACATGGGAGAAAAAAAAAAAAAGTAGCAACTGCTTGGAGAAGCCCTGAATGCAGAGTCTTAAGAGGATGATCTCGCCTCTCAGTTGGAAGACTAACATCAGTGCTGTTCATAGCTGATTAACTTTCCTTTCTGAAGTTTCCCCGAATCACATTTGTGGCTTTGATAGCGAGAGGCTGTGAAAGCGAGAGGCTGATCCACCGCTGATTTCCTCAACATTGGAGGAAAGAGATACCCAAGTAGCAGCTGCTTGGAGAAGCCCCGAATGCAGAGTCTGAAGAGGATGACATCGCCTCTCAGTTGGAAGATTAACATCAGTGCTGTTCACAGCTGGTTCACTTTCCTTTCTAATATTTCCCAGAATCACATTTGTGACTTGGATAGTGAGAGACTTTGAAAGCGAGAGCCTGATCCACTGCTGGTTTCGTCAACATTAAAGAAAACAAATGCTAAAGCAGGAATTGCTTGGAGAAGCCCCGAATGCAGAGTCTGAAGAGGATGATATCGTCCCTCAGTTGGAAGATTAAAATCAGTGCTGTTCACAGCTGATTAACTTTCCTTTCTGAAGTTTCCCACAATCACATTTGTGGCTTGGAAAGCGATAGGCTTTGAAAGCGAGAGGCTGATCCACTGCTGATTTCATCAACATTGGAGGAAAGAAATACCCAAGTAGCAACTGCTTGGAGAAGCCCTGAATGCAGAGTCTTAAGAGGATGATATCGCCTCTCAGTTGGAAGATGAAAATCAGTGCTGTTCACAGCTGATTAACTTTCCTTTCTGAAGTTTCCCCGAATCACATTTGTGGCTCGGATAGCGAGAGGCTTTGAAAGCGGAAGGCTGATCCACTGCTGATTTCATCAACATTGAAGGAAAGAAATACCCAAGTAGCAACTGCTTGGAGAAGTCCCGAATGCAGAGTCGGAAGAGGATGATCTCGCCTCTCAGTTGGAAGATGAAAATCAGTGCTGTTCACAGCTGGTTCACTTTCCTTTCTAATATTTCCCACAATCACATTTGTGGCTTGGATAGCGAGAGGCTTTGAAAGTGAGAGGCTGATCCACTGCTGATTTCCTTAACATTGGAGGACAGAAATAGCAAAGTAGCATCTCCTTGGAGAAGCGCCAAATGCAGAGTCTGAAGAGGATGATCTCGCCTCTCAGTTGGAAGATTAACATCAGTGCTGTTCACAGCTGGTTCACTTTCCTTTCTGAAGTTTCCCCGAATCACATTTGTGGCTTGGATAGTGAGAGGCTTTGAAAGCAAGAGCCTGATCCACTGCTGATTTTGTCAACATTAAAGAAAACAAATGCTAAAGCAGGAATTGCTTGGAGAAGCCCCGAATGCAGAGTCTGAAGAGGATGATATCGTCCCCCAGTTGGAAGATTAACATCAGTGCTGTTCACAGCTGGTTCACTTTCCTTTCTGAAGTTTCCCACAATCACATTTGTGGCTTGGATAGCGAGAGGCGTTGAAAGTGAGAGGCTGATCCACTGCTGATTTCATCAACATGGGAGAAAAAAAAAAAAAAATAGCAACTGCTTGGAGAAGCCCTGAATGCAGAGTCTGAAGAGGATGATCTCACCTCTCAGTTGGAAGATTAACATCAGTGCTGTTCACAGCTGATGAACTTTCCTTTCTGAAGTTTCCCACAATCACATTTGTGGCTTGGAAAGCGAGAGGCTTTTAAAGCGGAAGGCTGATCCACTGCTGATTTCCTCAATATTGGAGGAAAGAAATACCAAACTAGGAACTCCGTGGAGAATCCCCGAATGCAGAGTCTGAAGAGGATGACATGGTCTCTCAGTTGGAAGATGAAAATCAGTGCTGTTCACAGCTGATGAACTTTCCTTTCTGAAGTTTCCCACAATCACGTTTGTGGCTTGGATAGCAAGAGGCTTTGAGAGCGAGAGGCTGATCCACTGCTGATTTCCTGAACATTGGAGGAAAGAGATACCCAAGTAGCAACTGCTTGGAGAAGCCCCGAATGCAGAGTTTGAAGAGGATGACATCGCCTCTCAGTTGGAAGATTAACATCAGTACTCTTAGTAGCTGGTTAACTTTCCTTTCTGAAGTTTCCACAATCACATTTGTGGCTTGGATAGCGAGAGGCGTTGAAAGTGAGAGGCCGATCCACTGCTGATTTCATCAACATGGGAGAAAAAAAAAAAAAATAGCAACTGCTTGGAGAAGCCCTGAATGCAGAGTCTGAAGAGGATGATCTCACCTCTCAGTTGGAAGATTAACATCAGTGCTGTTCACAGCTGATGAACTTTCCTTTCTGAAGTTTCCCACAATCACATTTGTGGCTTGGATAGCGAGAGGCTTTGAAAGTGAGAGGCTGATCCACTGCTGATTTCCTCAACATTGGAGGACAGAAATAGCAATGTAGCATCTCCTTGGAGAAGCCCCGAATGCAGAGTCTGAAGAGGATGATATCGTCTCTCAGTTGGAAGATTAACATCAGTGCTGTTCACAGC